>NC_080791.1:66389052-67009052 GCF_028018385.1 Neofelis nebulosa | reverse complement strand
GCTGGAGATGGGCAGTGGGCAGAAAAGTACCCTTACAGTTAATAGCTGTTTCCTTCTTTCTGAAATGGGTTTCTAAAAAGGAGGGAGACGACCCTGAGCAATTTGCAAATTAGTGTGAATTAGAGCTGGGACCTAGACCCACAGCATATGCACTTGGGGCCAGAAATGACGCTGTTGTGACAGGAAGCAGAGGGAGAGGGGAGAGCTGAGGAGTAGGACTGCATTGAGTCTTGGGGTGGCTAGAGACCTTGGGCTCAAAGCCCCTCAGTCATTCCTGTCTGCATAGTGCAGGAGGGTCAGTGAGTGAGTATTTGAACCTTGGGCCAGCAGCATATGAGCACAGAACACTCTCTCTTTCAGTAGGCAGGAGGGTGACACTCCCCGGGACATGCCCATGTGCTCATAGGCACATGGTCTCTGTAGTTAACTTGAAGTTTAGCAATTAGCAGTCCCCTTCCCCATCTAAGAATGGCCTGTTGTCTCTGCCTTTCCTCTAGGACTCTGCACAAGATTATTCTAGGCTATTTCTCCAGTTTACCACTAGCTCATTCCCATGTCTGTGTGTCTTTCATACTCTCCAAAATTCCACCATCAGCCATTACACCATTCTTGCGAGACTGTGCAGCTGGACTTGTACAATGGAAGTCACAGCCTCAGACAGCCTTGCTCATTCAACCCATTGTCTGAACTCCCCAAATCATCTGCCTTCAACTCCCTTCATATTTTACGTTATAACTTGAAATTCAGATGTCAAATTCTAGCATGACTATGGCCCTCTAGAATTGGGAGGGGGGAGAAGGTGGTGGGCAGAGTAGAGCTCACAGATGAGGCTGTGATTTCCATCTCCCAGATATGCAACCCCATTGCAGAGCACACACATACACACACACACACGTTCCCCTTAGGTCATACTCATTCCCAAGATCCCTCCTGGCTGAAGCTTCTAGCATTCCTCCAACCCAGGTTGTCCTCTTCCTGATCCCTGTTAGTTCAGAACTGCCTGCCCAACCATTCAGTGAGTGATAGGGTTAAAGACTGAGCCAGGAGCAAGAGTATATAGCTGTCCTATCCCTCAGTATCTGCTTCCCAGTTGAGTATTAGACTCCCGACTGTACCATCAACACCCAATCCATCCTCAGCTCAGTGGGTTCTACCAGGGACATCTGGAGAAATGGGAACAGCTTAAATTGTATCAGAGGGAAGCATAGGGATTTTTCCAGTTCCTGAATTCCTGTTATTTGAATGAGCCTAACTCTGATCTCACTAAGGATAATAACACCTCTGGCTGAGGGAGGATGACTCTGCATAAGAATTTGATTTGGAAAATCAATATTTTAAAAATTGTGATGGCTGCACAACATTGTGAACATAACTAATGCCACTGAATTGTACATGTAAAATGTGCATGTAAAATTGTACACGTTAAAATGGCAAGTATTATGTTCTATATGTTTTACTACAATAAAAAAAATTGTTGAAAGAACAAAAAATATCAAAAATTGAATTTTTAAAAACCTGTTACTTCACAGCTCCACTGTTTCTTTGCATCATTAAGTGCGAACAGGGAAAATGGCTCTTTATCAGCTATCCAAGTATCCATAAACCTTCAGGAAAAGTGGTTTAAAAGATGGTCTGAGGGACCAAAGAAAGAAGAGTCATGTTCCATGCTGAAAGGACCCAGGAAAAAAAAGGAAGGGCAGTTCCCAGAAAAAAAAAGAGGAAAGAGTACCCAAAGGTTACTCATGACACAGAAGTTCCTCCCAGGAATCTTCAGAAATCTTGGAGAGAAGGCTGGATAAGCCCCAAACAGCTCAAGGAGGACAGAAGTTCCCATCGCTCACGATTTTTCTAAATACTGAGCCTTTGAGAAAGAGAAGTAAACCACTTGCATGTCACTAGTATCTATTATCTGTCAACTGTTCCCAAAAGGTAAGCCCCAGTCACTGGTCCATCTGCATATTTCATGTCTACATCACATTCCAGATAATCCCCATTTAAGCCAATCAATTCCCATGACCTATGGCAAAGCTCAAATCCTTTCTAAATAAACATAGCCAAAGCTTGTGGCTTACCAATAATTTAGTATTCTCAAATTAATTGGAATTAGGTTCAGCTGAGGGTAAGGGTAACAGATTCCTAAACTAACAATGAGATAAATAAAAGTTTCTTTCTTTCACTAAATAGCTCAGAGTTGGGAATTATGGACACTTCACGAATCCTTGGACTTCTTCCAGCCACCACCCTACCATCCCTCAAGTGTGGCCCTCATCCTTGTGGGAATTAACCATCCCCCTTCCTTTGCTAAGAGCCTATAGCTATATCTTCAGCCGTTACATACATGTCTCATGGAGCAATAAATGAGGAAGGATCATATGGTAATTCTATTTTTAGTTTTTGATCAACCTTCATACTGTTTTCCATAGTGGTGCATCATTTTGCATTCCCACAACAGTGCGCAAGGGTTTTAACTTCTCCACATCCCCACCAACCCTTGTTGTCTTTTGTTTTCTTGAGACTAGCCATCCTGACATGTGTAAGTTGATATTGTGATTTTGATTTGTATTTCCCTGATGATTAGTGATGTTGAACATCTTCATACACCTGTTGATCTTTGACAACAATGCTACAATTAACTTGATTACAAGAGACCTAAACATTCTCTTCTTTGGAGAAATGTCTATTCAAGTCTTTAGCCCTTTTTAAAATCAGGTTATTAGGGTTTTGTGGGGTTTTGGGTTTTTTTTTTTTTTTTTTTTTTTTTGCTATTGAGTTGTATTGCCATATGATCCAACAATCTCACTTCTGCATATTTATCCAAAATAATTGAAATCAGGATCTCAAGAGATATTGGCACTCCCATGTTTATTGCAGCAGTATTCATAATAGCCAACATGTGGGTAAAACCTAAATGCCCATTGATGAATGAATGGATAAAGAAGATGTGAAATATATATAGCATGGAATGTTATTCAGCCTTTAAAATGAAGGAAATTCTGCAATATGTGGCAAAATGAATGAATCTTAGGGAATTATGCTAAGTAAAATAAGCCAGTCACAGAAGGACAAATGCTTCATAATTCCACTTATAAGAGTTATCTAAAATAGTCAAACGCATAGAAGCAAAGAATATAATGGTGGTTGCCAGGGGCTGGGGGAGGAGGAAATGGGAAGTTGCTAATCAACATGTATAAAATTTCAGTTATGCATGATAGAAGAACTCTAGAGATCTTGCTGTTCAACATGATGCCTATAGATAACAATACTGTGGTGTAGACTTAAAAATCTGTTAAGACAGTAGATCTCATGTTGAATGTTCTGAATGGAAGGAAGGAAGAAGGAAGGAAGGAAGGAAGGAAGGAAGGAAGGAAGGAAGGAAGGAAGGAAGGAAGGAAGGAAAGAAGGAAATGGAAGGAATGAAAACTAAAAGTCAGAGGGTATGTAGCAAATATCTTTTAATGAAGCCACCATACCACACTTCCACTTATCCCCCATTGACCACACTGAGCAACCCTGTAGCATCACTGACCAATGACATTGGTATTTCTTTTCTCATATATGACTCTGCCAAGGCATAGCCTTCCTTTCCAAATACAACTGCCATTGATTTTCATGCTTAACTTGATTATAACAGGCTTAAAGCCTCACATCAAAGAAAGCAGAGAAAAATATCAACACAGCGCAGTTAGATATCCTCACCACCTCAGAACTTCTCCAGATCAATCTCCGTGCACCATGACATTTGCATAGTTGTAGGAGTCACTCCAAGATCCAAGACCTCTGAGTTAAGTGAGATCCTTTTGGCAATTTGGGGGGAATCAAAGGAGTTATTTTTCTCTCATGCTATGAGGGCAGGATTCTACCTGATTAAAGTCTTCACTACCCTTCCTTATCAAGAATTGATGTCAGCAGTTACCATGCTGGTGTTTCATGCTCCCACTCCATTAGTGTGGTGTCAGAAGAATGTCTTTACACAGAGAAATGCAGGAAATATAAGCCCAAGGTTACCAGAATTATGTTATGCTTCACTTCCTCTTCCTTGGGAAGCCAGTGTTAACATGGCGTGCTTTAAAAGTTCTTCAGGCAGTCACCTATGAAATACCTGTTGAGCATCTGGCAGGTGTCAGGCACTGGGTTTTAGAGAAACAATGGTGATCAGAACACAGCCCTTGCCTTCATGGAGGTTATCGCTAAGAAGCAAGACAGGACATTGATCAAATGACCACATGAAAGCACGACTTACATGCTTATACTATCTGTGAAGGAACAGTACAAGAGTTATATCAGAGCATAACAAGAAAACCTGACCTTCTTCCAGGTATGAGGAAGGAGAAGTTTCCAGACATTGGAAACAGCATGTGCAAAGGCCCTAGAGAATTTAGGGGAACAATACCTAAGCCATTTCCCCTCCACTTTATTTCTGTCCTGTATTCATGATTGCACATTCTAAATTTACACAGTAAAAACTCAATTTCCAATGTCCATAAATTCCTTAGTTTACTAAGGGAAGTACCACATGACCTGGGTAAATAAAACCAGATTTAGTGTTCTAGGGTGATGTTTTGTTTAATCAACTTTCCTAACCCCTGTCACTTTTCCAGTATTTATTAAATTTATAACAAACCTGTTATAAAATTCCTCATGCTCACCCTCCCCAACTCTTTGTGTTTTCTGAATAATTCCAGTACTGCCTCTCTCAAACATTCCTTCCATGTGAGTATATCCTGAAAGTCAGTGGAGAAGAATGTCCTCCCTATGCTGTTTTGTAAGCATATTCATTTCTTCCACCAAATTTGTAGAGGGGCTCACTGGTGTTAGACCCTGTGCAGGCACTCCAACCAGGTACGCACCCTACTCCTTCCTCATGGGCTCAAAACTTAATACTCATCCTCCCTGAGTCTGCCCTCCTGATTCTGCTCCACAAAGCAAGTGGAATTAGATCTGGGTGATTCATGGTCCTGGGCTATGGTCTTTATTTACCCTTTCTGCCTCCTAGTAGAGCCACCCCACCCTGCATGGAATCAGATCTATCTAATCTCTATCCATCCCAACATTTCAGGCCTAAATGCATGGCCAGATTCCATTCCCACCAGGGACCTCTGAAGTAGGACAATGAAATCACAGTCTCTGTCCTTACCTGTTGTGCCTTCCTCACACACCTCCCTTCAGGGGTCCACCATTTAAACCTCATCCTCGTCCTCTATCTCCAGAGCTGGTTGCTGAGAGCCAGGGTCCCAGGGGGCTTCCCCAGAGCCATCAACAGAATAACACTGTGTTGGTAATGTCCTAGCAGCAAACGGATGGTATATTCATATCGAGATAATTGATATAACAGATAATTTAAAGAAGGGCAATTTATGAAGATATGAGGTGTATGTAGATATGAGGATTTGTACAACATTCAAGGACTCATAACATCAAGGTGTTATCTTCCCGGGCCTGAAAGGGCAAGTTGAAAGAGCAGCAGCACTATTTACATGGCAGGCTTCCAATAAAGCCAGACTCTTGGTGATCTTAATTGTCTCATTACAAGGTCAACTTCTTTAGTCCTGCCAGTCCTCTTCCTCACAGCCTTATCTATGTATGCAGACCCCTCACTAAGCCCCTATGTAGGGGTTACTCTTCAGCATAGGGTTTCCTGTCTCTAACCTGGCCTGAAGGCCTTCCTATGAACCTGATGGCTGCAGACACCTGGCTGAGCCCACCTGCCCCTGTAGGCTCCGCTCTGAAATCACGGATCTGGAAACAGTGCTGAGTTACCACTTTGGCCCTCTGACCTCTCTTGCATTTTTGTTAGCTGGTGACTGGTACTTGATCAGGCTAACACTGAAGTCATGGCCAGTTCTTATGGCAACTCTTTAGACCCTCCTTTTCCAGACAAACATAGTTTGGTTCAGCTGCCCGGTTCAGTTACTTAGGCAACTGTGCCCAATCCGTTTCCAGGGTTTTCCACCATTGGGAGGAGGGAGGGAAGATCTTTCCACCATCCCTTCCCTGTCCTCTGTGGGCCACTGTTGCAGAGAACACAAAGGAAGATGGCTTGATACTCCCACAGAAATTTCAGTGAACTTGCCATGCTTTTACCCCCTTTCCATTATAGCCCATCCCTCTGAGGTGGGGCCAGGATGATGTGAGCCACATTCATAGGCTGGACCCTTTCCCATGGGTTCCTACATCCTTCTGCCAACAGACTGCTGCCTGCCCCCCTCCCTACAACTGCTCCAGACATACCCAGATGCATCTGAATCTGGCAGTCCTGGTTCTCAGGACACCAGGCTGTCCCACCAGAACCATGGCTCTGTTACAGTTTGGTTAAGTGACAGGTTTGTCCAAGCAGTGACTCCGCAGATTTTCTGATATCCTCCTTTCTGTTCAGCTGTCAGTGCTGAAGTCATGCAGCCCGATTTGTTCAATGTTTTCTGTCTGGTGCTTGGGATTTCAGGAATTTGCGTGTCCTTCTTATACCCCTTAGGACTGATCATTGAGTTTTTAAAGAGAAAAAAAATGTGAATGTACAATAATGTTTACCAAGATCATATATGAATATAGTAAATATTCATGATAGAAAATTAAGTCATAAAAGGAGGGTGCAGAGCAGGATTTCAACTATGTGAAAAATAAAACAAATGAAATAAAAGAAGCAAAAATGTGGACATATAAAGAAAGTAGTAAGAAGACTTTTTTAAAATACAACTCTAGGTCCTGGGGGGAAAATCTTCTCCACTCAGAGTCCCTACTCTGACCATCCATCAGGCTGCACACAGCCACCTCTCTGCCACAGACCTCTGGATGTGCTCTGATCAGTAGAAAAGACACTATGACCAGGAATTTTGTTTTATCCAAAGTAAGGAAAAGCTGTATGTAGAAGTTGGAGAGTTTGGGGTGCTCTGGAATAAAAGGTATGTGAAGAAGAGAGAATGTGAACCAGGAGAGAAGAGTCTAAACAGAGAAGAGAACCCCAAATCTTGGCAACAGGGCAACGCCAGACTGCAAAGACAATGAAAAATTCCCTATGGGAGGGAGGGGAAGGCATATTACATTTAATGTTGTTTCTGATTGTCTTCTGTGCTGTAATACCCCTTCACAATCTCCCCACATCTTCAGTGAAAATGTTTTATAACAATAATCTCATAATATTGATATTTGGGAGTATAAAAGAATAGAGATCATAGCAAACTGTCATGCAAACCAACACAGGAACTGATATAAGACAAGTCCTCCTGTATCAGACAAGATAGGCTAGGCTGTAGCAAACATATATAAAACAAACAAATAAACAAACCATGTAGAAAACCCAGTAGCTAAACACATCAAAGCTAGGCTTCTTGCTTATATCACAAGCCAGTGCAGGCCAGGTAGCTCTCCTGCATGGCTTTCCTCCAAACAATGACTCAGAGATTCAGGCAGGTTCAATCCTACATTTCCACCATTAGGAGTCTCTCACTACTTGATGTGTGGGAGAAGGGAGGTGGTGTGGCCAGAAACACTACTAAAGCAGTACCTAGAAGAAAAAATATACCTTTACATTTTTATATTAAAAAATAAGAAAGGTTGAAAACCAATGATCTAAGATTCCAACTCAAAAGCTAGAAAAAGAACAGCAAATTAAACCCCCACAAAAAGGAGAACAGAGACAAAAAGATAGGAGCAGAAATCATTTTTTTTAAATACACACAACAGTAAATCAACAGTCAAAATCTTAATCTTTAACAGATTAATATAATTAATAACCCCCTAGCAAAAAAAAAAAATCTAGAGGGGGGGAAAAAGAGGCAAAGAGAGAATACAGATACCAAAATCAAATATTTAAAATGGGATATCATGGGGCATCTGTGTGGCTCAGTTGGTTAAGCATCCAACTTTGGATCAGGTCATGATCTCACTGTTTCGTGGGTTCAAGCCCCGCATCAGGCTCTCTACTGTCAGCACAGAGCCTGCTTCAGATCCTCTGCCCCTACTCTGTCCCCCCCCCCCACTCACACTCCTTTGCTCACTCTCTCTCTCAAAAATAAATAAACATTAAAAACATTTAAAAAATTAGCAGTAAAATGGGATATCACTATGGATCTTATATACATTAATAGGATAATGAGAGGATATAATAAACAACTTACGTAAACAAATTGGCACTCTATGTGCCCACATTTATGCCAATAAATTGGAAGATTAAAGTGAAATATACAGGTTCCCTAGAATACAATTTACCAAAAGAAGTAATTTTAAAATACTAAAACCAATATCAAAGAAAATGAATCTGAAATTAAAACTCTTCCCACAGAGAAAACTACAGCCCAAAATAGCTTCACAAAAATTTAAAGTACAAATAATGCTGATCTAAATAAGTGCATCCAGAGAATAGAGGAAGAGAAACAACCAAACTCATTTTTATAAAGCTTGCAAAACTTGATACCTTGATATTGGAAAGACATTAAGAAGAGAAAATTACTGACCAACACTGCAAGCTGGGAAATTTAGAGGAGTCCATGGTGGGGCGCCTGGGTGACTCAGTCAGCTAAGCATCCGACTTCGGCTCAGGTCATGATCTCATGGTTTGTGAGTCTGAGCCCCAAGTTGGGCTCTGTGCTGACAGCTTGGAGCCTGGAGCCTGCTTCAGATTCTGTCTCTCTCTCTCTCTCTCTCTCTCTCTCTCTCTCTCTCTCTGCCCTTCTCCTGCTCCCACTCTATGCCCCCTCTCTCTCAAAAAAATAAATAAACATTAAAAATTTTTTTTAGAGGAGTCCCTGGTGAGCCCATATGGTGAGCAGTAACGATCTCCGCCAAAGTATACTCTTCTGGTCATTAAACACTTGTTTGTTCCCTCTTCCCACAAGAAAACGCCTTCAACTGATCCTCAAGGAAGACAATACAAAGTCCAATCTACCATTGCATTGGTGAAATCCCTGAAATCCCAACCACCGGACAGAAAACATTTAACAAATCGGGCTGCATGACTTCGGCACTGACAGCTGAACAGAAAGGAGGATATTCAGAAAATCTGCGGAGTCACTGCTTGGACAAACCTGTCACTTAACCAAACTGTAACAGAGCCATGGTTCTGGTGGGACAGCCTGGTGTCCTGAGAACCAGGACTGCCAGATTCAGATGCATCTGGGTATGTCTGGAGCAGTTGTAGGGAGGGGGGGCAGGCAGCAGTCTGTTGGCAGAAGGATGTAGGAACTTATGCGAAAGGGTCCAGCCTGTGAATGTGGTTCAATCTATCATTGTATTGCATAGTCCTCTCCATCAAGAACAGATAAAACTTCTCTTAGACTTGAAGACCTGTGAACTAAACAAGCAAGTTGTCCATCTCATGCCCATGCCAACCTACAAATGTGCAAAGTGGATCAGGCAAAAGATAACTTCAGTAAACAAATAAGCACACCCCTTCAGAAAGGCAAGACTGAGAGACCCCCCATAGTCACCATTCCACAGATACACTGGTATTACAATGTTGAAATACCAATGCTTCGACATCAGGGTTGCCTAGCCTGGAGCAGCGACTCTCTCACCATTATTATCCTTTGTGATCCTCTGCATCATCCTCTGGAGGGCTTCTTTCTGGACCCTTATTCTCCTTGGCTACATATAAAGAGGGAGCTGGGGAGACTGCTCTTCCTAGGGGCAATGCAACTTCCTGCCAGAGGTTGTTTTATGGCTTAACTAACGAACTTAGGCTTTTTACACAAGCTTGTGGTTTCTTTGACAATACGGTTTCCTCAAAACATTGGTAAACTCTAATCTATTGGCACCCAGACTGTTTCATTTGCCAGTATTCCTATTCAGTGTTCTTTTGTAAGACAGTCTTCGAATTTTCTTGTAAGATACAGTCTTACAATTGCTTTTGTAAGACATAATCTTCTGCCTCCTTGCCCCCATGCTGTCTCTTTCAATGTGATAGTGGTTTCCTTGAAGCTGACTGGAACAAAGGAACACACATTTAATCAGATATTTTCCATGATTCACTATAATCAACTGAAACATCTTGAGTGTTTGTCACGCAGTGTTTTAAATTTTCATCTCTTACTGTTTAGGAGCTAAAAGCAGTCAGCTTTTCTAAGTCTGCTGGCCTCAGTATTCCAGGGTTTTGTCTATACCATTTAATTTCTACTGACAAAACAACCAAATATATTCTTTTTTAAATTTTATTCTTTTAATCTATTTTCAAGTTAGTTAACATATAGTGCACTCTTGGCTTCAGTAGAACCCAGTGATTCATCTCTTACATATGATACGCAGTGCTCATCCCTCCTTAATGCCCATCATCCATTTAACCTACCCTCCCCCCAAGCACCCCCTTCCAAAAACCCTCAGTTTGTTCTCTGTATTTAAGAGTCTTTTATGGTTTGTCTCCCTCTCTGTTTTTATCTTATTTTTCCTCCTCTTCCCCTATGTTCATCTGTTGGGTTTCTCAAACTCCACATACAAGTGAAATCATATGGTGTCTGTCTTTCTCTGATTGGCTCATTTCAGCTAGCATAATACCCTCCAGTTCATCCACGTTGTTGCAAATGGCAAGATTTCATTCTTTTTCATCACCAAGTAGTATTCCATTGTATGTATATACCACATCTTCCTAATCCATTCATCAGTTGATGGATATTTGAGCTCTCTGTATAATTTGGCTATTGTTTATAGCACTGCTATAAACATTGGGGTTCATGTGCCCCTTTGAATCAGCATTTTTTGGATACTTTGGATAAATTCCTAGTAGTGCAATTGCTGGGTTGTAGGGTAGCTCTATTTTTAATTTTTTGAAGAACCTCCACCATACTGTTTTCCAGAGTGGCTGCACCAGTTTGCATTCCTACCAACAGTGCAAAAGGGGTCCCCTTTCTCCACATCCTCGCCAACATCTGTTGTTTGCTGAGTTGTTAATATTAGCCATTCTGACAGGTGTAAGGTGGTATCTCATTGTCGTTTTGATATGTATTTCCCTGATGATGAGTGATGTTGAGCATCTTTTCATGTGTTTGTTTGTTTGTCATCTGGATGTCTTCTTTGGAAAAGTGTCTATTCATGTCTTCTTCCCATTTCTTCACTGGATTATTTGGTTTTTGGGTGTTGAGTTTGGTAAGTTCTCTATAGCTTTTGGATACTAACCCTTTATCCGATGTCATTTGCAAATATCTTCTCCCATTCCATCAGTTGCCTTTTAGTTTTGTTAATTGTTTCCTTTGCTGTACAGAAGCTTTTTATCTTTATGAGGTCCCAGTAGTTCATTTTTGTTTTTATTTCCCTTGCCTCCACTTGACGTGGAGACACGTCAAGTAAGAAGTTGCTGCAGCTGAGGTCAAAGAGGTTGCTGCCTGTTTTCTCCTCTAGGATTTTGATGGTTTCCTGTCCCACACTTAGGTCTTTCATCCATTTTGAATTCATTTTTGTGTATGGTATAAGAAAGTGGTCCAGTTTATTTCGGCTGCATGTTGCTGTCCAGTTCTCCCAGCACCATTTGCTAAAGAGACTGTCTTTTTTCCATTGAATACTCCTTCCTGCTTTGTCAAAGCTTATTTGGCCATACACTTGTGGTTCCATTTCTGGGTTCTCTATTCTATTACATTGATCTATGTGTCTGCTTTTGTGCCAATACCATACTGTCTTGATGATTACAGTTTTGTAATACAGGTTAAAGTCCAGAATTGTGATGCCTCCAGCTTTGATTTTCTTTTTCAACATTACTTTGGCTATTCAGGGTCTTTTGTGGTTCCATGCAAATTTTAGGATTGTTTGTTCTAGTTCTGTGAAGAATGCTGGTGTTATTTTGATAAGGATTTCATTGAATGTGTAGACTGTTTTGGGTAGTATTGACACTTTAACAATATTTCTTCTTCCAATCCATGAGAATGGAATGTTGTTTTTCCATTTCTTTGTGTCTTCGATTTCTTTCACAAGCTTTCTATAGTTTTCAGTGTACAGATCTTTTACCTCTTTGGGTAGGTTATTCCTAGGTATTTTATGGGTTTTGGTGCAATTGTAAATGAATAGATTACTTGATATCTCTTTCTGTTGCTTCATTATTGGTGTATAGAAATGCAACCAATTTCTGTACATTGATTTTATATCCTGTGATTTTGCTGAATTCATGTATGAGTTCTAGAAGGTTTTTGGTGGAGTCTTTCAGGTTTTCCATGTAGAGTATCATGTCATCTGAGAAAAGTAAGAGTTTGTCTTCTTTGCCAATTTGGATGTCTTTTATTTCATTTTGTCCATTTCATTTTGTTTATTTCATTTTGCTGAAGCTAGGACTTCCAATACTATGGCGAACAACAGTGGTGAGAGTGAATATCTCTTTTGTGTTCCTGATCTTAAGGGAAAAGTTCTCAGTTTTTCCCCATTGAGAATGATATTAGCTGTGGGCCTTTCATATATGGCTTTTATGATGCTAAGGTATGTTTCTTCTATCCCGACTTCTTTGAGGGTTTTTATTAAGAAAGGATGTTGTATTATGTCAAATGTTTTTTCTGCATCAATTGACAGGAACATATGGTTCTTTTCCTTCTATTAATGTGGTGTACCACATTGATTGATTTGCAAATATTGACCAGCTCTGCAGCCCAGGAATGAATCCCACTTGATCATGGTGAATAATTTTTTAATGACTGTTGAATTCGATTTGCTAGTATCTTGAGAATTTTTGCATCATGTTCATCAGGAATATTGGCCTGTAATTCTCCTTTTTCGTGGGATCTTTGTCTGGTTTTGGAATCAAGGTAATTCTGCCTTAATATAATTGATTTGGAATCTTTCCTTCCATTTCTCTTTTTGGAACAGTTTGAGAAGAATAGGTATTAACTCTGCTTTAAATGTCTGGTAGACATTCCATTTCTTTGCTCGTTATGGGTCTGTTCAAATTTTCTATTTTTTCCCGTTTGAGTTTTGGTAGTGTGTGAGTGTCTAGGAATTTGTCCATTTCTTCCAGATTGTCCAGTTTGTTGGCATATGATATTTTCATAGTATTCTCTAATAATTGTTTGTATTTCTGTGGTGTTGGTTGTGATCTCTCCTCTTTCATTTGTGATTTTATCTATTTGGGTCCTCTCTCTTTTCTCTTTGAGAAGTCTGGCTAGAGGGTTATCAATTTTGTAAACCAGCTCTTAGATTCACTGATTTGTTCTACTGTTGTTGTTGTGGGTTTTTTTCTTTTTTTGGATTCTATATTGTTTATTTCTGCTCTAATCTTTATTATTTCTATTCTTCTGTTGGCTTTTCTTCACTGCTGCCTTTCTATTTCCTTTAAGTGTGAGGTTAGGTTGTATATTTGGGACCTTTCTTGCTTCTTAAGATAGGCCTGAATTGCAATGTATTTTCCTGTTAGTACTGCCTTTCCTGCATCCCAAAGGGTTTGGACTATCATGGTTTCATTTTCATTTGCTTCCATATATTTTTTAATATCTTCTTTAATTTCCTGATTAACCCATTCATTCTTTAGTAGGATGTTCTTTAGCCTCCATGTATTTGGGAGCTTTCCAAATTTTTTCTTGTATTTGATTTCAAGTTTCATAGTGTTGTGATTCTGAAAATATGCATGGTATGATCTCAATCCTTTTATATTTGTTATTCTAAAAGAAAAAAAAAGGAGAGAGTGGTGAGACACAGAGAAGAGAAGAACAAATAGGAAAAACTGGCAGACAGATAGACAAACAGACTAACAGACAAAAACAACAGTGCCTGAGACCCGTGGCTGTGCTGGTTTGGAGGAGAGGCCATCTGGTTCATTCACTGTCAATCTCACTCCTGTAGATAAGCAGTTGCCAGGGGCACAGGGCAGGGTTTGTTGTAAGCGGGTCCCGCCTCCACTAGGGACCACGGTTCTGTTCCCTGAAACCCCACCTTGTTCGTGTTGGAGGGGGAAAATCGCAACACCTCAATCTCTCCTCCCCCAACCAGTGTCTCAAACCACTGTTAGGCAGCCCTCACAGAGTAGCACGGCAGGCTGGCTTGGACTGCTCCACAGTCTCTGGCGCCTCCTAGGCACTGGGCTGAGATTCAAAACCCAATATCTTAAAGGATCCCACACCCTGGGGACCTGGTTCTGGAAAAGGGACACTCCGCCCAGGTGATAAAAGGCCTTGAGCTGGCACCTGCAGGGTCTTTTGTCCTTGGGGTGGGGCAATACACCTTCTTCCTACAGTACTCAAGGGAGGAGAGTGTTCTCTCCCAGTGCATCCCTGAGATTGCTACATCCACCCTAAGGCTGGCTCCCCTACCCACCAGGTGCTGTGTACCCAGAAGCAGCTCTGGTCAGAGAAAGTCACGCACTTTTGAAAACCTGGAGTTTCAGCACCTAAGGCTGTTTGCAAGATAGAAACTGGCACTCTCCATATTTCTCATTCCCCAGTCCATTGTCAGGAGAGGTTTTCCTCTTGTGCTAACTCAATACCGCAATCTCACAGCCCCTCTTTCTCTCCCTTTTGTCTCTCCACAGAAGGGGTTCCTTCCCTCTATGCCTACACCTTTTTATCTCCCCCAACTGGCATACACACACCTTGATCCTACCAAGCTGTCTCCCTCCACCCGTGGAGATCCTTGTGCCACTCCGCACATTGATTTCCTGAGTGTTCCAAGTGATCTGACCTCAATATAGCTGTGTTTGAGAGACACGAGAAATCCCAGGCCCCCTATTTCTCTGCCATCTTAACTCCCCCTAGCCTCCTATCATATTTTTTGGAAGCATTTGTGAAGTATTGAGGTTAACTCTTCTTTAAACATTTGGTAGAATTTAACATTGAAGCCACCTGTTCTGTTTTTCTTTGAGGAAAGTTTTTATTACTAATCCAATCTATTTGTTTGAGGTCTGTTATAGTTTTCTATTTCTTCTTGAGTCAGTTCCCATGTTTTATGTCTTTCTAGAAATCTGTTCATTTCATCTAGGCTATTTAATTTTTTGGCATATCAGTGTTCATAGCATTCCCTTATATTCCTTTTTATTTTGGTAAGATCAGTAGTTATGTCTTCTCTTTTATTCCTGACTTTAGTAATTTGAGTCTTCTCTTTTTTTTTTCTTGGTCATTCCAGGTAAAGGTTTGTCAATGTAATTGATCTTTAAAAACAACAACAGCAACAACAACAACAACAAATACAGAGAACAAGCTGAGGGCTGCTGAAGGGGAAGTGGGTAGGGGATGGATTAAGTGGATGGTGGGCATTAAGGAGGGCACCTTTTTTTAAAAAAATATAATTTATTGTCAAGTTGGCTAATGTACAGTGTATACAGTGTGCTCTTGGTTTTGGGGGTAGATTCCCATGATTCATCACTTACATATAACAAACACCCAGTGCTGATAGGAGGGCGCTTTTTGGTATGAGCACTGGGTGTGATATGCCAAGTGATGAATCACTGGGTTCTACTCCCGAAACAAGGCTACACTGCATGTTAACTAACTTGAATTTAAGTGAAAAAATAAAAATAAAAATAAGAAAAAAACCTTCTAGTTCTGTTGATTTTCTCTATTGTTTTTCTGTTTGTATTTTATTTATTTCTGACCCAATCTTTATTATTTCCTTCCTTCTGCTTGCTTTGGGTTTAGCTTGTTCTTCTTTTTCTAGTTCCTAAAGATGAAAGTTTAGGTTATTGATTTGACATCTTTTTTTCTCTTTCAATACAGGTGTTTACAGCTATAAATTTCCCTTGCACTGCTTTATTATATCCCATAAGCTTTAGTATATTATGTTTTCATTTTGATTCACCTCAAAGTATTTTCTTTTTTTTAAATTTATTTATTTATTATTTTTTAAAATTTTTTAATATATGAAATTTACTGTCAAATTGGTTTCCATACAACACCCAGTGCTCATCCCAAAAGGTGCCCTCCTCAATACCCATCACCCACCCTGCCCTCCCTCCCACCCCCCATCAACCCTCAGTTTGTTCTCAGTTTTTAACACTCTCTTATGCTTTGGCTCTCTCCCACTCTAACCTCTTTTTTTTTTTTTCCCTTCCCCTCCCCCATGGGTTTCTGTTACGTTTCTCAGGATCCACATAAGAGTGAAACCATATGGTATCTGTCTTTCTCTGTATGGCTTATTTCACTTAGCATCACACTCTCCAGTTCCATCCACGTTGCTACAAAAGGCCATATTTCATTTTTTCTCATTGCCACGTAGTATTCCATTGTGTATATGAACCACAATTTCTTTATCCATTCATCAGTTGATGGACATTTAGGCTCTTTCCATAATTTGGCTATTGTTGAGAGTGCTGCTATAAACATTGGGGTACACGTGCCCCTATGCATCAGTACTCCTGTATCCCTTGGATAAATTCCTAGCAGTGCTATTGCTGGGTCATAGGGTAGGTCTATTTTTAATTTTCTGAGGAACCTCCACACTGCTTTCCAGAGCGGCTGCACCAATTTGCATTCCCACCAACAGTGCAAGAGGGTTCCTGTTTCTCCACATCCTCGCCAGCATCTATAGTCTCCTGATTTGTTCATTTTGGCCACTCTGACTGGCGTGAGGTGGTATCTGAGTGTGGTTTTGATTTGTATTTCCCTGATGAGGAGCGACGTTGAACATCTTTTCATGTGCCTGTTGGCCATCCGGATGTCTTCTTTAGAGAAGTGTCTATTCATGTTTTCTGCCCATTTCTTCACTGGGTTATTTGTTTTTCGGGTGTGGAGTTTGATGAGCTCTTTATAGATTTTGGATACTAGCCCTTTGTCCGATGTGTCATTTGCAAATATCTTTTCCCATTCCGTTGGTTGCCTTTTAGTTTTGTTGGTTGTTTCCTTTGCTGTGCAGAAGCTTTTTATCTTCATAAGGTCCCAGTAATTCACTTTTGCTTTTAATTCCCTTGCCTTTGGGGATGTGCCGAGTAAGAGATTGCTACGGCTGAGGTCAGAGAGGTCTTTTCCTGCTTTCTCCTCTAAGGTTTTGATGGTTTCCTGTCTCACATTCAGGTCCTTTATCCATTTTGAGTTTATTTTTGTGAATGGTGTGAGAAAGTGGTCTAGTTTCAACCTTCTGCATGTTGCTGTCCAGTTCTCCCAGCATCATTTGTTAAAGAGACTGTCTTGTATGGAAACCAATTTGACAGTAAATTTCATATATTAAAAAATAAAAAATAAATAAATAAATAAATAAATAAATAAATAAAATACAAAAAAAAAAAGAGACTGTCTTTTTTCCATTGGATGTTCTTTCCTGCTTTGTCAAAAATGAGTTGGCCGTACGTTTGTGGGTCTAGTTCTGGGGTTTCTATTCGATTCCATTGGTCTATGTGTCTGTTTTTATGCCAATACCATGCTGTCTTGATGATTACAGCTTTGTAGTAGAGGCTAAAGTCTGGGATTGTGATGCCTCCTGCTTTGGTCTTCTTCTTCAAAATTACTTTGGCTATTCGGGTCCTTTTGTGGTTCCATATGAATTTTAGGATTGCTTGTTCTAGTTTCGAGAAGAATGCTGGTGCAATTTTGATTGGGATTGCATTGAATGTGTAGATAGCTTTGGGTAGTATTGACATTTTGACAATATTTATTCTTCCAATCCATGAGCAGGGAATGTCTTTCCATTTCTTTATATCTTCTTCAATTACCTTCATAAGCTTTCTATAGTTTTCAGCATAAAGATCTTTTACATCTTTGGTTAGATTTATTCCTAGGTATTTTATGCTTCTTGGTGCAATTGTGAATGGGATCAGTTTCTTTATTTGTCTTTCTGTTGCTTCATTGTTAGTGTATAAGAATGCAACTGATTTCTGTACATTGATTTTGTATCCTGCAACTTTGCTGAATTCATGTATCAGTTCTAGCAGACTTTTGGTGGAGTCTATCAGATTTTCCATGTATAATATCATGTCATCTGCAAAAAGCGAAAGCTTGACTTCATCTTTGCCAATTGTGATGCCTTTGATTTCCTTTTGTTGTCTGATTGCTGATGCTAGAACTTCCAGCACTATATTAAACAACAGCAGTGAGAGTGGGCATCCCTGTCGTGTTCCTGATCTCAGGGGAAAAGCTCTCAGTTTTTCCCCGTTGAGGATGATGTTAGCTGTGGGCTTTTCATAAATGGCTTTTATGATCTTTAAGTATGTTCCTTCTATCCCGACTTTCTCAAGGGTTTTTACTAAGAAAGGGTGCTGGATTTTGTCAAAGGCCTTTTCTGCATCGATTGACAGGATCATATGGTTCTTCTCTTTTTTTTTGTTAATGTGATGTATCACGTTGATCGATTTGCGAATGTTGAACCAGCCCTGCATGCCAGGAATGAATCCCACTTGATCATGGTGAATAATTCTTTTTATATGCTGTTGAATTCGATTTGCTAGTATCTTATTGAGAATTTTTGCATCCATATTCATCAGAGATATTGGCCTGTAGTTCTCTTTTTTTACTGGGTCTCTGTCTGGTTTAGGAATCAAAGTAATACTGGCTTCATAGAATGAGTCTGGAAGTTTTCCTTCCCTTTCTATTTCTTGGAATAGCTTGAGAAGGATAGGTATTATCTCTGCTTTAAACATCTGGTAGAACTCCCCTGGGAAGCCATCTGGTCCTGGACTCTTATTTGTTGGGAGATTTTTGATAACCGATTCAATTTCTTCGCTGGCTATGGGTCTGTTCAAGCTTTCTATTTCCTCCTGATTGAGTTTTGGAAGAGTGTGGGTGTTTAGGAATTTGTCCATTTTTTCCAGGTTGTCCAATTTGTTGGCATATAATTTTCCATAGTATTCCCTGATAATTGTTTGTATCTCTGAGGGATTGGTTGTAATAATTCCATTTTCGTTCATGATTTTATCTATTTGGGTCCTCTCCCTTTTCTTTTTGAGAAGCCTGGCTAGAGGTTTGTCAATTTGGTTTATTTTTTCAAAAAACCAACTCTTGGTTTCGTTGATCTGCTCTACAGTTTTTTTAGATTCTATATTGTTTATTTCTGCTCTGATCTTTATTATTTCTCTTCTTCTGCTGGGTTTAGGCTGCCTTTGCTGTTCTGCTTCTATTTCCTTTAGGTGTGCTGTTAGATTTTGTATTTGGGATTTTTCTTGTTTCTTGAGATAGGCCTGGATTGCAATGTATTTTCCTCTCAGGACTGCCTTCGCTGCGTCCCAAAGCGTTTGGATTGTTGTATTTTCATTTTCGTTTGTTTCCATATATTTTTTAATTTCTTCTCTAATTGCCTGGTTGACCCACTCATTCGTTAGTAGGGTGTTCTTTAACCTCCATGCTTTTGGAGGTTTTCCAGACTTTTTCCTGTGGTTGATTTCAAGCTTCATAGCATTGTGGTCTGAAAGTATGCATGGTATAATTTCAATTCTTGTAAACTTATGAAGGGCTGTTTTGTGACCCAGTATATGATCTATCTTGGAGAATGTTCCATGTGGACACGAGAAGAAAGTATATTCTGTTGCTTTGGGATGCAGAGTTCTAAATATATCTGTCAAGTCCATCTGATCCAATGTATCATTCAGGGCCCTTGTTTCTTTATTGACCGTGTGTCTAGATGATCTATCCATTTCTGTAAGTGGAGTGTTAAAGTCCCCTGAAATTACCACATTCTTATCAATAAGGTTGCTTATGTTTATGAGTAACTGTTTTATATATCTGGGGGCTCCGGTATTTGGCGCATAGACATTTATAATTGTTAGCTCTTCCTGATGGATAGACCCTGTAATTATTATATAATGCCCTTCTTCATCTCTTGTTACAGCCTTTAATTTAAAGTCTAGTTTGTCTGATATAAGTATGGCTACTCCAGCTTTCTTTTGGCTTCCAGTAGCATGATAAATAGTTCTCCATCCCCTCACTCTCAATCTAAAGGTGTCCTCAGATCTAAAATGAGTCTCTTGTAGACAGCAAATAGATGGGTCTTGTTTTTTTATCCATTCTGATACCCTATGTCTTTTGGTTGGCGCATTTAATCCATTTACATTCAGTGTTATTATAGAAAGATACGGGTTTAGAGTCATTGTGATGTCTGTATGTTTTATGCTTGTAGTGATGTCTCTGGTACTTTGTCTCACAGGATCCCCCTTAGGATCTCTTGTAGGGCTGGTTTCGTGGTGACAAATTCCTTCAGTTTTTGTTTGTTTGGGAAGACCTTTATCTCTCCTTCTATTCTAAATGACAGACTTGCTGGATAAAGGATTCTCGGCTGCATATTTTTTCTGTTTAGCACACTGAAGATATCGTGCCAAGCCTTTCTGGCCTGCCAAGTTTCAAAGGAGAGATCAGTCACGAGTCTTATAGGTCTCCCTTTATATGTGAGGGCACGTTTATCCCTTGCTGCTTTCAGAATTTTCTCTTTATCCTTGTATTTTGCCAGTTTCACTATGCTATGTCGTGCAGAAGATTGATTCAAGTTACGTCTGAAGGGAGTTCTCTGTGCCTCTTGGATTTCAATGCCTTTTTCCTTCCCCAGTTCAGGGAAGTTCTCAGCTATAATTTCTTCAAGTACCCCTTCAGCACCTTTCCCTCTCTCTTCCTCCTCTGGGATACCAATTATGTGTATATTATTTCTTTTTAGTGTATCACTTAGTTCTCTAATTTTCCCCTCATACTCCTGGATTTTTTTATCTCTCTTTCAGCTTCCTCTTTCTCCATAACTTTATCTTCTAGTTCACCTATTCTCTCCTCTGCCTCTTCAATCCGAGCCGTCGTGGTTTCCATTTTGTTTTGCATTTCGTTTAAAGCGTTTTTCAGCTCCTCGTGACTGTTCCTTAGTCCCTTGATCTCTGTGGCAAGAGATTCTCTGCTGTCCTGTATACTGTTTTCAAGCCCAGCGATTAATTTTATGACTATTATTCTAAATTCACTTTCTGTTATATTATTTAAATCCTTTTTGATCAGTTCATTAGCTGTTGTTATTTCCTGGAGATTCTTCTGAGGAGAATTCTTCTGTTTGGTCATTTTGGATAGTCCCTGGAGTGGTGAGGACCTGCAGGGCACTTCCCCCGTGCTGTGGTGTATAACTGGAGTTGGTGGGTGGGGCCGCAGTCCGACCTGATGTCTGCCCCCAGCCCACCGCTGGGGCCACAGTCAGACTGGTGTGTGCCTTCTCTTCCCCTCTCCTAGGGGCGGGATTCACTGTGGGGTGGCGTGGCCCGTCTGGGCTACCTGCACCCTGCCAGGCTTGTGGTGCTGGGGATCTGGCGTATTAGCTGGGGTGGGTAGGCAAGGTGCAGGGGGGCAGGAGGGGCAGGCTTAGCTTGCTTCTCCTTAGGTGATCCACTTCAGGAGGGGCCCTGTGGCAGTGGGAGGGAGTCAGATCCGCTGCCGGAGGTTTGGCTCCGCAGAAGCACAGAGTTGGGTGTTTGCGCGGAGCGAGCAAGTTCCCTGGCAGGAACTGGTTCCCTTTGGGATTTGAGCTGGGGGATGGGCGGGGGAGATGGCGCTGGCAAGCGCCTTTGTTCCCCGCCAAGCTGAGCTCTGCTGTCCGGGGGCTCAGCAGCTCTCCCTCCCTTTGTCCTCCAGCCTTCCCGCTTTCTGAGCAGAGCTGTTAACTTATGACCTCCCAGACGCTAAGTCGCGCTTGCTGTCGGAACACAGTCCGTCCGGCCCCTCCACTTTTGCCAGCCAGACTCGGGGGCTCTGCTTGGCCGGCGAGCCGCCCCTCCGCCCCGGCTCCCTCCCGCCAGTCCGTGGAGCGCGCACCGCCTCGCCGCCCTTCCTACCCTCTTCCGTGGGCCTCTCGTCTGCGCTTGGCTCTGGAGACTCCGTTCTGCTAATCCTCTGGCAGTTTTCTGGGTTCTTTAGGCAGGTGTAGGTGGAATCTAAGTGATCAGCAGGACGCGCGGTGAGCCCAGCGTCCTCCTACGCCGCCATCTTCCGGAACTCAGTATTTTCTAATTTCCCTTGTGAATTCTTCTTTGGCCCATTCAGAAGAAATATGTTTCATTTCCACATGTTTGTGAATTTCCTTCTGTTACTTATTTCTAATCTCATTCTATTGTGGTCACAGAACTACATTATTTTAAACCTTTTAAATTTTGAAACTTGTTTTGGGTTTGACATATGGTCCATTATAGAGAATGTTCCATGAACACTTGAAAAGAAAATATATTCTGTTGTTGAGTGGAAGGTTTTATTGCTGTCTATCAGGTCTAGTTTGTTTATATTGTTGTTTAAGTCTCTATATTCTTCTTGATCTTGTAAGTCCACCTAGTTCTTCTATCCATTATTGAAAGTGGGGTATTGAAGTCTTCAACTCTTATTGTAGAACTGTCTCTTTATCTCTCAATTCTGTTAGTTTTTGTTTTGTATATTTTGGGGCTCTGTTTTTAGATGCACATATGTTTAAAATTTTTACATCTGCTTGATGGATTGATTCTTTTGTAATTAAAAAAAGACTTAAGCTATTCTTCTTTGTCTCTAGTAACAATTTTTGTCTTAAAGGTTTTTGTTTTTTTCTGGTATTAGTATAGTCATTCCAATTTTTTTTTCTTAGCTACTATATGCATGGTATATATTTTTCCATCCTTTTGCTTTCAACCTATTTCTGTCTTTAAATCTAATATACATGTCTCATAGATGGTATATAGTGTATCATGGGCGTTTATTTGTTTGCTTGCTTGCTTGCTTTTTACCCATTCTGTCAGTCTCTGGCCAATTTTATTCTGAGCTCATCTTTTTCTTGTGACACCTTGTCAGTTGCAACCAATAGTAGCCAATGTGCACTACTAATGTTCTGTTATTCCACTTCTCCTCCTACAGATGTCATATAAGTAAACATCAGTTCTGCCCACAAAGTTAGATCAATTGATAAAGTCTCAGCACCACAGAACATGCATTGAGACATTTCCAGTCTCCAACATTAGTTTTCCTCTCAGCATGCCACCAGACCATTAAGCTGTTAGAGCAGTGCCCTACTTCAAGATAGCAATTTGCATATTTGTACAGATCTTCCTCAACTTATAATGGGGCTATGTACCAATAAACCCATTATAGGTTGAAAACATCAACAGTCAAAAATGCTTGCACTACACCTAACCTACTGAACATCATAGCTTAGCCTATCCTACCTTCAGTGTGCTCAGAACACTTACATTAGCATACAGTTGGACAAAATCATCTAATGCAAAGCCTATTTTATAATTAAGTATTGCATATCTCATATAGTTTATTCAGCACTATACTGAAAGTGAAAAACAGAATGGTTGTATAGGTGCAGAATGGTTATAAGTGTATCAGTTGTTTACCCTCCTGATTTCATGGCTGACTGGGAGCTACAGTTCATTGCCACTGCCCAGCATCACAAGAGAGTACTATACAATGTATTGCTACACTGGGAAAAGATCAAAATTCAAAGCGTGGTATCACTTTTGCACCATCATAAAGTCAAAAAATTGTAAGTCGAACCATTGTAAGACAGGAATCCCTGGTATAATATTTATATCAGTCAAGAGTATGAAAATGATATAGTATGATAATAAATAAACTCAAAAATCTAACTGGTCTAACCTAGCAAGGCTTATTTCTCACTCATGTTACCATCCAATGCAGGTCAGGTAACTGTCCACATGGCTGTCTCTAAGCAGCAGCATACCACTTACGTGTAGCTATTTTGCCATCTCTGAGTTCTTCACTTTCTGAAAGCATAGACAGGAGAGACAGAGAGTGGCTGATAGCGCACGGGGGTTATTGCCAGGCTCTAAAATAGCACATATCACTTTGGCTCACACCTAATGGGCCAGATATACTCACATTTAACTGCATGTGACTCAACTGCAACAGAGATGAAAATCTTCAGAAACACATTAATATTTGATGATCACTAGTAGTCTCCACCATACCCCTATTCCCTAAATATATCAGAATTTCACCTTTGAAAGAGGAGAAGGGTGGTCAGGGTCCACTAGTTTATAAATACAAGCCATCCAGAACTGGAAGAGGTATCATGGTTAAGTGGTATGGGCTCCAGAGTCAGGCTGTCTGTGTTCAAATCTTAAGTCTACTATTTAATAATTATGTCAACTAAGACACCAAATTAACCTCTATAGGCTTTAGTTTGCTTGTCTGTAAAGTGGGGATTAAATCGTACCTACCTTTTAGATGCGTTGTCAAGGTGAAATGAGCCAATCTCTGTAAAACAGAGAAAATACCTTGCACATAGTAAGTATGTAATAGATGTTACCTATTATTAGTTAAAAAGCTGGAAAATAGTGAGACAGGAAATAAAACCATACAGTGAATGTTATTGCTGTAAATATTTTCCTCTGCGTGCCTGATTGGAAATGTGTTTGTCTGGGGGCTCCAAGCAGTGACAGGAAAGTAAGTGGCCAGACAGATGAGGCGCTAATGGGCTTATTTATATGAGATGAACAGGCGTCTGATAATGGCATTAGCTCTTACAAGTGCAGTGGTCCAACCTTAAGAATGCTCCCTGAGAACTTAAAGAGGAGAGGCTTAATTGGAGTGCAGTTTAAATCTCATCACAACCCTACACAAAGAACAAAGTCGCCGGCACAGTGGCAAGAAGCTTGGACTTGACTTTGACTGCTTCTGATATTCCAAACAATATGGCTCTGCCAAGCTCAGGATGAAGGATCAAGAGGAGCCCAGCAAGTGTGAATCTATCAGCTTTCACTCTGAGGGGGCTGAGCAGGCTCTTGTTCCTGCTACAGTTAAGAGATGAATTTGCAAGGAGCCCAGAGAAATAAAGTACTCATCTGAGCTGAGTGTGGTCAATCCAGTTTTTGAATTCAGGGTCTTTATCTGAGAGGTGATAGGGCACAGTGGCTAAAAGCACAGATTCTGGAGTCAAACTGTGTTCAAACCCCAACTCTGACCCTGAATTAACTGTGTGAATCTAAGCTAGTCATTAACTCCTCCAAACCTACCAGTTTTTATCCATTAGCTGGGATTTATATTACTGTGTTTGTTGTCCTCTATTTGCCCTTCCATATCCACTTTTCCTCTCTCCGTGCACACCCTGATTTATGTCCCAGGATACTGGCCTATAAGAATGGAATCAAGGGACTCCATTGCTCTCTGGCATCTGGTTGTGTCCAAGAATTTAGCACATGGGACGAGAGTGAAATCTTGGTATTTATTTCCCTAGATCCCACTCTGCTGGGTTGCTGCAGGTTGGTTGTGACCCTCTCCCAAAGACCACAGCTACTTTTCATTATAGCTTTTTTCCACAGGTTCCTAAAACCACTACCCTCCTTTTTCCTTTTCAGGCCTGGCATAGTAACGGTTCCCCATTATCACTAGCTCCAACATACTCTAACATCCCTTGTTTCTTTCCCTAAACTCTTCCCACTTAATCCCCTCATTAAGTGCTCTTCAATTACCCACTTTTGAGTGCCAGGACCTTGACTAATACAACTACATGCTTACAGTAGATACACCTTTGGGTGGCTAACTGGTTCACAGTGACTCCTTTTCTCTGAGAACCATCCTTATATAAAGGTGGCCATCCCTGTACTACATGTCCCTTCAACCTGATTGGTTCAAGGATAGATACCTGACCCAAGGTAGGCCAATCAGATTCTCCCTCATAGAAATGTGATATTTGGAACAAAGAGAAGCCAGTAGGACTGCACCAGGTTTATCTCCAAATCCACCTTGTAAACAGTCTACAAAAGCAGGCAAGAGTGGCTTCCTATATTTCCAAGTTTTGATTATTCAACCCTTCCTCCTGTTCCATGAGATACCCTATTATCCTTTCAATACATTTCTTCTTCTTTAACTAGCCAGAGTTGGTTTCTGCTGCTTACATTCCAAAGAATGTCAATGAATACAGTACCTCATAGAATTTTATGAGATAATATATACAGGGTAGTTAGCACAATGTTTGATGTGCTATGGTAAGCTCCCAATAATTTGTAGCATTTATTGTTTATAACAGTGGAACTAATAAGAGAATGAGAAGACAAGCCACAAACTGGGAGAAAATATTCACAAAGACACATCTGAAAAGAACTGTTATCCAAATTATACAAAGAACTCTTAAAATTCAACAATAAGAAAATTAACCCAATTAAAGGATTAAAAGTCCAATACAACAGGAGACTTAACTCCAAAATGGAAGGGTCCATATGGGGTCATATTATGTACTCCCACTGCAGTAAAGTTAGAGGGGAACTCTTCATGGGCTCCTATATATAAAATAAAATCTATACTCCCTTCACAGGAAACCAAAGGGCCTTCTCATTCCTGTGAACCTGTAGAAGACCTCAAACTTCTTATGATGGTTGTACATTTTTCATTCTCCTTTCCCCAATTTATACTAACAATTCCTCCTTACAGTGGGCCATTCAAGAGGATCACCACAGACATTTTAATTACAAAGCAGAAAACCCATCTATTCCTGCTGTCTGTTCCCATTCCCATCTGAGGATGCTTCAAGCCTGATATCTAAAAATCTTCTCACTGGCAGCACTGGCAGACACTGGGTTTGTAATTTGCTCTAACCATTAACCTGTATTTTTCTTGTGTCTATAAAAGTACCTCTTATTAATTACCTAATTGCTTACTAAGCAGAACAGAGTCTATATGATGGCTAAACACCACCTGTTACACAGTTATGGCCTCAATAACTCTCAAAATAAGATTATATTATTAAATACTAAAATAACTCAAATGCATAAAGCAGTTCTACAAAATAGAATGGCATTAAATGTTTTAACTGTTGCACAAGGTGGAACTTGTGCTCTCAAAAACAGTGCTGTGTGTGCATTCCAGATTACCACAAAAATATTTTTGGATTTCTAGCTGACATGAATATTCAAATTGGCACTTTTAAACAATCCCTCTCTTTCCTTTAATGATTGGTTAAACATCTAGACTGGAGGATTTCAATCACCTATTAAGGGTCTCTCTGTTGGACTTCTCATAGTTCTAGCCATGCTAATCCTAATATGTTGCCTTTTTCAATGTCTCTCTGCTTGGTGCTGAGACTCCATCACCATGGCAGATGATCCTTACCCACAGAGGTACCACCTTACCATCCATATTGGATTCAGCTGCTTCTGCCTTTTGTAATTCCCCTGTATGTTCCCTGACTGACCAATGTTGACCATTAGGTAGGTACATCACACCCCTACTCAGCGGGAAGAAGCTACAGAGATGAGATCTTCCACCTTCAACAACCTTAAAGATTTAAGGGTCAACATTGTTCAGGGGGGATATGATGAGGGACCTTATGACAAGCTGATGGTCAAGCACAAGCTAGCACACTGCACCTCCCCCCCCCCCCAGGTGGGATATGTGTGGTATTCCTCAGGCACTCCTAGCTGTTCACAGACAAAGGAAAGGGAAAGAAAACCAAAGGTTAAACTGATAGAGTCTTCATCAGTTTACAAATATTTCATCAATAGCCTAATCTCCAGAAACTCCCTACTGTCTTAATGATAATGTTTTGCTAAAGAGGAAAACATCCTTAGCTTCACAATAGCTAGGTCTCCAGTAATCAGTGAGTCTTCTTTAGCATATGGAAATCCCTTTAAGAAATTTGACTTTATCTCCCCCAACTCTACTGTATATAACCACTCTTCACAACCCCAGTGCAGCTCTTTCTGCCTATGGGTCCTGTCCCATTGTTTAATAAAATCACCTTTTTGCACCTAAATGAATAAATAAATAAATAGTAAAAGACAATAACAAATACCTCACCAAATACAGATGGCAAAAAGCATATAAAAAATGTTCAACATCACATTTCATTAGGGAATTATAAATTAAAACAATGAGATACCACTACACATCTATTAGAATGGCCAAAACCCAAACACTGACAACAGTAAATGCTGACAACGATGTGGAGCAACTGGAACTCTCATTCATTGCTGGTGAGAATGCAAAATGGTACCGCCACTTTGGAAGACAGTTTGCAGTTTTTTACAAAATTAAACATGCTTGTATTATACAATCCAGTAGTTGTGGGTATTTTCCCACATGAGTTGAAAACATATGTCTACACAAAAACCTACACAAAAACCTGAACATTTATAGCAGCTTTGTTCATAATTGCCAAAACTAGAAAGCAACGAAGGTCTCCTTCAGAAGGTGGACATAGAAATAAACTGTGGCAAACCCAGAGAATGGAATATTATTCAACTCTAAAAAGAAATGAGCTATTGAGCCGTAAAAAGCCATGAAGGAAAAAAATGCATATTTTTTCAAATGCATATTATTAAATGAAGATGCCAGTCTAAAAAAGCTATATATATACTATATGATTCCAACTACCTGACATTCTGGAAAAGACAAAAATGTGGAGACAAAAAGATTAGTGGTTGCCAAGGGGTGGGAAGAGGGAGGTATGGACAGTCAGAACATAGAGGAATTTTAGGGCAGTGAAGCTACTCTGCATGATATTATAATGCTGAATACATGTCATTTATACATTTGTCAAAACCCATAGAAAGAACAACATCAAGAGTGAACCCTAAACTATGGACTTTGGGTGATGAGGATGTGTCAGTGTAGGTTCATCAATTGTAACAAATGAACCACTCTGCTGGTGGTGGGGTGGGGGGGGGGTTGATAGGGGAAGAAATGGGGGTGGGGGGAGGAGGTATAAGAATTCTCTATGGTTTCCACTCATTTTGCTGTGAACCTAAAACTTCTCTAAAAAATGAAGTTTACTAATTTTTTTTAAGCGGAAAAAAGGTGGAGCTAATAATTCCCTCACATATTTTGTGAAAATTAATGAATCCATGTGGTCTCTACTAAACTCTGATGAGCTCCCATAGGACTCAGTTCTGGAGAGTTAATCTAGGCAAATCTCAATTAGTTCTAATGTCCTACAAGAGAGATAATATTAACAATGCCACAAGATGTCCACTGACTGATGAATGGATAAAGAAGATGTGGTGTGTGTGTGTACACACACACACACACACACACACACACACCAGAATACTACTCGGCAATCAAAAAGAATGAAATGTTGCCATTTGCAACAACGTGAATGCAGCTAGAGTGTATTATGCTAAGCAAAATAAGGCAGGCAGAGATAGACAAGTATCAAATTATTTCACTCATCTGTGGAATTTAAGAAACACAACAGATGAACATAGGGGAAGAGAAGGAAAAATAAAAACAGAGAGGAAAGCAAACTCTAAGAGACTCTTAAATACAGAGAACAAACTGAGGGTTGCTAGGGGGTAGGTGGATGGGGGGATGGGCTACATGGGTGATGGGCATTAAGGAGAGCACTTGTTGGGATGAGCACTGGGTGCTATATGTAAGTGATGAATCACAGGGTTGCACTCCTAAAACCAATACTACACTGTATGTTAACTAACTTGAATTTTAAAAAATAAATACAAAAAAAAAAAAACAATGCCACAGACTGACACAGTCCAGCAGTGGACATGTTATTTGGTCTGTTTGAGTTTCCTCATTTGTAAACTGTTCTCTCCCTCTCCCAAAGGAGTCTTGTGAGATGGTCAATCAATCAAGTCCTGGGGAGGCAAATGATTAAGTGGGCCAAAGAGAACACTCCAGCTCCTACACACAGGGAAAATGAGACACCTAAACAACGACCAATTAGAGTTTTTCTGTGAAATTAGTTGAATTACTAGGAGTTGTCTCTCTTCTTTTAAGATCACAAACTTAAGGATAATTAAATCCTGAAGTCTCTGAGATTGTTTCAACATATGGGAACAGTGTGCTAGAAAAGAACTCCAACATAGAAGGAAGCCATCCCAAAAGATAGAGGAAAATAGAGAAATGGATTCCTGGCAAATGTGGGGGTTCCTTGATCTGGCTATGCCTGAAGCTAAAACCTGGAGTTTTCCTTTATGAAAGCCAATACATTCTCTTTTTGCCTATGCTGATTAGAGATGGATACCTGTTATTTGCAGCTGAGACAGTCCTATCATTATATAAACCTTTCTTCTAAAAATGTTAGATACTTTCAGAATTATTTCCTTTGTCTTAAAAAATTAAAAATATGGGGTGCCTGGGTGGCTCAGTCAGTTGAGCGTCTGACTTCGGCTCAGGTCATGATTTCATGGTTCATGAGTTTGAGCTCTACATCGGGCTCTTTGCTATTGGCACAGAGCCCACTCAAATCCCAATCTCCTTCTCTCTCTGCCCCTCCCCTGCTTGCACTCTATCTCTCTCAAAATAAATAAATAAACTTTAAATAAATAAATAAATAAATAATAAAAACACAATTATTTCCTTTGTCTTAATAAAAGCCCTGGGAAATAATGGGTACAGAAATTTTTCTTTTCATTTTTCTGGGGGGAAAAAACTAATATGTTAAGAAATATTTTCAAATTTACATAGCAAATATTTACAAATCTACATGGTTCCAAGTGTAGAATACCAGTCCCACTAGGGCCACATTATGACCTTTCATGAGTTCCAGACACTTTTGTCTTCATGACAACTTCTTCCATAAAATGATATTTGAAATTGCATTTTATGAATGCACTGGTATAACACAATCCAGACTGGCTTCATTTTTATATATTATTTTTATTTTTTTGTTCTTTTTTTTTAAGATTTTATTTTTAAGTAATCTCTACACCAATGTGGGGCTCAAACTCACAACCCTGAGAGCAAGAGTCCCATGCTCCACCAACTGAGCCAGCCAGGCACGCTTTTTTTGTTCTTTTTAAAAGAAACCAAAACATTTGGCCCTAATGAGCCAAATGGGTAAGACGACCCTAAGCCTTGTTTGCAAAAGAAAATAGAAAGAAGTATGAGATAATATATGTGAATATACTAGGTACTCTGTTGACCATAAGTCACTGAACAAATGTAAGAACTATTAATTATAAAAGGGTGCTCTCAGGAGGGTAATGCAAATGTGTAGCCCACATATATGATCATGAAATGGTTAAACACCAAAACCCCAAGTGGCTACAAATAGGAGAGGCTTAATGGTAAGAGACCGAAGGATGGGGAATCAATGGCTTTTGACAGTAAGGAGCCTTTTGCAAGTCACTGGGCTCTGTCACTGGGCCCTGTGTTCATGGCATGAACCAGCATGAGGCACTGCCGAGGAGAAGCAACCTTGGGCACAGAGGAAAGCTGACATACACTCAGTTGAGTCTAGTCCTGCTCTTCAACTGGACAAGGCTGGCAGAACTCATGAAGAGACATGTGGGCCAGGGAGTAGTTTTGGGACAAGGCTGAAAGAGAGTTTTTACCCAGGTGGCCATAGGCAGGGTGGACCCAAAAGCATAGATCAAATGTCAAGTGCAAAAAGGTAAAGTGAGGTCAAAGACAAAGAAATGACAGGTCAGGAACAGGAGGGATCAGGAACACTATGTGGTGGGGCGCCTGGGTGGCTCAGTTGGTTAACCACCCGACTTCAGCTCAAGTCAAGCTCCGTGTAGGGCTCTGTGCTGACAGCTTGGAGCCTGGAGCCTGCTTTGGATTCTGTGTCTCCTTCTTTCTCTGCCCCTCCCCAATTTACAATCTGTCTCTCTCTCTCTCTCAAAATAAATAAACATTAAAAAAATTAAAAAAAAAAAAAAGAACACACTGTGTGGAGCTGTCAGAAGAGGATCACACAAAAAGCCATGAACTAGAAGGCATGTTTTAGGGGCCTGTTATAATGTGCTGACCCCATGGCCCAAAGGCAGTCCCTGGTATCTGTAAGATTTTGTGCAGAGTCAGACATACTGGATGAAATTAAACCCTCTCAAAAACGTAGTCACTGAAGATTTATTCCTTTACTGTAAACTTTGAACAACTCTTGTTGGAGAGACTGGGAATTCTCCACTGTTGATATTAAGACCCCACTTTAAGGAAGTAAATCGGTTCAATGTAGAAATGTAGTATTCAGACAGCTTGAGGTACAGAAGAGGATTAAGAAATAAAACCAGGCTAGGGGCACCTGAGTGGCTAAGTCTTTTAAGCGTCTGACTCTTGATCCCAGCTCAGGTCATGATCTCATGGTTCATGAGTTTGAGCCCCCAAGTCAGGCTCTGCACTGTCAGCATGGTGCCTGCTTGGCTCTCTCCCTCTCTCTCTGCCCCTCTCCTGCTCTCTCTCTCTCTCTCAAAAATAAATAAACTGGAAGGAAGGAAGGAAGGAAGGAAGGAAGGAAGGAAGGAAGGAAGGAAGGAAGAAAGAAGAAAGAAAGAAAGAAAGCCAGACTAAGATAAGACAACAAATGAAGAGGATGCCAACCAAAGCAGGACACAGATGATGTCCTCTGCCACACCTGGCTGGAGTTGTCACAGTCCCCTAGCAAAAAGTGAATTGCATCAAGAAACGAACAACATTTTATCTTCATTTGTGGTTACTTGTATAAGTGCATTTGCTTCAGTCTGCTTGTATAGTTTTCATCCCCCACTGTGAGCTCAGCCATTCTAGACTAGACTTTGAGTTCTCATTGCCTTTATAGAGTTCTGAGAGCAAGATGTCTCTTATGGTAATAGGAGACACCTGTCTTTATGGAAAGACACCTTGGACAAGTAGGTTCCAACAGTCACTGCTTAGATCCTAGTGCCCAAATTGAGAAGATGAGGTAACCACTCTCCCCCTCACCTCCTTTGAAACTACAGAACAAGCCAGAACATTAAAGAACAAGGCCTCAACAGGCCTAGTACTATGCGGGTGTGCCACATATTACATAAGCACATGGATTAATTAAGAAGCAAGGTCTGAACTGGGTCAGACATGAAGGGGCCCAAGAAACAACAAGTACTCAGATAACTGAGAACATGACACAAGAACTTGCCAGGCAGCTGTGCTGTTAAGTCAATAAGAACGTGTTGCTGGGAGATGCCCAGTCTCTGCAATATGACTGAGACTTTTGTCATGCTGCCTCTTGCTGCTTTTTGCTGCATTGCTGAAGGAATGACCTTCACAGCACAGGCCTTCGGGCACGGTGAGAGGGGAGGTGGAAGTCCTCACACGGGGCGGAGATTGGGAAGCCATGATGGGCAGTGCCCTCCGAGGTAGCCAAGGCTCCTTCAGTTCACCTTCACGGACAGCCTGGCCTGGGTTGAGAGCAGCGGGGGAGGATGTCAAGGTTTCAAAAACGTGGCCCACTCCAGCCTTCCCTGGTTCTGTAAAAATTCTGTAGGAGCGCTGGGTCCCTTCTAGAGCTTCAATAACTCATAAAGTCAATGCGCTCAGGTGCCCGGCTTCTCTCTTTGCCTCCTTCAAACAAGTAAAATTTTATCTCTCCCTCTCTCCCTCGCTCTCTCGCTCTCTCTTTTTTAAATAAGTGTGTTTCTATTTTTATTTTTGTTTTTCTTCAAACCAAAAACTTCAATAACCACTAGAAACACAAAGAAGAGGAAATTGTGATATAGTCACTTCCTAGACTACAGCTCAAACTCCTGGAAAGAGTCTGTGTCTTAACATCTGCCCTGAGCTGCAGACCACAGATCTCAGTTTTAAATTGGAGGCAGGGACGCCTGGTGGCTCACTTGGTTAAGCGCCCAACTCGTGCTCTCTGCTCAGGTCATGATCTCACAGGTCCTGAGTTCCAGCTCCGTAACAGGCTCTGTGCTGATGGCAGGGATCCTGCTCGGGATTCTGTCTCTCCTTCTCTCTGCCCCTCCCCCACTTGTGCAAGTGCACGTGTGTGGGTGTGTGCGCTCTCTCTCTCTCTCTCAAAATAAATAAACTTTAAAAATAAAAACAAAATAAATAAATTGGAAGCAGAATGGGCTTCTTTTAACCATTCTGTTTAAAAAGAGCTACATCCATACAGAGAAAGACAGATACCATATGGTTTCACTCTTATGTGGATCCTGAGAAGCTTAACAGAAACCCATGGGGGAGGGGAAGGAGGAAAAAAAAAAAGAGGTTAGAGTGGGAGAGAGCCAAAGCATAAGAGACTGTTAAAAACTGAGAACAAACTGAGGGTTGATGGGGGGTGGGAGGGAGGGCAGGGTGGGTGATGGGTATTGAGGAGGGCACCTTTTGGGATGAGCACTGGGTGTTGTATGGAAACCAATTTGACAGTAAATTCCATATATTAAAAAAAAAATAAAGAAACTAAAAAAAATAAAAAATAAAAAAAATAAAAAGAGCTACAGAGGAGCATCCTGCATGCAACACTCCGGGACTCTTCTACAGAAAAGAGAGCTAGGAATCCGTACCAGGTGCAAACAACACATCTTCTGCTACCTCTGACAGACTCAGAGCCTTCCAGTCATTCTCAACACCACTCCTCGCCATTGCACTTGATGGAGCTGACTGACCACGTGGAAAATTACCCCAAAAAAATCTGTGAAAGAAACTTGCAAGGAAAGTTACAGAACATCACAGTGGAAAACTCCTGTTTAGCAGGGCAGAGGACCAGAGCAAAATCTTTGCAGAGCCATGCCACTGAGCTTCCCCCACCTCCATCTTCACCTTTACTCTTCCATCTTGGCTCACTGACCCTTTATAATTGCTGGCATCATGTAATACACTGGCCTACAATGAGGAAGGGAAACAAAATTTCAAGAGACACAGTTAGAGGTACCTGTTCTGCCTACCTCCCTGTCTCTTGGAACTGTCCCTGCTCCTAGTCCCTTCAGTCTAGCTGGTCATTCATTCATTTATTGCATAGATATTTATTGACCACTTACTATATCCCAAGAGTGTGGTAAGTGGAGATACAAAAAATGAGCAAAACAGACAGGCCCAACCTTACAGAGTTAACTTTTTAGTAGGGAGAGTTAGGTGATATGCAAGTAAATAAATAAATGAAGAACATAATTTGGGGTAAAAATGCTTGCTATGAATTTTTAAAACACAAAATGATGTGATGTTCTAGAGAGTGATTTGGAGAAGGGCTGCCTACTCTAGATAAAATAGACTAGGAAAACCTCTCTGAAGAGTTAAATATGAGCTTACACATGAGTCAGGAAGAGTTTTGGCCACAGTGAAAATTGTGGACAAAAGAAAGAACAGGTGTAAAGGTCCTGGGGTAGAAATGGGAGAGCAACAGAAAAGCCAATGTGGCTGAAGCCTGTATAAGAAAGGAGGGTGGTAAAGAGAGTTTGCAGAAGAACAGAGGCTTTGGTAAGAAGACTGAGTTTTACTTTATTTTTTTAATTTATTTTTTTAATTTACATCCAAGTTAGTTAGCATATAGTGCAACAATGATTTCAGGAGTAGATTCCTTAATGCTCCTTACCCATTTAGCTCATTCCCCCTCCACAACCCCTCCAGTAACCTTATGTTTGCTCTCCATATTTAAGAGTCTGTAATGTTTTGTCCCCTTCCCTGTTTTTATATTATTTTTGCTTCCCTTCCCTTATGTTCATCTTTTCTGTGTCTTAAAGTCCTCATATGCGTGAAGTCATATGATATTTGTCTTTCTCTAACTAATTTCGCTTAGCATAATACCCTCTAGTTCTATCCACGTAGTTGCAAATGGCAAAATTTCGTTCTTTTTGATTGCTGAGTAATACTCCATTGTGTGTGTGTGTGTGTGTGTGTGTGTGTGTGTGTGTGTATCACATCTTCTTTATCCATTCATCCATCAGTGGACATTTGGGCTCTTTCCATACTTTGGCTATTGTTGGGGTGCATGTGTCCCTTCAAAACAGCATACCTGTATCCCTTGGATAAATACCTAGTAGTAAAATTGCTGGGTCATAGGGTAGTTCTATTTTTAATTTTTTGAGGAACATCCATACTATTTTCCAAAGTGGCTACACCAGCTTGCATTCCCACCAACAATGCAAAAGAGATCCTCTCTCTCTGCATCCTTGCCAACATCTGTTGTTGCCTGAGTTGTTAACGTTAGCCATTCTGATAGGTGTAAAGTGGTATCTCATTGTGGTTTTGATTTGTATTTCCCTGATGATGAGTGATGTTGAGCATTTTTCATGTGTTGGTTGACCATCTGGATGTGTTCTTTGGAGAAGTATCTATTCATGTCTTTTGCCCATTTCATCACTGGATTATTTGTTTTTTGGGTGTTGAGTTTGATAAGTTCTTTATAGATTTTGGATACTAACCCTTTATCTGATATGTTGTTTGCAAATATCTTCTCCCATTCCGTCAGTTGTCTTTTAGTTTTGCTGATTGTTTCCTTCACCGTGCAGAAGTTTTTTATCTTGAGGTCCCAATAGTTCATTTTTGCTTTTGTTTCCCTTGCCTCTGGAGATGTGTAGAGTAAGAAGTTGCTGTGGCCAAGATCAAAGAGATTTTTGCCTGCTTTCTCCTCAAGAATTTTGATGGCTTCCTGTCTTACCTTTAGGTCTTTCGTCCATTTTGAGTTTATTTTTGTGTACGGCGTAAGAAAGTGGTCCAGGTTCATTCTTCTGCATGTTGCTGTCCAGTTTTCCCAGCACCACTTGCTGAAGAGACTCTCTTTATCCCATTGGATATTCTTTCCTGCTTCATCTAAGACTATTTGTGAGTCCATTTCTGGGTTCTCTATTATGTTCCATTGATCTGAGTGTCTGTTTTTGTGCCAGTACCATACTGTATTGATGATTACAGCTTTGTAATATAGCTTGAAGTCTGGGATTGTGATGCCTCCTGCTTTGGTTTTCTTTTTCAAGATTGCTTTTGCTACTTGGGGTCTTTTCTGGTTCCATACAAATTTTAAGATTATTTGTTCTAGCTCTATGAAGAATGTTGGTGTTATTTTGATAGGGATTGCATTAAATATGTATCTTGCTTTGGGTAATATCGGCATTATAACAATATTTGTTCTTCCTATCCAGGAGCATGGAATCTTTTTCCATTTTTTTGTGTCTTCTTCAATTTCTTTCATAAGCTTTCTATATTTTTCAGTGTATAGATTTTTCACCTCTTTGGTTAGATTTATTCCTAGGTATTTTATGGGGTTTTGTGCAACTGTAAATGGGATTGATTCTTTGATTTCTCTTTCTGTTGCTTCATTGTTGGTGTATAGGAATGCAACCAATTTCTGTGCATTGATTTTATATCCTGCAACTTTGCTGAATTCATGAATCAATTCTAGAAGTTTTTTGGTAGAATCTTTTGGGTTTTCCATATAGAGTATCATGTCATCTGCGAAGAGTGAGAATTTGACTTCCTCCTGGACAATCTGGATGCCTTTTATTTCTTCGTGCTGTCTGATTGCAGAAGCTAAGACTTCCAATACTATGTTGAATAACAGTGGTGAGAGTGGACATCCCTGTCTTGTTCCTGACCTTAGGGGGAAAGCTCTCAGTTTTTCCCCATTGAGGATGATATTAGCATTGGGTGTTTCATACATGGCTTTTATGATCTCAAGGTATGATCCTTATGTCCCTACTTTCTTAGGGGTTTTTATCAAGAAAGGATGCTGTATTTTGTCAAATGCTTTCTCTATATCTATTGAGAGGATCATATGGTTCTTGTCCTTTCTTTTATTGATGTGATGAATCACATTGATTATTTTGCGGATATTGAACCAGCCCTGCGTCCCAGGTATAAATCCCACTTGGTTGTGGTGAATAATTTTTTTAATGTATTATTGGATCCGGTTGGCCAATATATTGTTGAGGATTTTTGCATCCATGTCCATCAGGGAAATTGGTCTATAGTTCTCCTTTTTAGTGTGGTCTCTGTCTGGTTTTGGAATCAAGGTAATGCTGGCTTCATAGAAAGAGTTTGGAAGTTTTCCTTCCATTTCTATTTTTTGGAACAGTTTCAAGAGAATAGGTGTTAACTCTTACTTAAATGTTGGGTAGAATTCCCCTGGAAAGCGATTTGGCCCTGGAATCTTGCTTTTTAGGAGATTTTTTATTACTAATTTGATTTTTTACTGGTTATGGGCCTGTTCAAATTTTCTATTTCTTCCTGTTTCAGTTTTGGTAGTGTATATGTTTCTAGGAATTTGTCCATTTCTTCCAGATTGCCCATTTTATTGGTCATAATATTGGTCAAATATTGCTTATAATATTCTCTTATTATTGCTTTTATTTCTGCTGTGTTGGTTGTGATCTTTCCTCTTTCATTCCTGATTTTATTTATTTGGGTCCTTTCCTTTTTCTTTCTGATCAAACTGGCTTGTGGTTTATCAATTTTGTTAATTCTTTCAAAGAACCAGCTTCTGGTTTCATTGATCTGTTCTACTGGTTTTTTGGGGGAGGGTTTCAATAGCATTAATTTCTGCTCTAATCTTTATTATTTCCTGTCTTCTGCTAGTTTGGGGTTTTATTTGTTATTCTTTAAGGTGTAAGCTCTTTAAGGTGTAAGGTTAGGTTGTGTATCTGAGATCTTTTTTCCTTCTTTAGGAAGGCCTGGATTGCTATATACTTTCCTCTTATGACCGCCTTTCCTGCATCCCAGAGATTTGGGGTTGTGGTGTTATCATTTTCATTGGCTTCCATGAACTTTTTAATTTCCTCTTTAACTTCTTGGTTAGCCCATTCATTCTTGTGTAGGATGTTCTTTAGTCTCCAAGTATTTGTTACCTTTCCGCATTTTTTCTTGTGGTTGATTTTGAGTTTTATAGCATTGTGGTCTGAAAATATGCACAGTGTAATCTCAATCTTTTTGTACTTGTTGAGGGCTGATTTGTGTCCCAGTATATGGCCTATTCTGGAGAATGTTCCATTTGCACTGGAGAAGAATGTATATTCTGCTGCTTTAGGATGAAATGTTCTGAATATATCTGCTAAGTCCATCTGGTCCAGTGTGTCATTCAAAGCCATTGCTTTCTTGTTGATTTTTTGATTAGATGATCTATCCATTGTTGTAAGTGGGGTGTTGAAGTCCCCTACTGTTATGGTATTACTATCAATGAGTTTCTTTATGTTTGTGATTAATTGATTTATATATTTGGGTGCTTTCACATTTGGCGCATAAATGTTTACAATTGTTAGGTCTTCTTGGTGGATAGACCCCGTAATTATGATATAATGCCTTTCTGCATCTCTTGATACAGTCTTTATTTTAAAGTCTAGATTTTCTGATATAAGTATGGCTACTCTGGCTTTCTTTTGTTGACCATTAGCATGATAGATGGTTCTCCACCCGCTTACTTTCAATCTGAAGCTGTCTTTAGGTCTAAAGTGGATCTCTTGTAAACAGCATATAGATGGATCTTATTTTCTTATCCATTCTGTTACCTAATGTCTTTTGACTGGAGCATTGAGTCCATTGACCTTTAGAGTGAGTACTGAAAGATATGAATTTATTGCCATTATGTTTCTTGTAGAGTTGGAGTTTCCAGTAGTGTTCTCTGGTCCTTTCTAGTCTTTGTTGCTTTTGGTCTTTATTTATTTGTTTATTTTTCCCATCTTTTCTCCCCTCAGTGAGTTCCCCTTAAAATTTCTTGCAGCGCTGGTTTAGTGGTCACTAACTCCTTTAATTTTTGTTTGTCTGGGAAACTTTTTATCTCTCCTTCTATTTTGAATGACCGCCTGCTGGATAAAGAATTCTTGGCTACATATTTTTCTGATTCAGCACATTGAGTATATCCTGCCACTCTTTTCTGGCCTGCCAAGTTTCTGTGGATAGGTCTGTCTTCTCTTGTAGGTTAAGGGTTTTTTTTTCCCTTGCTGCTTTCATGATTCTCTCCTTGCCTGAATATTTTGTGAATTTGACTATGATATGCCTTGTTGATGGTCAGGTTTTGTTGAATCTAATGGGAGTCCTCTGTGCTTCCTGAATTTTGATGTCTGTGTCTTTCCCCAGGTTAGGAAAATTTTCCACTATGATTTGCTCACATAACCCTGTAGCCCTATTTCTCTCTCTTCTTCTTCTGGGACCCCTATGATTCTGATGTTGTTCCTTTTTAATGAGTCACTGATTTCTCTAATTCTTAAATCATGCTCTTTGCCTTAATCTCCCTCTTTTTTTCTGCTTCATTATTCTCCATAAGTTTGTCCTCTATATCACTGATTCTCTGTTCTGCCTCATCCATCCTTGCCGCCATGGCCTCCATTTGAGATTGCAGCTCAGCTATAACATTTTTTCATTTCATCCTGGCTAGCTTTTACATCTTTTATCTCTGCAGAAAGGATTCTAATCTATTTTTGACTCCAGCTAGTATTCTTATTATCATGATTCTAAATTCTGGTTCAGACATCTTGCTTGTATCTGTGTTGCTTAAGTCCCTGGCTGTTGTTTCTTCCTGCTCTTTCTTTTGGGGTGTATTCCTTTGTTTTGTCATTTTGAAGGGAGAAAAGGAATTAATGAGGTAAAAAAATAAAATTAAAAAATATTAAAATCAAAAAATTAAAAACAAACACACACACACAAAAATGAATAAATGATGCTAGATCCTAGGTGTGTTTTTGTCTGGGTGTTGAATGGGGCTTGATAGATTAGAGAAAAAAAGGGAAAGAAAAAATAAGGAAATTGTTTGAAAATTTGAAAAAATGAATACACCAAAGTAGACTAAAATGAAATAATGGAAGTAAAATAGAATTTGAAAAAATTTACACAAAAGTAAAAAATACTGTAGAAAAAATTAAAGAAAAATGTTTTTAATAAAAATTGAAAACAAAAATGATTTTTTTCTCTTTCTGTATTCAAGAAAAAGAAATTAAAAATAGAAAAAAGAAAAAAAGAGAGAGAGAAAATTGAATAGATGGGCCAGTGAACAGACTGTAATATGACTGAAATTACTTCGTTTTCCCCTAGAAGTCAAACTATGAAGTACTTTATAGTCCATAAACTAAGTAGGCTGTGAGACTTGTGTTCCTGAAGAGCAAGGTTGGCCCAGGTGGGCGGGGCTCAGTGTAACGGCTCCATTCTCCACTAGATGGCACTGCTTAGCTTACTGGGGTGGATTGTTGTGGTGCTTGTAGGTGCATATGCACATGCACAGGAGTGGTGAAAATGGCGTCAGCCAGCTACTCAGTGTCTAGTATCTGGACTCTGTTTTCCCCAATCAGCAATTGTGCACCTGTCCTTTGTCTTCGGCTTCTGTCCACTCCCCACTTTTACACAGCCCATGACCAAGTCCCATGCAGCACCTCCCTCCTGAGTTTCATCTCAGATGTGGCTGTTTTCCCCAGCCCCTTACTTCTGAGGGACTGTGGCTTTGACCTGTTCTGCCCCTCTGCAGGAGGGTCTCGCTGAGCAATGGCCAGGTGCCAGCCATACCTAGTAACATTTGTGGGACCGTGCTACTGCTGATGCCCAGAGACTGTGGCCAGGTGCCAGCCCACCCTAGAAAAAGTTTGCGAGATAGTGTAGCAGCAGGGTTTCAGGGATTTTGGAAAATCACAACACAATCTGGCACCAGGCTTCACCTCCAGCACCCTTGTTCCAGCATCAGTGAATATGGTTGTTCTCTTGGGTCCACTGGGGTCTTTGCCTTTGGGGAGCCCTCACAGCTTCTACCACATGTCCTCCCAGCAGGGGAACTGCCTCTCTCCATGTGACCTGAAGACCCTGGACTTCACACTGCTCCTGGAGATTTGCCCTTCCCACCAGAGCACTGTCAGGTATCAAGCTGCAGAGTTTCAGACTCTATGCTCCCGTTTATAGTCTTAATGGAATTTAAACCCTCTCCTTTCTCCTTTCTCCCTTTTTAGTTCAGTCCCTGCAGCTGTTTCCACTTTTCCACTTTCTCTCCAGCTGCTTTTTGGGGAGGTGCTCTTCCCATATTCGCCACCCACCCCTCCCCCCCTGCCCCGACTCCATCCTCTCTGCACACAAAAGCGCTCCCTGCCCTCCGCGGCTTCTCTCTCCCCCAGTTCACCTCTCCATGCCATGTACCTACTGAATTCTATGGTTCAGGTTGTGCAGATTGCCGTGTTAACCCTCATATCAGTTTTCTAGGTGTGCAGGATGGTTTAGTGTTGGTCTGGCTGTATCTCATGGATGTGAGACACACAAAAAATTTCCATGAAGTTCCGCCATCTTGGCTCCTAAAAGCGATTGAGTTTTAACTTTAAAGGCAACAGGAAATCACTGGAGAATTTTAAAAAAGGGAATGGCATAACCCAATATACATTTTTAATACAAATACTCATATTTTATTTGCTAATCTACACATATTTCTAAATTAAGAAGATGCTCACAAGAAAGGTTAGGGTTACTCACTCTAATCCATTAGTAAGTCTGGGTTTGACTGAACTTTTAAATTACTTTTGATAATTCGTGCATCCTGGCTCTTAGACTTCACTGAGATAAAAGAACCTATTTTCTTTTTTTATTTAGAACGATGGTAGACTTAGCCCCAGTCTAGAGTTTCTCCCAGTGAGACAAACATTTTAGAGGATTCCTTAATTCTCATAAGGAAAATACATGCTAACCATATCCTCCTGTCACCAAACTTTAAATAATCATAGTGTTGAGCAATATTTGTGATTAGGTCAGGGGTCAATAAAGATCTAGATAGTAAATATTTCAGACTTTGAGGCTATATGCTCTCTGTCAACCTCTTAACTCTGCCATTGTAGTGTGAAAGCAGCCATAAGCAATACATAAACAATTGCTTATAGTTGTATTTTGATACAACTTTATTTATAAACACTGAAATTTGAATTTAATATGATTTTCATGTGACAAGAAATATTCTTCTTCTTTTATTTTTTTTTTCCAAAATGTAAACACCATTCTTGGCTTATGGTTAATATAACAACAGGTAGCAGGCCAGATTTAGCCAGGGGGCTGTGGTTTCCTGACTTCTGTTTTAAGTGAATTGGTAGATGCCTGGTGAATTGGTAGGTTGGTAAATGCCTGCTAGACATTTTTAATGGGATTATTTTGGTTATAGTGTGGAAAGTGGATCATGGGATATGTGGAGTAATGGTGAAGCAGGGAAGTCAATCAGGAGGTGACTGGCATAGTCTAAGCAAGACCTGATGGTAGCCTGATATGGTAAATGGGAACAGAGAAGGACAGAATAGAGAGAAGCATGATTTTGGGTTTGGTCTTGAACAACTGCATATATAGGCATGTCATTTATTTTGATGTCAAAAACTAGGAAGGAAGAAGTTCAGGGGAAAATCAAGAGTTCTGGTTTATCTGTGTTAAGTTTGAGATGTTTTTCAGGTATCCAAATGGAGATACCCAGTAAGTGGGAATTCAGGGAAAATATCAAGGCTGGATATGTGGGGGTCATAGGCATTTAGGAGGTAGTTAAAGCCCCAGCACTAATTCAGATCAACTGTGGTGTATAGATAGAGAAGATAAGAGGCCCAAGAAAGGAGCCCACAGGAATTTCCACGATTAGCAAAAGAGGGTGAAGAAAGGAGCCTACAGGAACTTCCAGAATTAGCCAACAGATGAAATGGACAAATCAGAAGAATGGGTTACCATAAAGGTCAAAGAAGCAAGTTGCTGAAGAAGGCCATGATCGAGTATGAAAAGAGACAGTATTGTGAGGAGTGATATAACTTTAGATTTGGTGACATGAAAATAATGTATGTCCTTGACAAGAAGAGCTTCAAAGAACTGATGGAGAGGAAATTAGAATGGTGACTGGGACTTCCAATTAAGCATGGAGGTTTAAGCACAGGTGTACCTCCATTCCCTCCCAGCACTCATTAAAGTCAAGGTGATGAAATACAAAAGAATGAGACCACAAGAACAATGAGAATGACATAAAGGTGACAGAGGTCAAGAGAAGTTAATAAATGCTTGGAAGAGGTGAGAAGCTGGATAATGGTAACTAACTTAGCAAAGCAGAGAACGCTGGAAACAAAGATCCTGCAAAAGGAAGGAAGGTGCCAATAAGAGGCAAGCTGGTTCCAATCACTGAAGTCCAGAAAGGCTCGTGGCTTTGAGCCAAGGTAAGAAATGGGGTTGAAAACAGGAGGATAGATAGAAAGTATTTATAAGGAAGTGTTGACTCCTCCAGAGCTCCTCTCTATTCTTGCACTGCCAGGGAACTATCCTGGTGGGAAATAAATGGAAATAGTCTCTGCAGAAATTAATCCAGAGAGACTTCAAAATAAGACATACCTGGGCGCCTGGGTGGCTCAGTCAGTTAAGTGTTCAGCTCTCAATTTCAGCTCAGTTCATGATCTCATGGTTTCATGAGTTGGAGCCCCACTTTGGGCTCTGTGCTGGCAGTGCAGAATCTGCTTGGGATTCTCTCTCTCTCCCTCTCTCTCCCTCTCTCTTCGTGCCCTTCCCCCACTCGTGCTCTCACTCATTTTCTCTCTCTTTCTCTCTGTCTCTCAAAATACATCAATAAACTTAAAAAAAAAAAAAGAATAAGAGATACCTAGCACAGGGGATGTAGGGGTGAGGCACTATACTGAAAGCAGGGAAAGTAAGTAAAATTTACATACTAAGTGGTGAGACTCCTATCACCCTCCCCAGCTCACCAGCCAGCCGAGCTCATAGCTCTCTCTCTCTCTCTCTCTCTGTAGCCAGCTAAGCAGCTGTGGGCTACACCCACTCCAGGCTGGTAGTCAGGTTGGCTGTGTGCAAGCAGAAGAAGCTGGTCAAGATGAGAGAAGAAATCAGCAGAGATGAAAGATGTCCCTGGGAAATGCAGACAGTTTTGAGTTTCAGCCTCAGGCCGGGACCAGGCAGTTCTTACTATCCCAGGCTGTGAGATCCCCCAGTGTATCCTCCCAACAAACACCTTTACTGGAACAACTTGAGTAGCTCTGTCCTCCACCTTGTAGCCAGATGATCCCCAACCAGGGCAAGAGGCAACCTATGAAAGGCTGATCTTCCCCACCCTGTGCAAGCCCCATTTGCAGTCTTCCTATAATAGTCTAACTATTATGCAGAGATGGCCCACTAAGCTCCAGGTGCCCTTCACTCAGGGACTTATGGCCAGGAACCGCCCAACGCAGGTCTAGAGATTCTGGGAGGGCAAGCAGTGTTTCCACTTCATAAAAGGCCAAGTTCGTAAACAATATTTGTGTAATCACCACATTTTACAGACAACGAAGGTAAAGCACGGGGGAGTTAAACAATTTGCCTGAAGTCCTAGAGTTTAATTATTGAAAGAAGTGCTTGGGGACAAAACGTAGTCTCCTGACCTTCAGGCCCTGACTCTTTGTACTGCCCCACTTCTTTCCCTCTCATCATGCTCAAAGACTACTTTGACAGGTGGATTTTCCTTACTTCCATGACACTCCTAAAACCAAATCCCTAAAACATGAAACTTCAGGTTCACCGTTGTGTAGTAGACAACATGCTGCATGCGGAGTCCAGTGATGTGGGTTCTAGTCTCACCCCTGCCTCTTATTCTGTGCTATCACTTAGGCAGGTCTCTGAACATATTTCTTCATGTGTAAAATGTGGAGAGAGTGGCAGTCCTAGGAGCAGAGGAAAGAATGCAAATCCGAAGGGCCTGAGAGGATAGCCTGAATATGCCTCTGACACTCGAGATTTCTGTCAGGGTTCCCAATTCACTTAAACATTGATGCGAATTTTGGATTCTGTTTCTATACGTCTTTTTTTAAACATAAATATGGGTGGGAGTGGTGTTCCCCATAAATAATTCACATCAAATTGATGTTTCAGGAAGATAGTCCATATCTTCATGGCATAGCATTACTTATTCCAATTTGAAAAGTCCAGGATAAGAATGCTAAGAGAATCGTCAGCTCTTAAAATTCTTTAAAATGTTGTGAACTTCAACAAGTGCAATCTCCATTCTGCCACCGTGGGAGCCAACATCCCCAAACCATCCATTCCTAGAACAGAAGTCAAGCCTTGATGCTATTAAGCTCCTTCAACACCGGAGCTGTGGCCAGGAAGCTGTACTGCCTTCTTAGAAGCTGTGAGACCAGAGCAGACACAGGTGTTAAATGGAAGCTGGCCCCATATTCCTTCAGACTGATCTGTACCCAAGCGACGACCACAATCTAATATTGGTGACAGCCATTACCATGACTGTCATACCCAGGAGCCTTGTTTTGAGCTTCTCATACTTCAAGGCTTTGTCCAGGGTGTGCAGCTGGGGTGGAAGAGCTGTAGAGGTGGGGGAAGGGAATGCAGAGTCCCCCTGGACTGCAATGCCCAGGGCATGACAGACAGCCAACAATCTCCTTTCCTGGAGGCTCCAGCAGAAGTCATAGTATTTAACATTTTCAGACTCCCCAACAATGCTGACCCTACCCCACATGGTGGGCCCCTTGGGAATTCTTAAACAGAGGTATGCATATGTCCGTGTGTGCGCGCATGCGCGCGCGCGTCTGTTGGGAGGGAGTTCAGCCTGGGTTACTTTCCCAAACACTGGTGTCAAAGCTTCCTGACTGCCCAAAGGGATGGACCAGAACTCTCTCTCACCTCCATGCCCTTACAAATGCTGTTTCCTTTACTCGAAATTACCATCTTCCTGCCTCCCCATGCTGCATCTGCAAAAGTGCTGTTTGCTCTGGGGTAGTGTCCTCAAGAGCCTCACCTCCAGGCAGAATTGGACACTCCCTCCCAAGCCCCTCCCTGTTGAAGCATAAGTCACCTAACAAGTCATCTGCTTTCTTGCCCATCCCCTCCACTCTCTCTAGACTGAGCTTTCTATATGTGCCTGACACAGTTCTGATTCTAGAAGATCTCCCCTGCATGGCCCTTGTGAAGGAAGGAACACACATGTCAAAGAGGGAAGCAGCAGCAATGACTCAGGCCAGAGACACGGAAGGCCAAGCTGTATGGTTCCACCACCAATTTTCCAAGGCCTCACAGGTGCTTCCCTCAAGCCACAGAATACTAGGCCTTAGAGAAACCCCCTTCTTGCCACCCAAAATTGCCTTTTCCCACTGCAGTTATCCTCTGGAGCCCCAGCAGGAAACCCCTGGGAGCTGAACTGTCTTCTCTCTTCTCAGGCCCCAGGGGAGGGAGAGCCTGGGTTTCTGGGCCTCTGTAATTAGGCCCCAGGGATGCTGAAGGAGCTCGCACATTCCTGCTGGCTAAGCATGTTGTCCTAGGAGAGGCAGCTAGCTTCTCTCCCTGACAGGGCAGGTCTCTGGCAGAAAGCCCAGGGCCAAAGCTGGGGCACAGATCTCATTCCCCCTTCACTCTGCTTCCTGCTCTTTCTGTCCCTATCCTATGTCAGTGTTTCTGCCAAAGTCCCTTTCTGTAACCCTAACTGTCCTTGTCTCTGCCTCCATCCTTCTCTTCCCCGGGCTGTTACAGGGCTCGCTCCTTGATCCCCATGCCTCCCCACCCCTGAATGTCCTGTTAGTAAGCACCACAGAGTGTTCTAGAGTACAGTGACCTGCAGGCATCCTCAGTGGCCAAGGGCCCTTGAGGATGTAGCAGCAGGGGCTGGCTAGAACTCCCAGTTTCCAGCCAGGCTGCACGTCCCACTAGTGAACTGTTAACTTGATTCCAGCCAACAGACATTATCAAGGCCCACTCAGGGCCCAGCCCTGTTCTAGGTCCTGGAGGGACACACATAGCCCAGCCCAGCCCCTGAGGAGAGACAGGCCTAAGAAACCCCAGTTACAATCTGTTGACTAGACAGAGAAGACACCTAATGAGTGGGAAGGGCATAGGAAGCAAGGGAAGGGAGCAAGGAAGAAATCAGGGTTGACACCCCATCCCAGGATCAGGACTCTGAAGGCTGGTTGCCAACAGGGGGGCAAATGAAGGGAGCCAGGGAGATTATGCAGGTTCACTATTCCCATGCGAAAATGCCATTTTCCTGGCTCAGTTTGCAAATGGTAGGCCCAGGAGAGTCCCCCAAGTCCCAGGGAGGAGGGGGGAGGGCAAAAAGCTATGCAACAGTTCCATCCTGAAGCACCAATTCCTGATTTCAGCCAACCCCCCGGGAGCAAAACCAAAAGACTATGCATTGTGACAAGGAGGAGGAAAAAGAGAACAGGGAAAGGATTCAGGGTTGCAGAGGGTGAGAGATGGGCAGGAAGCAAAAGGCAGAGTTGGCTGTGGGTTTCTGTGAACGCAGTCTCAGCTACAGGTATGCAGGTGCTAAGCATCACACAGGCCCAGAAAGAGGCTTGCTCAGCCCTGCCCATGGGGGATGCTGCTTACCTGGCCAGCCTGCTCTGTGTACCATGGGAATGGCTGCAATGGACTTCCGATCCGGAGTCAAATTAGCTCCCTACAATGGCATCCAAAGGGGCTCCCACCCTGGACTTTCCTCAGGCAGTCACTTCACACACACCTTTTTATAGACCTCAAAAACATAGAATTTGGTTATTCATAACCTCTGGCTCTTATTACCACATTTTTTAAATCAACGTGTGACCTTCATTCATTATTTTATTTGATGTCATGCTGAATGATGGCTGAAACCTTATTTTAAAGTCAAATTCAAGTGACGGAAAGTCAAATAATACATTTGTATATTATGGATGAGGGTTGTACTCAGAAAGTTAAAATATATTAGCTCCTTCAGGGACTGGGGGTACTTCTGGTTGCATGTAAAACAAACAGAAACTAAGAACATCTCAGTAAAGCTAAAGGTCATGGCTTCTTTAATTATGTGGGAACTCAGAAACCCACAGGGCATCCCTTTCCAGAAGTCGTGCATCCTCAGGATCCCTCATACTAAACATCCATCTCTAGAACAGCAGCCAAGCTATGCCCAGCCAGCCAAATCCAGCCCTGTTTTGTAAGGCCTGTGAGCTAAGAGTGGTTTTTACATTTTAAGTTGTTAGGAAAAAAGCAATAACAAAAGAACTATATTTTCTGACACTTACAAATTACATGAGTTCAAATTCCAGCATCTATGAATAAAATTGTATCAGAATACAACCACATTCATTCATTTGTGTTTTCCATGGCCCTTGTCACACTACAGTGCAGAGTTAAGTAGTTGCAATAGAGAGAGACAACCTGAAAGCCTAAAATGTTTCTTCTCTGGCCCTTTACAGAAAGATGTGCCAATACTCCTGCAGACCGAAGTCCAGGAAAGAAATTTACGACCCCTGTGTCTGAATGTTCTCACTTCTCTCCCCCTCTCCTCCCTCCCCTCCTCATTTCCCCTCTCCCTCTCCCTCTCCTTCCTCCTACAACTGGGTGGGCCCAGAGAAGTGGATGCTATCCATTTCCTTTATGTAAGATCTTCCGCCTTTCTTACTCCAGCCTCATGAGTAAGCTCTGGGGACAGGCATAGGAACCTTCCCAAGGCCAGAGCTTTCTTGTGGGTATGCCTCCAATGGGCCACACCTATGCAGCAATGTGGGCTGGTCACTCCTGTGGAAGAACCTCACCTACATCTCCTTGGAAGGTGGCCCTCTCAAGCGGGCCCCCTCAGGCAGCAAGGACAATAATCTTCCCCCAGCAGCCAGCTGTGCTGCTTCCCATTGTGGACAAAGGCGTGTGTGTCCTGTGTGCCCAGGGAGCGCAGAGCACGGGCCACGAGGGGTTAAGCAGGGCAAGGAGAGCAGGAGGGGGCTCCTGGTGGACACAGCATCAGATGGCAGACCTGAATGGCTCCCTTCGTGCACATGTACAGAACCATTTAATCTATTGTCCAAATCAGTACATTTTCTTCTTTTCAGATCAACTTTAATAGAGTAAAATGTACCCATTTTAAATGTATGGTACTATGAGTGACTGATCTACCAGTGTAGCTACTGCTACAACCAAGACAGAAAGCCTTGCCATTACCCCCCAAAGTTACTATGTACCCTTTTGTAGTCACCCCCCACCCTTACTCCCACTTCTGTCCCAGACAACTACTCATCTGCTTTCCATAACTACAAATTAGTTGTGTCTGTTCTAGAATTTCAAATAAATGAAATCAATCACACAGCATGTACTCTTTGGGTCTGGCTTCTTTCACTCAGGATAATGTTTTTCAGATTCATCCATGTTATATGTCAACACCAAACTGATGTCCTTTTTTTTTCTTCTTTTTTTTTTTTTGAGTGAAAGATGCTATGAATAGTCATGTCAGGTCATAAGTGGGTGTAAGTCAGAACCTTCAGGACAAATCAGGACAATGGTCGCTCTATGCATGTGGGCAGTTTGTATCTTTTGGAGAAGCTGGGCTTTTTTAGTCAAGTTAAGCTGACTGCAGGGCGACTGTTCTAAAAATCCATGTGTATTCCGCAGATTAAAGCTTCATCATTATTTCAGTATAGTCAAATCAAAAAGGTCTAATGGATGTTAAATCCAGTGCCTTATCACAAGAGACTTCAGCACTGCTGGTGTCGATGGAAAAAAAGACAAAGCTTATATTCTTTGCATATATGATCTCCAACTACTATAAATGTTTGAGTGGTCATAAAGTTTTCTTTTTTAATTTTCATCACCAACTTGTACAAACAAAATTTCTTGTCAATGATGATTATCAAGAATTTGAAGAAATCATTAAAAATCTTGACCAAAAGTTTATTGTTGCCATTTCAGCATGAAATTGGATATAAAAACGTACATTAATGAAATCAAGTTCATGTTTAACAATAAAATGTTTGAAATGATATTATTTAGACTTTTATACAAATTTAATATTAATATTTTCCTTTACTTTGTATCTTAGTATAATTATACAACATGAAGAAATGTTATAACTTCACTAAGCCCCACATACGTGTCCCCAAGTCCCCTTCAGTTTACCCCAGTATGCCATACACATACTCTTATTTTCTATGTGTGCTGTGACAGGGAAAGATTTGGCAGCACAACCAACCCCTGACTAGGGGAGAAGCAGTGGCCTGGGCCGGAAGCCTGTTGTTTTGCTGAAGAAGTCTCTCCTGCCCTCTAGTGATGATCTTTGTGGCTGGGTCTCCACAGGAAAACAGTGATGTAAGGGGTTATTAAATATATCAGTTTTACATTTGCAAAAATATCTTCCCTATTATGTAGGCGTTATGCCTGCTCTGGGTCCTGGCAGGTGAAAGCCTTCGTGGGCGTTCCCCTGTTGCTCCATGGGGCCTGGAGAGGTCAAGACTGTGGCTCATATGCCATGATTCCGCCACTCCCTTCTGCCTTCATCTTCTCCACTACCATAGCATGGGGAAAATCTCTACCATCCCTGGCCAGAAGACCCCACTTACCATCACCTAAAACCACCCGCATCTGAACCCCTTCTCCAACCCCCAGATGCAAAGACCACAGGAAAAGAGAGGGATGAAAGCACCTGTTCTGTCCAGCCATCGCACATCAACGAGCAAGCTCCAGGCCTCAGGTATCCAGGGGATTCGCAGCCCGCCCCACCCTGCCTGGCACATTGAGGGAAAAGGGGCCAGTTCCACTATAAACACTTCCTGTACACCCACCCGATCACCTAGGTGGAGACCTAGCCTTTTATCAACTAGCAGCAGCGGGTACCAAGAGACCACCAAGAGAAAACACAAAATCATCATCCGTCAACTGATAAAGTACCAGTTTTAAAATATCAATGTATAGTTACATAAAAGTTATATGAAATTAGAACATATAAAAGTTGAGGCTAACTTATGCGGGCAGCAAAAACTTTGGTGGGTTTTTTTTTTTTGCATGTTTTTATTTTATTTTTGAGAGAAAGAGAGAGCATCCATGCAGGGGAGGGGCAGAGAGAGAAGGAGACAGAGGATCTGAAGCGGCTCTGTGCTGACAGCAAAAAGCCCGGATGTGGGGCTCGCACTCACGAACTGGGAACTCACAAATCCCGAAATCATGCTCAACAGACTGAGCCACCCAGGCGCTCCTAGCAGAAACTTTGTTGAGGACAATGGAGTTCATCCGAAATGAGAACTACCATTTACTCCTGAGGTAATTTCAGTTATGTTCTGAGTACAAATCCAGCAAAGTACAAATTCTATATAACACATATTGGTATTCAGTTCTATCCCATCTTCATCTTTGGAGCTATCTCTAGCCTCTCATCCATTTAGAGACCTCTGAAGGCCAGAGGCCCTGACTCCTTGTCTGGACCCCATTTTACCAGGCTGAGACCCAGGAGTCCGTTTTGGGAAGAATTGTCAGAAGGTTGTCATGATGGCGAAGTGATAATTTCATGACTGCTGTGAAGGGTATCAGAAGGACATAGGATTTCTCTCCCAGCCTTTGCTTCTAAGTGGGACCTTGAGAAGCACACACCTCCTACCCGAGTGCACCTGCCATGAGATTAAGTCCAAGTTTAGGTGTCTAATAATTCCCTTTGCCCTAGACTTTGTGACAGGACTTACCTTGGGCTGCAGAAGTTGATGGTAATCAACCCAACCTCTTCCTAGTCACAGAGACAGTTGGCACAAGGCAGGTACAGTGGTGTCCAGGTGGGCAGGCTCTGGGCATGCCTCACTTGAAGCCATAAAGCAGCTCTCCGGAGCCCCCCAGGCAGCCAGTATCTGATCAGCCAGGGCCCCACTAGACCTTGCACAGGATGGCAGTGATCAGCAGATGGGTCCCACTGAGTCACCTTGGGACTGAATTCTGATGATCTCTTGAGGAATCTTCCCATCACATTGTTCTTTCTGAACACAAATTTTATCACAGGCTCTATATTGGATAGGACTTTTTTGCCAATGATTAAACACACACACACACACACACACACACACACACACACCTTTCTGAAGTCTCAGGGATGGCTAACTTCAGGCAAAGCATTTTATGGGGCTCAAATGATGACATTTTCCAGTCTACCTCTGCCTCTACTCTGTTCTCCTCCTTGCTGACTTCAATCTCAGATTTCACATCTAAGGGAGAATGACTACAAGCAACTTCAGGCCTTCATCTTCCTGGGTAAAAGGCCGGTGAGAAAAGAAGCGTCTTCCCCAAAATTCCTGCTCCATTCCTGGAATTCACTCTGCTAGACAGCTCTTGAGCCATGCACCAATCCCTGAACTGAGTTCTGTAGTCGAATGATTGAACAGAGCACATGCTCAGTATGTCCAGACTGTGTCCCCCTCCCCCTAAAGTCTGGCTCCCAAGGCAGCAGCAAACTCAAGTCCTCATTCCTGAGTCAAGACAACCTGCCCATGACCACTTCCATGGGTCAAAACCTCATTTCTACAGAATTCTTTGTCCTCCTATCTTTCCTTCTCTTCCCCGGGCTATCCACTGAGAGGCCTACCCCACTGAGCCTCTCCAGGTCAGCTGGTTCTCATAACCTACTTCTCTGTGCCCCCTCCACCACCCCCAAGTTTAGGCCTGAACTTAGGGACTGGGAGTTCCAAAACACTTGGGTCTTTTAGCAGCAGGCATCCAGAATTCCCAGGAAATTTGGGGGAAAACAGAGCTTCTCCATACTCAGGTGCCCTGAGTATGCCCCTGCCAGCCTGCCTGGCACAGAAGACCAGCCACAGCTCCAGGTGTGGTACGTGAAGGACTGGGAAGTCAGAACAAAGTAAGACCAGTTCAGGAAGCATCAAGCTCCCTCCTGGATGGCTCAGACTGTGAAGGGTTTCAAACGCCATGCTGAGGAGCTGAGACTTTATCCAACAGTCCTAGCAGATGGAGAATAGTCAAAAGGCTTATTGAATGGATAAATGGATAGATGGACAAACAAGTAACCTGGACCCAGAGATGTAAAGTGACTTGCCCTACATCACACAGCAAACAAGTAGGAGTAGCAAGACCAAACTCCAGGCCTCCCTTTGCCTGTCCTAGGGCCCACACTGCCTCCACCCCAACCGGACTTTTGGGGAACCTGAAGATTATCAGCCATTAGTTTTATTTCTGGACTTGGGATCCTGAGCTTTGAGAGAAAGCAGGTGTCTAGGGATTAGAAACCTAAACACAGTTGGTGAGAACCAGCAACCAGGAAGCTTCAGGAAGATGCAAGCTGGCACCTGATGCTGAGGCTAGAGAATCTGAGTGAGTGAATTCTCTGGGAGTGAAGTAGAGGAAGGATGGAGAACTGGCCCAAAGCCCAGCTGCATTTTGTTCTGGGTGAGTCCAGCCAGACTCTGAGAATAGTGCATGCTGAGGAAACCCAGACTTCACCACCCCTTATGGAGGTGCAACTTCTGAGGAAGCTTCAGGAGACATGGGGGCAGGCACTTCTCCTGCTGAGCCTGGCCTTTTGCACCAGGCACAGAGCTCTGCCCAAGCTGTTGTTCACAGAGGCCAGGGACAGGGATTGAAGATGGAGGGGAAGAGCCTTCTGCCCCTGGTTTACCAGACCCTGAAACTAAGGCAAGATAAATCAGGATTTCAAAGGTGAAAAAAGGTCCAGAATTTCCATATGTGCAAGAACTTTGCATCTGGCTCACCATGGTATTCCCCAGTGCCTGGAATAGAGCCTGGAACATATAATAGATGCTCAATAAATATTTGGTGAATAAATCATGGACTCAGTAAGGTTTGGGGGAAGCAAATTTGCACTCTGCTTATGTCCACAATCCCCTCTCTACTGTGCCCCCACCAGGTAATAAAAATTCCGGCAGGAATCAAGTCTACAGCATTTACAGTGGTTAAGTGAGAACTTACCCTCCTCAGAGTGGTAGCCCACCCCAAGTAGAACACATCACCTTAGCTCTGCCAAACATGTTTGATGAATACAAAAGGTACTAGACTGGAAATCAGGAAATTTAAGTCCCAGGGACAGCACAGACTCTATCAGTGACAGATGTGAAAAACCACTTTCAGAACATTTTCACATTCAATCACCCTATTATTATCCCCATTTTATAGATGTGACCGCACAGCCAAAAAGTGGCAGCGCAAGGCCGCGGGCGTTCTTCTCAGCCCGTGTACTGGCTTCGCGACCACAGGCAGCTTTGTTTGCCTTCTGGGGTCTGTTTCCCATCTGCGGTGCTGCGGTCTCTAAACACAGTCCCGGACCTCCTGGGGTGGAGGCGCCCCCTGCTGTCCCTTGAGCCACGGTGCCCAGTGCCGCAGTGCCCGCTCCGCTCTCCACCGCCTCCTCCCGAGCTCCGCGCGCCGCCTGGAGGAGCCTCTGTGCCCTCGCTACGGGCCGGTCCAGCTTGAACGTGCCACAGTGCTGGGTGTCGGGGACTGCTCGGGCCCTGGCAAGGCTGAGGCCACCATCTGGTCTGGATGTTTCTGTCAACTTCCCCTAGAACGGAGAGTGGAAGAGCCAGACCAGGAAGGCAGGAAGGAAAGAAAAGGGAGAGCAGACGGCAAGGAAGAGACACCCAACCCTCACATGTCCCCTCCCCTCAGCCTCAGTCGGTCAGGGAGCCCTAGGCCTTGACAGGGCCCCTTTGAATATCGACTGTCACAAAGCCCCATTTCTGGGCATAGTTACTTAGCTTCCACAATGGGCTATGTGGGACCAGCTGTGCAGGCTCAGGAGCCCCACAGATGAGCAAGACCCAAGCCTGTCCCCCAAGAACTCACAATCTCATGGATTGAAGGCATGAGGAATAGGAGGAGTAGACAGACAGGGTCACCTTCCATCCAGCCTGAAACGTGCCCTGAAGAGGCAAGTCCATTCGACTGGAGGCATAGAGGAGATGATGTCTCCACTTGAGAGTTTAGGGAAGAAGGGGAGCCTGGCGTTGCCACTGCCAGGATATGCCAGAGGCAGGGCTGTTTTAACCCCAGGAAAGAACACATACAAGGTATGGGGACACAGTTACCATGAGGAAACCTGCCATCTCCTTTAGCTCTGAGGTCCCCCTTTAAGATCACAGCCTCGGGGCGCCTGGGTGGCGCAGTCGGTTAAGCGGCCGACTTCAGCCAGGTCACGATCTCGCGTCTGTGAGTTCGAGCCCCGCGTCGAGCTCTGTGCTGACAGCTCGGAGCCTGGAGCCTGTTTCCAATTCTGTGTCTCCCTCTCTCTCTGCCCCTCCCCCGTTCATGCTCTGTGTCTCTCTGTCCCAAAAATAAATAAAAAACATTGAAAAAAAAATTTTAAAAAAAAAAAAAAAAAAAAAAAGATCACAGCCTCCAGCCCTACATCTTACTTCCCTGTCTCTACCTAGCTTCCTCTCGAGTCTCCGGATTGCCTTCTCACAGTTCTCCAGGTGCAGGTCATCCATACATACTCTGGCCTCCTGACTTCTGGTCCCCTCTTCCCTAATCCCCAGACCCTTTGCCAGTGAGGAGTGAGGACCACAGGAGGGTCATTTACAAAGGTTTGGCCCCACTACAGAGTCATGATCTCCATCTACCAGGGAACCTTCCTGAAGACCCTCATTCAACCCAGGGGTCTCTCCACTTTTCTAGCCAATAAGTTGCCCTTCTCTTCTCCCCTCAAAACCCCAAAGCAACCTTTGCCAGCCTCAGTATTTTCAGAATAGCCTCTCCATCTACTCTACTGACCCAGTCGTCATTCCGCTGACACTCCCTCAATTTCTCTTCCTCCAAATCTGTACCTCTCTCATCTCCCATTCTTTCCTCCTGACTCCCCCTCTCCAGTCTTACCTATGTCCTGTCCACACTTCACCCAGCTTTCTGATATAGATGGACAGATGATAGATAGATAGATAGACTCATATGGACATGTGTGTGTGTGTGTGTGTGTGTGTGTGTGTATCCTATTGGTTCTATTTTCTCTCTAGAACCTATTCTATTCTATTTCCCTAATAGAACCCTTCTTTCCAGTTCATCCACAGAGACATAGCCCAGGCTTCTTTCTGGGGGAATTCAAATAAGTTTGAGATCATTGTGGAAGTCCTGACAATGCCGTGGCCCTCTTCTCAGGAATCAAGGATCCAACTTGAGCATCACCCGGCTGGACTGTCCTGTTCTTGCAATCCTTCCAGGAATAGATTGGCTCATGACCCAACACTGAGGAGGTCCCTTGTACTGATGAGACAAGATTATGAGAAAATGGGTTTAATTTAAAGAAAATGTTGATAAGCGTAACAAACATTCACTCTGCAGATTACATATCAATGTTAAAGAGTCACCAAAACCTCTATTCTCATCAGATTTAGTCACTCATTCACTCACTCAACAAATATTTATTAAATCTCTACACATTCCAGACACTATTTTAGGCTTTGGGAATGCAGTAGTGAGAAAAAAAAAAAAAAAAAAAAAAATTCAAGCAATAGAAACAGACAAGAAACAGATATAATATTTTATAGAATGGTAAAGAACTAAGAAGCTAAGAAGAAAAATTAAGCATGGCAAGGGGATGGATAGTGGAGAAGCAAAGAAGTGAGGTGTCTTATTTATGTAGAATGCCTGGAGAAAGTCTTTTTGTTAGGGTAGCATTTGAACAGATGGCTGAAGGAAGTGAGAGAGTGAGCCACTCAGGTCTTTGAGAGAAGAGGTTTCAAGCAGAGGGAGCAGCAAATGAGAAGACCTTGAAGCCTGATGTGCCAGCATGTTTGAACAGTAAGAAGGCCAGTATGGCTGCAGTAAAGTGAACAATAGAGAGTATAGGAGAAGTAGTGAGAGACCAAATCAGAAGCCTTTTACTATTTTACTGTGAGAAAGATGAAGAAGCCTGGACTCTGTCCAGGGTTGATGTATCGGCTCCATAAAACTCATAAGAGGTGGAGAATAAAGGAAAGGGGGTGGGTGGTTTTACCATCCAGAACTTCTGTGCCAGCATCTCCTGGACACCTTTGTGACTGAATTCTCAACAGCCATTGCTTTACCTCCGGTTACATTGTCTTACCTCAGAGATGGGACAGGGTTTAACCACAGGGAAAATCACCTGCCAATTGGAGAAGTGTAGTGAGGGAGAAGGACCACCAGGTGGCCGCACTTTGACTACCATCTTTACAAGTTTATGTTTATGCTTTCAACATTGCTTCCACTAACTTTCTTCATTATCATCTTAGCTTTTGTGTCAACATTCCACCTTGAAGACTGTCTCCTAGCAAATGTGCTCATGGATACAGCTGCTCCCCTTCTCCTTACCCACTAGAGTGTTCATCCCCACCCTGCACTTCCTCCTTGATTACTGAGTATCACAGACTTGTGGCTTGAAGAAGTACCTTCCAGGGTCAGGGAACACAGAAACTTCTCTGTTCCTTCCTCACTTTCTGTTCCCACCATCAGTATTCTACAGCTGTGGCCAACCCTATCACCCCCTACACGCTACTTCATTCCATTATGAAGTGGAGAGTCAGAAAATAAAGATATGAGAAGGGACAAGAAACAGAGAGAAGGGGAGAAATAAATCAAAGAAATTAGGAGCAAGAGCATCAGGGTAGAGTTAAGGCACTTCACTCCTGAAGAGGTAGCTCAGGAACCTCTGCATGTGGGGAGTAGGGAAAGGACTTTGCTTTCCCAAATGTGCTCTCTATTCTTTTTTAAACTTATTTATTTTGAGAGAAAGAGTGAGCGTGAGTGGGTAAGGAGAAGGGAAAGGAATAGACAGAATCCTAAGCAGGCTCTGCACTGTCAGCATGGAGCCCAACATGGGGCTCGATCTCACAAACCATGAGAACATGACCTGAGCTGAAATCAGGAGTTGGAAGCTTAACCGACTGAGCCATCCAGGTGCCCCACAAATGTGTCCTCTAAAGTTAAGAATGATGGCATCAGGCACCTCTACTGGAGAGTCTCTGAGGTCCAGGCATAGTCTTCTAACCCAGAGGGCTCAGCCATAGGGATAGACCAGAGCCCCAGGCAATAAACATTCCTCCTGGAAGCCAGAGTAGAACACCATGTCCTTCTGTCTCACAGAAATGACATTCTCTCCTCCCTTTCCAATTCTTTCCTTTCTGACTTCAATATCAGACATGTCCGAGGCCCCCCTTCCCCACCCCCCATCCACGTTGTGTGAATCTATGCATGGGTTTCTCAGGGGTGAAGAATTGCAGTGACTCAGCCTGACCACCTGCATCCATTTCCCAGCTCTTTTGCCTGTGGTGCATCCTCGGGATGTCCTCCACACCACAAAGCAAGATGTGCAATCTCTGCCTTTGCTGAATCCAAATTCAAGAGAATGTTTCCATGATTTGTTATGTTTTGAGAGGGCTTACATAAAAAGTAGTTGTTTCCAGGGCAAAGCAAAAAATAGTCAATGGAATTTAGAACAATCCTAGGAAAGCCTGGTCCCAGTGGAGAAGAGAAAATTCTCCTGCCACAATTGAATCCTTATTCTTGCATAGTCCTGGCCCTGCAGGAACCCAAGATCTCTCACTTCTATTAGAAGGGTGTTTTGGGACCCCCACCCCTGACCTCTTTCCTCAAGACAGCATGAAAGATATTAGCTCTGATGCAAAGCTCCCAGGGAAACAGATGATGTCTTGTCTATTTTCTGTGTGCTGACATGTCCGATCTATTTAACTCCTGCCCAAACCTCTTCTCTGAGTGAAGTCTCATTTATCCAACTACCTACTTGACCCACTTGGATGTCTAATGGAGATCTTAACATGCCCAAGTCTGAACTCTGGATTTCCTCCCCCAAACTCTGAAGCTTCTCTCCTTGCTGTCTCCATCTCTCCCAGTTAATGGCACCACTATTCACCCAGTTTCTGAAACCAGATACATGGGAGCCATATGTGGAGTCTCCCTCACCTAACACATATGATCTTCTTGTTCTACATCTGAAATGTGTCTTCCATGCCATGACATCGGATCAAGCAACCATCACCTCTCAGCTCAAAGACTGCAGTTGTTTGTACTTAGTCTCTTGCATCCATGTGGCTGGCCCCTTTGCAATCATTTTCCACATAGCAGTTAGAATAATTTATATTAAAATTTTATATTTTAATGTATATAATTTATATTTTATATTCATATTTTGTAATTATATATATATATAATTTTATATAAAAATATAAACCAGATCACACCAATCCTTGTTTAAGCCATTCCCTTTCCACCTTGCTCATCGTGGCCAAAAAGTTGTGCATGAATATGTCTCCTGCCTGCCTCCCTGATCTCATTTCATGCCACTTTCTCATTTGCTGCACTACTTAAGCCACACTGCCTTTCCATTCCTGAAACACATTTTCTTTCCCACCTCAGGGCCCTAACATTTTTTATTTCCTGCTGCCTGTGCATTTTTATCCCTCTACTGTATCCTTCAGATCTCAGCTTAAAGGTCACTTCCTCAGAAAGCCTGTCCCCAACATCCTTTCTAAATAGGTCTTCCCTCTAGTTCCTTGGTATTCTCTTTGGCTGTCCCATTTATTTCCTATATAACATTTCACCAATTAGCAGTTAATTATATGTTTACGTGCTTATCATCAGTCTCCCCCACTTTTGTCTATCATCCCCACAATAATGAGCCCAGGCCTAAAGGAAGACACACCAGCGTCTCAAGCTGAGAAGTGGTGGGGAGACAGAGGTGGACACGAAGATTCTTGAGAGAAGAAACCATGGATTGTTTATTGCTGTGTTCTCATTGCCTAGCACAGAATCTGGCAGAAGCACTTATTGAACGACTGGATGAATGGATTGTTGGGCGGGTAGGTAGGTAGGTGAATGAGGGAATTTCAGCCTTGGGCAAAAGCTATAGAAACCATGTTTAAGGAAGGGGAGGTGATTAGACAGAACAGACTCTGCACCTACAGGAAACTTAAATAGACCCAAGTTCAAAGATGTAAACAATGTCATTTCAGTACATGGATTAAGAAAAAGGCTAGGAAAGTACACACAACCTTGCATGTACTCAGGTGATACCTGCATGAATCAAGGCAAAAAGAATTAAAATCAAAAGAATAAAGAATATAGTCTGCTTTTCTCCTTCACCTTGGGCAGAGCTGCTTGTATTAAGGTTAATCCTATTGGTTGTAGGATGATCCATGATACTCTGGGACATTTACATGACAGTCTTGATTCTTGGTGCACTAGGAGATCTGTCTCTTAGGGGAAGACCTGTTGTCCATTGACTCCCAACAACCACTGCAACCAACAGAAGAGACACAAATGGAAAGGAGAGAAGACTCCAGTGCAGGATCCAGAGGGAGAGGAAGCATACCAAGTGTCACTAGAATGGGCACACAGGAGAAGTATGCAGGGCCGGTGGGAGGAACAAGAGAAAAGAGAGAGAACCTCCTCATTAACACTGAGCTAGGGATTCCAACCCAGCTGCAAAATGGGCAGGTGTAAAGTTCAGAGGGCATTTCTGCTTTGCATTATTATTAAAGAAAGCCTGTCCAGTAGGCAGAAATGTCAGAGATGGGAGGCAATGTAGAACCAGGTACAGCTGCATCATGGTGTGCAGAGTTCCATTCATCAGTGGTTGGAGGAATGGACAGCAAGTTCAAAGTTTGTAACTGGGTATAGAGCCCCAGACATTTTTGGCTCAGGAAAGTATAACCAAGTGAACTAGGAAGAAGGGATCAAGGTGGGAGCCCAGTCTATGGATATACCAACACAGTAAGGCTGGAAGAGCCCAACCAGGGGCCAAGCCTGGTGTTTTCCGGACCAAGTCTACTGATAGGAAAATGATTTCAAGCTCCAGAGAATGAGGACTGAGGCAATCATCAATATTGGCTTAGGCTCTGGGATGAACTCAGGCCTGGAAATGGTAATATCAATCGTTGCAACCATGATGTAGTAGAGAGACCGAAGCAGGAACAGCAAAGTGTATGCAAAACTGACAGCATCCTTAAGAACCTTAGCATTGCTTCCCATACCAAGAGGTAGAATGAAAGAAAGATGTCATTGCCAGGAAGTTTGAAGGATGACCAGGAGACACCAAATTTCCTTCCCCTTGGAGTCCTTTAGGAGGAGCTAGCTTTCTGGCTTGACATGAGGACTCTCCTCTGAAGCCTCAGGAAAAGGCTTCTCCACCAAAGGCCATTTTGTAACTCTCTGATTCTCTAGTTTGAGCCAGGACTCAGGAGGAAGAGGCATCTCATTCTTGCCTTGCCCTGGCCTTTCCTACATTCTGTCTTAAGAAGTAGTCTCCAGGTAAAGAAGATAAGAGTAAGGAACCATCCTTCCCCCAGGATCCTCATACCCCTGTGTGAGGTCACCCTATCAGGAACCTATGACACACACCTTCTGGGTCACAACAAGCCACACCACTGGTATTTGGCTCCCAGCTCCCTCCAAAGTCCGCCAACAAAATTCTCTCTAATCAACACTGTTCACTCTGCTGTTGTTCCCGAGGGGAAACTGCATAGGGAGAGTGTATTTCACAATTGCTGGCTTCACGTCAGGACCAAAGGAACAGTGTGTAGTGGAAAGAGCACTGGGCTGGGAGTTAGGAGCTCTGGGTCCAGCCCTGTTTCTGAAACTAACAGGCAAGCTTTGATTTCCCTGCCCTGTCTCCCTCACAGAGGTAGAGTTGGGGTCAAAGGGGAAACTATTTGTGATTTGCATCTTACTGTAAATACTTTGACATGAAAAAGAGCCTTGGGCATGGGATCTCAGGGTAGACTCCCCTTAGCAACATTTACAAATGTAACTCTGATCCCTAGCCATAGCTGATTTTACCAAGAATGAGCCTGTCACCACCAGGGTCAATTAAAACTTTTTCCCAAGGAATTTGAAACTGGGGAAGGAAGAGAGATCAAGAGAGCAAGAGGCTCATGGGAACTCAGAAACTATGGGGAAATCGTGTTTTCTTGCCATACAGTCTGGAGAGCAGAGAAACCCAGTCTACAATGAAAGAGGAGAATGAAACAAATATGCAAGATGGCAGACATGAGGTAAAAGGAGGGCCCGTGGACATTTTGTTGTGGGTTCCAGGTGTCTCTGAAACCTGGCTGTATCTTTTCTTAAACTGGCTTTTAAAAATGGGTTCCTCTCTGATCCCAAGCCTCCTGACAGCTTCAAAGAGGTGAGTGCTGATGGAGGCTGTTATCAGATCTGCTCATCAGTCAGCTTGTTTGGTCAGGGCTCTCCACCACTGGTCTGTGCTCCAGCAGACTAGAGACAGGCTCGGGTTCACATCTGCATCTCACCCCCACTGCACCACCCAGCCCATTTCATTGGCCACAGTAGGTGCTCGGTCAACTTTTGTCGGGTTGAGACAGATAGAATCCAAAAACACCCATTCCTGCACGAGGCGTGTTCCTCAGGACTGGTCCAGGCAGCTCTCCCTCCCTGTACAAGGTTGTCTTTGGTGCCGGCCTCATGGCCAGCCCACAATGAATCCATGACCTGCCCAAGCCCTTCCGGCCCTGCAATCTGTGACCCTGCGTGAGCCCAGGACTCAACCCCTGATGTATCCAGCCCACAACTTCCCAAGTTTTATTTTCATTAACCCAACTGGAAAATTGGACTTCATTCAGGATTGTGCTGAAAACCAGATGCTGGAGCTGGGCTCTGGTTTCCTAGATAAACACATTGCAATAATATGCATCTACCCGTGAAATGCTCTCTGTGGCGGCACGTGGCAGCTCTCCAGAAGAAAGAAAAACAGTGTCAAAGCTACATTTGAAGCTTCTCACTCCCCTTCATGGCCTAGCCAAGTTTTTTGCTGGCCCCATTGCAGGCCAGCTCCCTCTCTGCTGGCTCCCCTCGCCCTCTCCCCATCTCTGGCCAGGATCTTAGCTTCTAGAAAGAATTTCAAGCCTTCCCCAATTCCCCCATCTGGAAGGATGCCCTTCCTCTGAGCTCCCACCATGTCTCTCATGTCAACCCCAGTCCTAGTAATAAAAAGATAGTGCTATGATTGTTTGGCTTGCCTGGTTCCTCCAGAATAGCTTGGAAGTTCCTTGAGGTGAGGAATGGAGCCTTGTTCTCTCTGCCCAAGAGCTGGCAAAGATAGTTGTTAATGTCGCTGAATGGATGTGGAGGCGGTGTAGGTTTCTGGAATGCTGTTGGGGTCTGCTTCTCTTAGCCTGGTGTTTTCAGTCATCCAATGTTCATTGAGCTTTTTACTTTGAAGAAGACTCTGTGCTTAGCGCAGAGTAGGAGGGATTGTGGCACACCCCTGCCTTCAAGGAGCCCACCAGATGGTAAGGAGACGAACCCAGGAGATATAGTAACAGCATGAGGTTTTCTTTCCCCATCATCCGCTTCTTACCTACACATAACCCCACCATCTTCTGTAGGGAAGTTTTGTGTCTAGGTAGTCATAGTAAAGTGACAGAAACTGTTAGCATAAAAACCCCAGGCTATGGAAGACAATCAATATTAGAAAGAAGATTACTTGTCTTATGGATGCTGCTATCTGATGATTTTGAAAGACATTAAAACCTGAAGATCCCAGGGTATGATTCCAAAAGTTCTAGAATGGAGGGTAGACCCTGGGAGGAGGCTAAGAAGTAGAATATCTAAGGCTATTTCTGTATGGACCCATGAATTATTTGAAGAAAAAATTAATAAATCTTTTGCTATGTCCTCTGGACTTTACAGGTGTACATGAACCCCTGACAGTAAGAAGTATGTCTGATGGTAGATTGTAACCACCTCATATCTACCCATGTGTTATAGGAATAGTCCAAAAGTTACGAGATACTTTCAATCTGAAATAACTGGGAATGTACAAGGGCCTTTGGGAGGAAGGGAGGACTTTTTAGGGGAGCCATGCCCTCGTTTAGGAATATGTGTAGTCTGACATTTGGGTTCAAGCCCCCCCGTTGTCCTCTTTGCTGATACTCTTGGCCTTCTGGAACTCAACTTCTCAAGGTGGGCTGTAAACATCCTATCACATTGCGATTTGGGGAAGGCCGTGTGGGAGGATGAGCACATGAATTCGAAGAGCTGCCAGAGGAATCGCAATTACAACCCCAGCTGTTGTTGTTGTCAGGGACACTTCCCTTTGACCAACTCACATAACTGCAGTTCCGCTCCAGACTACATGGTGCTTCTGTGTTCTGAGGACAGTCAGATCCCAGAGAAGCATTCAGCCGCTGCCCCCTCTCCTGACCCTCAGGTACAGATGGGTATGACAGCAGGGTGACCAGGACAGAGGTCAGATCTTCCAAGAGAATAGGGAAGGCAGGGCAGATTTCCCAGTAACCTCACAGACTGAAATAAAAGCAAGAAAATACCAAAACAGGCTTGATTTAGACAATAAAATGTAATCCACATAAAGTCAAATTAGGTCCTTCACATTTTTCTATTGGAAGAGAATTAAATCCTTAAATTAAAAAGGCTGAAGTTACGTTTAGGAAATCAATAATTATGGTGGCAGTTGTGAAGGCCACTTTTATTTATAAATGACAGGCAACGACACCATTTTTAGTGTATGTCAGACTTTTGTGTGACTGCTTTCTTAGGAACCACAGAATTTCTTTTTGTTCTAAACAAATAACAATTCCTGTAGAGGACCTCAGTTCATGAGGCGCTGAGACTCCTGGAAGCAGGGAGCTGGGTGACCCACTCTGAAGGAGGGGATCAGTAGTGCATCAGAGCATCCACTAAGCCACTTAAATTTTAACATCTTTGAGTTGTGTGTGTAGATCCTTTATTTTTTAATATATTTTTTAAAGTTTATTTATTTATTTTGAGAGAGAGAGAGAGAGAGAGAGAGAGAGCATACACAAGCAGGGGAGGGGTAGAGAGAGAAGGAGCAAGAGAAAATCCCAAGCAGGCTCTGCTGTCAGAACAGAGCCCAGTGTGGGGTTTGAACCCACGAACTGTGGGATCATGACCTGAGCCAGAATCAAGAGTCAGACACTCAACAGACTGAGCCACCCAGGTACACCAAGAAATACTTTCTTTTTTTAAAGTAGGCTCCGTGCCCAGCGTGGAGCCCAACATGGGACTTGAACCCATAACCCCGAGATCAAGACCTACGCTTAGACCAGGAGTTGGATGCTTAACCAACTGAGCCATCCAGGTGCCCCAATCCTTTATTTTATATGTGAATTTTCTAATAACAACTTAGCCTTTTTAATAGACTTATTGTTGCCATATATACCTTGTGAATCTTAATATTTTGTTATATATATTTGTTACATATTTACTGCAAATCTTTCCTCTCACCCTATTTTTTTTCTTATCGCTTCCTCAGTCTATGCTTTACTGTTTGTCTGTCTGGCACCTGTTGGTTTTTCTCTAAAGGAGACAGACTGTAAGACAAACTCAGAGACTAGAGGGGGGAAATCCAAAGAAAAAGAATCAGAGACTCGGACAGGGAGAGCGAGGGGCTTAGAAGTGGCTAGGGACTGGGAAGAGTAGAAAGACAAGACCTAGAGAGAGGGAGACAGAATTTCAGAGAGCTTCTTTTGTGTTTGTAACTCATTGATGATGCTTTAGTTTGCACAAAAGTATTGGGTAGTCAAATCTGCCTCTTCCAGACTTCTAGATTTTTGTCTTACTTAAAATGCCCTTTCCCCTACAAGATTAAAAAATACTCTCATATATTTTATTCTAAAATGTTTTTAGTTTGTTCTTTACTATTATATCCATTTGAGCTTTATTTTTGTATATGTGTGGAATAAGAATCTGGCTTAATTCTTTTCCAAATGGATATCGAATAATGCCATTTTATAATGCATGCTTATTCCCTTCTCTTTACCCTCTCATGTGAAATACCATATTCATCATATACTAAACTCCCACATAGAGATGACTCTGTTTCTGGACTCTATTCTGTTCCACTGAATTGTATATTCCTGTGCCCAAACCACAATGTTTTGTTGGTGGTGGTGGTGGTCTTTTTTCATAGACTTTTTTTTAACATTTTTTTATTGAGACAGAGAGACAGAGTATGAGTGGGGGAGGAGCAGAGAGAGGGAAACACAGAATCTGAAGCAAGCTTCAGACTCTGAGCTGTCAGCATCAAGCCCAGTGCAGGGCTTGAACCCACAAACCATGAGGTCATGATCTGAGCTGAAGTTGGATGCTTAACTGACTGAGCCACCTAGGCACCTCCAAACCACAATGTTTTAATCGCTGTAGCTTTATAGTATATTTTGATATTTGATAGAGCAAATTTTTCACCACTGTTCTTTTTCAAAATGTTCTTGGCTAGGTTTATGTCCTTTCTCTTCCAGATGAACTCAAGAATCAGCGGTCAAGTTCCATAAAAAGTTCAAAACACATCAAATAATGTGTTTCTAAGTGTTCCTCTCTATCTGATTACTGATGTGTTTCTCCTCAACCCCACCTCCACCTCCTGGAAGCAGTTCATATGGTCATCAGCAAGACACAAAATTTTAATTAAATTGTTAAAACTCCTACATTCTAAATAAAAGTAGAAACTTGTAAAAATCAATTATCCTAGACTATTCCTGGGGTCAGAAGTAGGAAGACCAGAATCCACTTTATTAGATTTAACAAACTTATTTTAAAAATAGAAAGAATGAGGGGCGCCTGGGTGGCTCAGTCGGTTAGGTGTCCAACTTTGGGTCAGGTCATGATCTCATAATTGGTAGGTTCAAGCCCCACCATAGGGCTCTCTGCTGTAAGTGCAGAGACCACTTCAGATCTTCTGCCCCCCACCCCCATCCCTCCCCTGCTTATGCACCCATGTGTTCTCTCTCTCTCTCTCTCAAAAATAAACATTTTTTAAAAATAAAAATAATGAAACAATCCTAAAGGGTATTGGTCAGTACAGTCAAAAAGTGTGAACATGAAAGGAAGCAGAGACAGTATCTACAATATGAGGATGGACAAAAGATGTAACATATGCTACCTGTGCCTCCAATTCTACCCCCTCAGCCCTATTAATTTTGGTGCCCACCAGACTTATTTTAACTGGCATACCTGTGTCTCTTGACTTGAAGACTTTTTCTGGCTGCTAGAGTTAATTCTGTCTACATATGCAGTGGGATGGATATGTTGGCAAATTAACTATTCAACCCAACCCTGTGGTCAGGATCGTCACTCAACCAATGACTTATGAAAGTTGGTGGGTAAAGAGCCCAGATCTCTTACCCTAGGGTAAGTTAATACTGAGGTGCATATTGTATGCTGTCTCTCTGCATCCCCAGTGAAGGTTAAATTCCAGTTTCCCATCATTGTAACTTGTTTGGTAACACACCTGTATTGACTTCCTTCTCTTCTCTGTTTCATCTCCCTATTCTGCTACCAGAATTGTTTCTTGGAACCACCTCCCAAATAAACTACTAGCACTCAAATCCTCTTTCAGGGTCTGCTTTTGGAGGCACCCACAGGAGAGTCAGCTCCATAACCTATCCAGCTTCAGTGGCAGGTCTTCCTCCATCCTGGACAGGAGAGGATCAGATCTGTTGCCATCAAACCCCACCATCATAAATCAGCTTCCCCTTATCCTGACTCCAAGCTCACCAAGCAACCTTCTGATTATAACCTGGCTGATGGTTTTTCTACAGAAAAAGAGGGACTACTGACTAGAAGCAAATGTTCAGTCCCCAAGGAGTTCTATATTCTCATTGCCAATGAACACCTGGCAAATAGTTTACAAAGTGAGCTGTTGCAAGCTTAGACAGTGAAACCTTATTTTGAGTGTAATAGAGCCACTCTCAGTATTGACAAAATGGCATTTTCAAGCCTGTAGGCTGGGAACCAGACTCTGGGCCAAGGTGACTTTCCCAGGTAAATGCAGCTTTATGAGGAGCCTAATGAAAGCCAACCAGCCTCTCCTGCCATCACCTAACCTGGCCACATACTTTCCTACAGGCTTCAGTGGCAATGTTCTACTTCTACTAAGTGAAGCAATAGATGAAATCAAACTTTTTCAAAGCTTACTGTTCACTCTTAGCAGAGAAATCTCCGTACATCATCAACTTTTTCCCCCAGGGTGTTCGTAATTCTAAGACCTCCATTTCCAGTTAGACTTCTCTCTTCTACATGAGTCATTCTAGATTTCTGATTATGGGCATGATAATCATAATTCTGGGTTTTCTGAGACAGCCCAGGTTTCAAATATTTAAGCACTAGCCTTAAGATATTTAAAAATCCTTGAAATTCTAAGGTTTCAGTGTCTAACTAACCTCTCCCATATTGCATTAACACTGGGAACTAGCCCAAAACAATTTTTGTAAGATGATGTGTTCTTGGTGTTGATTTGGATCTGAAAGTCCTGTTACAAAAGATTCCTAAGCGATGACACACAAACACATGCCTGAGCTGTTTCTAGCTCAATCACTCAGACTGTTATATTTAGCCAAAGGAATCCTTTATTCAGGACAACTTGATATTCCTTTTTATACATTGTCTTGTGTATTTTAAATAATAAAACCACTTGATTGAAGTCCCCTTACAACGAAGTAAATTTTCTTAAGAAAGAAAGGAGAAAAATAACAAGAAAAAGACAAGTCAGTATTCAGAAAACACCAGTGGCCCAGTGGCCCCATTGAGATGAGATTCTGGTGGTTGTTGTGGAGCTGTCCACCAGGGAGGTGCTGACAACATCCTAGTATTGGACAGGGGCTGGCTGCCCTCCTCAAGAGTTGTGAAAAAAAAAACCCTCCACACCCCTACCACCATCCCATCCCCAAAGAAATATAAAGGACTATGAGAAGGTAGGTAAACAGGCCAATGTCTTCTGGTTGGAGTAGGGAAGACAATAATCAGTTGCCAGAGTCTTCTGAATCTTCTCCACATGAATCCACACATACCTGCCTAAGACACCTTTCCTTTGATTGTAAACATTCGGTGCAGTAGCTGCTATGGATGTCTCCAGGGGATCTTTCAGTCTCTACAGATACTAACTATGGTAGACTTAATACAAAAACAGGACTAGCTGCTACAGGGGGGCTACACCCTAAAATTCCCCTTCTTTCTCCATTGTCCACTCCAAGAATAAGGACCTGAAGCCCTACCACTTCTCCTTACTTGTATAGCTTGGAGAAAAGGATTGATTGTCATTGAAGAGACAATTAATTGTCTTGTATGTATGTGTGTGACAGGCTGGCTGACTCTGAACAAGTCACTCTTCTTCTCTAGGCTTGGTTTCATCATGTGTAAGAGGAAGAAATGCCAGGGAATCAGAGCCCTTCTCCTGTCTCCCTGTCCTTGGCCATCTTCCCTCAGTTATATGTCTCCCTACCAGGCTATTCACAGCCTTTTTGCAAAAGGTTTCTGCCACTCAGGTTCTCCAGCACTAAGGACCCTGATGTTAACTCTGGGAATAAGAGCCTGGGGTGTGACCACTGTGGGTACTGTCTGAAACAATATTGTGGGTAAAGCCTGACACCCTTTGTTTTGGAGTATAAATTGGGGGTGGGAGGGAGTGGCAAGAGCAAGGAAACTCCAAATGTTGGGGAAAGCTTAAATCATTGTCTTCTTCTGTTTTTTTAAAGATAAGACTTTATTTTTATAAAAATGATACATATTATAAAGAATTTGCACAATGCTGAAGAGCACAAAAAGATATTTAAAAATCTTTAAAATCCCACCACTTCAAAATAGTCATGCCCAGCACAAGTGAACATCATTGCAGATGGTTCTCTCTTTGTATATACAGAGAGGATAGGTAGTCAGGTAACTAATAAGGGAGAGTGGATGAAAGGATGGGTGGATGGACAGATGGATTGATGGATGAATATAAAGAAATAGTTGATTAAAAAGGGATCACACTTCATATACTATTTAATAAAAGGAGGGACACCTGACTGGCTCAGCCAGTAGAGCACATGACTCTTGATCTCAGGTCATGAGTTAGAATCACATGTTGGATGTAGTGATTACTTAAAAAATAAAAATTAGGGGCACCTGGGTGGCTCAGTCGGTTGAGCGGTCGACTTCGTCTCAGGTCATGATCTCGCGGTCCGTGAGTTCAAGCCCTGCGTTGGGCTCTGTGCTGACAGCTCAGAGCCTGGAGCCTGTTTCGGATTCTGTGTCTCCCTCTCTCTGACCCTCCCCCGTTCATGCTCTGTCTCTCTCTGTTTCAAAAATAAATAAACATTAACAAAAAATTAAAAATAAAAATTAATGAGGTGCCTGGGTGGCTCAGTCGGTTAAGTGTCCAACTCTCGGTTTTGGCTCAGGCCATGATCTCGAGGTTCGTGATCGAGGTTCCTGGGATACAGCCCCACATAGGGCTCTGTGCTGACAGTGTGGAGTCTGCTTGGGATTTTCTCGCTCCCTCTCTCTCTGCTCCTCTCTCTTTCTCTCTTTCTCAAAATAAATAAGTAAACACTTTTAAAAAGGTATAAAATTTAGTTTTCCTTGAATGTAACAAAAGACAATGAACCAAAGAAAAGCTAATGGATTTCCTTGATTTCCTTTATTCTCCACAAGAGATGTTATTTCTGAAAGATACCTCTAAGGCTAAGAAAATATATTATAAAAAAATATTAAGAGACTGGAATCACTATGGTTTTTTTAAAACATTCTTCAACTTAAGTATCTATCAATTGACTGGCTGCTATGAAAGATAAGGAAATTAACACCCTTACACTTCCTCCCATTTCCCCTCCCCCACTTCCCGAATATTATGAGTAATATTTTTTTTCTATTTTTGTCTCTTAACATGAGTCATTGTCAGTGCATATAATCAGTATTAACTAGTGCATGTAAAGGAGAAATGTGATGACCTGGACATCTATTACAGACACCAAAGAATAACAAAAAAAGAGAAAAACTTAAAATTTTGTTTGGCTACAGAAACATAATAATTTCAACCATTTGTGTGAACCACTAATCTTGTATGCCTAATTACTATACATCACAAGAGTAATTTTATGTGATTATCTTCAAATGTCAGGTTTTTAAAATAATAATAATATTAAGTCAATGAACAAAGCAGATTATCTCTAAGGCTTTTGCAGCACTGTGACTTTTTCCCAGAGCTCAGAGGACACTTGTCCTGTCTCTAAGCAGAGTCAGACTTGACAGTAACAATAATTTCTAACATTGCTCAGCACTTACCACCAGGCAGGGCATAAGTACTTTATATATATTGGTTCATTTAATCCCCCAATATATCAGTGAGAGACATGCTATCTCCTTTATTTAAAAAGTGAGGAAACTGAGGCAGAGTGGTTCAGTAATGCTCAGGATTCCACAACTAGTGAGCAGGGAGCCTAGATTCAAATGATTTTTTTTTAGTAAACAGTGGAGCTGGAATTTGAGCATTACACATTTCCCCAAATGGTAGCTCACTGGCTGTGTGGCCTTCGGCTAATCACTCCTCCTCTCTGGGCCAGAATGCCTTCTATAAACTAAAGACTAATAAGGATTTCCCTGCCTGTTACCCAAGGATTCACTGGGGATCAAGTGAACAGTGCCTGGAAAAGAGCTTTATTAAGCAGCAATACCGCCTTCTTCTCCTCCTGAACTCAGTATGGCATGCAGCCGGTGGCCTTGGTCAGGACTCAGGCAGGAATCAGCCTCTGCTGATGAGAAAAACATTACCACGAGGCCACAAAAACAAAACAGTCCTCCTGCCAGAGGGCAGTTAGATGGGATAGGCAGGGAGTTCCGATGGCCATGAACGCTTTACTAAGTTCATGCTCATGATGAATTTGAGCAAGACACTACTTGTTCTTTGGGTTCATTGTCAGACTACTATTTGACAGAAGTCATTGCATGGAGAGAATGACAAGAGTGCCACTGGTTACTGTCTCTACTCCCTCAGGCCAGCTCTTTTCTCTCGGGCTATGGAGTAGACATTCTTGACCTGGCCAAGCTATCAATCTGCCTCTCCAGCTGTGATGCCTGAAAGGTGAGGGTCAGAGAAAGGCCCTTTCAAAACATCAGGTAGCATGAAGTAGGAGGCCACCAGGCCAGCATTCTGAGCCATGGAACTCCTAGGACAGGAAAGCTGACTTCTGGCCCAGACTCAAAACTGTGATATTGGGCAAGTCCCTTTTCCCCTCAGGGGTTTTGTTTTCTCATCTTTAATGTAAGGCTTCCTGGATGTACTCCCAAGGCTCTTCTAACTCTGCCCTTGTACTGGCTATTTTGGGGAGAGGTGCAGTACGGATATGACTGTGATTTATCTGGGAGATTTCCAGAGAGAGGAATCAAGCAAGAATCTAGAGACCACAAACTAAGATAAAGTGCAGTTAAAAACTCTGGCTTTCAGTGTAAAGTTATAAAACCACAGCATTTGGTTTGTAGGGCAAAGAGGAAAAGAGAGTACAGCCAAGAGGAGCATCTGGGGACAGGGGTTTTTAACCAATGGTCACTGTGATCTTCTATTTTATATTATATGCAAGGCACAAGAGACACAGAGGGAAAGAGAAGCTCCAGAAGCTCCTAAGATGAATAAGATATGGTGTCTGCCCTCATAGGAATTGTAATCTAGGGTAAGAAACAGCTATAGACTGAGCCAAGAGAGGAAGGAAGGGGGTTTGGAGCCACACTTAAATCCTGTGCTAGGTATGGCATGGTCAAAGGCAGAGGTCCTCCCTGGTCAGAGGAGGTGGGGAGGGTAGCAAAGCTGGCTAGGTACAAGGGATACTCTTGAAAACCATCCCAGAGTCTTGGCAAAGAGGAGAGAACTCCGAAGCTCTGGGAATCAGATGTCACTGACATCAGTGTCAGTGAGGTGTCTCAGTTTCACACCTCAGTGAAGCCCTGTTTCTCTAAAGGAGGGCCGTTTCTTAAGGAGCCAAAAAGGAGCCACACTTCCCCTCCCAACTGCCCACCTCTGGCATCAAGGCCTCATAACCTCTCAGAAGAAGCCAAGATTCCCAAACCTGTTCCCAGACTTGTCACTTACCTCATTTCCCACAGGGGTTCTCTCTGAGAGCCAGATCAGGGTCCCACCTCTCAGGGAACCTGCAGGATTAGGAAAGAGGCTGGATTTTCCCACTAGATTATCAGGAACAAGGCTGTTTCTGTCTTGTTGGCTTTCCATGCTCTGCTGTGGGTCTAACATGTAGCCCAGACAGATAGGAATGGAGAACAACTCATCTGGGACTTGCCCCCAGTCCTGGAATGTTGACTACAGTGCTGTGGGTCCATTCATGCAGGCCCCCCTCTGGGGCAAACCTGAAAGGGCTCTGTGATCCAGGACTTTGTAAAGGTTACAAAAGGATCATTTGAAAGACCTGTACCCATCCTATGTTATCAACCATGTATTGCTGTTTATTTTATACATTTAAAATACATGTATACATATTACACATATATATTAGACAACTTACATTTACATAATGTAATACATATTACACTATATCTAATGTGTGTGTGTATGTGTGTGTGCGTGTATGTGTACGTGTGTGTGTGTGTTTATACTGAAGTACAGTAGTCACCCCCATTGGAGGTTCAAGATTAACTATAGATCCCTCCTCACCAGTACTGGATCCAGGTGGAATTTCTGTCCTGGTCTTCTTGCCATGACCTGACAAAATGTTACCTCTCACTCACCTGTCCACTTGCTGATCCACATCCCACACAGACTCACACTAAACCTCACTAGATTAGACACTTCCTTCTATCAGATTCCACTTACTGATTATGATTCCCATATTTCTTTTTTTATTTTCTTTTTTAGTTGTGGTAAAAAAAAAACCCACATAACATAAAATTTACCATCTTAACCATTTTCAGGGTAATTTCATTGGTATAAAGCATATTTCACATTGCTGTTCCCATATCTCCTTTTGTCATTACCTGGAATTCAGTCTTGAAGTGACAGGCCTCACTCATTGTAACTGCATTGCTTCCAGGGATTGACACCTATTTGTAGAGACTGCAGTGTGTGTAGAGCTGAAATGTAGGAAGCACATACTTCACCTTAAATGCACTCTGCCAACAGCTGTTATAAGTTATCTGCACATTTTGCTGATTCCATGGACAAAAGCAGGCCAGTCCCTGCAGCCTTAGGCCAGGCTGTGGCATGAGCTTTCTTCCAGAGAACCCAGTCTCACAAAGGGACCAGATCTACAGCTGGAATTGAGTCTTCCAGTCAGATAGGGGGACAAGAGGACTCTGTCTTTAAGAATGGAAGGTGCCGGGGTGCCTGGGTGGCTCAGTCGGTTAAGCGTCCAACTTTGGCTCAGGTCACGACCTCTCGGTATGTGAGCTCGAGCCCCGCGTCGGGCTCTGTGCTGACAGCTCAGAGCCTGGAGCCTGTTTCAGATTCTGTGTCTCCCTCTCTCTCTGACCCTCCCCCGTTCATGCTCTGTCTCTCTCTGTCTCAAAAATAAATAAACGTTAAAAATTTTTTTTTTTTTAAAAAGAATGGAAGGTGCCTGCCTATGCGGTCCCTGCTTTGATTTTTGGAGAAAGCACCTGGAGGAAGCAAGTTATGTAATGTGAGTTTCTTATTCTGTAAAATGGGAATAACATCCATTTTATAGATTATTTCAGTGCTTCAAAATTATGATGTACATGAACTATTTACTGTGAAATTAGACATAACAAGTGCTTAATAAGAGGAAGAACAGTATTTGTTATTATTATTGAACCCCAAATTCCCTCAAGCCCTAGAAGGCTAAAAGCCTAAGTGAAGATGCTTTAACAGCAATAGCTCTTTTTTTTTTAATTCAAGTTAGTTAACATACTATATATTATTGGTTTCGGGAGTAAAACCTAATGATTTATCACTTATATATAACACCCAGTATTCATCCCAACAAGTGCCCTCCTTAATGCCCATCATCCATTTAGCACATCCCCACCAGCAACGCTCAGTTTGTTCTCTGTATTTAAGAGTCTCTTAGGGTTTGCCTCCCTCTCTGCCTTTTATTTTCCCTCCCTTCCCCTAGGTTCATCTGTTGTGTTTCTTAAATTCCACATATGAGTGAAACCACATGATATTTGTCTTTCCCTGCTTGACTTATTTTACTTATTTCATAATACACTCTAGTTCTATCCACTTTGCTGCAAATGGCAAGATTTCATTCTTTTTGATCTCCAAGTAGTATTCCAGTGTGTGTGTGTGTGTGTGTGTGTGTGTGTATACCACATCTTTATCCATTCATCAGTTGATGGACATTTGGGCTCTTTCCATATTTTGGCTATTGTTGATAATGCTGCTATAGAAATTGAGGTGCATGTGCCCCTTCAAATCAGCATTTTTGTGTCCTTTGGATAAATACCTAGTAGTGCAATTATTGGGTCGTAGGGTAGTTTTATTTTTAATTTTTTGAGGAACCTCCATACTGCTTTCCAGAGTGCCTGCACCAGTTTGCATTCCCACCAACAGTGCAAGAGAGTTCCTCTTTCTCCACATCCTGCCAATATCCATTGTTTCTTGAGTTATTCATTTTAGCCATTCTGACTGGTGTGAGGTGGTATCTCATTGTGGTTTTGATTTGTATTTCCCTGATGGTGAGTGATGTTGAGCATCTTTCCATGTGTCTGTTAGCCATCTGGATGTCTTCTTTTAACAGCAATAGTTCTTATTTCACCAGTTCACTGCTCCCCCTGGATAACTTAGGCCCTCACACTTATGGAATGTGCCCCAGGGGGTATCTTTGCTCACCTATCTCTGACACCCCTTATTCCACAGGGCTCTAGTTTCTTATGCTACTCCTCACACCCAGCACCACGACTGGTGTATTGGGCTCCTTACAGTGTCACACCAGCTCTCTACATGGTAAGCAAAGGTGTTCTAAAGGAATGTGGCTGGTACGCCAATTTTACATCTTACATTCTTTGTAAAATGGCTTCAATGTTTATGTAGAACTCCCTGTTAATCACAAGACAGGCCTGAGTGAGTCTCTTAGGACTGGGTCTAGGTGATAAACACCAAATTGTGTTCATATTTCCTGCCCCCTCCTCCCCTGGGTTGAGTGCTGTCCTGAGAGCACTCATGCACAAGAGCCAAATCTGTCCCAGAGCAAGGGACACAACCAGGCCAAGCACAGATCTATCATCATTATCATACTGTGCTTTGATATCCAAAACACAACGTCCCTAGCACCTGCCCTGTATTAGTTATTTATTGTTGCATAATGAGTTATTCCAAACTTACTAGTTTAAAACAATAAACTCTTATTATGGAATCAGGAATTTGGGAGAGGCTTAGCAAGGTGGTCCTAGCTCAGGGTCTTTTGTGAGATTGCAGTCAAGGTGTCAGCCAGGGCTATAGTCATTGAGGCTTGATCAGGACTAGAGCATCAAGCTTACTCACAGGGCTATCAGCAGGAGGCTTTTGTTCCTTGTCACATGGATGTCTCCAGAGATTTCATGACAGGCCTTCCATGGAGTGAATTACCAAAAGAGAAAGTAACCAAGACCGATACCACAATTGTTTATAACCCAATCTTGGAAGTGACATACTGCTATTTCTGCCACATTCTATTGATCATACAGATCTGCACTGGTAGCAGGTGGAAGAAGACTACTCAAGGGTATGAATACCAGGAGATGGGTATCACCAGGACCATTCTGGAAGCTGGTTACCACACACCCTCTGCCTGCTCCTGCTCCAGCTCTACAATCTTGCCTGAGGATAGCCTCTCTTTCTTCATGGTCAAAGAGGGTAGTTTAGGGACCCCAAACATGAGCTAAGCAGTGACAAGGTAGCACTGGGATCCAGGGATATATTTGCAAAGAATAGGAACTAGAAAAAGAGAGAGCAGGATGGAGGAGGACAGAAGTAAATCAAGGAGTACAGAGTCTTGAGGGAAAAAAAGGAAAGGAGGTCTTCCAATATTGTGGGACAGGACAACTGGGAATAGACAGGACAACTGGATCTTCAATGAGGTAAGATTGATAGAAATAAGTGGTTTAAAACAACAGAGGTTTATTTCCCCCTTTGCTATCTGTCCATGACTGGAGGCTGTGCTCCACATCTCCTTACTTGGGAACTCAGGCCAATAGATCAGCCATCTTCTTGAACATTGCCTAAACCACTGGCAAAAAGAGAGCTCTGAAGGGTCTTGTATTGGCAAGGAGATGCTCTGAACCAGAAGTGATGCATGTCCCTTCTATTTGCAGCCCATTGGCCATAAATGGTCACTTCAGCTCCAGCCAGCTACAATGATGCCTGGAAGTACAACCTCACCATGTGCTTAGAATAGAGAAGAACTGGAAATAGTTGGTAAATGGCACTCATTCTTCAGGGTCTAAGGGCAGAGCAAACTTTTCAAAGAGAAAGGCAGGGAAGGCCTGAGAGTAGATCCTAGGGCCTAACCTGGAATATGGTAAAATGAGTCTTTTCCAAAGCTGTGTTCCAACAGACTCTCTGCCAGTTACTCCATCACCCCTGGGCTCAGCTCATCCTTTGCTGCCTCACACAGCAATCCAGAGGGGCAAGTGTCTCTTGAGTCCTCTGTGTTAGGCCCAGGTAATTCCCTGGCCTTCCCTTTACACTGCACTCAGCCCTTTGATCCAGGGGGAAGATGCCTACACACCAGGTTACACACCCACCAAATTTCATGCTCCAAAGCATGGTCACACCCCTGGGATCTCTGGAGACAGCACCCCATGCGCTTCCTAGAGATGAGTATACCTAGCCCTAGCCTCACTACCTAACAATGGCTTCTGGCAGACAGATCTAGAACAAGCTCCCATCAGACCTGAGAGGTCCCTGGAGAAGTGAGATCCTTTCCTGCCTAGGCCTCACTTCTCTGCCTTTTGACTAGAAACTCAAGTTCTCACCCACACTAGCCAGCCCTGCCCACCCAACACAGGCAAAAGTCCCACCTCTCCAGCAGGCCTTTCACAAAGGGACCTGGGGGTGGCCATAGCTTACTACCCTGACAGACTCCATATGACTTCCTCATGCTTGTTTGTTTGTTTTTACATTCTCACTTCCAAAAACATCTTAGGTTAGAGCTGATTTAGTCATTGGCCAGGCTTAAGGACTCCATTCATTCACTGACAGATTAGGAAACATCCATGGCACTCTACTCCAGCCTCTTACCCTCTCCCTTAAGCCATTCCTAATCAGCATATCAGAATAGAGGTTCCTGTTTGGCTTAGTCGGTAGAGCATGTGAGCATGTGACCCTTGATCTCCAGGTCATGAGTTTAAGCCCCACATTGGGTGTAGAGATTTTAAATAGGTAAACTTTTTTTAAAAAATTGAAAAGAAAAAAGAATAAAGAAGCAGCTTAAGTAACATATACAGAATATTTACTAGGTTAAGCATTAGGCCAAATGCTTCGTATACATTATTATCTCACAATAACCTAACAAGTATATCTGTTATTTTCCCATTTTAAAGATGAGGAACGCTGGCTCAGAGAAGTCACATTACTTGCCCAAGATCACACAGGTAGTAAGTGACATACCCAGGATTCAAACCAAATCTGCCAGACAATAGATGCAATACTCTTAACCACTAGGTGAGGTTAAATAGTGACAAACAACATACTTACAAAAGTGCCTCCCCATGGCTTTGGCCTTGGATGGCATCAGGGGCGATTGGCAAGAAAAGTATCAGTCTGAGCCAGACAATTCACTGCATAGCTCAGGTCTCACCATCTGTTGTCATTCACAGCTGACAGCTGAACAGAAAGGCTGGACATACAAATTGTCTCAGGTGACAGGAAAGGACAGGGAAACAGCATAGAGAACAAGGGGGTGTAGAGATGTAAGTCATAGACACCTCCTGAGCCACATCTGTCTCTAGGGACAGTGAACACTGAACCTGTGGAAGTGAGTCCCTTTCTCCACGCCTCTGGCTGCAGGAAAACATGACAAAGGCAGACATGGTGGCCAGAGGGCAGGCGAGGGCAGCAGAGAGCTGGCAGCAGGAGCTCAGGAGAGAGCTTTGAGTGCAGCTGGGAGAGACCTCCTGGAGGAAGTGGGAGGGGCCCATGGAGAACCACCATCTGCCAAGGAAATCCCCTCCTCTAGGTTCACACAGAGGGCAGCTCAGGTTGAAACTCAGATGTTAGGGGAGCGCACTGGGAAGTCAGCCTGAAGGAGAAGGGGAAGCAGAAAGATGCCAGAGACAACAGCAATGAGAGTCAAGAAAGAGGGCCCAGAACATGCTAGAGGTCGCCAGAGTCCTAGAGTAGCTCTAAATGTGAGACAACCCTGTTCTCACCAGCCAGGAGAGCAGAGAGGAATTTAGACAAAACAGCAAAGAAGAAAGGCTGCCTGGTTCATTTTGTGAGGTCATCATAACCCTAATAACAAAACCTGTCAAAAACAGCATATACCCAAAAAGAAACAACGGTGCCTCACTTTTATTTTCTTTTAAGTTTTTTTTTGTTTATGTAATTGGAGAGAGAGAGAGAGAGAGAGAGAGAGACCATGTGCAAGCAAGCAGGGGAAGAGAAGAAGAGAGAGGGAGAGAGAGAACCCCAAGCAGGCTATCCCTGTCAGCACAGAGCCCAACTCAGGGCTCAAACTCGCAAACTGAGAGATCATGACCTGAGCCGAAACCAAGAGTCTGACACTTAACTGACTGAGCCACCCAGGAGCCCCTTTATTGTTATTATGTAAGAAAATGGAAACAACTATGTATCAATAGGAAATTGTTCAATAAATTGTGGTATCTCCTCAATGGCATATTATGCACTTGTAAAAAATGGTGAGGAAGATTTTTATGTACTGAGTGGAATGAATTCCAAGGTATGATGTTAAGTGAAAATGCAAGTACATAAGACTACACATAGTTTACAGCCAAGTGTGTGTATATATTTTTTTAACAGGAAAAATTATACTTATGTATTTACCAATCTATGTGTAAAATATCTATGAATAAATGCACAACAAACTGGCAACATTTATTGTATCTGTACACCCTTTTCTGTGATTTGAGTTTTAAGCCAAGTAAATATATTATTTGTTTATAAATACGTTTAATCTTAAGAAAGAAGAGTTGAGGGGGGAGGGGGCAGTGTGGAGACAAAATAAAAAAAAAGGAAGAGCTGGAAAAAATGTTTGCAAGAAGAGTTTTGAAGGTTCTTTGTTTTGCTAGAGAGAATATATACTTATTTTTTTAATCTCTATTTACTTTGAGAGAGACAGAGACATAGCAGGAGCGGGGGGGGGGGGGGGGGGGTGCAGAAAGAGAGGGAGACACAGAATCAGAAGCAGGTTCCAGGCTCCGAACTGCCAGCACAGAGCCCCAGGCAAGGCTTGAACTCACTACCCATGAGGTCATGACCTGAGCCCAAGTCAGAGGCTTAACCTACTGAGCCACCCAGGCGCCCTAGAAAATATATTTAAACTACTATTGTTTAACATCACAAAACTATGGTAATGGCAAAAGTGCTGACAAACATGCAAATTAGTAACTTAAGACATGATAAAGGAAACATCAGAAATTAATGGGGAGCATTTCTGCCCTCTTCCCCCACCCCACCGAATGCCGCTCCAGCAGCAAGGCACTGGTTCAGAGCTCCTGGCTCCTGCTAAGCTAGCGCCGCTGTTGTCTCTCCAGCCTCTGTCACAATCATCTACTTGGACCTCATCAGCCATGATGAGATGTTCTCCAACATCTACAAGATCCAGGAGATCACTGACGGGCAGTGCCTTGGGGTGTAGGACAGAGAGTAACTTTGATGAATCACTCATTGGTGGAAATGCCTCCACCAAAGGCCCCCAGGGCGAAGGTACTCAAAGCACAGTAATAATTGGTTTCGGTATCAACCATGAATATTATCACTTGCAGGAATTGGCTTCACAAAAGAAGCCTGCAAGAAGTACATCAAATAATCTTTGTCTAAAATGAGTCAGGTAGTTTTCCTCCTCTTTTTAAAATGATCTTATAAAAATTATTAGTATTATTTCATTCTAAATATATGATAGGATTCACTCAATTAAGCATTAAGTTGTTTATAAGATTCTTATTTTTTTTTAATCTATAGGATCTATAATGATACCTCCTCTTTCATTCCTAATGCTGTCAATTTGTATCTGTCTCATTAATCTGGTTAGAAGTTTATCAATTTCACTGATCTTTTCAAATAACAAGCTTTCAATTTTATTTACTATTATTTTTCTGTGCTCTATTTCATTAGTTTCTGCAATGAATAATTCTCAGTTATTTCCTTCTATTTGTTTTGTGAGCAATTTGCTCTTTTTCTAGTTTTTTTTTTTATGATGGAAGCTTAGATCATTGATTTTTAAACCTTTATCCTCTAATATCAACATTTAAAGCTAAAGTGTGTTTGAAAGCACTGCTTCAGTTACATATACCAATTTTAATTTGTTTTGTTTTCATTATCATTCAATTCAAAATATCTTATATTTTATATATATCTTACATTTATATATAAATATTTTATATTTCCTTTCTTTGACCTGTGGATTATTTAGAAGAGTGTCATTTAATTTCCAAATATTTGTGGATTTCCAGCTACCTTTTTGTTATTGATTTTTAATTTAATTCATTTTTAGAGAATGTACTGTCTGTGATTTCAGGTCTTTTAAATTTATTGAGGCTCATTTTATGACCCATGATGTGTTCTAACTTTGGAATTATATATATGATATACAATTCCACATGCACTTGCAAAGAATGTGTGTCTGTCATTATGGGATATTAATGTTTTATAAATGTCCAGTAAGACAAATATGTAGATAGTATTCAAGTTTTATCTTTTTTGTTTGTTTGTTTACTTATTTATTTTGACAAAGAGAGAGAGAGAGAGTGGGGTTAGGGCAGAGAGAGAGGGAGAGAGACAGAATCCCATGCAGACTCCACGCTAGCAATGCAGAACCTGACGTGGGGCTCGGACCCTCAAACCATGAGCTCATGACCTGAACCAAGACCAAGACTCAGAAGCTTAACCCACTGAGCCACCCAGGTGTCCCTCGAGTTTTCTTTATTCTTAGTAATTATCTATTATATGAACTACTGGGAATGGAGCGTTGATATCTCCAACTGTAATTACGTATTTGCCCATTTCTCCTTTCATTTTGTCAGTTTTTATGTCATATATTTTGAAGCTCTCTTATTGGGTATATACATATTTAGAGTTACATGTTCTTGATAAAATGACAATTTCATCACTAGGAAATGTCCCTTGTTATCCATAGTAATAGTTCTTGGCCTGAAGGCTACTTTGATATTTATATAGCCACTCCAGTTTTCTTATGATAAGTGTTTGCAAGGTATATCTTCTTCTATTTTTGACTGGAGTATCTGAACCATCAGTGATTAATTCTATGTGGATGGATTTAAGTTTATCATCTTGTTATTTGTTCTCTACTTGTCCCATTTGTTCTTTTTTTGTCCCCTTTTTTGTTTCTTTTCCTGACATTTTTTTGATTACTTGATAGCTTTTTCAGTATTCCATTTTATCTCTACTTACTTAGAGTTTCTAAGCTACACTTATTTGGGGGGGTTATTTGGTTTTTGCCTTTTTATTTCTCTGGTTTTAAGTGGTTGCTTAACATTTTATGTATATATATTTATCCTATCATGGTCTACCTTTAAATAATATACTGCTTCATGGATAACATCTGTCTTACAATAATAGTATGCTTCTATTTCCCCATCCCATCACTTGTGTAATTGTGGTGACATATTTTATTTCTACATACGTTATAAGCACCATGAAACATGATTATCATTTTTAAGCGGTGAATTATCTTTTAATAAAATGTTAAAATGAGGTAAAATTATTTTATAAATATTCATATATTTGCCATTTTCTCTGCTTTCTTTTGTGTAGTGAAGCATCCAACTCTTGATATTGGCTCAGGTCATGAGTTGTGAGATCAAGCCCCATCAGGTTCTGTGCTGGGTGTGGAACCTGCTTGAGATTATCTCTCTCCCTCTTCCTCTGCCCCTCCCCCACACGTGTGTACTCTCGCTGGCTCAAAAAAAAAAGTTTATTTTTTAAAATAGCTTTCTTTCTGAGTCTTCCTGATTCTTTTTGCCTTTCCCACTTTTAGCTGTTCTCTTTTTAGTTTTTGTGGGTTTTTTTTTTTTACTCTACCTTATCAATTTTTATTTCTCTGCTTGAAATTTTCCAAAGTGCAGGGCCCTGTCTTTAAGTGGCACACAGGTTACTCAGTTTCAAGCATTCATGTTCAAATAGGCTAAAGTGCCCTGTCCCATTAGGCCTTACCCTAAAGCCCTTTGTTCCCATCATTCTTTGGAGTAGGAAAATTCCTTTCAGTTTTAGCAGCTGCTCTCAAAATGACCTTTTGTGCCTTGTATCATGTCTGATGTTCTCTCATAATTGTTCGAGTCCATCAGATGCCCTGTTGCTTCCCTCTGCTCTCTCTTACACAGACGCCCAAACACATTGTTGGTGGTGGTGCTTGTATTCTGTCACGTAGTTTTGTTGTAAATGTTGTCCTTAGGTCTTTAATTTTGTTAGCTAGTTGCTCTGTCTGTTTTCATATGATAATTCAAGATTCAAATCTATGCTGCCCCACTCCTGCCATCTTCCTAGAATTCCAACATGAATCATTCTTTAAATCAGAGGAAAGGTGGGAAACATTAGATATTCTGAAGTATCTTTTACATTCCTTTTGGAATTTAACCACACCAATAGGAACTTGGACAAAATAAATTGATTGACACAGGAAGTACACTATGTAGCATTTTGTATACTTCTTTTTTATAAAGTTATTTATTATGTTTCATACATAATCTTCACAGTGATCTTTTTAATGGTTTCAGAATATTCCATTGAGTAGAGGTACCAAAATTTACTCAGCCTGTCCTTTATCATTGGTCATGTGAATTGTTTCCATTTTTCTGCTGTCTCAGATGATGTTGTCATAAATACCTTTGTGCACTTAGTTTTCTGTTTTTGTTGAATTATTTCCTTATGATGGAATCCCAAGAGTAGGATTACTGGGTCAAGGGTAGGAACATCTCCCTGGGTCTGGCAATCTATAATCTGAAAATGTGTTTTGAGAATTATTTTTCTTATAATAGGGGAAAGGTTAAGACTCAGTTGTTGATAGTAAGGATCACATGAGGGAAATAGGAATATTTACTAAGGATCATTGCTATTTTAGCTTTTCTCCCAGCTATCAGTCTTTCCTGTTCATTTTTCTCAACTTCTATTTTTCATTCATTTAACCAACATACGTTGATGGCCTACCATGTGTCAGACACTGTGATTTCCCTCCCCCACACGAGGGTGAACCCCACAAGTATGTGTGGTGTTCTGCTCAAGGACTGATCCAATACATATGATACAAAAGGGCCCAATCTAAATGTGCATGCCCTAGATTCTCTGTGAGCATAAAGAATGCTTTGGGCTGTCCTCATTTGACCCCTCCAGACATATCTGAGACTGTTCAAAGGACCCTAGAATATTGGGCCTGGAGAGATCTGCTATCAGCAATCCACAGGCAGGCTTAGCCCTATTCTAGGGTGGACTTGAATAGAAAAGGGAGGACCTAAGCAATCTCAATGCACTGGTATAGCTGCCCAGAAATAATCTTATTTTTGTCACCCCAAAACTGGTAAGCTAGAAATAACACCCATGGTCTCCTAATTTCAACCTGTCAGCTATGTTGATTCTTCCATATACCTAACTTTCAACCTCAGTCCCCCTGTCTTTCCATGGCTTCCTGAAAACTAAGCGCTGCCCTGAGCCCAAGTCCTCTTGCCTTGGGTTCTTGTTATGGTTACAAGTCCTTGTCTGCCCTGTCCAGCACCCTCCTACAATGGGACCAGACCTTTTCTACAATTCTCAGTCACTGGCTGAGTTTATGTGTTCAATGGCCTGCATATTGAAAACCAAGATTCTGTCTCTGCTTCATGCTCTACAGCTGCACCCTAACACTGAATGGAGCCCTGCAATCACAAGCCTTGCCCCAACCTGACTAGAATTCACCACATCTTTATAGCCCCTGCCAGGACCATTTAACTCCTGGGGCCCATCCCATCTAGTCCATGTTGCTGAGGAGCTTGCATAACTCGTGTTCAAGCTTGCTGAGTTAATAATCATCTTTCCAACCACAATGTTTTACAGGTGAGGAATCAAGTGCCGGAGAGTAAAAGTGACTTTGCAAACCGAAATAGCAAGTTTGTGTCAGATGTAGCCCTAAAGCTCAAAGTTTCTCATTCCTAAAAGGAAACCAGTGGGTGGAATACCAGAGAAGAAATTCAGGAGTAGATTCGAAAACAGGAGTCCAATTATAAGTCCTGAGTCCCCCTGGAGTGGGGAAAAAGAGAAGGCCCCAGGATTTGAGAATAAGATAGGTTCCAGTTTTCAAGACAGGAGCATAAAGTCAGGAGGTATGAGCAGCAAAGTTACATTATGTGGAGAACGAGACCATCAGGTTGGATCTATTAAATGCCTCTTGCATCTCCAGAATGTCCCAGGGACCTGGAACACGGCTGGGCCTATGCATGCAGGCTAGGGGGTCACATATATAGGTCAAGGGAAAAGAAAGAGTAGAAAACTGAGGAAGGACATAGAGGCCAGAAACCAGGTTGGGCCTGACACATGTAGATGCTCAGGTAGCTCACATGTCAGCTGGGACCTCTCTGCATCATGAGGGTAAGGCAACATTTGCTCCAAATGCACATCACCATGCCCTATGGAAATTCTAAGCTTTCTCTAAGATTTTTGTTTCTGTTTTTGTTTTTTTGTTTGTTTGTTTTTTTAATTTACATCCAAATTCGTTAGCATATAGTGCAACAATGATTTCAGGAATAGATTCCTTAATGCCCCTTAACCACTTAGCCCCTCCCCACTCCCACAACCCCTCCAGTAATCCTCAGTTTGTTCTTCATATTTATGAGTCTCTTCTGTTTTGTCCCTCTCCCTGTTTTTTTTTATTATTTTTGTTTCCCTTCCCTTATGTTCATCTGTTTTGTCTCTTAAAGTCCTCACATGAGTGAAGTCATATGATTTTTGTCTTTCTCTGACTAATTTCACTTAGCACATCACCCTCCAGTTCCATCCACGTAGTTGCAAATGGCAAGATTTCATTCTTTTCGATTGCCAAGTGATACTCCATATATATATATATATATATATATATATATATACACACACACACACACACACACACACCACATATTCTTTATCCATTCATCCATCGATGGACATTTGGGCTCTTTCCATACTTTGGCTATTGTTGATAGTGTTGCTATAAACATGGGGGTGCATGTGTCCCTTCGAAACAGCACACTTCTATCCTGTGGATAAATGCCTAGTAGTACAATTGCTGGGTTGTAGGGTAGTTCTATTTTTAGTTTTTTGAGGGATAGGATTTTTGTAAATGCACATGACACAGATATTCTTACATCCTGGTCTCTCAGAGGTAATGTTCTTTGAAGACAATCTTTGTTCAGCTCCATATCAATTCAACCACAAAATTTAGCCTTTTCATGGAAAAAGATTTTTAAACACACCATGTATGAGATTACTAAACTTTGCTGAAAATGTTGGGGGTGTCACAGGGAAGGAGTCCCAGCACTCACTATACAACAGACAGCCTAGAAATCCTCATAATACATTCTTGCTATTGCCAGTCTTTGTTAGCCAGCCCCTTATGATGGTTTCCTCTATTGGCCCAACACTACACTTTACTGTACCCATCCTCACCTACTCTTCTGGTTCCTCTGTTTTCCTTCTCCCTTCTCTATCTTCTGTTCTTTCCTCTCCCCTACCATGTCTCCAAAGTCAGAAACAAATTCCTTTCCTCATCTCAACACAGAAAGCCTGGAGCAGGAGGTGAGGTGGGGGCACATTCTTATACCCCTACTGCTTCTTTACCAAACTCTTTTTTCAAACAAACATACTTCCCTCCTATAGAGGAATTCTAGTACCAGATATTAAAGTAATTCAAAACGTTTTCCACCTGAATAGCCATGTGTAAACAAAAGTATGCAGAATTATTCTGATGCATAGTTCATGCCAGACCAAGCACTATAATTGTCCTATTCAAAATGGACTGAAAAGACGGTTTAGAACATCCTGTCTGATTCAGAAGGGTGCCCTTGGCCATGAAGGCTCAGTTGAATCTGAAAAATCCTGGGAAAACTGAGTTTATCTATGCCTCTTGAAGGTATTTTATAAACTGCTGCTACAGAAAAGATGTTCAATTTAGTTGCAAAAATTGTGCAGTGGATGTTTCATATGGTCAAACCAGGTGACCAGGTGATCAATGAAGCTTCAACATATGTGACTTGTTCTAGTTACTACCTAGGAGGTATAAAACAACAACCAATTTATTATTCTCAAGGATTATATGGGTCAGGAATTCAGAAACAGCATAGTAAGCACAGTTTGTATCTGTCCCACAATGTCTGGAACCTCAGCTGAGAAGTCTGAAAGACTGAGGGTTACTCAATGGCTGAGTACTGGAAATATCTTAAGTCCCTTCCACTCATGTATTTAATGCTGGAACATCTACATGTGGTCTCCCCACCACCTGGGCTTTCTCATAGTATGGTGGTTAGGTTCTGTGGTAAGAGGCCTCTAAGATGTCCCTGATCCCTACCTCTTGGTATTCACAGTCTTATGTAATCTTATCCCCTTGAGTAACTAGGTTTTAACCAATAAAACATGGTAACATTGAGTGGATATTTCTTCTTTTTTTTAGTTTATTTATCTATTTTGAGAGAGAGAGAGAGAGAATCAGTGGGGAAGGGGCAGAGAGAGGGGGGTGAGATAAGGATCCAGAAGCAGGCTCTGGGCTGACATCAGAGAGTCCAATGAGGGACTCGAACTCATGAACCGTGAGATCATGACCTGAGCTGAAGTCAGACACTTAACTGACTGAGCCACCCAGGTGCCCCTGAGGGGATATTTCTTTCATGATTAGCTTATGAATATTGTGACTTCCGTCTTATTAACAGACTTTCTCTCTTTTGCTGGCTTTGACGAAGCAAGCTGCTGTGTTGGAGAGACCTCCATGACAAGAAATTGAAGGTTACCCTGGCCAACAGCCAAGAAGGAAGAGATCCCAGCTCTGGTCAAAACCTTGATTGTAGCCTATGAGAGATCCTGCAGCAGAGGAGCAAACCAAGCCATGGTCAAATTCCTAACTCAGAGAAACTGAGATAGCATATGTGTGTTGTTGTATATTGGTAAGTTTTGGGGTGATTTGTTATATAGCAATAGGTATCTACTATAGGTTCCAAAAGCATGCATTCCATAAGAACCATGCAGAAAATGTGTCATTTTTTATGACCTACGTTCTGTTACATAGCATTACTTACCCCAAACTCACAAACCTGCCCAGACTCAGGGAGATGGAGCATAGATCCCATCTCTCCAAAGAAGGTATGTCAAAGTATCATCATAGAACAACATGTGGGAGGACAGATGGTGGTGTGGCCATCTTTGGAAAATACAGTCTGCCACATGGCTTTTTGGCCTTGTGCCATAGCATAGCCTGATCTGATCATGTGTAAATTTTAAGAAAGATTTATATTGTTTTGCTATTTTGAAATTAAGGTTTTTTTAATGCTCCTCCTGAAATGTCTCTTCTGCTTTTAAGAAATGCTCAAATAATATCTCAGTATGTCACAAGATAAATAGGAATTGGCCTTCCTACAACCAGGGAGACTTCAGAACCATAATTTCCAAGAATGTGACTGACTATCTGAAGCACAAGATTCCTCCACTTAAGAATGACTCCTCATGAATTACGACATTGCCCCGGCTACATGTTCTGAAACATTCCAGCATTGCCCACACTCCATGCAGGTTGAACAGAAACAGAACAATGAGCGAGGAGGATGTGGTGGGAAGAACAGATGGACACTCAAGCCAGGCTGGGCTCCAGTGATGATTCCAGCATGCCTTAGACTCTTAGAATTTCTGAGAGAGAAGACATCTCAGAGACTGATCAATTCAACTTATACTAGCAATGACAGTAGCTACATTTAGTAAAACCCAGCTACAGCAGCAAGCCCTTTACAGATGAATGAAGTAGACGTCAGTATCCTGATGTAACTCAATACTACGTCAGACCGCCAGTTTGTAAACTCAGGTTTCTACTTTAATGCCCCAATTATTTTAGCTTGAGTCTTCAAAAAAATCTAGGTTTTTACCAAGTTCCCCTGGGGCATACCTACACAGCCCACCTGTTTCTTATGTACTTTTTTTTTTTTTAATATTTATTTATTTGGGGGAAAGCACAAGTGGCAGAGGGGCAGAGAGCGGAGGACAGACGATCTGAAGCAGGGTCTGCGCTGACAGGCTGACAGCAGCAAGCCAGATGTGGGGCTTGACCTCACAAACCGCAAGATCATGACCTGAGTAGAAGTCGGATGCTCAACAGACTGAGTCACCCAGATGCTCCATTTCTTCTGTACTTTCTACCTTAGCCAGGTGCCTGGTTCTAGATGCAGGACTTGTAGGTCTGAAATCTGCTTCCCTTAGGGCATGACATTCCTAAGGCTACTGCTCAGCCCCAGCATGAACTGTGCAGACCCTTTCCCCATTTTCCCATTGTGATACCACAGATTGGGAGAGATGAGAAAAGGATTACAACAGAGAGAAACTTAAAACCCAGTATTACTGTTCCAATTTCCCAGGCCCTGGGTTTGACTTTTACACTCCCTTCTGCTGCTGCCGTGGGGCAAGGGCCAGCCTGCCTCCCACAGTGGGAATACTCTTGATTTCCCAAATAGGTCCAGATAAAGGAGGTTGTTATTTCCCCACACTTCAATCTAAGGCCCATCTCCTTTGTCCTTATTTCCTGCTTTAGGATTGATCTTTTTCCAAGACACCAGACAACTGAAGGGTCCATTTCAGAGAAGACTCCAACTCTGAAACAATATCAGAGCGAGCATTCTGGCCATAGAACACCATGCATATGATACTGCACCCCAGCCAAGCCTGAGCCCCATAAAGCCCAGCTAAGATCCCTTTCACATTCTCTCTTCTGACATGAGTTTATGACCAGGTAATAGTCTTCCAGGCATCTTCACTGTCTCAGGTCTGTGACTGACTAGTTGAAAAATGGCTCATCCATTTTCTAAAAGCAATAATAAATAGACAGGTGGCAGTCTAAATCCATACTTAGGAAATAAACACTGCTCAAAAAGAAACCATGTGGAGAGATTAAGGCTGCCTAATATAATGACATTTAAAAATTTTTTATTTTATTTTATTTATTTGAGAGAGAGTGGGCACGAGACAGGGAGAGGGGCAGAAGGAGAGAGAGAGAGAGAGAGAGAGAGAGAGAGAGAGAGAGAGAGAGAGAGAAATACCAAGCAGGCTCCATGCTCAGCATGAAGCCCAATGCAGGGCTCGATCAGTGACCCTGGGATTATGACCTGAGCCGAAATGAAGAGTCATATGCTCAGTAGACTGAGCTACACAGGGGTCCCAATAATGACAAAATTTTATACAATTTTGACAGCCATTTTAGTTTCTTGGAGCCACAGAATATCAAATCCACCCATTTCAGAGTAAGAATCTTGATCCACATTTGCGAAAGACCCATAGGAAGCTTTTTCCTAGATAGTTCGTTTTAGAGGCATGACCCTCCTTGTGAATTGTAAATGACAGTTCTTTTGCACTCCCTACGTATCAAGAAATCAAAAAATCTTCAGGTTCGATCTCAGCTAAGTTCACCTTCTTGTGCCCACTTTATGGGCAGAGGAAACTGAGGTTCCATGAAATCCAATAATTTGTCTGAATTGCACAATTAGAAAGTGGGAAAGCTGAAATTTGGAACACTAACAGCACCAAGTACTCTGGTTCTTGCCACTATAGCAGGCCACACTTGGTCTCAAAGGAAATGTTACGTATCACAAAAACATGCTGTGTGAAGACCAGCCAAGCGTGCAACAAATTGGTCCCATTCAGTTTGGGATTACAAGCAGTACAAACAATAGAGCAGCCTTCAAAATGAACTTCCGTTTCCAGGATGAAAAGGAAACATGGGGACACAAGCTCTTAGGAGACACCTGCAGTGAGCAAGGACCCATGCCAAAGAAAGGGCATAAAGAAGAGCCTGAAAATAGAGGACTCCAAGGAGGACACTATATCCAACTTTTCATCCCACAAATTTTTGTCAAATGTGTCCTTTGTGCCTGGCTTTATATAAGCTAAGCAACAGGCATAGAACAAGGAAAAGTCAGAGTTCCTGCCCATTTTTAGGCATCCTGATCTGGCAGAAAAGGCAAGCAAGTAAATACTGAGCTTGTATTCCTCTGATTCAAATGAAAGCTTCATCCCGATTAAAATATCCATGGCAACCCTGAGAGCATTTGCACCCAAGGACAGCTGGGGTCTGAAATTGTCATTTTCTTTCCCTACCTGGAGTAGAATCCCTGGGCCAGCCCTGGCTGGGCACCCAGCAGGATCCTTCCAGACCTCTGGAGCAGCTCATCACCCTCGTAATCATTTTACCCTGGAGTGTTTTGGCCTTTTGAGGTACAATGTGTGACTACGACTATTGTCAACAGGCAATGACACAAAGCAACTGTCATTTTTGGCAAAGGCCAGCTGAGCAAAAGCTTAACTCAGAAGCCTGTTATGGTTTTTGTGAAAACAGATTACATCAGTGCTTACCCAGGGGTCTCCCAGCCAGGCTAACGAGTGTTTTCTTTCGTGAGTGTGTGTGTGTCAGCCGTGCTCCTGCCTCGTGGGCATGCAGGAACTCCACATAGAGTGAAATGGCACAAAATCTCCATATCTCAGAGCTTTGTCATGTTGTCCAGCAGAGCCCTTGGAAAACCTGCTTGGCAGGGAAGCAGACATTCTGAGAAGTCTCTGCATGCCAAGTCCTGTGCTGCGTTCAGGGAGATAGATGCAGGAGGTTAGCCAAGGTCATGGGCTCCCAGGGAAAGAAACATCCACTGAGTGACTGACTGCCATGAGCCAGATGCTGGGCCAGAGATTTCACTTACTTTACTCATTGAATGGGAACCTGTGTGCCCTCAGCCCCATGTCATTACCCCACCTTGAGGCCACCACTTGGCAAATCCACTCACTACAGCAATGGTGAGTAGTACAGATTTTACCCCAGATTCCAATGGGGACAGAAAAGGAACATTTACATTGCGGACCACTAATAAATCCGAGTCTGACACTTCCGTCATCTTCTCCCTCCTCTCCCTCCTCCATCTCTCTGACTCTCCTGAGGCAGAGTTCCTCTCCCCTTTCTCTCCTTCTCTCTCCCTCTCCATACACAGCTTCTTAATCCCCTCCACACCTTTCCCTGTCACTTGCCTAACCCCACACAAAAAGCCTAATAGACAGACACAAAAGACAAGAATGTCCTAATATTCCTCAAACAGGACCCTTGTGGGTCTCACTTTGTCTCATTCATTCATTTAACAAACAGTTACCAAGTGCCCAGCACTGTTTTCACTGCTAACAGTGAACATAATAGACAAAAATGTTTGCCTTCATGTAGCTTCCATAATCCTATCAGGACCCATTTTTACATCTAAGAAAACTGAGGTTCAAGGTCAAATGATCCCACAGAGTCAGACACATGGAGTCCAAGGCCAAAATTTAGGCCATAAAAAGTAACTAGCAAGATCTATGCAGCATTTCAAAGGTCCAGCCAGCACCCTAAGGTTTGTAGTGAGATTGGGTGCCTAGAACTTGGAGAACTAGCTGTGGAAGTCGTGCCTCAAAATGAGCCCTTGGAAACAAGTGGGTCTGGGTTCAAGCACCAGCTCAGCTATTTACTGACACTAGTTACTTAACTCTTTAAGTCTCCTTTTTCTCGTTTGTAAAATGGGGATAAAATTTGAACTTACCTTATAGACTGTGATATAAATATAAAGATATGTAGATAGACATATAGATATATAGGAATATAGGTAAGAGATATACACACTCATGAAACCCTCACAACAACCCTATGTTGTGCTAGATAACATATATATTTGGTGTCTAGCACATAATAATCCCTATAAATATCAATTATTATTTACTTATTCATTTTTTTGCTATTATTATTAGGCAGAAAAATTGGACTACTTGGTAGTAGAAACTCATAACTTATCAGCCTAGTATCCCTCTTTTTCTTCTGGGAACAGACTTTCTCACAATCAGCTCCTCACCCATTATCAACCTCCTAACCAACCAACTCTATCCATGACATCTTCATGGAAGCCACCGTGTTAGTACAATATGACCCTCGTCTCCCAAAGATTGAACCCAACTGCACTAATCAGAATTTTTCTCCCAGGAAGTTTGCATCTGAAACAGGAAAGAGATATCAATCTCCAGGTAGCTAAAGCTGCTAATGCTAGCGGCCATGTTTTCAGCCACATGAACTGAGGAGCAGAGAAGACCAGTCTACAATAAGAACAAAGAATGAAATTGATGTGCAGAGAGAAGCAGAAATGGGATATGGAAAGCTAAGCCATCATTTGAGTGCCTGGTTCTACTTCATTCATCAGGGCCAACTGCAGTTTTGTCTTTGACTTCCAGGAGGAAACTCTATAAGTAAATTCCTTGTTTTTCCCCACACTGCTCTGATTTGGGATTTTATTCCTTGCAATTATTAAGAGTCCTAACTACATACAGGTCTAATCCAGCAAACTTGGCCTTGATACATGGGGTACACAGGCCTCTAAGGGCTCCTCTCTAAGGACATCCCTTAATAGTCAGGATTAATTATTCCCAGTCAGTTTAATAACCCTCTTCTTTTCCTGTTGATTTATTGGCATGAGGAGGTCAGCATGTGGTAGTCTTTACTTCCAGATTAATGGTACCATTGAGGTGTTCCATGGCAGAAACAGTCTTCCCTTGTGAAATAAGACTTCTAGACTACCAGAGCCTAAAATAGTAGAGATGGGAAACAAAAATTTTGCTAGTGGACAACTAAAAGGAACTGTAAGAGGAACCACTCCCATCTCCACCCCTTGATGCCTAGATCCATTAAAAACTATTAGCAAAATAGCAACATATATTGGTCACTGATTTAAAGCACATATTATATCCTGGAAGACTTTGCCCCAGATCTACAAAGTGTTTCCACCCAGCTGGTACCATAACTAAGTCTAAAAGGTTTTTACTATTACTAAAGGTCATACCACCACTTTCTCAGGTGAGTTGCTTCAAGGTGATGGGCAACATTACAAGACCAGCAAATTTCATGAGTATGAGCCCATTACCACACTTCAGTTTCAGTGCATTCCCTGATCAGAAGCAATGTTCTGTGAAATACCATGTGAATAAAACATTCTGTAAGTCTCAGGATGGTGGTTCTGGTAGAAACATGGTGAATAGGGAAGGTAAATTTGTATTCAGAATAAGTGTTTATTTCTTTGAGAAAAAGTTCTGTCCCTTCCATGATGGACATGATCCTTTGTAATCAACCTTCCACCAGGTGGCTTTCTAGTGCTCCCAGAGAATGGTGCCATATTGAATGCTCAGTGTTGGTCTCTGCTGTTGGCAGGCTGCACATTCAGCAGTGATGATTGGAAGTACATGTTGCTAAGCCCATTAATAAATAACCTCCATGGAGCATTTCATTTGGTTTCCACTGGACTAAGATAGGGCTGGCTGAGAAAAGAGATTAAAAGATGTCCACAGACAGGTCACCTCATCCATCTGTGTATTTATACCCTCTTCTGATGAGATTTCTGTTTGGTGAGCGTTCACATGGGACACAATATCTTAACACTCTGATCATATTAGAGATTTCTACTCACAGACCTTCTTATCCCAATTTTTCAGCCATGACCCTTCTCAGTCTTGACTACCCAGCAAAACTATTAGCCACTACCTACGTGTCAAAACAGATCCAGACTCTGCCAACTGGGAGGATTTTTCTCCTCTCTTACCCTTCAAAGCCACCCATGTTGGCAGGCCTGCAGTTCTATAACCATCTACTTTGGGGTAGCACCAGCATACTATACAGACCCATCTTTAAGCCAGGCCTGAAATTTTTCCTCCTCAGCCAACTTGTTATAGGGAACTCCCCAGGAGAACACAGATTCAGGTTAAGAGGGAAAAGGCAATGTGGTGGGAGCATGGACTGTGGGAACATGTGCCATTTACTTCTGTAACTTATTTGCACCTTCTGGACTTGCTTGAGCCTGATCTCATATATACCACTTCCATTTAATGATGAAACAACATATTTCATTCCAGCAAATGACCAATTTTATGGCTTGGAGGATTAGACAACATCCAGTTCATGATGGGCAACTTATGTTGCATAGTAACTTGGTGACTCATGGTCAATCATTCAGTTTCTACTAAGGCCCAACCTTAGGAGAAAACCTTAGTAAACCTTCTACTAAAGTTTCTACAACTTAGAAACTGTTTCTTCAAAGAGTACTTGTCTACAGAGGAGAGTAAAGCTTTGCCTCCAAATCCTAAGTGTCTGGGCTGTGATTCACCTACAGGAGCCTGCTAAAGTTGCCACACAGAGTCCCTATCTGCCAGAGGCACTTCAAGTATCATTGAATATGCTTCATTATACAGACCAAGTGGTAGAGCTCTTTGTATGGCATCCTGGACCAGATGCAGAGCCTTCTCTTATTTGGTGCTCATTCAAAACTGGCAGTCTCTTAGGTTTCTCAACAAGTTAGTGAGAGTTACATGCCCAAATGAGTTGTATGTTGCCTCAAAAACCTAAAGAAGCCCAATCAGTATGGTATCTCTCGCTCAGTGGTGGGAAGGGCCAGATGCAACAACTTTTTCTTCACTTTGGAAGAGATCTCTCACTAGGCCCCAGACCACTGGGCCTCTAGAAATTTTACAAAGGTGGCAAGCCCCTGAATTCTTGTAGAATCTATTTCCCAACTTCTGTATGCATCTATCTTTCTAATGTATCTAGCATAGCTGTTGCTTCCTGCTTATCAGGAAGCATGATATCATCAGCATGATATCATCAATCTACTAAACCAGGGTGATTCAAAATGGAAGGGCAATTAAGGTCCCTTGGAACAAGATAATGTCATAGGCCTGAAGAGTTGATACACACCTGAGGTAGGATAGTGAAGGTATATTGCTGCCCCTACCAATTGAAAGCAATCTGCTTCTGGCAGTTTTACTAACAAATACGGTGGGAGTGGGGGAAGATTCAGATCAACAGCTGCATGCCAGGTGTGTTGAACTGTTCCAACAATAAAATTACATCTGTAACCACCACCTGATTTGATTTACAATAATTCATGCTTCAAGATGAATCTATCACAAGGTAGGTATTATTTTACAATTTACAGATGAAAAGGCAAACCACAAAAAAAGTTCACACACTATGAAGGGTAAGACTCTGGATTTGAATCCAGCATCCATTATGCTTTATCATTGTCCTACCACAGCCTTTATACCATGATTTTTCCCATTTGGACCTTTGATCTAAGTCATGTAAAGATTTATCAAACCCTCCAGAAACAAGAGAATGAGTTATCAGAAAAGATATACTGTTCCCAGAAGATACAAAGGAAGTGTCTAATAAATATTGATTATATAAACCTTGTCCTTATCAAGCTTTATTTGTATCTCCCTGTAGTAGGTAATACAGATAAATAAATGGGAGCTTACAACATAGTGTGAATAAGTGCAATGATAAGAACGGGTCTTGTAAGAACACATAGGAAGTACCTTAACCCAAGTATGGGAGTCAAGGAAATTTTTCTCAGAGGAAGTGATACTTGAACTGAGATGTATAGGATCAGTAGGAGTTAGGCAGACGAAGTAGGGCAGGGCAAAGGGTGGGGGCAAGGAATAGAAACTAGTACAGGAAACAGCAAGTGCCAAAGCCTTGAAATGACAAACAGCACAGTGGATTCATTCAGCAAGTCTGGACCGCAGAGTGTGAGGAAGGTAAGGACAAGAGATGAGGCTGGAAGACTACACATGGGCCAGATCACGAATGAACTTAAGGAGTTTGTATTTTACCTTGAAGATAATAGAGTCATTGAAGAGATTTAAGCAGGGGATACCATGACAGTTACGCACTTTAGAAATATTACTAAAGCTACAGAGTGAAGGCTGGAAAATGGAAAGCTACTGCAGTAGTTGAGATTAAAGACAATGGCCCAAACTCGGGTTGTGACAAAGGGAATGCCAGAAGTGGATAGGCTGGAGACACAACTGATCGGCTGTTTGACAGATGTGAAAGGCCACTGGATATGGAGCGTTATGTCAAAAAAAATTTCAACTGAGTTTCAGCTGTGGTAACCATACAGCATATGGTGATAACTAGAGCTGAGGAAGAATGTAGAGTTAGAAGAGGAAGACAGGATATTAATGGTGAAATCCTGACAAGGAATTCAATAGAAAATGGGGGGGGGGGGTGGGAGAATAAGAAATCCACGTCCACTGAAAGTCTGTGTCAACTCTTCTGTGTCTCATAGTTAAATAATTAATCGTAGACAACAAGTTGTATGCAACTTTTAGAACATCTGAAGGAGAAGATTAGACTGTATCAATGAAAGACTTTTTTCTGCTATTTCAGAATGCAAAAGGCCGACTGGGAGAGGTAGTTTAGATGCTGAAAGATTGACATTTCTCAGTAGTCTAGTAGTCAATGAAGATAGGAAATGTGAAATCAGCAGCATTGTCTTGACTTTTCCAGGCTATGTGGAGATGTCACTCCTCATGCCCCACTTGAACAGGCTCTGGAAGGATTTTTGTGATAGAAAACTAACATATATTTGTATATGAACCTTCATGGACTGGAGAGGAAATTTTGAAAGAGTGGCACAGCACTCTGAGAATTGTGATTCTTCTGGAGGGTAGCAGAGATGGAGCAGATTGGAGATGGGTGACGTTATAGGCTTCTATTATTTAAATACAGTTTTGACACATGTAACAATAGTGTCGACCCTGGGAATAACAACAATGACAAAACAAAAACAAAAAGCTGTGATTTCCACCTTCAATAGCCAAGCAATCTTGAAAAAGAAAAGCAAACCTAGAGGTATCACAACTCCAGATTGCAAGTTATATTACAAAGTGGTGGTAATTAAAACAGTATGGTAGTGGCATAAAAATAGACAGATCAATGGAATAGAACACAAAACCTAGATATAAACCCACAATTATATCGTCAGTTAATCTTCAACAAAGGAGGAATGATTATACAATGGGAAAAAGACAGACTCTTCAACAAATGGTTTTGGGGAAAACTATACAACTACATGCATAAAGAATGAAATTGGACCAGGACATCTGGGTGGCTCAGTTGGTTAAGTGTCTGACGTCAGCTCAGGTCATGATCTCCACGGCTCACATGTTCAAGCCCTGCATCAGGCTCTGTGTTGACAGCTCAGAGCCTGCAGCCTGCTTTGGATTCTGTATCTGCCTTTCCCCTGCTCTCTCTCTCTCTCTCTCTCTCAAAAATAAACATTAAAAAAAAATTTTTTAAAGAATGAAATTGGACCACTTTCTAACACACAAAAATAAACTCAAAATGGATTAAAAACCTAAATGTAAGACCTAAAACCATAAAAATCCTTGAAGAGAGCACAGGCAGTAATTTCTCTGACATTTCTAGATACGTCTCCTGAGGCAAGGGAAATAAAAGCAAAAATAAACTATTAGGACTTCATCAAAATAAAAAGTCTCTCACAGTGAAAGAAACAACAAAACTAAAAGGCAACCTGTAGAATCGGAGAAGATATTTACAAATGTTATATCTGGTAAAGGGTTAGTACCCAAAATATATAAAGAATTTATACAGCTTAACACCAAAAAAGTCCCAAATAGTCCAATTAAGAAATGGACAGAACTGGGGCGCCTGGGTGGCTCAGTCGGTTGGGCGTCCAACTTCAGCTCAGGTCATGATCTCGCGGTCCGTGAGTTGGAGCCCCGCATCAGGCTCTGGGCTGATGGTTCAGAGCCTGGAGCCTGCTTCCAACTCTGTGTCTCCCTCTCTCTCTGCCCCTCCCCTGTTCATGCTCTGTCTCTCTCTGTCTCAAAAATAAACGTTAAAAAAATTAAAAAAAAAAAAAAGAAATGGACAGAAGACATGAATAGACATATTTCCAAAGAAGACATACAAATGGCCAACATACACATGAAAAAATGCTCAACATCACTTATCAGGGAAATACAAATCAAAATCACAATGGGCTATCACCTCACACCTATCAGAATGACTAATGTGTTATCAAGGATGTGAGAAAAAAGGAACCTTCATGGACTGTTGATGGGAATGCAAACTGGTGCAACCACTGTGAAAAACAGTACGGAGTTTCCTCAAAAAGTTAAGAATAGAACTATTCTGGGGCACCTGGGTGGCTCCGTTGGTTAAGCGTCCGACTTCGGGTCAGGTCACGATCTCGTGGTCCGTTAGTTCGAGCCCCGCGTCGGGCTCTGTGCTGACTACTCGGAGCCTGAAGCCTGTTTGAGATTCTGTGTCTCCCTCTCTCTCTTACCCTCCCCCGTTCATGCTCTGTCTCTCTCTGTCTCAAAAATAAATAAACGTTAAAAAAAATTAAAAAAAAAAATAGAACTATTCTACTATTCAGTATTTGCACTACTGGGTATTTACCCAAAAAATACAAAAACACTAATTCAAAAGGATACATGTACCCCTTTGTTTATTGCACCATTAACAATAGCCAAACTATGGAAGCAGCCCAAGTGTCCATTAATAGATGAATGGATAAAGAAGATGTGATATATAGATACAGATATAGATATAGATGATATAGATATAGATATAGATATAGATATAGATATAGATATATAGATGTATGAAGAATGCTATTCAGCCCTTAAAAGGAATGAAATCTTGCCATTTACATGGACATGGATGGAGCTAGAGAGTATAATGCTGAGTAAAATAAGTCAGTCAGAGAAAGACAAATACCATATGATTTCACTCATGTGGAATTTAAGAAACAAAACAAATGAGCAAAGGAAAAAGAGAGAGAGAGAAACCAAGAAACAGACTCTTAATTATAGAGAACAAACTGATGGTCACCAGAGGAGAGCTTGTGGGGGGATGGGTGAAAGAGGTGATTAAAGAGTACACTTATCATGATGAAATTAATTAAACAATTAATTTTTAACAAACAGTGATTTTAACCATTGGTTTTCAAATTTAGCTACACATTGGAATCACCCAGGGAGTTTAAAAAATTACTGAAACAGGGGCACCTGGGTGGCTCAGTCGGCTGAGTGTCTGACTTCGGTTCAGGTCATGATCTCATGGTTCATGAATTTGAGCTCTGCATCAGGCTCTGTGCTGACAGCTCAGAGCCTGAGGCCTGATTTGGATTCTGGGTCTCCCTCTCTTTCTGCCCCTCCTCTGCTCATGCTCTGTTTGTCTCTGTCTCTCAAAAAATGAATAAAAATGTTTAAAAAATAGAATAAAAAAAGAAATGAAAATCTACCTTAGGGACTTCTGGGAACTTCGCATTAACCCAAACTGTATTTCAAGGCCATCTCAGGTTGTAATGAGGTCTTGGAATTTGTGTGCATTGCTTTCAAGATTCTATGGTAGAAGACAAGGGAGAAGGTAGTTAAGATTGTTATTGGGTGAGCCAACCTACAATGTCTACAAAACATGAATGTACTACTTTCGTATTTTTTAATGTAAATATAGTAGTATAAAGACTGTAAGGAAATAACATACCTGGGAGAAATTTCATCATAACCTGACCTGTCTACCACACTATTTTACACTCATAGAAGTCCATCCAAACCCCAAACCTCTCTGCTGCTTTTTCTGAGGCTATGTTAATTAGTTAATACAGCAACCTTTTCAAACCCAAAGTTCTATTCCAGTAGAAAAGAAGCAATCATTAGGCTAAGCCTGGTGAGTGGAATGACCACAAAATTCTCCCCAAAGTCCTGGCCTTCTTTTGCTTGATAGTCTCCAAAATAAAGTTAATTTCTCTGCTGACCTGATGTTCACATTAAACTGTTTGTTGCCAAGGGTTTGAATTACTGCAAATATGTCCCTTGGGTTTATCCCAGTTGAATTAATAATCAGAGCCCCCACCACGATCTCTTGTTTGGCAGTTACTCTCATTCCAACCTCCCTCCTGAATTTAAAACTCATGATTTCCAACTGCCTGCTGGATAAGAACATCTCAATGTCCCACGAGCAAATCAACCTTGGTATGTCACCATGATCTCATGATGTTCCCCCCAAACTGCTGCATTCCCCATCTCAGTGATTAGTCAAGTCCAGTGATCAAGTTGTTCAAACTACAGATCTCAGAACTATGCTCATATCTTCTCTTTTCTTTATCTCTTATTTCCATACATGCTTTCCAATCTTTCTCTTCTCTAATTCACACCCAACTCACCTTCTATCTGGATTATAAACCAAATGTCATTCAAATCATTCCAATGTCCTGAGGGTAGCAAATATTGTGACTTCAAGAAATGGAAACAGGGGCGCCTGGGTGGCGCAGTCGGTTAAGCGTCCGACTTCAGCCAGGTCACGATCTCGCGGTCTGGTCCGTGAGTTCGAGCCCCGCGTCAGGCTCTGGGCTGATGGCTCGGAGCCTGGAGCCTGTTTCCGATTCTGTGTCTCCCTCTCTCTCTGCCCCTCCCCCGTTCATGCTCTGTCTCTCTCTGTCCCAAAAATAAAAATTAAAAAAAACGTTGAAAAAAAAAAAAAAGAAATGGAAACAAAAGCCAGTAGGGTTGAAGAATAAACGCAAGGAGAGTGTCAGATGAGGTCAGAAAGGCAGGCTGGGTCCGAATCCTGTATAAGTTATATTCAAGAGTAAGACATGCTAATATATATAATTGTGATGGAAAGCCGTTGTAGGGCTTGCTAATGAAAGTGTACCAACTCAATACACTCTGTCATTCGCTCTTCACACTGGCCTCAAACCACTTTGGTAAAACGTACATCAAATTACACTGAAAACCCATTGTAACCATAATCCCAGTCTGATCATGAGAAAAACATCAGGCAAATTCCAATAGGGGGCATCCTACAGTTTTCTTGACCGTACTCCTCAAAACTGTTGAGGTTATTAAGAAGAGGAAAATCTGAGAAATTGTCGTAGCCTAGAGAAGCCTAAGGAAACGTTGATTGAATGTAATGTGAGATCCTGGAACAGAAGACGGGCACTAAGCAAAAACTAAAGAAATTTGATAAACTAGGAACTTTAATTAATAATAAGGTATCAGTATGGGATGCCTGGGTGGCTCAGTTCGTTGAGCATCCGACTTCAGCTCAGGTCATGATCTCATGGCTCAAGAGTTCGAGTCCTGTGTCAAGCTCTGTGCTGACAGCTCAGAGTCTGGAGCCTGCTCCAGATTCTGTGTCTCCCTCTCTTTCTGCCCCTCCCCTGCTCACACTCTGTCTCTCTCAAAAAAAAAATAAACATAAGAAATTTTTTTTTAATTTTTTAAAAATAATAATAATGTATCAGTATAGATTAGTTCATTGTAATAAATATATCATGCTAGGGAGCCTGGCTGGCTCAGTAATTAGAGCATGCAATTTTTGATCTCAGGGTTTTGAGTTCTAGTTTCAGGCTGGGTTATAGACTACTTAAAAAAATAAATTAGGGGCGCCTGGGTGGCTCAGTCTATTACGTGTCTGATTCTTGATTTCAGCTGAGGTCATGATCACACGGTTCGTGAGATCAAGCGCCATGTCAGGCTCTGCACTCACAGCACAGAGCCTGCTTAGAATTCTCTCTCCCTCTCTCTCTGTCTCTCTTCTGCTGGCGCCTTCTCTCTCCCTCTCTCTCAAAATAAATAAATAAACATTTAAAAAATGTTTAAAAATATTTTTAAAAAATATGCATACACACATATTATGCTAAGTGTAAGATGTTAATAATAAGGGAAACTATGTGGATCTATGCAGGAACTCTCTGTAGTATCTGCTCAGTTTTTCTGTGCACCTAAAATGTTCTAAGAAATAAAGTATGTTAATTTAAAAGGAAAAAACTCTATAGTAATTCCTTAGTTCCTAAAGGACAAAGGCTAAATCCAGAAGCACAACACGTGCTTAGGGCATTTTTCCAAGCCAATTTTTCGTATTCCTTCGCACACACACCCAAATTACACCATAGCTACAATGAACATTTAACTTTTCCACTGACATCCCAGGCCCTTCTGTGCCTCTGAGTCTTTGCACATGCTGTTCACTCTGCCTGGAATGCCATACTCTGCCGATCTCAGCTTAGCTAACTCTTCAGTGATTCGACTCAAGTGTTTCCCCTAATTCTTCCAATTCATTTGTCCTGTGACATTCCATAGCTCTTGAAACATGACACATTCTCTGCCACAACAAACTCTAGAAGAACAAGCTGTCCAGATCAACCATCTCTCCTTTACCATCATGGTCTAAGCAGCTCCCCAGGCCATCTCCACCGTTTACATTTTCCAAGGCGGACCAAAGCACAGTATGAACCCTCCCATGCCCACAACCGCAGGAGATCCATATCAAGCTCTCAGGGTGGTCCTGTTGACTTCCTTTCCTTCCATGCGAAGTGACTGGAGAAGCATTCAGTTCTGTTACACAGATTAGGTGGAAATCAAACTGCATAACTTTTCCAAAGAAATCCTCTTTACAAACATCCTCTCTTTTCCATGCATTTTATACCTTTGACGTAGGTGAGCAACCCAATGAATTCTGTTATCAGTTTCAGGTATTCTTCTTCAGATATTCTTCTTTGAATATCTATAGGTTGATTTGTCTTGGGACTTGCTTTGCTCTTCTGACCTCTAGCATATAGTGCTGGATATGCCTACAGGCTTCAACATTCCTTCCCACATCCTTCTTTCTGCCTTCCCATGCTCAGAGGCTAGAAAGTTAAAACAACAGTTCCCCTGCAGCCAGGATACTAAGTTCAATTAAGAGTCCTCCAATGAGACTAAGAAGACATAAATAGGATGGAGAGCATCACCCCACTGCCATTTTGTCTTGGCAATCAAGGTCATGAGCACCTGAGTATAGAAAGCTAGAGGGGCAGCTGATCTCAGCTTTTCAGTGGCTGCTTGCCACTTTCCTGGGTATTAAGAGGCAGCTGTGATGCTCATGGCAGAGTTGACAGAAGAGGCATCAGCTCTGTGATCCCAGCTCACAGCCACAGCCGTCCATTCTTGAACACATTAGTTCTGATGGTAGTCCCTAACTCTAGCTACACCAGCTCTTCCAATGATTTGGAAAGCACCTAACTCCCTACGCTAAATCCTTGCATGCTTAAAATATCTAGACTAGTGTCTGTATCTATATTAGTCTGCTCAGGCTACTGTAACAAAATACCACAAATGGGTGGCTTAAAAACAGAAACATTTGCTCACAATTCTGGATGCTGGAAGTCCAAAATCAAGGTGTTGGCAGGGTTAGTGTCTCCTGAAACCTCTCTCCTTGGCCTGCAGGTGGCCAATATCTTGCTGCCCCTTCACATGCTCACCCCTGTCTGCATATACACCCGTGATGTCTCTCTTTGTCCCCTAATTTCCTCTTATTATAAGGAAACCAGTCAGATTTTATTGGGGCTCACCCTATCATCCTCATTTTAACTTAACTGTCTCTTCAAAGACCCTCTCTCCAAACAGTCTCATTCTGAGGTAGTGACTGTGTCTAGAGTTTTGATATGTGAATTTGGGGGGATACACAATTTAGTCTATAACGCTATCCTTCCCTGAAACCTGACTAATATAGATAGATAGATAGATAGATAGATATAGATATAGGTATCTCAATGTGTCTGTCTATACTTCCAATTTAACATCCTTTAACAAACAAATGAACAAATAAACATGGCAGGGCTTCACAGTAAAAGTTCATCATTAAGTCACTTTCTTCTCTTTGTAAATATTACTAAATTTCCTTTCCAACCTCTCTACCTTCTGGCCATTTTTTATTCTGCAGTTCTTAAAGAAGGCAGAAGAGACCTTCTTTATTAGCTACCTGTTGCTACTTACCAATATTACCACAAATTTAACTGCTTAATACAATACATACTTATTATCTCATAGTTTCTATGGTTCAAAAAACCAGACATGACTTAACTGGACCCTCTGCTCAGGGCTTCAAAAAGCTGCAATTAAGCATCAGTCAGGGCTCTGTTCTCATCTGAGGCTAGCCTAGAGAACAATCTACTCCAAACTCACTCAGAATTCAGTTGGCAGAATTCAGTTCCTTGTGGCTGTAGGATTCCAGGCTTCAGTTTCACGCTGCCTGTCAGCCAGTGGCCACCTTAGCTCTTAAAGGCTGTTCACAGGTTCTTGGCACACGGAGTGTGGCCAACATGGCCATTTGCTTCCTCAAAGCCAAGAGAGCAGTTAGCAAGATGGTACGAGAACCATATGCAACATAATCAATAGTCACGTACATTCCACGATTTTTGCTGTATTCTCTTGGTTAGAAAGAAGTCACAGGCTACACCCATGCTCAGAAAAAGGGGATTACACAAAGGTGGGAATGCCAGAAGCAAAGTTCATAGAGGTCACCTTAAGAGCCTGCCACAATTCATTTCTGCTTTCTTCCCTCTGTTAGGGTCTCTGTGATTAGGGACCGGAGCCTATCCAACAACCACAAATATAGGGAAGGGGCATGGGGCCCTCAATCAGAGCAAGTACCTCTTTTAGCATACACTCCTGCACAGGAGCTGTCTGAAGGCAGAGAGCCCATCTGTCTTGGCTGTCCTAGGTCTAAGAGTGGCAGAAGAATTCAGGCTGTGATGAGACCCTGAGCTGCCTGAACGTCTCCTGGTTGCTATTCCAATCTCAAAGGAACCCCCACACAGACAGTTACAGTTCTTTGCATTTCAACAAGGCCCCAGAGGACCCAGCATGCTCCTCTGAAGCAGCCCTTAATACCTTAATACATAGGACCTCGTTCCTCTGAAGGGCCAGGGCCTTGCCCATTTTTCTTTTTAAGTCTTCACAGTTCTGACCCAAGGTCAGGCATATGGTAGGTGCTCAATATACTTTAGGAAGAATGGATTAACTCCACAATTTAAAAACAAATGACTGTGAAATCGGAACCTAAAGAACTTGGAGAATTTGTTAAACTACTAAGAAAATGGAGTGAGAGCCATATAACAGAGTTCTATTACTCAGCTATAGAAAGGTGGCCAGAATAGATTAATGAAAATGAAGTTTCATGTGATTATGTTTTTTAAAGAAAAAAAATAATATGTATTAATAATGATAATAACTGGCACAATGATTATTGTCCATGATAGTCTACATTTTATTTTTCTATCGTGTGTGACATTTTTCTATTTTGATTTAAGACAATTAAAAGGATTATATAGGACCCTAGGAAGCCAAATGTCTCCTCAATTAATCATGCCTCTTTTCTCTGTTTTTTTTCCCCCTGTTTTTATATGGTTATTATGCTGATAATTCAGGGAATTCCATTTAATTCAACAAACATTTGTGGAGGGCCTACCACGCGTAAGGTATTAGACATTAGACAGAGTGTCTCACGATCCAGTGATGGATAAGAGCGGGAAGGTGAGTGGTGTAACAGTGTTGTGACATGACTTTGCAGCTGCTTGAATAGCCATATACACAGCAGGTTGATAAATAACTGGTTGTCCACCAGCAGGAAGTTTCCCATGCAAAGTCACAGTTACTCTTCATATACCCTGCCCTCGTCAACATTTTTATCTATGACTTCAGTGAAGAAGATAAGCACAAAATTCAGAGTAATAGCTAAGAGCTAAAAGGAGCATGATGCAAAATAATCTGAACAGCGTGAAGTTCAACAAGAATCATTGCTAAGTTTTGTATTTAGTTTCAAAACACCAACAGCACAAATTCATGGGGATTCTTGTCTTGGCGGTAATTCATGTAAAAAAAAAAAAAACTGGGTTTTTTATTGACCACGGATTCATTATGAGGCATTAATGGAATGTGGCTGATAAAAACAGAGGCCAGGGCAATTCTTGACCACAGTCATAAATCTAGTGTGCAGATAAGAGGCTGACAGGTCAATCCTGTTCTAGTCAGATCACACTGGAGTCTATTTTCACTTGTAGGCACTCATTTCACTGTTGGAACAAGGCATCCTTAACCCATTTTTGTGAAGAAGTATTTTCTCACATTCTTGTTCCATCCTGGGTTCTCACACCCCCCAAAAGCAGTGTGCTAAAATGGGATAATGAGGTCTACTCTTGTGACGTAGCAAGGTTACAAAGCACTGATGTCACATGAACCAGGTTTCTTACACAGATTTCAGTCATGCCAGCTTTGTGTTGACTTATTCGTTTATTGCAGCCTCCTCTCCGTAGGGACTCAGGCCTAAATCTGGGGATGATGAAATGACCAGAAATCTGACTTACAACCACAATGTGTGCTCCAAATGACTCCTCCCTCCTACTATAGTCACAACACAACCTTTGTCCTTGAACCAGCTGCCCTGCCTAGATTCTTATTCTTCCTGTAAAGACCCTAAGGCACGAACCTTGCCAAACTCCTATGAGTCTAAATCCACCATTTAGTTTGAAAACTGAGATCCCTGCTACTCTCTATAAATGTCTCCCCTCCCTTACCAGCAATCCCTCCCAACTCTGGCTTCCCATGTTCTCCAGGCCTGAGAATTGGGAGTGTGCAAAAGTGTAAGGAGGTAAGTAGGAAAAGGAGGAGAGAAAGAAGTAAAAAGATTAACCCTGACCCCAAAGATGGGTCTTTTTTGCTATTGCTCCAACAAATCATGGTTCTTTCTTTTCTTTTCTCTTTGTCCCAAAACCCTCTTCAGTGCACATACCTGCCCAGGGGCTGAGGGAATCCCAGGCTTACAGAACTTACTCCCTCCAAAAGAGTTGATCCTATAACTAGAACCAGTCCAGCAGGGCCACCTCCCAGTCCAGGCAAGATGCCAAGGATCTGCTGAGCCAGAACTTCTTCTTCCTTATCCTCAACAAAGGCCTGAGAAACTATGGTCTGTCCAACTAATGCCCTTGGGCTAAAGGTGTGCGTATCACATCTATAAGTCAGACTTTGTGTTCAACACTGTGAATGCTTTATCTCATTTAATATCTGTGGTAAAAAAAAAAAAAAAAACTATGCTGTGATGTCTTGGTTAACATATCTTCCAACTGCAAGAACAGAAAGCTCTACTCAAAATGGCATCAAGTGATGGGGATTATTGGTTTACACACTAGAAACAAGAGAAGTGGAACAGGCTTCAGGGTGGGTTGATTTAGGAGTTCAGCAACTTCTTCCAGTAGTCCTGTTTAGCATGTCTCCACTCCAGGAGCTTCTTGGTGGCTCAGTTGGTTAAATGTCTGACTCTTGGTTGGCTCAAGTCATGATTTCACAGTTCCTGGGTTCCAGCCCCACATCAGGCTCTGTGCTGACAGTGTAGAGCCTGCTTGGGATTCTCTCTCTTTACCCCTCCCCTGCTCTCTCTCTCTCTCTCTCAAAATAAATAAATAAATTTAAAACAACAATAACAAAAATATCTTTCCACTCTACCAGCCGCAATAAGAGCTTCCATTTAGGGCTGGCCCCTGTTGCAGTCTCAGAGTGGCTTTCTGTTGCTACTGGAACCACATATATCCCCCATTCTTATCTAGCAGGAGACAGGGAACGTTATTTCTTTTTCTCCTGGAAGTAACCAGTAAACTTTGGCAAGCTCATTGCCTGAATTAGGCCACACTCACCATTACAGCTGCAAAATGAAAGTGTACTAGGCCTGAGACTTCAATAATGGAGTAGTCTGTTGGGCAGAGATGTGAATACCCTAACAAAAGTCATGGTAGTTACCAAGAGAAGCAGAACAGATACTGGAGAAGTAACCCCAAGGCTCTCATAGGTACACACTACATCAGTTTTGCTAAGAAGAAACTGAACCTCAGAGAACCTATGGAACTTTGTAAGTAAGGGAGCCAAGATTCTCACCCATCCCTGTCTGGCCCAACACCAGGATACCTTGAGGGATGAAACTAATGAAAAACTGGAATAGTCATCCTTCACCTTCAGCCTTAAGCATATAGGTGGGAAAGGGGAGCAGGGGCTTCATGAGACTGTAAGGACCTCAGCCACTGTGTTGGCATCCAGGAGTCACTGAATCAACCTACCCCACAAATATGAGGCAGCTTTGAATGTGGGGACATCAGCTGGTACTATGCCTATCTTATCAAACGTCTATAAACTGAAGACAGATTGCAAATCTATTGCCCATGATGAAAAGTTCTAGAGCACTGCCTTCCAAGTCCATTCTGGGTTAAATCCATTTAACCTGGTTAAACGAGGCTGTGGTCTAGCCTGGAAACCCTGCCACAATGCATAACATTGCTCCTCCTGCAAATATCTTCCAAGTTCCAAAGGACAGATTTGCAAATAGACTTCTGGAGCACAGCCCCAACCACTGCTGGGAACTGCCTTTCTTTGACTTGTTTATTCGGGAAAGCTGTTCTGGACTTTCACCCAGCAGCTGCCTGGCAGGAGGTGACCTGGATTTGGCCAACAGAGGGTGGGGCCAGCAGGAGGGTAAAGCTGATAGCTACTGCTCAGTGCTAACTGGACACCAACCTGTACCCTGGGAAGGGAGAAGGGCAGAGCATTCATAGGCCATAGTACAGCTGGTCTCTGACAGGGACTTTATGTAAGGAGTGCAAGTCTCCCCTTCCAACCCCACTTCCACTTGGTGGAAGAAGGAAAGACAAGGTCGCATGCACTCATGTGGCTTGAAAGCCTTTTACAAGTTTTGAGGGTCAGTGAGCATAAATTTTCCTTTAAGCAGCTGATGTTTCTCCTTCCTGTTGAAGTCTCTCACAAGGCAGCATCAGGTTTGAGGATCGTGGCCTGCAGCGGCTGCACTAACCTTAAAGAGTTCTGTGGTCTCTTTTGAGTGATTTTTCTGTTCCTGGTCCTGGCAAACTTATCCATTTTCTGACAATATTTAGAGTCTGATGTAAGTGTGAACTAGATAATGACCTTTAAAGTCATAGCATGTTGTTCTCTTTAAAGCTTTACTTTCTTCCTCAGAGCATCTGCAAAGTCCTCTGACCCCTCTGCATGGTCTCTTGGTGATTTCCCCAAGTTTCTGTCCACTTGTTGGGGTGGGGACTAGTGGATGATGGGCAGAACCTTCATGTGTCTTGGGCCATGAGGAGTTTCTGAGCCAGTTGAAACCATTCCTTATGCTTCAGAAGCTCTTGCAGCCCATTCTGAGATGCATAATACTGACTGGCTCATCTCAGGCCTATCTTTGTCTCTGGATATTTTTGGATCTTTCCCCAAAACACATACAAGAGCATACAACGAGCTGCCCCATGAGTAGTTACTAGAACTTGGCTAACATTTCAAGCTTGACATGACTAAAGCAATACCATATCTGCAGCTTAACTTTAGGTGACTCACCAGAAGAACTATTTTAAACAAAATGTGTAGAGACTGAGATTACATTTGTTCTAGGAAAAACAGACTGAAGGGACAAAGAGCTAATATAGTGTTTTGAAATGCTCTTTTTAAGTTCATAGAAGCCCTGCTGTATTTTCTTGACAGCATGCTAGTCACCAAACACAACAGGAGGGGCAAAGATGGTATCTAAAACACTCAAACTGGGGCACCTGGGTGGCTCAGTCAGTTGGTTGGGTGTCTGACTTCAGTTCAGGTCATGATCTCACAGCTGGTGAGTTCGAGCCCCGTGTCAGGCTCTGTGCTGACAGCTTGGAGCCTGGAGCCTGCTTCGAATTCTGTGTGTGTGTCTTTCTCTCTGCCCTCCTCCACTCTTGCTCTGTCTCTCTCTGTCTCAAAAATAAATAAACATTAAAAAAAATTATAAAACACTCAAACCACCACATCCTGACACCATCCAGCAGGAGTGTATGTTCATCAGAGAACAGGTTTGCTGAAATAGCAATGGTCTTGTTCATCTGGTCACGAGGGAGCCTCATAAACACCCTTGCAAAATAACATCTGTCAGGATAAGGGTCCAGTAGCCTCATGAAGGAAAGAGTTCACCAGGCATCTGTCCTACCTTATGGTTGTCTTCAGTTCTCCTGGCAATTACTATACCCTCTTCCCCACTCCAAAGTGTAGAACCAGACTAGGGTTTCTGGCCCTGACACTTGGGCTGGACCAGGTTTCTAGGGGAAGCAAGGGTTCAATAGGTACACAGGACAAAAGGCTCCTATGCTACTCAAATCAAGCACACAGGTAAGCACCAAACTCATTATTCTCCTGAGAAGTTGATTCCTTCCTGAAAAAACATCTGTGCCCTGAACACTATCAAGATAATCTCCAGGGGCACTACTGGCTCAGTTGGTTAAGCATCCCATTCTTGATTTTGGCTCAGGTCATGATCTCAGGGTTCCTGAGATCAAGCCCTGCATCAGGCTCTGTGCTGGTAGTGAGGAGCCTGCTTGGGATACTCTCTCTCCCTCTCTCTCTCTGCCCCTTCCCACATGTGTGTGTGCTCTCTCTCAAAATAAATAAAATAAACATTTTTTTAAAAAGATAATCTCCAGAAGACAAATACTGTATACTACCATATGATCTTACGCATATGTGAATCCTAAAAAAAGAAAAAGAAAAAATTGAACTCGTAGAAACAGAGAGTAGAATGGTAGTAGCCAGGGGCTGTGGGGAGGCTGAGAAAATGATAGGTGTTAGTCAAAGGGTATAAACTTCCAGTTATAAGATGAATAACTCTGGAGATTGAATGTACAGCCATGAGGACTATAGTCACCAATACTGTGTTATATACTTGAAACTTGCCCAAACAGTAAACCTGAAGAACACTCACCACACACGCAGACCCGAGAGGTAACTAGGTGAGGTGATGGATGTGTTCATTAACTTAACTGTGGTTATCATGTCACAATATAACACATGTTCAATCATCACACTGTATACTTTAAATATATATAATTTTATTTGTCAATTATGCCTCAATAAATAAATAAAGCTGGGGGGAAGGAAGAAAAAAAAAGAACACCTAAAAAAGAGAGAATCTCCAGGAGGGGAGGAGAAGTTGAAATCACTACTTTGACCTGGTCCTCTGGAGTTTTCCTTTCTGCTTTGGGTCTCCACTTCACGTTCCATTACCATCAGTACATGAGCCCCCTCAGGGAGATTCTACTATCTCTTTAGTAGTACGCAAGTCCCTTCCCTGAACTCTGATTTATACAGCTGAGACAGACCAGAACTTTTCCAAAGGCTTTACCAGATTCTAAGAGAGAACAACAGGGACGTAAACAAGAAAATATGTGAAGCATAAACACTCAGGCTTGTGCAAAACATTAATAGTGGTAATGCTTTAGGAAATGAGACACGGAAGGAGGAATTTTGTACATTCTAACCTTCTTGTTTGATTTTTTCCACAAGAATTTTATTTAATTTGTGAGTACTACACATACATTTTGAAGCTTATATGGTATTAGTTTGGGTCCTACCATAGCATCCTAGTTGCTATGGGTAGTTGCTCTACCCACTGACTTTTCACCTTATTAACTCTGAGACTCTTTCTTCTGTTCCTTTCTACCCCCACCCATTCCTTCTCAACAGGACTCACAGACCTACTGGAAAGAACAATGGATGATAAGTTTGATCATTTATTCAATGAACGTGCTACCACATGCCAACTATCATTCCAGACACTGAGCAATAGGCAATCACATACTTTCCATGCCTATTAGTAACACTCAGATGTCTTTTCTCTTTGATAGGCGAAAGATCAAGCGTCATTTCCTTCCATCTACGAAGTCCCGGATCTTACTTTTTTTTTTTTTTAAGAGGAAGAATAGGCACTTAGAATTATACAAAAACACACTTAATAGATTCATTAATCTCTGCCAATAAAAAGCTCTTGGTCAAACGAATTCTTAGAAGACAATGGAAAGGAACTCATTTACATACAAATGGATCTTCCTGGAGAATGCAGAGGAAAATCCCACTTTCTGATTTGGAGCAGCAACAACTACTAATATAGTCAAGACATCTCTGTGCTCTGGGTGCCTCTACTAAGATGACTAAGGACCCTTATCAGGCCCATCTAAGCATATGACTACTAACTCTTCCCATGCTCTTCACTGTGCTTTTCCCTCTGTTGATCTAACCTGAGCTCAAGAAGTCTCACCTGGAAGTGAATCAAATCGGGCTACCTTCATTTTCGTAGGGGGCCCTCTTCCTTAACCTGCTTCTGTTTCCTCAAGAAAACATTTGGAGACATTACAAAGGAACATCATCCCAAGGTTTACAGCCACCTCTGCTGAGGAAACTACTTCCCAACAGGTATTTCTGAGGAATACTACTCACTGGCACACCCCTGGGAGAACAGCCTGTGCTTGAGGAATTTGCCTTCAGTCTTGACTTCTAGGACTTCATGAGCCTGTGAAGAAAGGACTTCCAAACCTAAATGTCATTGGCCAAGAGCCCTGTATGAACTCCCTTGGAAGGTTGTCTGGGGTCAGTCAGGGAATCTGCCCTTCCCTCCTGCCCCCTACCTAGCTTATACCAAAGGATAGGCAGACAGGAATTAATGGCCAAAAAGAAGGAAGCCATGTGTGTGGCCCAACAATCCATCCTAGGAAGTGACAGACCAGATGGTATCCAACTACATAAACATATATTCTGAAATCCCCCAAATTCTTCAAGGCTTTTTGCTAAAATAAACCAATGCATAACCATGCTAGAATCATTTCAAGAATTTATTTCTAAGGAAGCAGCAGGTGGCAGCAAAGTTTCACATTTTTTACCCTTTGGGCTGGAATGAAAACAAAGTGTCATGGAATAGTCTCCTCATCTCTGAGTCAGCCAGCTGGCCCAGAAACTGGCACACTGCCATCTTGTAATGTGGAGAATATAGAGTCTTCTCGAGTGGACTCTGTGCATTTCGACAAAAAAACCCAAAAAAAGTCCCCCGCCCCCCACCCTCAAGCCAGATGCCTGCTTGGTTCTGTAGGTCAGATAGGATAGTGACGGACACAGAGTGGCCAGATCACAGAGGCAGAAGCTGTGGCTGTGAGTCTCATGTTCTCTTGCCCAATGTCAAGGAGTTGCTCACAGTTGGTGGGGAGGCCGCAGAGAAACCCAAGTATGATTAAGTGGAAATAGCCCTAAGAATTGTCTATTCACCTCACAGCATTTTCACCATCTCTTACAATATAAAACATGGGGTGAAACGTGTGGGTAGAGAAAGATAGGAGATTCAAGGAGTTTTCAAATCTGGTCTCTGGTGCACCTAGAGATTTAAGGACCTTACCACCTCACAGCCACTGTAGCTCTGGGCTCAGGAGCAGGCAGTGCCAAGATCACTGTCTGGTTTGGCCTCAAATGTCTTCCTTGCCTCAGTTTTGTGCTTGGCTCCTAACTTCAAATTGTGGCTGGAAAGTTTCCATTGCCACAGCACAGCACTAGAGTTTGGAACCCAAATTTTTGCTGAACTGTTTTGCAGAGTAAATCCAGCTTTGTCTTTAAGAAGTAACAGGCCAGTTTATTTCATCCCCCAATGGTGCTTTGTGCTCTCTCAGCCCCACTTTAGATTGAGCTGCTTAAATTCCATCCAGGGGGAAACTTTTTTATCATTTAAAGGAGAGATGGAGGAGGGTGGAGATGTGGCTGAAGGATTTTGTGGAGTCACTATTTTTAAAGTTACAAAACTTGTTACAGAAAAAAAAAGACAAAATTCAAGACCTTGTTCCAAGATCCTAAACAGACTTTTTTTAAAAAAATTATTTTGTTTATTTTGAGGGGGGGGGGGGGCAGTGGGAGAGGCAGAGAGAGAATCCCAAGCAGGCTCCACGCTGTCAGCACAGAACCCAATGCAGGGCTTGAACACACGAACTGTGAGATCATGATCTGAACCAAAATCAAGAGTCGGACACTCAGCCGACTGAGCAACCCAGGCGCCCCTCCTAGACAGATTTTACAAACAGATATATTTATGGGTTTTCTTTTTGGAAGTGCAATTGACAGAAAAGTGAGTAGCTTTGGCTTTTTGTAAGTTACATAATTACATCTGCAGCATTAGCAGCTCCTGGTGATCAAAGAGAACATTCCTGAAAGGTGTAGTAGAGGTAGGACAAGTTCATTTATTTACATAACATGGGGCTTCAGCCCCAAGCACGTAATTTTCTTCTTTCCTGCAGAAAATGTTATCTTGTTCTGAGGATTTAAGGACATACTTCACAGCTCTCTGCACTGAAAGGGTCCTTCAAAATTATCTACCAAGGAAAACATTCTATAATTCCTTTGAATGTAATAAACAATATCTTTTGGGGCAACTTGCAGCAAATGTTCCAGAATTCCTATCAACATTTAATTCCCTCTCTGCATGTATGTTCTACACTCCCCAAATATGATGTTAAATCATTTAATGCAGAGAATTGACAGCACCAGGAAAATATTTGGATAACTGTCTGGAGTTGCCATTATTGGCTTTAATTATGACCTACTGGCTCTTGGGTCCTGCAGCAGCCAGAAAATGAGATCTGTATGCCAAAATATTCATTAGAATTCCCTTTTCAGTCATTGTTCAGAAAGAAAAGTTTCCTTCTGGCTCCCATCTTCATGCTTTTAAGTAAAGTCATTAATATGCCAGATTTTTTAAAGGATTGGTCAGAAAACAAGATTATGTGCATACCTTGTATTTTGCATTAAAAAACATCTTGAAAAGGTCAAACATCCCTTTGCTCTCATTCTATTACCCTGAAGAAAGAATTGTTTTTGCAGCCTTGAAGTTAGCTGGTACTCTCCACCCAGGCCTCCTCCTCCAAGCTCTCTTGAAAAGACATAATCCTATAAGCTTTGTAACCGGATGCACTAGTGAAGCAAAGCTTGACCCTCCAGAGCAACTGATCAGAGAAGATAGTTTAATTCCTTCTGCTCTTCACTGCTCCTTTCTCACTGAGTATAAGATCTTAGAATGTTGTGTAAGGGAGGAAACTGAGATGTCATTGATTTCATCTCCTCATTTTAAAGATGATTATTAATCCAAGGTGAAGTGGTACAACCATTGTTTCAGCTTTGGGTTGTAGCATGGGGAAAGAGCAGGTGTTTTTTTTTTTTTTTTTTTTTTTTTTAATCAGAGCATCCTTGGTTGTTACTATTAAAAACAGCTGCCATTTAATGAGCATTTACTACACTGCCAGGCACGGAGTTGAAGCTGTCATATACGTTGTCCTCACAACAAGCCTATAAGGTAAGTAAATATTATTATCCCCACTTTATAGCTAATGAAATGGAGACTCAGGTTAAGGGATTTGCCCAAAATTACAGGGCTAGGTGGAGGAAGAATCCATGTACAAACTCAAGGCTGCCTGACTTCAAAGCCTATGTCCTTTATTCTTCCCCCATGCTGCCTGCTGAATGAAACAAGGCCAGAGTACAAATCAGTTTGGGCTCTCACATCACTTTAATTTTTCAAATAATGGGGTGAGGAAAGAGTCCTCCACAGTGATAAAGTAGAGAAGAATGCCTATAGTCAGGCGGTCCCCAGTTACCAGAATTTGCAAAGATATCAACAAGAACCATATAGATGCAACTATTTCCCATTATCTACTTGTCATGTTTAACAGAACAGTTTACTCTGAAAGCTTTGAAAGACTTCCCAGCTTTTAATAAAAGTTGGATGATTCAGTGTTGACAATTTTTCTCTCATTTAATAGAAAATTGGTGGGGGAAATTCAGAATGAATGCTTATTTTGGGAAAAAAAATTATTTGGAGGATTGTTTTTTATGCTCCAGGTCATACAGAGCTGGGAGAGCAGATGTGGTATGAATTACGGAAGTTTATCTGATGATTGTCTACAGTGGCACAGATGATGGAGTTATTGCCTGGAAACGCTTGAGTTTTCCACTGAAACATGGGCTGGGAAAGAAACTTTGATGTTTTAGGAAAACTAATAAAGTTAAGATAAAGTTGGAAAGTCATGTGTTAGACTAAGGAACATGAGATGGAGACATTCAGGGGAAACGTCCACATTTGTTAACCTAGGTGCCAGTGAAAACTTCATGTAAGCTGAAACTTTACTTTCTCCCAATGAGACAAATCATTTACCTGGATTAGTTATAAGTAACCTGCCTCTTCCCTGCTCCCACAGCTCCTTCTCTCTGAAAATGAAGTCATTTAAAACCCTCTGTAGGTAGGTACATGCCTGCTCAGGAAGTCTTAAAGGAGCATCACTTCCATGTTGGGATTGTTTCAGTGTCCAATTTGCTCATTCACTGCTACCCTCCTAATCCAAGTCAACATCATGTCTCATCTGGACCACTGCGACAGCAGTATATCCAGTGCCTGGAACAGGGCCCACAACAGAGTAGGAGCTTAAAAAAAGATTGCTGATTGATTGATTGATTGATTGAATGACATCCTGCTTGCCTTTAATCAGTGACCCAGTGCTGGTTCCTTGACCCTTGTTGTATGCCTATCTCCAGGACTAAAGCCCTGCCCTGTTCTCGCTGATCCCTCTGACAATAGTTAGAGCTGCCGTAACAAAAATGCCATAAATTGGGTGGCTTAAACAATTGACATTTTCTCTCGCAGTCCTGGAGGCTATAAGTCCAAGATCAAGGTGTAAACTAGTTTGGTTTCTTCTGAGGCCTTCCTCTTGGCTTGCAGATGGCTGCCTTCTCACTGTGCCCTCACATGGTCATCCTTCAGTCTACTTGTTGTCTGTGTCCTAATCTCCTTTTTGTATAAGGACACCAGTCATACTCGATTAAGGCCCACACACAAGACCTCATTTTTCTTTAATTATCTCTTTAAAGGCCTTATCTCCAAATTACAGTCACATCCTAAGGTTCTGAAGGGTAAGACTACAACATATGCATTTGGGGAGGGGAAACACAATCCAGCCTATGACAAGCTGTCACAAGCATTGTCCTCTCTCTGTCTTCTATAGTTGGACATCCCTGAGGCCTGCCTATCTTCTGTTCTTATAATGCCTATTGCTGTGTTCTCTGCCATTCATGATGCCTTGTTACTTCCTACTGTTTCTCCTTGATGCCAGTTCCTTATAGCAAAACCATCTGTTGTCTGTTACCTCGTCCTGGGCTGGCCTTCTTCCCGTCACCTGCAGCTGGTGTTCTTGCCAAACACCTGTGCCTGCTGGCTGCAGTTAACCCTTCTATTTCTGGCTGTGTTACTGGATACAACCCTAAATCTAAAACTAACAACTAAAAAACTAAATAAGCAAACTAACTATTGGTATCAGTCTGTTATAATCACTGGGGTACATTTTTGAAATAGCTTAAGAGCGATAATGTCTGGGCTGAATAAAGTTAAGTGGTCTCACAAAGATAAAATTTTACTCAAAATCACACAATGGCATTATGCCCCACAGAGAACCTAGTTCAACTGGTTTGGGATGGGGCCTGATGAAGTTTCGGGGTGATGGTGGGGTTTGGAGCCAATGGCCAAGAAAGAATTATTGAAGTCATCTTTGGTGCAAAAAGGTGATTTTATTAAAGCACGGGGGGATGGGACCCATGGCAAGAAAGAGCTGCACTGGGGTTGTGAAGAGTGACTGGTTACATACTAAGGAGTTAGGGGAGGTAAAGTCAAGAAGATGTTTCTTTTTTTTTTTTTTTTTTTTTTTTTTTTTCAACGTTTTTTATTTATTTTTGGGACAGAGAGAGACAGAGCATGAATGGGGGAGGGGCAGAGAGAGAGGGAGACACAGAATCGGAAACAGGCTCCAGGCTCCGAGCCATCAGCCCAGAGCCTGACGCGGGGCTCGAACTCACGGACCGCGAGATCGTGACCTGGCTGAAATCGGACGCTTAACCGACTGCGCCACCCAGGCGCCCCAAGAAGATGTTTCTTAAAGGAATTTCCATATGCTAAAGAGAATTTACAGATTACTGGAGGCCTAGCTATTGTTAAACTAAGGTTGCTTTTCCCTCTAGCAGAGCATTAACATTAAGACAGTAGGGATGGGGCACCTGGGTGGCTCAGTTGGTTAAGCATCAGACTTTGGCTCAGGTCACGATATCACAGTTTGTGGGTTTGAACCCTGCATAGGACTCTGTGCTGACAGCACAGAGCTGGAGACTGCTTCGGATTCTGTCTCTCCCTCTCTCTCTGCCCACCCCCCTGCTCATGCTTTGTCTCTCTCACTCTCAAAAATAAATAATAAACAAACAAACAGAAAAGACAGTAGAGAGTTCCTGGACTTTAGGCTATCGATAAGATTGCCCTTTTTTTTTTGTAATCGTATCAGTTTAACCATTTGTTTTCCGTCCTTTCCTTTGTTCTTGGGCAGCCAGGAGCCCCTGAGAATATTATACATATCCTACCTTGGTGGTGGGGGTGGGCAAGGTGGGGGGTTGCTAGCTTGTGCTTGGCCCTCAGCTTGCCTTCTAGTCCCTCATCAGGGCTTGGGGCCAGTATTTTTTTTTTTTAACCTCTTCCAAGTGATTTTATTTTATTTTATTTCAATTTATTTTTAAATATTTTATTTTTAAGTAATTTCTACACCCAAAATGGGGTTCAAACTCACAACCCTGAGACCAAGAGTCACCAACTCTCCACCAACTGAGCCAGCCAGGCACCCCTCCTCCAGGTGATTTTAACGGGCAGAAGAGGTTAAAGATCACTGCTTTAACTGGAGAAACAAACCCATCCAATTCAGACAAAAACTAGAGCACAAGAGTGAAAGTAAGCTGGGAGATCCTGTCCCACGTGTGACTTGAGAATATAATGCACTGAGTCTTTCAGTGTCCGGTCCCACCCAAATACAGAGGTGGGTGACTCACCCTATATCTCCAGCACCCATTTGGTGTAAAGTGCCCACCCTTTGGTCTAAGAAGTTGGGGGTGACTTCATAATGTCTTCTACCACACAGAGCAACCAAGATGGGGCTCAACAATGACCATGGGCACAGGCAAGCATCACTTCTGCTGGGCCACCTGAGTGTGGCTGATGATGAAAGATACTTCTCCCCCCATACCCCCACCTGCACCTGCCCTGCAGTGGTAAAAAAAAAAAAACAAAAGAAAAAACAAAAAACAAAACACAAAAAAAACCAACCAACCAAACAAAAACACAGCTAATGAGGCTCTTCAGCGCAGCAACAGTGGGACTCACTCAAAAGGCGGATGAGCTCCAGGCATTGATCAGCCTCCACAGGCTTCCTGTGGCTGACTGGCGGCAGTCTCTGGAGGGTGCTGTCCTCTTCATGGTGGGGCTTTTCCCCAGGCCTCCCTCCAGCCTCCTAGGTACCAGCCCTCCCCCAGGCCAGAGGATGCTTGGGTGAAAGGGCTTAGTCTGGCACTCTCTCTAGACTGTTTCCAATATGTCCTTAGGGCAAAACCCAATCCCTCAGGCTTCTGGGCCTTCCTTTTGATTCTCAAGGGCTTTTTCTTCTCTCAACAAAACCTGGTTCTCTGCAAATTAAAGGCTTTGGCTTTCAAAACTATTGTTCATGATGTGGGCTTCAAGAGGCTATTTTAAAAGTCAGAAAACTGAACATTGACTGTTTTATTCTGACTGTTTCTTTCTCTTTGCATTCCGGTTGTACCAATCCTAATTCTCTTCCAGGCAATGCCTCTGATTTACTAGGGAAAAGGTCAAGTGGAAAAAGTGTGGCAAAGAAAAGCACAAAGATTAACAGTTCAAGATACTCTGTCTCTGTAAGAAATACTACAACATTGACCACTCCAGGGCCCCACCCGACCCTGACAAGTGAGCAGGCCAGGATGTTCTGGCTGAGTTTACACAAGCACGGGGAAATGGAGAATCAAGATTTATCTTGATAATAAAAGTTCTTTTTTTTTTTTAATTTTTAAATGTGTATTTATTTTTGAGAGAGAGACAGAGCGTGAGTGGGGGAGGGGAAGAGAGAGGGAGACGAAGAATCTGAAGCAGGCTCCAGGCTCTGAGATGTCAGCACAGAGACCAACCCAGGGCTTGAACTCACAAGCCATGAGATCATCTGAGCCAAAGTCAGATGCTTAACCGACTGAACCACCCAGGCACCCCTTAATAATAAAAGTTCTAAAAAAAAATAATAATAATAATAATAATAAAAGTTCTAAATGTGAATTATGAAAACATGGTTTTCTTCAACAAGTCGATGGCATGAAAACAAAAGGGAGAGGGGTTGCTCAAGATTAAAAGAAACTTTAGAGATACAACATTCTTATTTGGAGTCTGTTTTGAAATAACCACTGTCAAAAGACATTTTTGAGGCAATAAGGCAAATTTGATTATGGAATGGGTATGAGATGATACCACAAAATTACTGTTAATGTTAAGTGCGACAATAGCATTTGGTTATGTAAGAAAGATTTTTTTCTTAAACAGATGTATATAGAAGTGTGTGTGTGGGTGAAATGATATAGTGTCTGGACAGTAGACAGGAGAGTAAAGAAGGAAGGATGGAAGGAAGGAAAAGAAAACCAGGTTCTTTGGCAAGAAACAAAAAACAAAACAAAATTGGGATAGATGAATTAAGCATGGCAAATTCTTGATAAGTGTTAGTTTATATGTTTATTTTATTTTAAAGAGATAGAAAAAGAGAGAGAGAGTGTGTGCAAGCTGGAGAGAGTGGCAGAGGGAGACAGAAAGAATCTTAAGCAGGTTTCATGCTCAGTGCAAAGCCTGATGCACAGCTTGATCCCACAAACCTGGGATCACGACCCAAGTCAAAATCAAGAATCAGACGTTCAACCGACGAGCACTTAGGAGCCCCAATTTTTATTTTATTTTTAAGTAAACTCTACACCCAGTGTGGGGTTTGAACTCACCACCCCAAGATCAAGAGTTGTATGCTCCACTAACCCAACCATCCAGGTGCCCCTGATAAGTATTAGATTTTGACAATAGGCATATGGAAGTTCATGTTATTATCTCTATTTTTTGTGTATGCTTGAAAAATTGCATAATAATTTTTTTAATTGTAAAACTAATACAGGGAGAGATGGACTGAGCAATAGAAGAGAATAAAAGGACCAGAAGCAAATTCAAGTATTTAGTGTTTAAGAATTTAGGGAGTGGGGGGATTGGTTAAATAGGTGATGGGGATTAAGAAGTGCACTTGTGATGAGCACAGGATGATGTGTGGAATTGTCAAACCATTATATTATACACCTGAAACTAATAGAACACTGTGTTAACTAACTGGAATTAAAATGAAAACTACAAAAAAAAATTTATTATATTACTGATTTGCAGGCAGATGAACTCTCTTCAAATAAAATCTGACATAGAGCCCCAACATATAAAACAAAAAAAGAATAGGACTGCTCCATCTGAAGCTGCAGTAGGAATCTGGCTCTTTTGCTTCCTCTTTGTCTCCCCAGGAATCTACAGAAATAACTCAGGAAAATCCTGTGGCTCTATAGAACACAGCTTGAAAACCTCTGTAGTATATGATAAAGGAAACCTCTCAAATCCTGCAGAAAATGCGTACTACTTAGTATATGTACTAGGCAACTGGCCAACGATTTGGGAGAAAAGAAATCGAGTTAAATCCCTACCTCACATCATACACCAAAATAAATTCCAGTTGCATAAAAATATTAAAAATACAAAATGAAATTACAAAAGTGTTAGAAGAGAGGCATATGGGTGGCTCAGTCGGTTGGGCACCCTACTCTTGATTTCGGTTCAGGTCCATGATCCCGGCGTCACGGGCGGGATCAAGCCCTGTGTTAAGGTCTACACTCAGCATGGAGCCTGCTTAAGATTCTTTCTCTCTCCCTCTGCCCCTTTCCCTGATTTGCGCCACATGCTCTATCTAAAATAAAATAGGTGTGACTGGGTGGTTCTGTCAGTTAAGTGACCAGCTTCAGCTCAGGTCATGATCCTGTAGTCCCTGGGTTCGAGCCCCACATCGGGCTCTGTACTGACAGCTTAGAGCCTGGACCCTGCTTTAGATTCTGTGTCTCCCTCTCTCTCTGCCGCTCCCCCGTTCACACTCTGTCTCTCTCAAAAATAAATAAACATTTAAAAAATTTTTTTAATTAAATTAAAATAATTAAAAATAAAAGAAAGCTCATGATCTCTCTAAAAAAATAAAAATAAATACATTTTTAAAAAGTGTTAAAAGAAAAATAGGCAAATATTCTAAAATACACAGAAAGACCCTAAGGAAACCAAGAAAGACAGAAATTATAGGGGTGTCTTGGTATCTCAGTCACTTAAGCATCTGACTTCTGTTTAGGTCATGATTTCATGGATTTGACCCCCATGTTGGGCTATGTGCTGACAGCTCAGAGCCTGGAGCCTGCTTGAGATTCTTTGTCTCCCTCTCTCTCTGCCCCTTCCCCACTTGTGCTCTCTCTCTCTCAAAAGTAAATAAACATTTTTTAAAAGACAGAAATTATAGGGGCGCCTGGGTGGCTCAGTCGGTTGAGCGCCGACTTCGGCTCAGGTCACGATCTCGCGGTCCGTGAGTTCGAGCCCCGCATCGGGCCCCTGTGCTGACAGCTCAGAGCCCGGAGCCTGTTTCGGATTCTGTGTCTCCCTCTCTCTGACCCTCCCCCATTCATGCTCTGTCTCTCTCTGTGTCAAAAATAAATAAACGTTAAAAAAAAAAATTTAAAAAAAAAAATAATAATAAAAGACAGAAATTATAAAAGGAAAGATTGGTAACTTTGATTACATAAATATCTGTAAGTTTTGTATGGCAAAAAAAAGCACACTCCACAAAAAGGAAAAAAAGGAATGTGCGAACATGATGGACTTTAATATTCTTAATCATTAGGTAGTATTTCAAGTCAACAGGAAAAAACAAACACTCCAACAGAATAAAAGGATCAAGAATATATATATATATATATATATATATATATATATATATATATATACAGGGGTGCCTGGATGGCTCAGTCGGTCGAGCGTCCGACTTCAGCTCAGGTCATGGTCTCGCAGTTCGTGAGTTCTAGTCCCGTGTCAAGCTCTGTGCTAACAGCTCAGAGCCTGGAGCCTGCTTCGGATTCTACGTCTCCCTCTCTCTATCTCTCTCTCCCCCTCCCCTGCTCATGCTCTGTCTCTCTCTGTCTCTCAAAAATAAATAAATGTTAAAAAAAATTTTTTTAAGTATATATACATATATATATGGAGAAAGAGAGAGGGAATATAAATCATCATAAAGATATGTTAAAGAGGGTTCCTATGAAGGAAATGGAAAGGGGTATGGATATTAAAGGAGAAAAAATTAAATAATTAAAATAAAACAAGAGAGAAGCCCAGAATAGACTGGTAATGACAGTTTGCTAAAAATTGAGGAATATGTTTAATTCAGCTTCCTGCACTTGAGTTCAATTTGTATATAAATGTATATGTATTATATATATAAATGTCCAAAAGGGTATATACTAAGATATTAATAGTAGCTATCTCTAGGAGTGGTATGAAAGGTGAATCTTTTTTCTTCACTGAATAAATATCGTATAATAAGGAAAAGGCATTTTTTTTTTTTATGTTTCAAAAACTCATCTTAATACTCAGAAGTACTTTCCTGCTATTGGATAAATGCACAATAATCTACTAAATTCAGCCACCTGTGTGATCACAGTCATTTTATTGTTTTTCCAGAATGTTCCAAAATAGCTCTGGAATAAGATCAGTGGGACCACCAGATAGCTATCTAGCCTCACCCTTCGTCCCATGCAAATGGAGATCAAGCCTCCAACCCAGCTTTGGCAGAAACCTCCATAGGACCCAGGATAACAAGGCCTTCTCCTTGGCTGAGGAAAGGAGGGGCAGCCTTCAACTTACAGCAGTCAGCTTACAACAGTCTCTGAAAAGCTGCCTTGGGCAACAATTGCCAAAGACAAAAGGTTCCACCTCAAGAGTGGAAACTCTATTTGTAGCTTTGTAGACACAGGTGTTCTTACAGGCGACTAAAGACCTACAGAGTGGGACTGTGTTTGGCCAGGAATAGCTCAGAAGGCCTTCCCCTCAGAAGCCAGCTCTTGAGGCCTTCAGGGTATGTTCTAACTATATTTGGCAATGAAAACCAAAGAGGTCAGTGGCTTAGCTCAGGGGGGGAAAGCTATTCCTGATTTATATCCCCTGCTTCAAACTAGGACCAAGAATTTTAAAACTCACTTCATTTATTTATTTTGCACTCACTGAGCATACCACTAAAGACGTTTTCCCTTCCAGTCCTACCAGCCTCACGTAAATCTTCCAGAACCACAGGTGTAAATCACCTACCCAAGCCATCTTCATATTAGAGGACATTTGGGGACACCTGGCCCGAAAATCCAAATGTTAAAATTATCCCACTTACTCTCCATGTATTTGTAGCATTAAAATAGACTATAGCACTTGGGTGCAAATTCAGACTCTAGCACTTACTACTCACTGTGTGACCGTGGCTAAATTCCTTTGTGTCTCTGAGGTTTAATTCTCTTATCTACAAGTAGAGATAATAACATCTATTTTAGAAAGCTGCTCTAAGAATTAAATGAGATAGGGGTGCCTGGGTAGCTCAGTCGGTTAAGCATCCAACTTTGGCTCAGGTCACAATCTCATGGTTTGTGAGTTTGAGCTCTGCATCGGGCTGTCTGCAGTCAGCAAAGAGCCCACTTTGGATCCTCTGTACCCCTCTTTCTCTGTCCCTTCACTGCTCGTGCTCTCTCTCTCTCTCTAAAATAAATAAACCTTTAAAAAAATCTTTAAAAAAAAGACTTAAATGAGATCAGGTGTACAAAGTGGCTAGGAGAATATATGATACAAAGCGGGTGCTAAGAAAAGAATCCGTTTCTATCCTCCCCCATAACTCCCTTCCACTCCTGTTCAGCCAAGGTGTTTGGCTTCTCAAGAAATTGCCCAGTATCCTTCGTCTGATTACAAGTGGATGGTACCATTCCCACAGCCAGCAACAGTAGCTAAAGATAAAAGTTGTGACTACTCAGCTGAGGACATGTCGAATCAGCTCACAAATGACTCATCACTGTTGATAAATGATGTGTTCTTGGCATTAGGAGGCCTTATCCTGACAAGCTTCAACACCTTATGAAAAAAATCCAGAAGGTAGGTTGAATGGCTCACAGAGAAGGTCCCAGGGGTTGATGGTGACCTTCAGTCAATTCTGAACTTGCACCACACTGGTCATAGGAGGGTCTTCTGTCTGTTCAGACACATCTCCAGTCACAAAGTTTTCAGTAGGGAAGGACTCCAGCCGAGCAGCTGCCTTGTTCGTCTCTGAGCTGAACCATCTCCTTCATTGCCTTGGATTCCCTTAAGGGAGTCATAAGACTCCTTGGGCTAAAGGCTAGATGCTCATTCCCTGCTCAGAACAGCCCTAAGCTAGTGTCCAACCTGCCTTTGGCAGCTTTGTCTCCTGCCTGAAGTCCTGCCAGGGTGAGGTTTGGCTGGAGGGTTCTGTGGCTGTAGGACAAACCTTGGTTCAAGGAAAAGGGTATTTAATCCTGAGCCACTGTCTGTGAGGCCGAAGTGTTTGCTATTCTCTGCAGCTTCTATAGCCCCTTCAGACCACCCAGAACCACTCACTGACACAGAAATTCCATGGCTGGAATTTTTAGTCACTCCTTCATTCATACATGCCCTGTACCTTTTACAATGACTGGCACAGAGTTCTCTCTGAATTTTTATTAAAAGAACCTTGATGACAAGGATGGTCAGTTGCTGCATTTGTAACCTTCTCAATTTTGACGAACCTCACAAAATTAAGATAAAATAGGACAATGAACTGTATGAATACTGACACTATTAATATGGACCCCAGACCTAGGACTGATCTCTTTTGCTACTGTATATACAGGTTTTTTTCTGAAAGTAACTATCCCTGGCCCCCAGGGTAGCAGGTGTGGGGGATGGGCTAAATGGGTGATGGGCATTAAGGCAGGCACTTGCTGTGATGAGCACTGGGTGTTATATGTAAGTGATGAAACACTAAATTCTACTCCTGAAACCAACATTACACTGTATGTTAACTAACTGGAATTTAAATAAAAAATTGAAACAACAAACCAAAAAAAGAAAAAAAAAAAACAGGAAGAAGAAGAAAAAGGCAAAAAAAAAAAAAAAAAAAAAAAAAAAGAAGAAGAAAAAAAGAAAAGGGTGCAAAAGGTCCAGGAAAAGGCAGGCTGCTGGAAACACTTCCATTCTCCAAACTCAGATTTTTCTCCACCAGTAAGGTTTCTGAGATCACCTACAAACATCAACATTTCAGCCATGCTTTGAAGTGGAAAGGCTAGGGACACTTGCTAAAAAGGACAAGCAGTTGATCTCCATCCTGGGTTCCCAGCACGTCGGATGAGACAAATGGGGCAGGGAACTCAAAATCAGGGGTGCTTCCTCTTATCCTCCCCTTCTGTCCTGTTCCCAGGTCCTCTGACCTTCTAGTCACTCACTAAGGCTTAGTGTCCACCTTCTATCACCGGAACGCGGGTCAACCTTCTAAGATGATAAAGCTAGGCGGAGGAAGGAAGGAGGGAGCAAAAGGCAGCCTGGAGAGAAGTGGAGAAAAAAAATGAAAAAACTTGGGGAGGAGGAAGGAAGAGGAGAGCGGCAAGAGAAGGCGGAACAATGAAGGTCTCAGGCCGTCAGAGGCGCACGATTCCGGCGGCACGTCCGTCCCGCCCGCCTCCGGCCAGCAGCTGCACGCTGCGCAGCGTGTGGGCGCTGAGTCACGGTCCCAGAACAGGGAGCCGCCGTGCAGGTCTGGGGGGGGGGGGGGGGCCGGCCCTGGTTGGCATCTGCAAACTGTTTTTTTCTTTCCTCTCTCATTAGGGCTGTGTGCTGACTCCCACGTAGGAGGACTTATTAAACCGCACGTACCGCCTGACGGCCCTCGGGTCGTACCCCGGCTGCCGGCTGGGGGCGCCACAGCCTCGCTGATGAGCCCGCCGGCTGGCTGGGGCACCAGGCCGGCAGAAGATTGGAGTTACTGGCGTGGCTGCCGGATTCCCGGAGCAGTGCGAACATTTTGCTGGAGTAGCTTCTAACTTTTACACCGCGGCAGCCCGGGACAACTCCTCACTTAGAAGACCTCGGAGACCACCCTAACTCTCCGAGGTGCGTTTTCTTTTTCGCACGGGGTTCCGCGAGAAACTCCATAAAATCTGGGACTCTGTTACGCAACGCAGAGTCGAGTCTCCCCTCTGCGCTAGGGCTCATCCTACCCAACCCGGCCCGGCCGCCACGCGAGGCTGCGACTTGAGGAGCCTTCGCGAAGCCCGGACCCGCTCGCAGGACAGGCGCTCTGCGCGCAGCACAAGAAGAGCAGCGCACGGGACAGCTCCGCCCGCGCGCGGACACGGCCGGCTCGCGCTGGAGCAGCCGTGCCACCTTCCCACTCTAGGCGGCTCCCGGACGCGCCAGGACCAGGGGAAACGTCTCTCCCAAGACTCGTCAGCCGAGAATTAATCAGCATCGAGATAGTTTATTGATTTGCTATTTCGCATATCACCCATTTTATGTAATAGATATACAGAGACACGGTGCTTCCTTCTTCCACAAGAGGTAATCAGTCTTGCACGCACACGCTCTCACACATTCCACGCAGCAATGTTCCATCTCGCTCAGACATTCACGTATTAAAATAAGTGGGGAGGGGGGCAATGCAATTGCTTTAAAATGCCCTTAATACAATATATAACGTACAAAAATATCTCTATATTTGAAGTTACAAAAAAAATCTTGACAGCAACGAACTTAAATATTGATAGTTACCTCTATATATATAACACGCATTGCACTTTTCCTCGCTAGGTTTTGGAAAGTTCAAGTAATAGTGAGGCTTGCGCCCCGGTGGGGTGACAGTCCCCCGTGAGAAATCAGTTTGTGGGTAGGCACGGCAGGGACTCAGACCCCTGCCCCTGGCCTGGGTGGAGCGGGGGGGGGGGGGGGGTCTCAAGCATCTGTATCTCAATTTTTCTCCTCTCCGTAAGTCTGGCAGACACTCCCTCGCATTCTTCTGCCCCCACGGGGCACCTGGGCCCGATTGGGAGGAAGGGAACGGTGCCTCCGAGGAGAAGGGGCTCTTGCAGAGCCAGGGCTCGCCGCTGGACGGTGCCTACCGGACTCCTGGTCTCTGCAGGGCTGTCTCAGCCCGGTCTCCGTCGGCTGAGGAGCTCGGTTCTGGGAAACCCTCAGCCCCCAGGGGAAGCCAGCGGGATGCATACGCGCGCCTGTTCGCTGCTGCCACAGGCGCCTAAATCTTAAGGAGGGTGTCGAGCACCTGATGCACCCGGGAGGAGGCCGGAACCGCGCGTGCCTGTGGCTCCAGGGACAGAGTCCAGTTGGGGCCAGTCTCGGGCAGGGAGCGCCGGCGCCGGCGGCCGTAGCCCTGGGGGCTAATCTTGCTCCTGGGGGCGACGCCGTCCTTGTCCTTGTCCGTGAACTGGTAGATTTGGTGCGCCAGTTTCTGCACCGTGCACGTTCCGAAGCGGCAGCCGAAGCTCCGCAGGCCCTGGAAGTTGTTCATGCTCTGGCGGTAGCGCTTGACTCGGACGCGGGCGGCGTCCGCACTGCTGGGGAAGGGAAGGAAGGTAACATGAGACCCCCATCAAGCAGGGCTTTGGCCTCAGCCACCAGGAATCCGAGCCATTCAAGGACCAGAGGGAACGGGAAACTGCTACCGCGGTCTGAACTGCCAGACAGCCCTGAAGATCCCCAGGGCCAGGGTAGTGGAGGAGAGTTCCCCCTTGCCCACCCCGCTTCGGCGCAGGGCATAGTTACCTGGCCTGGGGGTTGTGAGTGGCGACCTTCACGTCCTGGGGCCGAATGAGAGTCTGGGTTGGCCCGGCCTTCACGTAAGTGAGCCCTGTGGGGTAGCTGCTGGACACCCGAAGTTCCCTCTTGCCACGACTTAGAGCCCACTTATTCCATCTAGAAAACACAAATAGACTCGATTCGCGTGCGTCCAGGCGAGGTCCCGGTCCAGACGGGCTCCCGTTCACTTCTAACCCCTCGGGACCGACAGCCAGTTTCCCTTGTCTCCCAGGTACAAGGACTGAGGAGGGAGCTGCTTGCGACTCACTTCTTTCGGAACTCTGACGCCACGTCGAGCCGAGCAGTGTCCGCGCCCAAGAAGGCCAGGGAGCCCAGGTACATGAGGGCGACGGGAACCAGCTTCATGCCGGCGGCGATGTGCAAACCCTGGAAGGAGAGAGGGGCCGAGCGTGAGCACTCCGCCTGTAGCACGGCCCGGGCGGGGCACGGAGGACGTGTGGGGGCCCCCCGCTCGGGCAGGCTCAGCCCGCGCTCTGCCTGGCTCAGACGCTTATCTCGCCCGGGCGCAGAGAGGCGCCAGCTGCATTTGCACCCGCCGGGCGGGTGACGGGCCCCTCAGAGGAGGCCTTTACCCAGCGCCAGGCTCCCAGAGGTTCCCTGCCCAACTTCTCGTTATTTGGCTGGCGGAGTAGAAGGGAGTGGGTCTCTGCAGTTCCAGCTGTGTGCACGGCTGGACCCAGGATATAGGACGCAACCCGCGAAGGACCTTCCAAAATGGGTTGTACCCCTCACCCAGCACTCCCAGTTTCCAGCAGTCTAAAGTCCCTCCCCCCACTACCCGCCCTCCCACCCCCCCACCCCCGCTAACCCGCCCCGCCTGTGGCGCCTACCTGCTGAGGGGGTGATCTGCCAAGGTCTGGGAGATGAAAGTCTGAGACGTTGCTCTGGCACTGGCAAAACCCCACCGTCCAAGCCGCGGTGAGAAACCAGAGGTGGCAAGGCTCGAGCTGTTCCGGCTAGTGTCACCAAGAAACCACTGAGTGTCCGGCTCCGGTGCCTCAGCTTTATAAGAGCAGAGGGGGCGGGGCTTGGGCTGCCCTCGCGCCCTCCCATTCTTCCCTCGGGCGCGCGCGGGCCTCTGCATTCGGGCGCGCGCATTGCAGCCCGAGGATGTGGGATTGCGGTGAGGGTCCCTCATGCCCAGAGGGCTCAGAGATGAGCTCCAGAGATTGGTTCAGGAACTACCACAAGCCTAAATCTTCAGAACATAAACCAGGGAGAAGTAGGGCCGGTACAACCTCTTGGGGTCCTTACTCAGGACCTATGCAACCCAGACTGTGAGGCCTACTGGCACGGAACTGCAGCAGTCAGCGGGAGGTACCACGCGTATGGCCCGAACCCCGGACCTCGGGAGCGGTGGCCTCGAGTGGACCGCGCCCCCTGCCGGCTCGGCGCCTGACCTGACCGCGACCCCAGACTCCTGCAGAGCCGCAGGGGCAGGACACAGAGCAGAGACTGGAGGAGTGGGGCTCGCCAGCACCCCCCGAGAGGATGAGACTCCAAGGTTCTGGGATGGGCTAGAAAGATTTCGCAATAAGGGCAAGGCACGGGAAGGCTGATTTGAGAATTGGGATTTGGAGGAGGGGAATTATCTGAAGCTTCAGAATTTAGTTGCCTATTTGGAAATATGGGAATAACTAAAATTAGGACGGACGACACCGTTTCGTTTCCTTCCCCTTGTAATCCAATTATTCCTTACAAGGGTACAACCTGAGGGTTTGTCTGGCTACCTTCGGAGACTTCATTCACCCATTGTAAACGTGTGGATTTACAGCCTGGAAGCACACTAATGCTTCACCTATGTTAATCGCTTTAGAGTTTACAAAACAGTCACATCCTGATCTTTGATCCAGACACCCACCCTTGAGTTAAGCGAGTTAACATTACTGTTCTCATTTCCCAAGGAGAAAATTGAAGTTCAGAGAGAGGAGGTATTTGACCAAAGTCACACCGAAGGTAGGGAGCAATAAAGTCCTAACTCGGCCAGGGAAGCAAACACCGCAGACTGGGGCGCGGCATGGATATTTCTAGGCTGGGGTCATCATGCCGTCAGGGGGGAGAGGAGAATCCTAGCCCCCGCCCAAGGATTTATGCCTGTTCATGATGAGTCACCCCCAAGCACGTTTGTCACCCGTTTGTGTTCTTCCCTCACCTCTTCTTGACTTCATTTTCTTCTTTTCTGAGGGCCAAACTGGAAGGGAACTCAGCCCCGTGGGGCTCCCTTGTTCTTGGATTCCGGCTTCTGGTGTCCTATCACCACCCACTGCCCCACTCGCAAGTCCTGAAGCCGGGTGCCTAGACCAAGAGGCTGTGGTCCCGGGACCATTGGGACTCTGCCGACCAGCTTCCAGTCCCCACCCCGTGGCTGTGTAAACGTGGGCAAATTAAGTTTCTCCATCTATGACATGTCTTCTGCAGATTTCTTCGCTTCCTACCTGCTCTGCCAAATTGGTCCTGAGACCCAATGCAAAGAAGACTGGGTGCTAGGTGGCAGGGAATGGCCTGGTCTGGACCACATACTGCTGGTTCAGCGGCCTTTTCATTCTCAGGACTGAACCATGGACATTTTACCCCGGGAAGGAATGGCTGTCGCCGATGTTATTTATTCTGAGGACTCTTCCCCCAAGGGAATCACCTGAATGGACCGGAGTTCCAGCTGAGGGTTGGGGGGCAGATTCCTGACTCTGGCTGTGGCACTGACTCTCGCAAGGGCTGGGGTCAGAGGGGTGCAGCGCAGCATAATGGCTGGGTTCCAGCCGCCTGGAGGGCTGCAGGGCTGTCACTGCAGCAGGCGGCTCTTCCGTTGGTACCTCAGACAGTGGATATTACTGCGCGCCTGCTGTTTCCAGGAGCCTCCCCCAGCCAAACTATTCTGCTTCTCTCCCACTTCCCATCTCTTCTTCAGGCTCTCCGCACCAACCTTGTCCAAGACAGGCTGGCTGTCAGTTTTGTCTGAGGATGCGAGTTACTTGTAGCCAGCTTCCAGTTGGGTCCGCGCCAAGACAGGTTTTACTTTCATTTCCCTGGCGCGCGAGTCTCGACTTCTGTAAAGGTCAAGGACAGCTGGGCGCCGGCCCACAGCCAGGGTAGGTCCCGTGGTCTGGACTCGTTCCTTCCAGTTCCCACCAGCCCTGGGCGGTCGGTCTGCAGAGGACTCTGTGCTGTCCCTCGTTGCCTCCTCTCTGTGTCTTTTTGGAGAGCCTATGATTCCGTGGGAGTGGGTGGAGAGTGGGGGGGGGGGGGGATTGGCTTTAGTTTCTCTGCAGGATCGCGAAGCGTGCTCTAGATGCAAACTTCGCTTTGAGCTACGGGCTGCTTCAACAAGCAAAGCAAACCCTGGAGGGGAGACTGGGCTCCGCTCCGCCTGGCTCCAGTGGCTACACCAGCGACTTAGCAGCGATACCAGGAATTCCCACCTGAGAGAGCCTTGGCACAATTCTTATCAGCCCAGGTGACCCTTGGCGCTCTAGCGCTTAGAGATCTGACGCTTGAAAACCCCCGCCAATCATTTCCCCCCCATTTTTTTAAGTACTGAATTGGCAGCTCGGGATCTTGCTAGAACACCGTATCTTCGAAAGTGTGTGCGTGTCTGCGCGCGCGCGCGTTTGCGTAAGCGAGCGACAAGAGCCCGAGCGTTCCGTTGGGGGGTCATAGGGTATACGTTGTAAAAATATATAAAATTATACAAAATTTGCCAAATGTTGGCATCTTTTTCTCCTATGCTACTTTGGTTCGCTTAATCATCTCTGAAGAAACACACACACACACACACACACGCACACACACGAATGTGTTTTCAGTTACACGGTGGGATCTAGAAGAAAACCTCACAGGAGTTCTGCTTCTGGTAATTTGTTAACGTGAAGTTTCAAACAAGCTGCAGTGATTGGATTCATATTGAGTAGAAGGAAGGAAGGGAAGGAAGAAACATCTTTAAAATCTCACTGTCAAGAAAAGAGAAAGACAAAAAAAGAAAGAAATTCTAGTAAATGATGGCCCACTTTTTTTGTGCCCAAGAATTCTTAAAGGGTCAGATTGTAAATAAACCCCAAAGCAGGGTAATAAATGTATGCATCCTGAAATCATACGTAAAGACACACAAATATGCTGAATGTTTGTTATACTGGTGTCTCAATTGGTGTCTTCTTTACATTCCAACTGAATTATTTTTAGGCCCTCAATCCAAGCCTTATTGTTAGTGATGTTTGGAGTTTAAAAAAACTGTGGTGGTTTCTCAGCTAATATATGGACACATTCCCTAAAGCCAGTTTGACCACACTCAGCTCATGCAGAAAAACAATGAGAAGCAATATATTATATTAATGATAGTAAGAAGAATAAAACTGAGGAGCTCAGTGCATTGCATAATTATCTCAGATGCCTCTTTTTTTCAAACAGGAAAGTTCATAATGCATGTATTATTCATGTTTCAAAACCATGCTGCTAAGCTAAGGGCTTGTTTACAAAGCCCACTTGAAAACAAGGTTTAAGAAACTTCCTGGAAGTTTCTAAACACAAAGTGGTTTAGAGAAAGGACACAATCAGTTTTACAGATTTGATCACTCACAGGGAAAAGTAAAGCAGGATTCAAAACTTGGCACTTCTTTGGAATCTCTGACCTGTCCGAGGAGCTAATAAAATATAGATCCTTTCCAGAAAAATGCACATGTAAATAAACCAATTTAAGTATAAAATAGGCATACAATTTGCTGCCTCATTTTTGTGCAGAAACAATCAGTCCTGGGGCACCTGGTTGGCTTAGTTGGTAGAGCATACAACTCTTGATCTCAGAGTGGGGAGTTTGAGCCCCATATTGGGTTGTAGAGTTTACTAAACCAATTGTATATATATAAATCAGTCCTTGGGGCACCTGGGTGGCTTAGCCGGTTAGGTGTCCAACTCTTGATTTCAGCTCAGGTCATGGTCCCATTGTTAGACTGAGCCCTGCGTTGGGCTCTGTGCTGGCAGTGAGGAGCCTCCTTGAGATTCTGTTTTTCCCCCTCTCTCTGCCCCTCTCCCTTGCTCATGTGGGTGTTCTCTCTCTCTCTCTCAAAATAAATAAACAAACTTTAAAAATATAGTAAAAAATCAGTCCTTTATGTGACAAGCCTCCTTGAAGCTTAAAGAATATAAGTTGCTATAGACAGATGAAAGAGAATACAGAAAAGATCGTAAACATATAGAAGCTTGTTATACTAACAGCTATAACATAATAAGATGAAATGACTTCAAGAGAAATTTATTACTGATGACCCGATGATTGGTATTAATAAATGGATTATAAAAGAGATGATTAGACCATTTGGGTGTCATCTGTAGCCAAAAGTGTTAACAGGAGCAACCATTATGCTGCCTGCCTCCAGGTGGGGATCCTATGCTATCAGATTAGAACCACTTTAATGAAGCAATTCTTATGCATGGGGCTATGTGATTTGAAAGTGCATTTATTCCTTTAACAACTATTTACTGAACACATATTACATGCATAGCTCTGTGCTGAATGTTGGGCATACAGTAATGATTAATGCAAACATCTTGTCCTCAATGAGCTTACAGGATGGTGGGTAGCCAGATGTAAATACATCTTCAAAAGAATAAATACATGATTATAAACTATGGTAAGTGTTCTGAAGGAAATGCAAAACTAGGGGGATCATGTTCCAAATGGAGGAAACAGCATATACAAAGCCTTAGAGGTGAGAAAGCACTTGGTATATTAGAGAGAGGCTGGTATGGTTGAAACATGTTGAGTGAGGAAGAAGAGTGGCATGAAATAAGATCAAAGAGGTCATCAGGATTAGAGTAAGTAGGACCCTTTGGGACATGATGAAGATTTTGTACTTTATTCATGATGATGTGGGAATCTATCGACAGGTGTAAAGTTGAGAGAGACATGATCTGATATACATTTATTTAAAAGATCATTTTGGCTATTTAATGTGGCCTGGATGAAGGAAGAGCAAGAAGGGAAACAGTGGCAGTGATGGTACTCTGGAGAGACTGGTGAGGGCGTAGTCCACCCATAATCTCTATTAATTTACCCCTACACAGACATACACACACATGCACACATTCCACTCTAAGCTTCACCAATAGGGCCGGCTTTGTGGACATGCACCATGTTCTGTCACACAGGGTCCCACAGTTGGTTTAATGCTCTGTCACTGTTTTGAGATTCTTAATAATTTTTTAACAGAGGATCCTACGTTTTCATTTTATATTGGGCTCTACAAATGATGTAGCCAGTCCTACTCATCAAAAAAACATGCAAGCTAAGTAAAAGCAGCTTGCAAATTCTCACAGCACCTACTTACACTATAGCTGCTAATGTCAGGGGTACTTAATATGTGTCAGGATTCAACTATTCATATAATCAACATGTGTGAAAGCAACTACTGGACAATTTCCATCAGCCATCAGTGAAGCCTCCTTCCTGTACCCCAAACATACACCCAAGGCAGAAACAGTGTGTTTGCTATACAATTTAATTTGAAGATAAGGTTCATTGCCTGCTTACCATCCTTAAGTTTTTTATCTACATGGAAGATCTAGAACCACCAATGAAGCAGGGACATCAGTTAGGAAGTCATAGCAATAGTTAAGGTGGAAGGTGGTAGTGGCTCAGATAGTGGGGTGACAATGGGGGTCAAGAGGAGTATACATATTTGGGAAGTGGGATCAATAGGACTGAGTGATGAATGCGGGGCTGAGAGAGGGGCATGTGTCGAAGGTAACAATCATTAAGATTTTTACCTAGGCATCTGAAAGGATGGGGATATGGCAATGGATCAGGCAATTTTCTAAATCGTGTCCTTTGCTACTGTAAAGACCATTTTAAAAAGTCCCAGCCCTGCTTGTGGACATTTGGTTAAGTCTAACTCTCATATTGCCTCTCTGAACTGTAGCGGCTAACCACAGGAAGCACTTGAAATGACTGTACAGATCAACCACTCACTCCGCAACAGCCAACTGTAGGAGCAGAGGGCTGATAATTCTTGCTCACTAGTAACTGGCTGCATTTTTGTCTTCTAAAACATAGATGAAAGGCATATGCTATGTTGCATATTCTTCTTCCCCTCCTGCTCCTGCCTGCCTTCAGTAAAACAAATCTGGGTTTTACTCCCTCACTCTTTGGTGAAAGGTGATGGTGGTTATCTCAAGGGGATGGTCTGGCCTTCAGCCAACCTCAGTAATCAGGTGCCTTGTTAGGGCTTATCAGTTTCAGCAGATTGGCAGTTGTTGGCTGAGAAGCAAAGCACAGCTCCAGTGTATGCTAAATATGTTCACATGTGTATATAAACACATGGTGCCTTTATACATATACCTGGGATATGTCAAAATCCCTATGCTACAAAACACCCATTTGCAAATGGAATGGCAGCCCCCTATGACTCAGCAGATGGAATATGCCTAACAGCACACAATGTTTAATTCTAGGCTGTGAAAACAACTAAGCTTCAATTAAAAAAAAAAAAAAGTAAGTTAAAATTATTCATTTATTTAAACAAATTTTTTAATGTTTATTTATTTTTGAGAGAGACAGTCTGAGCAGGGGAGGGGCAGAGAGAGAGAGAGGGAGACAGAATCTGAAGCAGGCTCCAGGCTCTCAGCTGGCAGCAAAGAGCCCTACGTGAGGCTTGAACTCCCAAACTGTGAGATCATGATCTGAGCCAAAGTCAGCCACTTAACCAACTGAATCACCCAGGAGCCCCTAAAAAGTTAAAATAATTTAAACCCACACTTGTTAATAAAATAAAGCTCAACATATTTAAAAAGTAAAATGGGACTCCTATGTCATGCTATATACACAAATTAATACAAAATGGCCTAAATACAAGAGCTAAAACTATGAAACTCTTAGAAGAAAACAGGAGCAAATTTTTATGACCTTGGATTTGGCAATGGATTTTTAGATATGACACCAAAAGCCCAAAAAACAAAAGAAAAAATAGATACATTATATTTTATATAGTATATACATACAATGGAATACTATTCAGCCATAACAAAATGAAGTACTGATACATGCTATGGAATGGATGAAGCTTGAAAACATTATACTAAATGAAAGAACCCACAAAAGATCACATATTGTATGATTCCATTTACATCAAATATCCATAATAGGTAAATCCATAGAGAGCAAGCAAATGGTGGTTACCAGAGGCTGGGGGAGGAGAAATGGGAGTGGCTGCTTACTGAGTATGATAGAAATTATTTTGGAACTAGATAGAAGTGGTAGTTATACAACATTGTGAATCTACTGAATACCACTGAATTGTACTTTGAAAGGGTTAATTTTATGTTATATGAATTTCACATTATTATTTAAAGTTTTATTTAAGTAATCTTTATACCCAACATGGGGCTGGAACTCAACACTGTAAGATCAAGAGTTGTATGCTTTTCTGAGCCAGCCAGGCACCCCTTTGCCTTAATTTAAAGACACATAAAATGGGGAAGGAACATGACAGTTGCCTTAAAAATCTGAAAGTCTAACTAAAAGATAGATTTTTATTTCTGGGTAGTTCCAGAGAGAATAGGGGAAGTTACAGAACAACTGTAACATAATGAGTAAGACCTTTCTAATAGGGCTTTTAAACAGTGGAATGCGCGGCCTCCCAAGGAAGTAAGGTTACTTCTTACTGAAAGTGATCAAGTTGGATGATGAGCTCTTCAGGGAAGTTATAGAGAGGATTCTTACATGAGGTGTGACTGAGGCTTTTTTGGTTTAATTATTTTCAAGTTCAATCTGTTATCTTCTTTCCACCCCTGTAACTAGACTGATTAAGTTTGACCACAAGCAATTTGCATACAAATTCCTAGAGTTAAGGTATTCCTTCCTGGGAATTTTAGTTTTAGTGTAGCCCAACCCTCTCAATTTTTGGATGAAGAAAGTATGGCACAGAAAGAGGAAATGATCGATTATACTTTCAGAAATGGAAACTCCAACTCTCTGGACTCTGAGTTCAGAGTTCAAGCTATAGCAACTTCCTGTTGGTAGTTGAGGGGAAATTGTACATTCACTCTTTAAATATATTTGTTAAGCACCAACTGTATACCAGACAGATGTAAATGGTATGGGTCAAGTCCTCAATTAGTAAAGAGTAGCGATAAGCAACCACGAAGATGATCACATTTGCAAACCATGGAGATTCCCAAAACTTCAGCCTACCCCCTGTAACTTATCCGACTACTAAAACTTCCTCAGATACTAACAAATGACAACACAAACTCATCTGGGTGTTTCACCAGCCAAATTTGAAATGATCAATACTAGCAGCCAAAAAGAAAGCGACCTAGAGAATCTCTAGTGAGACCCACTAATTCTTTGTATTGCGTGCTTGAGTGGGTTATGTTGGAAGCCACCACCTGCTCCTGCTACAAGAGCCCTGGGACCGCGGCAAGGGCAGAAAACCTAGGCGGGAGGGGCTCCCTTGGGAGAGACAAAGCCTCCTCCCTCACACTCTATTGGACCCGGCCAGTTCAGGAGGATCCAGGGGATGCCGCGTTCTTTGGTGGAATCCAGCCACCCCCACCGGGCACTCCGGGGGAAGCCCAGGCCAACCGCCCCCAGCCCACCCAGCACTGAAGCACGAGGCGCCTCAAGATTGCGCAAAAGCCTCTCCCTCCCCCGCCTGCTCGGTGGCATGTTCCTAAAATTCCCATCTGCACAACATAAACAGGAAACGTGCAGCAAAAGCCCTGGCAGTGCAAATTCCGTGCTGCAGTCGAGGGCGGGAAAATCTCGTCTTTGGTAGGGGAGTAGTGGGGGGAGGGGAAGAGCCAAACTTTTCAGGAGACCCCTCAACGATCCTTGTCTCTTCTTCCCAGATCCAGAAAGAAAGAATAGAGAAGGCGGAAGGAAAGGACTCCCCGCTTAGGAAAAAAAGGGGAGGGGGCGGGGGGCGGGTGGGCCACGAAAGGGCAACCAGGCTTCCAAGTGAACCACCAGGAGCGGCTGCGGTGGCGGGAATACGTCCAGCAGCCCACTCTACTAAGCCAGCAGTCCGAGCGACCCGGGGAGCTGCGGGGTGGGCTCACCCTTGGCCACGGGTCCTGGAGTCTGCGCGGGTGGGGGCGGGGGAGGAGCAGGCGCTCGGCTTAGCGCAGGCGCACAGCGCGCCTTGGTTGTCAAACATGGCTGAAGTGCCGCCGCTGCCGCTACTGCTGCTGCAGGGAAAATGCTGAGCCCTCCTGGGCCCGGTGGGCGGCGGCGGCAAGGGCGGCGACGGGCACCTGCTTCCCGGGCGCTGCGGCGGCGGCCATGGCCCGGCTGGCCGACTACTTCATCGTAGTAGGCTACGACCACGAGAAGCCAGGTAAGGGTGTGGGGCGGGCGCCGCCCCCGGGCCTCCCCGCCCCCGTCCCCCCCCCCACTCCCCGGCTGCTGTCCAGTGGGCTCTGCGGGGCTGGGCGTCGCAGCAGGGAGGCGGGGAGGGCCGGGCCGGCCGCGGCGGAGCGGGAGGTCGGTGTCCGGCCTTCGTGGCTGGGCTGAGCCTCACGGTGGGCGTGAGGGACCGGCACGAGGGGAGGGGGAGGGGAGAAGAAGGGGAAGAGGCCGCGTCCGCGGGGGCCCAGGGAGGCCCAGCTGGGCCAGCTGGGGGCGAGTCCGGGTGTTGCGACCCTCGCTTCGGAGGAGGCCGGGTACCAGGGGCAGCGCCCTGGTGCCCGCGGGATTGGGCCAGGATCTCAGGGCTAGGAGGGCAGGAGCCAACTGTGTTAAGTTCCTCGGGGATAAACTTCTGCCCTGCATCCTGAGTGAGTAACGAGTGACGCAGGGGGCTGTCCTCTCCAAAAGGAAATGCTGAGAGAGTCCAGTGCTACCTCACCCCTTCCTTGTCGGAGGCCTGTCTAGTCACCGCCCCAGTGAACCCATGGTACTGGGGAACGGGGTCCTTGCAGTTTTAAACGTTTCTAGGAAATGCTCCCTGTTCTTTCAGGACAAGATATGGTAGTCATTTCAGAGTGTCTGAGGACTATCTTTTAAGTAAGGACAGTCATCCAACCGCTGAAGGTCTTAATGTGTGACTAAAAAACCTTTTTTTGGATTAAAAAGGTTTTTTTGAGTATAATTGACACACAGTGTTTAATGCATGTTCTAATCTTCTAATTCATCGCAAAATTTTCTTCATAAGGAACAGTTTGGCAAATGCATTGTATTTTAATTTCATCATTGGACTTCTGCAACTTAAGAAAATTCAGGGTTCATGCACGTTTATTTTTGTATTTGCATTTCTTTGTATTCTGTAGCTAAGCATAATGTAATAAATTGAACTAGAAAGCACATGTATTTCAGGTTAATTCCAGTTGCACATTTGCAAGGAATTTCATACAGCAGCTGGTAGTCCCTACATCTTTCAGAGGAGATGCTGAGATTGTGTTTTGCTGATGGTTACAGTCATCTGTAGCGTCAGAATGTCATTGTGCTACCCATTCTCTGTCAACTCCTCCTTTCACTATTACTCTTCTAATTTCCTTCAGTGGGAAATTTTTATTTAAAAACATTTTTTTTTTTTTTTTTTAATGTTTACTCGTATTTGAGAGAGAGAAAGAGCGTGAGCAGGGGCGGGGCAAAGAGAGAGGGAGACACAGAATCCAAAGCAGGCTCCAGGCTCTGAGCTTTCAACACAGACCCCAATGCAGGGTTCAGACTCACAAGCCTCAAGAGCATGACCTGAGCAGAAGTTGTCGCTTAACCGACTGAGCCACCCAGGTGCCCCAGTGGGAAACTTACATTTTTTAATCTGTCACTACTCATGACCTAATGGAGGTCAATTGTTAAGAGAAGGGGTTGGGCTGTATTTAAAGTATCTTCTGGCTCCAACATTTTCTTATTTCCTAGTAATTTTGCATTCTGCAGTCTCTTACCAACAATATGGAGAATCACAGTTTATTTATTTTTTTTAATATTTATTTTTGAGAGAGAGCACGCAAGTCGGTAGGGACAAAGAGAGGGGGACAGAGGATCCGAAGCAAGCTCCACACTAACAGCAGAGAGTCCGATGTGGGACTCAAAGTTACAAACCCTGAGATCATGACCTGAGCCAAAGTGGGTGGCTTCTCGGCTGAGCCACCCAGGTGCCCCAAAATCACAGTTTATTTTTAACATTATTTCATTTTTAGCAACATTGTTTTTTCTCACTTAAGAAAATTGAAACAATCACAAACTTGCAGAAACTTGCAAATAAGGTAGGAAGAACTTTTTTCCCTGAACCATTTGAGAGGAAGCTGCTGACCTGATGCCTTGTCATTCCAGAATGCTTTAGTGTGCATGTTTTTACAAAAAAGGATATTCTCCTTTAATCACAATACAATTATCAAAATCAGGAAATTTATGTTGATATAGTACTCCATCTAGTTTTAAGCATTGTTGATAGTGCTATTAATCTTTCTACTGGCAAAAGGATCCCATTCAGAATTATTTGTTGCTTTTATTAGTCATGTCTCTTTATTCTTCAGTCTGGAACAATTCCTTCATCTTCTCTTGCTTTTCATAACCTTGACACTTAGGAAGATTACAGGGCAGTTATTTTGTAGAATGCCCCTCAGTTTGGGGTTATCTGTTCTCCAGTGATTAGATACATACAGATTATGTACTTTGTGTAGAAATATCACAAAAAGTGATGCTCATTGCAGCCTATCAGGTGGTACACAATTTCAGTTTATCCCATTATTGATGATTTTCACTTTGATTACTTGATATAAGCAATCCCTGCCAGGCTTCTTCGATATAAAGTTAATATGTAATTGTTAATAAATCATTTTGTGAGGAGTACTTTGAAGCTCTGTAAATATCTTGTTCCTCATCAAGCTTTTCTTTTTAAATGTTTATTTATTTTTGAGAGACAGAGAGAGAGAGCTGGGGAGGGGCAGAGAGAGGGGGAGATACAGAATCCAAAGCAGGCTGCAGGCTCTGAGCTGTTAGCACAGAGCCCCACATGGGGCTTAAACTGCAAGATCATGACCTGAGCTGAAGTCAGATGTCAGACTCTTAAACTGACTGAGCCACCCAGGAACCCCTGTATGATTTTTTTTTTTTTTTTTTTTTTTTTTTTTTTTAGTGGATTATATTCTGTTACTATTTATTTTGATGTTTAGATTGTTTCTTATTTGGCCAATGAGAGCCCATTCAGTCTGGCTTCTGTGTCTTTATGACATATCCCCCTCATTCTTTGAGCATGTGTTTACTTTTTGGCATGAGAAAGTTTATCCTATACTATATCTGCCTTAGTCCTGCAATTGGCCATTTCTCTAGGGTCCCTGAATCCTTTTAGTGGAGAATGATTTTTTTTTTTTAAGTTTGTTTGTTTTTGAGGGAGAGAGAGAGTGGGGGAGGGGCAGAGAGAGAGAGAGGAAAAGAAAGAATCCCAAGCAAGCTCCACACTGTCAGTGCAGAGCTGGATGCCAGGCTTGATCTTATGACTATGAGACCATGACCTGGAGCCTAAGAGTCAGACACTCAACCGACTGAGCAACCCAGGCGCCCTAAGAATGATGTTTTGAATTGTTTTCAATGTTTATTTATTTTTGAGAGAGAGAGAGAGAGAAAGAAACAGACAGACAGACAAAGCATGAGTTGGGAAGGGTCAGAGAGAGAGGGAGACACAGAATCTGAAGCAGGCTCCAGGCTCCAGGCTCTGAGCTGTCAGTGCAGAGCCTGACGTGGGGCTTGAACTCACAAACTGTGAGATCATGACCTGAGCTGAAGTTGGATGCTTAACTGACTGAGCCACCCAGGGGCCCCTGAGAATGACATTTTGAAGCTAAGATCTCAGTGCTAGTATTTTTATTGCTGTTCGGTTGTTAGTGCTCTCAGACCCTCTTAATGGATGAAGTTGGGGAATACATAGATGTATGTACGCAAACACATTTACATATATTTTTATTTATCTGTATATAGTGAAAATGATGAGTTTACACTAATACCTCCAATTTCAGTATGACACTCCAGGGTCCATTCTAGTTTTTTTTTTTTTTTTTTTTTTTCATATTTGTAATACTCTTCTTTGATAGTGAGAAATCTGGTTTCCATTATCCTTAATATATTTATTCAATCCTCCTGTATTTGACCAATCTTTCATATTTTCTACCTCCTCCTCCTCTCCTGGATGCCTTTCTTTCTCTGCTGATCCTTCCTTCTATCCCTCTCACTCCACTACCCTTCTCAGGATCTAACAGCCTATACCAGGATATTCTGATAAAGGGACACTTTCCTCAACCTACTCTGACTCCCCATATCAGCTTCCCCATTGTTTGTGGATATATTTCTCACTCCACTTAGGCTCTGATACCCCACACTGGGCTACTTTCATGTGAATACATCCTCTTCACTCTGTTCACCCTAGTGCCCCATGCCAGGTTGCCCTTCTGCATTGACACCCTTCTTCCAATACTTGAGCTGAGAACATTTTTGAACGACCCTTCCCACATGGACTCCTTCCTTGGTTCACTTGGGCTCTGACAACCCGCACCCCACCCAGGGCTGTCATGACTACTCACCATCCCACAGCAGAGAAAAGGAAGATTATTTTTTATTTTTTGTTTTTTTTTTAAGTAAACTCTCCGCCACATGTGGGGCTGGAACTCACAACCTCGAGGTCAAGAGTCTCATGCTTTATAGGCTGAACCAGCCAGGCACCCTAGGGAAGATTATTTTTTTAATTAACAGAATCCAGAAGCTTTTATAAACTATAGAATTTGGATAGTAAAATGTATGACTTTATTATAATTTCTTTACTTGGGATAATTTTTCTTTAGTCATGTTTATCAAAGTGTAATTTACATATAATAAAATCACTTTTTTAACTGAACAGTTTAAAGAGTTTTGACAGGTGTATACATAAATGTAGCCACTACCACAATCACAGTACAGATATCGAACATTTCTGTCCCTACAGAAAATTCTCTCTGCCCCTGTGCTGTCAGTTCCCTCCCTAGCCTCTGGCAATCATTGGGTTTGTTTTCTGTCCTTTTTTGTCTTTTCTTAGAATAACATCTAAATGGAATTATATAGTGTTTAAAAAAATTTTTTTTAAGGTTTATTTTTGAGAGAGAGAGAGAGCGCTATCATGAGTGGGGAAGGGGCAGAGAGAGAGGGAGACACAGAATCTGAAGCAGGCTCCAGGCTCTGAGCCCACTGTGGGGCTTGAACTTGTTGAACCCTGAGATCATGACCTGAGGCGAAGTTGGTGTTTAACTTACTGAGCCACCCAGGAGCCCCTGGAATTATATAGTGTTTTTAATGTCTGACTTTTTTTCACTTAAAAAAAACATGTTTGAGATTTATCCATTTTGTATGTATTGTCAGTTGCTCCTTTTTATTGCTGAATATGATAGAATTTATTCATTCACCATTTGGCGGACATTTGAGTTTCCAGTTTTTGGCTATTATGAACAAAGTTATTCTGAATGTTTGCATACATTTCTTTTGGATATGGTTTCATTTCTTTTGGATAAATACATGGGAGAAGAATTGCTGGGTCATATAGTAAGTGTCTGTTTAACTTTGTGTGAAACTGCCAAACTATTTTCCAAATTGGCTGTGCCATTTTGCATTCTTTCCAGAAATATATAGAAGTTCCAGCTGATCTTTTATTTTATTTATTTTTACTTTCTAAAATTGAAACTTTTTTTAGCGATTCTAGTGGATATGTAATCATATTTCATTGTGGTTTCAATTTGCATTTTCCTGGTGACTAATGATGTTAATCACCTTTTCATGTGCTTACTGTATTTGAATATTTTTTTGTAAAGTTTCAGATCAAATTTTTGTTCTTTTCTATTGAATTGTTTGGCTTATTTTAAAGGTTTTTTGTCTGTTTGTTTTTCACTTTCCAATACAAGTCCTTATCAGGTGTTTTGTAAATAGTTTCTTTCAATCTGTGGTTTGCCTTTTCATTTTTTTACAGTGTCTTTTGAAGAGCAGATGTTTTAGTTTGGGATCACTTTGAAGACATTTGAACACTCTTATGTCTTGAGTGGTATCCTTTGAATAGTCCTTTTTATGTGAAGCCCTCTGTTGAAACTTATTGGAAGAAAATCCACTAAATCTGTGTACTTGTTTGAATTGTAAGTGAAAAACAAACCTAGTTCATTCTGTAAATCTTTATTATGAAGTTTTCTTTGGGAATTACTATGATTTTATTACCTGTCTCTAAAAGCTAATCAGATTATGATAATATGGTACTGAAATATTGTATACTTAATACCACAGTTTTCCTGCATTTAATCCGTGCCCTCTATATATGTTCCTAAAGTTACTTTTCATTTAGTAACACTTTTTTTTAGTAATACTTCTTAGTTAAATTTTTTCATATATCTGCATTAAAATTGGGTTGGAAGACAACCTTGTCTTTTGAAAAATTGCTTTTACAAACTGTTAAAAATAATTAATGCAATTTGAATTGTATCCAAAACAATGGTAGCAGACACATAGTAGATGTTTGGTAATGATGTACTGAATGAACACACAATTGCTGAAAATATGGAAAATACAAAAAGCTATAAAGAAAGAGTGTGGTTATAAAAGAGTAACAGGAAGGGAGTGCTTGGGTGGTGCAGTTGGGTAAGTATCTGATTCTTGATTTTGGCTCAGGGCATGATCTCACAGTTGTGACATTCCAGGCCTGCATCAGGTTCCGAGTTGAGCATGGAGTCTGCTTAAGATTCTATCTCTCTGGCCCCCTGCCCCTCTCTCTCCCCACCCACATGCTCTCTCTCAAAATAATAAAAAATAAATGAATTTTTAAAAGGGTAACAGGAGGAATTTTTATGTTGGTAGAACTATTTTGTTTCTTGGGGTTTTTTTCTTTCCTTTTTTTTTTTTTTTAATTTAAATTATAGTTAGCATACAGTGCAATATTAGTTTTAGGAGTAGAATTCCATGGTTTTTATCACTTATATATAGTACCCAATGCTCATCACAAGTGCCCTCCTTAGTACCCATCATTCATCTAGCCCATCTCCTACCCACCTCCCTCTGTCAACCTATGGTTTGTTCTCTATCATTGAGAGTCTCTTATGGTTTGTTTCCCTTTCTTTTCCCTACCCCATATGTTCATCTGTTTTGTTTCTTATATTCCACATATGAGTGAAGTCATACAGTATTTGTCTTTCTCTGAATGACTTCTATCACTTAACATAATACATTCTAGCTCCATCCACGTCATTGTAAGTGGCAAGATTTCATTCTTCTTGGTTGCTGAGTAATGTTCCATTATATATATGTATATGTATATATATGTACATATACATCACATCTTTATCCATTCATCAATTGATGGACATTTGGGCTCTCTCCATAGTTTGGCTATTGTCCATGCAATAGAACTATTTTGTATCTTGACTAGGTGGTGGATACATGAACCTACATATATGATAAATCATATGGAAGTGAAACACACACACACACCAATGTGAATAAATATAGTAAAACTGGAGACTCTGAATAAGAAATTGGATTGTATTAGTGTCAGTTTGCTGGTGTTGATATTGTTCTATGATTTTATAGGGTGTTACCATTGGGAGAAACTGGGTAAGGAGAAATGGGGTTTCTGTGTTATTTATTATTACAACTATCTCAAAATTAAAAAAAAAATAATTCAAAAAAGTTATAAAATAAAGCTATTTTATTTAATAAAATAAAGTTATAAAATAAAGTAGATACAAATATACTCATAGTATTCTTACTTTTTCCTTAATGTTGATGACATAAGGAAAGATTATTCTATAAAATTCCAGGAAAACATCTTCAGTAGATGTTGTTATTATATCTTATGGGTATATCAATTTGACTTCATCATTTCACTTTATTATTGGATATTTAATATGTTTCCAGTTTTGTGCTCTTATAATATACTGTCATGCTAAGGAGAATATAACTTGAAAACCACTGATTTTTATGACAGATTGATTTTGATAATTTGAAATTAAGACTTTATTTTCCTGACTTTGCATATGACTCTGGCACAATATTTAGGAAATTAGGAAATACCATGTTTCTAACAGGTGAGCTTATTTAACCAAGACTGTTTATTTTTCTTATTGTTTCTTCTACTTTACTGAAATTTGTCCAAGAAAAATTGATAATGACCACATGGGTTAAATCCCTTAATGACTTTTTTTGTTGTTTACTTTTCTTTTTAAGTTAATTTTTTTTTTTTTTTTTTAAGTAGGCTTCATACCCAACATGGAACTTGAACTCATGACCCTGAGATTAAGAGTTGCTTGCTATACTGACTGAACCAGCTGGGCACTCCTCTTTTTGTTTGCTTTTGCTGTCCATTAATACATTTAGAATTTAACCGATTTATCTAGATATATTTAACCTGGAGTCAAGTATCATAATTATTTGAGGTTCTTGTATTCTTTCATATCAACTCACCTAAGTATATTAGCAAAAGATTTGAAATACTTCTTAGGTGTTTCATCAGTTTTATTTAGGCAGTATAAGTGAGATAAGCTAAGAGGTAAACTTATGCACAATACCTGTCCATATAGGTTGAGACACTTTAAAAACTGATTATTGGTTATTATGGAACTATTGTAATTCATAGTCAGCCTGGGTTCCTTCCCCCATTCCCCATTCTTTCTTTCATCCTTTCTTTCTTTTCTTTCACAAGCTGGGGAGAGGGGAAAGAGAGAATTCCATGCTCAGTGCAGGGCCTGATCCCATGACCCTGGGATCATGACCTGAGCCAAAATCAAGAGACAAGTTATGTAAGATGAATAAGCATTGCCATGGGGATAAGAGGGTAAAGGAGATTATAGCCAGGGAGAGAAAAATGTAAATATGTGACTGTCTTGTTCCAGGAGTGGAGAAAAGTATAGTGTAGATGGGAATTGACGTGAGCTTTGCTGGAGTGGGTTCAGATAAAATTATGAAAAGTTCTGTATAGGCTATGGAATTTAGCCTTGACTCTGTAGACAGTGGGGTCTGTTGAAAAATGGGGGTCTTGAAAAACAAGAAACAATATAGAAATAGGACTCAAATGGCAATGGACTAGAGGAAGAAAGACCAGTGTGAGAAAACTCAGGAACTTTTACAGGGAATGGAAAGGAAGGTATGGAGTCCAGAGAAATTTGAAAGCTCAAATTAGCGAAATTTAGTAGTGAAATGGATGTGAGGGGTAAAGGAGAAAGAGTAGTTGAGGGTAACAAAGTCTCTAGCTAGTTAATTGGGCAGGTAATGATGCTATGAATGCAAATAGGGAATTCAGGAGAAGAAATAAATTTGGATGCAGGAAAGAAATACTGAGCTTAGTTTTGGATATGTTAAATTAAAGGTGCTTGGGGCGCCTGGGTGGCGCAGTCGGTTAAGCGTCCGACTTCAGCCAGGTCACGATCTCGCGGTCCGTGAGTTCGAGCCCCGCGTCAGGCTCTGGGCTGATGGCTCAGAGCCTGGAGCCTGTTTCCGCTTCTGTGCCTCCCTCTCTCTCTGCCCCTCCCCCGTTCATGCTCTGTCTCTCTCTGTCCCAAAAATAAATAAAAAACGTTGAAAAAAAAAATTTAGAGGTGCTTGCCTATAATCAAGGTAGAGATGTCATTTAGGTGTTGTTAGATATATGGATCAGGATGTAAGAAGATAAGTGAAAATTTGGCAATTACCAATAACCAACTGATTGTCAGATATAACAACAAAAAAAATGAGGTTGTTGAGGAAATGTGTATAGGGTGAAAAAATAAGTAGCCTAAGAAATGAACCCAGAGAAAATTCAATATTTAAGAAGTAGATGGAGCAGTAATAATTAGGAGTGGTCAGAGGTATTGCAAGAGAACCAAGATTGTGTGATATCATGGAAACCTTGGGTGTAGAGAATTTTGAGGAGGAGGAAATGATGAATAAATATCAAAAGCTCTGAAGATGTAATGTATAATGAGGACTATCAGTAGTGTCTTAGTCCATTTGAGCTGCTGTTACAACTGTAACACTCATTGCTGTCTCATTGACTGAGTGGCTTAAACAACAAACATTTATTTCTCACAGTTCTGGAGGCTGTGAATTCCAAAATCAAAGCCCAAGCTGATTCAGGGTCTTGTGAGGCCTGGCTTCCTGGTTCATGGCTAGTGGTCTTCTCATCATGTCTTTGCATGGTGGAAGGGACAAGAGAAGTCTCTGGAGCTTCTTTTATAAGGGCACTCATCTCATTCATGAGGACAGAGCCCTCATGGCCTAGTCACCTCCAAATATCATCACTTTGGCTCCACCTTCAAATGCTATCACATTGGGAGTTAGGTCTCAACATATGAGTTTTGGGGTGACACAAATAGTCTTACTATAGGCTCATGGACTTGATAATAAGGACAAATAGGCTCATGGATTTGGTAATATGGATAGTGACTTTAGAACATTACAGTAGAGTTGTGGGGGGCCAAAGCCAGTTTGATAAATGCACGTCCTAAGTCGTGTGCTGTATAAGCCTCACCGAATCCAATTTATTTTCTCTTTAGAGCTCATGATGGTGTGAACTTCCCATAGCTGTGGGAAGTGAAAGAGGAGTCAGAAGTGATGTAAAATTCCAAACATGAAACTCTGGGATACTTGTGATGTCATGACTTAAATAGGTGGTTGAAAATATTTTTCTGTTAAAATTTGTCTTTGTGGGGCGCCTGGGTGGCGCAGTCGGTTAAGCGTCCGACTTCAGCCAGGTCACGATCTCGCGGTCCGTGAGTTCGAGCCCCGCGTCAGGCTCTGGGCTGATGGCTCGGAGCCTGGAGCCTGCTTCCAATTCTGTGTCTCCCTCTCTCTCTGCCCCTCCCCCGTTCATGCTCTGTCTCTCTCTGTCCCAAAAATAAATAAAAAACGTTGAAAAAAAAAAATAAAATTTGTCTTTGTGGACTTGGAAGATGGTGGGTTTTACTTCATAGCCATCCAAATCGAGACTTCAGAAAAGGGGACAAGTAGAGGCTGGACACAGAGACTTGACAGTCATTAGGATAGAGCTATGGCCATGTAGATAAGGACTTAAACCCTAGAAAGAACCTGGGTCCTAATGATTTATAGTGAGATTGTCATAACTGCCCTCTGAATTTTTATTTTTTACATGAAAGATTATAACCTCATATGGTTAAACCATTATAAATTAGAGTTTTCTGTGTAGGAAATCAAGAGTCATGAAAAGTGAGTCATAGAAAGTGAGGGAATATTTCTCAGTGTCAGGTATGGCAGAACGATCAGTGACACGTGGAGTTAATCAAGATCTTTCCATTTCATAAAATGTTAGAGTTATAAGTTAACTGTACAGATTGTTTAATTCAGTCCACTTTGTGGATATGAAACCAATGCACTGGGGTGCTTGGGTGGCTCAGTCTGTTAAGCATCCAACTCTTGATCTCAGTTCAGGTCTAGATATTGGGGTTGTAAGTTTAAGCCCCGTGTTGGGTTCCATGTTGGGTTTCATGCTGGATGTGGAGTCTACTTTCTTCTTTTCAGAAAGAAACTGATGCACCTGGTTGCACCACCCACCCACCTCCTCTTGTGAATGGTTACACCACTGTTGGGTGGCAAATACTGGGCTAGAAGTTACCTAAGCCTGTACTCCTGTATACCATGCTCTGATTTGAGAATTTATTCAAGGATAGTCTTACCCCAGAATTGTTACAGCTGGAATCTTGTGTTGTAAACCAAATTGCAAAACTTAAAGCAGGAGAAAGGATAGTAAGTTGAAACAGGAGATTAAGACCATTTGTTTGAGTCATCTGATTTTGAGAGGTAAGAATATCTGGTTGGAGGGCTGCCTGGATGGTTCAGTCAGAGGAGCATATTAATATCTCTTGATATTGGTGTTGTGAGTTTGAGCCCCACATTGGGTGTAGAGATTACTTAAAAAAAAAAAAAAAGAGTATCTGGTTGGAAAACTTTGAACACTTTATCTTAAGGATAAAGGCTTTATTATTGTTACTGTTTTGCAGGATGTCATTTTTTTTATCTGAGTTGTCTGGTTGATTAGTGCTTAGTTAGATATGTTTGAATTAAATTGCAGAAATAGGTCCAATGAGAGTTTAAAAAAATGTATAGGACAGATTTGAACGTAAATGAAGGCAGAACAATGAGTAGAAATGGATGGAGTTAGAGCAATTGATGCTGGAGAGGGTGGGTGGATAAGTATGGGAAGAAAGTTCCTTAGGACTTGGGGTCTCAAACACATTCTGTGTACAGAATACAAGTGTATCAGTGGGCTCTGACTCCTCCCTTCTAAAGAGTGTGTATTTTGGAAAATAAAATTGCCATTTGATTAGTCTTGGAGATATTTTATAATGGTGTACATAAAAACATGTCACTGATCACCTGTGGGGATTTTGTGGGAGGTGACAAGTACCATAGGCATTTGATAGAACCAGAAATATACAGGTAAACTTAGCATTAGTGGATAGGGAAATACAGTTTTGGGTATTGGGAAAAGATAGTGGTAAAGTGTGTTGAGAAAGGTTTCAGGGTAAGCTTTTAAATTTTAGATACAACTATCAAAATAATGAATTCCTAAGAAACCTAACCTCTCAAAATAATTTTTTGAGCAACAATTTTATTTTCCAGTTGTAGGTTAATTTATGTTATATATTATGTGCCTGACATGATGATCATCTTCATTAAAAACTGTTATAAAAATGAAGACACTGACTAAGTTACTGTGTTGGTAGTAGACTAGTGTTTATTTATTTTAAATATTTATTTATTTTGAGAGAAAGAGAGTGGGAACTGGGGAGGGCAGAGAGACAAGGAGAGAGAGAATCCCAAGTAGGCTCCTTGCTGTCAGCGCAGAGCCCAGTGTGGAGCTCGATGCCATGAACTGTGAGATCATGACCTGAACTGAAATCAAGAATCGGATGCTTAACTGACTGAACCACCCAGGCGCCCCTAGTATTTCTTAATTTTAAAACATTGGTATTGTCAAAACTGAGATCATTAGGTATTACAAGATTTAATGCCCAGTTACTTAATTATTGCTGAACTTGAGTAATGACTTGGGTTATGAAATTATTTACAAAGTAAAGGCTGTTCATTTAAAATTCTCATTTCTGTAATCTACCTTTTAAAGGAAAAGATAACTTATAGTTTCATAATTATTTAACTTTTTCTTATACTTATGTCTTCATTTTAGAATTTTTCATTAGAGCTTTTACTTATTTTTATTTTTTAGTTATATCTGTGTTTCATTGTTTACTGAAAAAATGAATGAAAGTTTTGCCTATGGAAATATTTCATACAACTGCTGCTTAAGTTTAAATGAATTTGAGACAGGCTAGGTTTAAAACAAAATTTATGTACAGTTTTACAGATATCGATTATTCTAGAGTATAGGAACAAAAAGAAAAAAAAAAGCTTGTATTTTAAGGGGACCTTCACATTATTATAGGAAAATACCAGAGAAATAATCTTTACTTTTCAAGATGTTTTAACAATACTACAGTGTATTGTATGATAGCTACAGTTTAGCTCTCTAGCACTTATGAGCTCTCCAGCACTGCCATAACACATCTTGCAAATTTGGTGGCTTATAAAAACACTTATTTTCTCACAGTTCTGGAGACTGTAAGTCTGAAATCAAGGTGTTGGGAGGGCACTGCTCCCTCTGAATACTCTAAGGAAGGATCCTTCCTTCTTTTAGTTTCTGGTGGCTCTAGGCTTCCTTGGTTTGTGACAGCAATCACTGATCTCTGCCTCATTTTTACATGGCTTTCTTTTGTGTCTCTGTGTCCAAATCTCCTCCTTTCTCTTATGAAGACAATAATCATTGGATTTAGGGGACACCCTAAATCTAGGATGATTTCATCTTGAGATCCTTAGCTAATTACGTCAACAAAGACCCTATTTCCAAATAAGGTCACATTCTGGAGTTCTGGTGGAATTTTGGGGGTGACACTATTCAACTTACTATAAACATAGTGGCTCATGAAGTTTTTATAATGCTTGCTGTTTGTACGTATTAGGAAATTTATCTGGACAGGATAGTACAAAATACAAGACTTAATTAAAAAATAATTTTGTAATAATTTTGTAATAGGTTGTACTTTCAAAAGGCAAATATATTTAAAAAAAACCATTCTCATAACATTACAAGTTAAAACAACACTCAGTGTAAATATTTGGGTGAATAATATACTATGGAAAAGTCAGAATTCCTTGGAATACACACACACACACACACACACACACACACACACACACACAGTTTTGCACATAGTTTTTAAAAAGGTTTAGATCTATGTGTGTTCTTTTTTAAAAGTTTTTTAAAAGTTTATTTATTTATTTTGAGAGAGACAGCGTGAGTGGGGGAGGGGGAGAGAGAGAGAATCCCAAGCAGGCTCCACACTGCCAGTGCAAATCCCAATGCAGGGCTTGAAATGATAAAGCTGTGAGATCATGACCTGAGCTGAAACCAAGAGTCAGATGCTTCACTGACTGAGCCACCCAGGTGCTCCTAGATCTATGTATGTTCTTTGTTGTAAATTTTACTTGTGCTGGGGTGTCTGGCGGGCTCAGTTGGTAGAGCATGTGACTCTTGATCTCAGGGTACTTAGTTCAAGCCTCACGGTGGGCATGGAGGCTACTTTAATTTTTTTTTTTTTTTTTTTTTTTTTTTTTTTTTACTTGTGCCACCGGTTCTCTCCGTATTGTTGTGTTGGGAAAGCCAATCGATATTTTCTTTAGATGTGTCACACAGCTTACATTTATTTAGGCATTTTCTTTATAGGAGAGACTATCAGATTGGATCTTCAGTTCATTTAAAAATACTGAGCATTTTCATGTATATTATCTCACGGACTCTTGATAGAAATACAGTGAGTTACCCTGTGGGGTCTATCAAAGTTAAATAATTTGCTCACTTTCATACTGATTTTAAATTGAATTAAGTGGGATTAAATGGTACTCAGATGATTTTCTAACTTTAAATCAAAACTTTTCTTAATAAATACATTGTAGGGACTGGGGAGTGGAGAAGATTGAGGGAGAAGAATAGGGAGGGTTTTTTAGGTTAGGGGACAGTAGTAGTAGCAGATGTACTGAAGTGATAAACAATGAGTAGATTCTCAATTTGGCTGAAATATTAGGACTGGAAGAGAACTGATAAGTTATAATATTGGGACTTGAACAGAGAACTTGTAAGTAATAAATGAAGATTATATTAGAGTAGTAGGACTTTTTCCCCCCAACTGTTTTCATAGGCCAGTTACTTTTCATTGCATTTTTTTCTCGTTCTTCTGCACTTTATCTCTTGAGTTGAAATTCTTGATACTTTGGAAAACAATATTTAAAAACCTGTTACATAAGAATGTTCAAAAGTATTTCTATAGGAGAACTTGCTTTCATAAGAAGCAGAGTAATTGCCTTTGATTTTAAACTGGTGGTCTGCTCTCCTTTCTTTACAATCTGTGCATCTTGTTTTACTCCTCTTGACTTTTCCTACTTGGGAGATCTAGTTTCTGACTGATCTTTTTCTGCTTGGCTCTTAAATTCTTTTTTTGTCCAGATGATTAGAAATTCTGCTCATCTATTTTTCTACCCAGTTTTGACTTATACTGTCATGGTTCTAGTATATCAGCACCTTGCTGCTTTCACTTACCTGTCTATTGCTAAAATTGTTTTATATTTTATTTATTGTAGTAATACATTCTCGTTATAAACATTTCAAACATTGCAGAGGTTGCTGAATCTTGGCTGTAGTACCCATCTCATCAGATCTTGTCACAGTTAGATTCTAGGTACTTTTACAGAAATTTTCTAGTTCTTTTTTATTTACTATTATTTTTTAATTGAAGTATAGTTAAAATACAGTGTTATGTCAGTTTCAGTTGTACAATATAATGATTCAACAATTCTCTACATTAGTGCTCATCACGATAAGTATACTCTTAATCCTTTTTGTCTAGTTCACCAGTCTGGCCCCCTCACCTCCCCTCTGGCAACCACCACTTTGTTAACCTGCATTTAAGAGTCCATTCTTTGTCTCTTTTTTTCCTTTGTTCATTTGTTTTATTTCTGAAATTATATATATGAGTGAAATCATATGGTATTCATCTTTCTCTGAGTAACTTGCTTAGCATTATACTCTCTAATTCCATCTATATTTTTGTAAATGACAGATCTTATTCTTTTTTATGGCTAAGTAATATTCCATTATATATATATATATATATATATATATATATATATATATATACACACACACACACACACACACACATATATATATATATACATTTTTTTTTTTTAATAGAATCCCAGTCTTCCAATGTTGGCAATGGAAGGAAAGCCACCACATGGGACAGGTTGACTTGACCTCAGAGCTCCCCACCTCTTCTGTTTCTCTAGTGTTTTTATAGAATGCTGCTTTTTTCTTAACATTCTGGCCTAAATAACTCTCTCCCTGCCCAGTCATTTCCCTTTTATTTGTTGAGATACAGCTGAAATAAGACTTTTTTTTTTTTTTAAGATTTTTTTTTTTTTTTTTGAGGAGGTGTGACTGGCTGGCTCAGTTGGTAAAATGTGCCACTCTAGTGGCACTCTTATGGCCACTCTGGTGGCACACTGTACCGAGTGAGCCAACCAGACAACCCTGAAATAAGACTTTTCTAAAGGCTGAAAACAAAACAAGGATAATGAAGCTAGAGAGTAACTTTCAAGTCAGTCATCTGGTTTGCAAGGTATAGTTTAGGCCTGTTTGATCTGTGGTCTCTGAAAGAGATACTGTCCTAGCTAGCTTATGGCCTCCTGTCATATGATGGAGGTCATTTTTCCTGTCAACATGTTTCCTTAAGTCTAGGCCTTCGATGGGGGTCAAACAGTCCATTCCTGTTAGATCTATCTAAGGTACACTTTCCTGGTTCTAGTTTCCTGTCCAGGGATCTGTCTCTTCTGGATGATTATACCAAGACTGTGTTTCAGGAGATATTTCATTCCTTAACCATGGTCCTTAAACTATGGGATAAGCTGGACTGCTATATTAGAATTCAGATAGGAAAAGAAGAATGTACCACATACAGAAATGTGGGAAGAGGACATCTTTTTGTACCTGTTTTCCACCCATGGTCTCAGCATTGACAAAACTTTGATGTTACCTGGAAACACGGTCATAATATTCATGTACAAATCAAAGTGCAGCTAAACAAGCGTCACATTCTCAGTTACTTTTAAAAGAAAAATAAATTCTGTAGAACTATGTGTTCATATTTGTTTTTAATTAATGCTTTGTAATCTTTCCTGTTTGATTTTAATCTGAACAAATAATGATACCATTTTCATTACTCAGTAAGCATGAATGTTAGTTGAAGCAGTTTTTAAAAAACAATAGTTTGAGTCTCCAAACATCTAAATCCTGGGCTGATTTAATTTGTACATTCAAATTGAAATAGTGTTTTCTGAAAGCTGTCCTACCACTTTTGTTTTTGACCAAAAAAATTTTTTTTTGTACATTTACCTACCACTGGATTTGACTTAGATCCTATAGAGAGTGCTATCTACCTTTTTGATTTATTTTCAGCCCTTCAAGGCATCATTGTAGATTAACGCGAAGGCCCTCAGGAAAATGACATATTCCTGGGAATTGACCACATAGTCCTCATCCTGGTCCAGGTCCTCCATCACCTTTGCAGTGTTGGCATCCTACAGCTTTGGGCCAGTGGTGAGCTCTTTCTGGATTGGCTCCTTTGGCTCCTTCTTGGTCAGGGTGTTCTTGTCACCTTCCCTCCCTGAGTACTTATGGAAGATGGCCACGAGGAGACCAAAGCCCTGATCAGGTGACATGCCATGGCTGGGCGCTGGGCTCAGAACAGGTGGTTAGGAGAGCATTGAGGGACTGTTGAGGGACCTCTTACCACTTTTTTTTTACTCTTTTGTAGAATGAGTCTAGTTTTTCTACTAATGATTAAACAATAACTAGTTACCAAAGCATCCGATTAAAATATCAAACTAAAACAGCATAACTGGTGTTTTATGCACATGTTATGGCTCACTAGAGATTATGTATTTTTAATGGACAATTTTGGAGAAATGGTATGGTGAAATCACCATTTTGCCAAGATGCCATCCTACTGGGTGTGAAGTGATGTACTGCTGACATTTTAACATGTTTTTCTGGAAGTTTTTGTGTGCATTTATAGGTATCATTTTATTTTCCAGTGTGATTTCTTTTGTTTTTTTTTAATGTTTGTTTATTTATTTTGAGAAAGAGAGAGAGGGAGAGGTAGAATTCCAAGCAGGCTCCATGCTGTCATCATAGAGCCTGACATAGGGCTCGATGTCATGAACTGTGAGATCATGACCTGAGCTGAAATCAAGAGTTGGATGTTTAACCAACTGAGCCACCCAGGTACTCCATCTTTTTTTCCTTTAATTGAAGTATAATTGACATACAGTATCTTACTAGTTTCAGATATAGTGATTTGATATTTTTATACATTATGAAATGATCCCCACTGTAAGTCTAGATATAGACACTGCTCACTCTCTCTGTCAAAATAAATGAACAAACATTACAGTATTATTGACTATGTTCCCTATGGTATATGTTATCATTTTTATTTTACTTGTTACAAAAGAAGTTTGTAGCATCTATTTTCTTATGCAATCCGTATTTTTATTTTTTATTTTTATTTTTATTTTTAATTTTTTTTTTCAATGTTTTTTATTTATTTTTGGGACAGAGAGAGACAGAGCATGAACGGGGGAGGGGCAGAGAGAGAGGGAGACACAGAATCGGAAACAGGCTCCAGGCTCTGAGCCATCAGCCCAGAGCCTGACGCGGGGCTCGAACTCACGGACCGCGAGATCGTGACCTGGCTGAAGTCGGACGCTTAACCGACTGCGCCACCCAGGCGCCCTGCAATCCGTATTTTTAAAACTTAACTGCTTATTACTGGCAGCTTTCCATATTCTAGTTTGTCTGATATAAGTATGGCTACTCCAGCTTTCTTTTGGCTTCCAGTAGCATGATAAATAGTTCTCCATCCCCTCACTCTCAATCTAAAGGTGTCCTCAGATCTCAAATGAGTCTCTTGTAGACAGCAAATAGATGGGTCTTGTTTTTTTATCCATTCTGATACCCTATGTCTTTTAGTTGGCGCATTTAATCCATTTACATTCAGTGTTATTATAGAAAGATACGGGTTTAGAGTCATTGTGATGTCTGTATGTTTTATGCTTGTAGTGATGTCTCTGGTACTTTGTCTCACAGGATCCCCCTTAGGATCTCTTGTAGGGCTGGTTTCGTGGTGACAAATTCCTTCAGTTTTTGTTTGTTTGGGAAGACCTTTATCTCTCCTTCTATTCTAAATGACAGACTTGCTGGATAAAGGATTCTCGGCTGCATATTTTTTCTGTTTAGCGCACTGAAGATATCGTGCCAAGCCTTTCTGGCCTGCCAAGTTTCAAAGGAGAGATCAGTCACGAGTCTTATAGGTCTCCCTTTATATGTGAGGGCACGTTTATCCCTTGCTGCTTTCAGAATTTTCTCTTTATCCTTGTATTTTGCCAGTTTCACTATGATATGTCGTGCAGAAGATCGATTCAAGTTACGTCTGAAGGGAGTTCTCTGTGCCTCTTGGATTTCAATGCCTTTTTCCTTCCCCAGTTCAGGGAAGTTCTCAGCTATAATTTCTTCAAGTACCCCTTCAGCACCTTTCCCTCTCTCTTCCTCCTCTGGGATACCAATTATGCGTATATTATTTCTTTTTAGTGTATCACTTAGTTCTCTAATTTTCCCCTCATACTCCTGGATTTTTTTATCTCTCTTTCTTTCAGCTTCCTCTTTCTCCATAACTTTATCTTCTAGTTCACCTATTCTCTCCTCTGCCTCTTCAATCCGAGCCGTCGTGGTTTCCATTTTGTTTTGCATTTCGTTTAAAGCGTTTTTCAGCTCCTCGTGACTGTTCCTCAGTCCCTTGATCTCTGTAGCAAGAGATTCTCTGCTGTCCTGTATACTGTTTTCAAGCCCAGCGATTAATTTTATGACTATTATTCTAAATTCACTTTCTGTTATATTATTTAAGTCCTTTTTGATCAGCTCATTGGCTGTTGTTATTTCCTGGAGATTCTTCTGAGGGGAATTCTTCCGTTTGGTCATTTTGGATAGTCCCTGGAGCAGTGAGGACCTGCAGGGCACTTCCCCCGTTCCATATTCTAAATATATATTATATGATAGCACTAATTTTTATTAGCTAAAAATTCTGTTTATTATTTTAACATATAATTTATTGTCCATACAGTCATTTTACCAATTAATCTCTTATGATTAGACATTTTGGTTATTTGTAAATTTTTGCTGTTAAAAATAGTTGCCTGTGAAGAATCCTCCTAGCTAAATCTTTGCATTCATCTTTAATTTCTTGGGATAAAAAAGAGGCCAGTAAAGTTTAGTAGTTAAAAGCAAGGGATTGAGCCAGATGATCTGAGTTTGATTCCTGGTTGATTCCTCTTAGTAGTTCTGGCCTTAGACAAGCTATGTAATTTTTCTGCGTGTGAGTTTCTGTATCTATAAAATGGTATAATAATAAATAGTATCACCTCATAGAGTTGTTTTGAAGATTAAATGAGTCAGGTGCCTGGGTGGCTCAGTCAGCTAAGCATCTGACTTCGGCTCAGGTCATGATCTAACAGTTCATGAGTTTGAGCCCCATGTCGGTCTCTGTGCTGACAGCTCAGAGCCTGGAGTCTGCTTCAGATTCTGTCTGTGTCTCCCTCTCTCTCTGCCCTTCCCCTGCTCATGCTCTGTCTCTCTCAAAAATAAATAAAAATTAAAAAAAAAGATTTTATGAGTTAATTTCTACAAATTATTTAAACAGTGTCTGGCACACAGTGTTAAGTTTTAATTTCTAACAGTAGAATTGCTAGGTCAAAGGATAGGTATATTTATGTTTATACTTATAAGTATATTTATGTGTTAATTTTCTCCTCAGCATCCTTTCCTGTGGGAAGCTGTTGTCTGTTTCCTGTAGTCCCAGAGAAAATGCTAGTCCTAGTTACTCCCACCCCCTATCTTAAACTGGGCTAAATAGAGCCATCTCTGGGTCTTTTCTTCTGGAAGAAACAAGGAAATCTCTTTCTACAAGGATAACTAAGGTTGGAGACCGTGACCAAGTTGGGGGTGCCAATGTGTTTTTTCCCTCCTGTGTTTAGAGAGTCTGGCTGAATATTGAACAGAGTCAAAGATAGCCAAAACATGAGGGAGAGAGTGCGAACTTTGAAAACATCATTTAAACTTCTGGTTCCAGCCATTCTTGAAAGCCAAAAGAACATTAAAAAAATAGTTTTGAGGTGTATTGTTCAATTCTCTTCCAGAAGGATTGTGTTAATTTTTACTCTCATTTCCTTCAGGTGGATTTTAATTAGAAAAAAATCACTTAATAAGATTCATTGCTTAAGCAACAACAGAGGAAACTGCAAAGTCTCATGAAGGTGAGAAAGCTAAGGAACTGGAGCAGGGATATGAGACCTTATACCTAATTCAAATTATGTCTCTGCAGTGTTACAAGTTGTTACTTGTCTTTGGCCTTTATCATGTCCTAAACATATTTAAAACCAGTGATCTGAGTTCTGAAAATTACAAGGTCTTCCCTTGAGGGCAATATCCTATGAACAGAAAAATCTTTAAAACTGGAAAAAAGTCCTTTCAGCAGAGATACTTCTATTATTTTAGCAGACTACTATCTAATGGATGGTGAATAATTATTTACTTAGTATTTATCAAGTAGACAGAGTTGTAGAACTTTCTTTTTTGGTGATTTCCCTAATAGACTGAGTTTGGAGAAAGAATTTTTATCTTCCTTGGAAAGGCTCATTTTCCATTGGTGAGACCCTTCTGTAGATAACTTCTTTTCCCTTGAGCCTTTGTTTGTAGCTCTTTTATATATTTTATTAATTTATAAGGTCAGTACCATGATTTGAAGAAAACAACTTGTTTGGGAACTTGACATCTCAAGGTATTTTCTCCTTTAAGCAAATATTCTGTCATTATATTTTATGTAAAATATAAGACATGAAAACTTGAAATTGAAGATTTTTTTTATGTTTTGAGAGACTGAGTGTGCACATTCTTACAGCAGGGGTATGTACCCAACAAGTGGCTCAATCTCACCATGAGATCATGACCTGAGTTGAAATCAGGAGTGGGATGTTTAACAGACTGAATCACCCAGGCGCCTCAAAGATTCTTGTTTAAAGAAAATGACTAGTTTTGGGACAAGTTTTTAAGTGAAAAATATCTGTTTATAGTTAAGGACATCTGCTTGTAGGTAAAAATACGTGCTTTGTTTTTTCCAGATTAAGCTAAGTCTAGTTACATTTAGAGAAAGAAATCAAGTATCAGAACAAGCTTGGAAAATAATAGTATGAAAATTAATTTGCAATGGAAAGTGGCAGTTGGGACTGGAGTGAATTTTACAAATGCTTTATATAATTGTCCCACGCGGTTGTATGGAATTTGAAAAGAATGTTACTTGTTTTTCTTTTGAGACAGATGTTTTACCAAATAATTTTAGCCTGAGTAAACCAAGATCCACACAGGATTAGATTAATAATATCATTTAAAAAAAAAAAATTTTTTTAACGTTTATTTATTTTTGAGACAGAGAGAGACAGAGCATGAACGGGGGAGGGGCAGAGAGAGAGGGAGATACAGAATCGGAAGCAGGCTCCAGGCTCTGAGCCATCAGCCCAGAGCCCGACGCGGGGCTCGAACTCACGGACCGCGAGATCGTGACCTGAGCCGAAGTCGGACACTTAACTGACTGCGCCACCCAGGCGCCCCAATATCATTTTTTTTAAAGGAGGAAAGAAATGAGAGGGAACAACAATAAAGATTGATTTAGGATGGTGAAAAACTGAAGGTTTTTGAAAATACAAGTTAACTACATTACCCTTCTACCTCCCCCAAATTTTCTTTTACTGCTATTGTTAAGATTGTGTGTTTGAAGAATGTGATTGTAGAAGAATGAAGGATATTTGAAAACACTATAGCATTTGATAAAGTCACCACAATATGTTTCAGGAGATTATAGGATAATATTCTCTGGCCTTTTTAAATTTTTTGAAAGATGGGATGCGCAGTTTCTATTAATATGACTGCCACTTATCAAATACCATATGTCAAACTTTATCTGGTTTTGTTAATTTCTCTTAACTATATAAGGTAGATGAAGTTACCGAGATTTGGAGACATTAAGTAATTTGCTCAGGGTTACATAGCTGGAACTTGAGGCATCAGTATCTGAATCCTGGTGTGTGTGTTTGTTTGAGTTCAAGGCTCTTGTTCATACACAGTGAACAAATCCTCTGTTGAAATTGGGGTATCCCCAGGTAAATACATTATTTAGTTATTTGTTTATTTGAAAAGTCTTTATTGGCTATTATGTGCCAGGCATCACACTGCAACAAAAAACAAGCCAGATACTGAAGGTTCCCTTTTACAGGTTCTATTAATAGGAGTAGAGAATTTAGGAAAAAGCTAGACTCTTCTTTAGAAAAAGATTAGCAGCCTTTCATAAGTGAAGTGCCAAATGGATTTAAGCCATTCAGTCAAGTGTCAATAATTGAGTGATTGGTTGGTATTCGGGGAGGGGGATATTGACTTTGTTCTTAAGGAATTTATAATTTTGTTAAGCTTGATCAGTCTCATTAGCAAAGAAATGGAAAATTCTTCCTTTAAAAGACTTATATCCTTATCAGTATGAAAACTAAATTTGTAATCATTGGGTAGTTTTGGACAGCCACAAGGCATCAAGAGGATACTAGCAAGGGTATATAGATGGGGACTAGGAGGTGGAACTGCCTACAGAAAAAAAAATCCACCTAAATGTCTTCTAGGACTTGGAAATTCAGTATTGTCAAATGAACATACCTGGCTCTTCCAAACTTTTTCACCTTGGTCATTCACCCAAGTCAGAAACTTGCTACACTTTTTCTTTTCTCCCTCATTTTCACTTGAAAGTGTTTAATTTTTCTTCTTAAATTTTTCTTATATTCTTTCTGTCTGTTCCTATAGTCAATGCCTTTCTTTTCCTGGAAGGGAAAATGGAAGGGTCTTTTTCCATTAGTATAAAGAGCACTCTGTTTGGACATAGGTTTGGCTGCCTATAGTAGAGACCTAACATAAATGTCTTCAACAATATAGAAATTTATTTCTCTTTCACATAAAGGTCTGGGTCTAGACAGTTTTGGGTTTGTATAGGCTGCTTTCAGCTTTATTTATTTATTTTTTTTACTTTTTATGCTGATTATTTTGCTGACTTGTCTATCTCTCTATGAGCTCTTTTAAGATAGGAATTGTATCCTACTCATTTTTTAAAAATTCCTAGTCCCTAGTAAAGTACCTGGCACCTAAAAGATCCCTAGTAAATATGTGTGAAATGAATTTTGAATGAACAATTTACTTATGTGGGATGGCAACCTAAATGCTATCCTTTTCTGCTCCCTCCATGTCTTTAAATAGGTACTTTACCTAAAAAGAGAATTTTTAGTATAAATAGATCAGGTCTTTATACAACCGCTAAATCATTTATGCTCAGCTTTTTTTTCTGATAGGCTAAGTTTAATTTTTCTGAAGTACTTTGATTATTAGAGTTAGAGATAAGGGAGACTGAGTCACTGTACAAATTATCGATGGGGGGAGGGGTAAATTATGGCTGCTGGCCATCCCTTCCTCATTATAAGGACTACTCTGGAGCCACGAAGAGAGGAGTGTGGCAACAGAACTGTTTTGGAATCTGTTGACTGTTATGATCTTCAAGCTGTCTGCTATTTACAAACGTCCCTTAGTAGGCTTTACCTAAGATGGAAGCACAGTTATATAAGCACCTTGAATTATCTTGTAGTTATTATTTTTTATATTAATTTCATAAATTAATATAAAGACTTATTTGGGCATCTTTTCTCACATAGTGCTTGAGTTATATTTTTATTTATTTTTTAATGTTTATTTGTGTTAGAGAGAGGGAGATAGAGTGTGAGTGCGGGAGGGGCAGAGGGAGAGGAAGACACGGAATCTGAAGCAGGCTCCAGACTCTGAGCTGTCTGCACAGAGCCTGATGTAGGGCTCAAGCTTACAAACCACGAGATCATGACCTGAGCCGAAGTCTGACGCTTAACCGACTGAGCCACCCAGGTGCCTCAGAGTTATATTATTTTTTAATGTTAACTACGTTTTTGCTTTTTAGGGATAACAGAGTGTTCAAGTATTCCCTTACATATCCTATAAGAATTTTTGAATATGTTGAATGTGTTCCAGATACTTTAATTTCAGCCAGGATAAGTTTTCCATTTGATATGGCATATTCCTCTTTTTTACGTAGTAAAGGTAGTTTAACAAAATGAAAGAGAAAAATAGTATCAACTCAATAGGTGCAGAAAAACAGATTTGACAAAACTCAACATCCATTTATGATAAAAACTCTCAACAAAGTGTGTATAGAGAAGTGTACCTCAACATACTAAAGCCCACATATGACAAACTCAGAGCTAACATCATACTCAGTGGTGACAAACTGAAGGCTTGGGGTGCCTGACTGGCTCAGTTGGTAAAGCATGTGACTGTTGATCTTGGGTTGGGAGTGTAAGCCCCATTTTGGGAACAGAGCTTATATTTTGAAAGGGACCCTGAGGGGAGCTTGGCTGTCTCAGTCAGTAGAACATGCAACTCTTGATCTTGAGATTGCAAGTTTGAGCCCCACATTGGGTGTAGAGATTACTTAAAAATAAAATCTTAAAAAACAAACAAACCCTGAAAGCTTTTTCTCTAAGATCAGGAACAAGACGGGAATGCCAGTTTTATTCAGCACATTATTGGAAGTCCTAGCCATAGCAATAAAGCAAGAAAAAGAAATAAAAGGCATTGACATTAGAAAGTAAGAAGTAAACCTGTCAGTATTTGCAGATGACATGATATCCATTTATAAAAAATCCTAAACTCTCCACCAAAAAAAGTGTTAGAACTAATAAACGAATTCAGTAAAGTTGCAAGATACAAAATCAGTATACAGAAGTCTATTGCTTTTCTCTATACTAATAACAAACTATCAAAAAGAAATAAGAAAGCAATCCCATTTACAATTGCATCAAAAAGAATAAAATACCTAGGAGTAAATTTAACCAAGGAGGTAAAACATCTGTATACTGAAAACTATGACACTGATGAAAGAAAATGGAAAAGACACAAATAAATGGAAAGACATTTTGTGCCCATGGTTTGGAAGAGTTAGTATTGTTAAAACTGTCCATACTATCCAAAGCAATCTATAGATTCAATGCAATCTTTATCAAAATTTCCTTGGCATTTTTCACAGAACTAGAACAAATAATTCTAAAATTTGTTCAGAACCATAAAAGATCCCAAATAGCCAAAGCTGTCTTGAGAAGGAAGAACAAAGCTGGAGGTATCACACTTCTTGATTTCAAACTCTACTACAAAGCTATAGTAATCAAACAGTATGATATTGGCTTTACAATAATGTCACACAGGGGCGCCTGGGTGGCTCAGTCGGTTAAGTGTCCAACTTTGGCTCAGGTTATGATCTTGTGGTTCATGAGTTCAAACCCTGCATTGGGCTCTGTGCTGACAGCTCAGAGCGTGGAGCCTACTTCAGATTCTGTGTCTCCCTCTGTGTCTGCACCCCCACCTTCAAAAATAAATAAAAATTGAAAAAATTTTTAAAAATAGACACAGATCAGTGGAACAGAATTGAGAACCCAGAAATAAGCCCACACATACATGGACAATTAATTATGACAAGGGAGAGATGCTTGGGTACCTCAGTCAGTTGAGCATCTGACTCCTGATCTTGGCTCAGGTTGTGATCTCATGGTTTGTGAGTTTGAGCCCCATGTGACGTTCCGCTTTGGGCTCTGCACTGACAGTGTGGGATTCTCTCTCTCGCCCTCTTTCTCTCTCCCCTTCCCCTGCTCTCGCACATGCACTCTCAAAATAAACAAACTTAAAAAAAATTTATGACAAGGGAGCCAAAAACATACAATGGAAGGAGGACAGTTTCTTCAATAAAATGTGTTGGAAAACTAGTCAACTGAATGCAAAAGAATGAAACTAAACCATTATCTTACACCATACATAAAAATTAACTCAGAATGGATTAAAGACTTGAATGTAAGACCTGAAATCATAAAATTCCTTGAAGAAAACATAGGCGGCAGTCTCGACATAAGTTTTAGTGATATGTTGTGGATCTGATGCCAAAGGCAAGGGTAAGGAAAGCAAAAATAAACAAATGGTACTACATCAAACCAAAAAGCTTCTGTGTATTAAAGGAAACCATCAAAATGAGAGGACATCCCAATGAATGGGAGAAGTTATTTGCAAATCATATATCTGCAAAGAGCTTAGTATCCAAAATATGTAAAGAACTCCTACAACTCCCTGGTTGGCTCAGTCAGTGGAGCATATGACTCTTGATCTCAGGGTCATAAATTTGAGCTCCACATTGGGTGCAGAGATTGCTTTAAAAAAAAAAAAAAAAGAACTCATACAACTCAACAATAAAAAACAAATCTGATTAGAGAAGGTCAGTGGAAGAATGCCTGGGTGGCTCAGTTGGTTAAGTGTCCGACTCTTGATCTTGGCTCAGGTCTTGGTCTTGGAGTCATGGGTTCAGGCCTCGTGTTGGGCTCTGTGCTGGGCATGAAGCCTATTTAAAAAAAAAAAAAATGGGGGCAGAGGATCTGAATTGATGTGTTTCCAAAGAAGACATATAGATAGCCAGTAGGCACATGAAAAGATGTTTAATGTCACTAATTACTAGGGAAATGCAAATCAAAGCCACAATGAGATATCACCTCTCACCTGTTAGAATGGCTATTGTGAAAAAGTTAAGAGATAAGTGATAGAGAGGATATGGAAAAAGAGAGCCTGTGTACACTGTTGGGAAACAGTGTGGAAGTTCCTCAAAAAGTTAATTATAAATACATCAGGGGCACCTGGGTGGCTTAGTTGGTTGAGCATCCAACTCTTGATTTTGGTTCAGGTCATGATCCTGGGGTCATGGTATCGAGCCCTGTGTCATGCTCTGTGCTAAGCATGAAGCCTGCTTGAGATTCTCTCTCTTTCTTCCTCTGCCCTCTCCCTCACTCATGTGCTTTATCTCTAAAAAAATAATAAAAAATAAAATTTATAAAAATAACCAACTTGTTTGAGTACTAGCTTCATATCTTTTGGGGATAAAAATGTGGAATCATTAAAATTACTATAAAATATGAATGATATATGTGCTTATTACCTTTTGTCCATACCTAAATGTTGATTTCTTATGGTGGTATTTTTTGTTTAAAGGAGGATTACAGAAGAGTCTTATATGTTTTATTATTGGCCTTTAACAGATGTAGACAGAAGGTATCTATAAAGTGATAGGAGATTTTAAGATCCTAAATGTTTATTGTGTATAATTTTTGCAGCAGGAAAGTAGTAACCCTTCTTTAGGATTAATTAAATGTTGTATTGAACAATGAGAAGATGTTGATCAATTTTAAAGAATGTCATCGCTTTTTATGTGATTTTTCTGACTTACATGGTCATAAAATTAGTTTACACATAACTTCCCAGGGAAACCTTTGTCCTAAGATAAAGATCTGAGACCTCTGGTGTCAGAGGTCTTCACAGAATATTTTGAGAAAGCATCAACAGTTCATTTTGCACTGGTGAATTCAGTAGCCAAGAACTCAGAAGAAAACAACAAAACCAAGGGCAACTTGGTTAAAAGTTATCATGGTTTTTACTTTAGTTTTCAGTATGTGTGTGTGTTGTGTATGCTGATAAATGTATGTATTTATATTTTAGTTGAGTGACAGGTTAGCTGTCTTTTGGAAATTATGTCTCATAAAAGAATTTATACTTACATAGAAAGTATGATCAACATCACTACTGTCTTTTCTGTTCTATCAAGAGGCAGCTCCCAAGAGGCTTACACTCTGTTTTATAAATACAAGGCAGTATGTGAAAAGATAACTAACATAAAATTGCCAGGTGAGTGCTACAGCAGGAAGACTGAGGGTTCAGAAGGCTGAGGGTGACAAGAAAGGGTAGTGGAAATAATTGATTTTAAATTGAACATTGAGGGTGGGGCGCCTGGCTGGCTCAGGTGTTGGAACATGCAACTCGATCTTGGGGTGGTATGTTTGAGCCCCACGTTAGGTGTAGAGATTACTTAAATAAAGAAACTTAATTTTAAGTAATCTCTGCACCCAATGTGGGGCTTGAACTCATGACCCCCTGAGATCAAGAGTCTCATGCTCTTCTGACTGAGCCAGCCAGGGGCCCCCAAAATAAAATCTTAAATAAAAACTTGAAACTTGAGGGATTAGATATATATTTTTTCTCTACATATGATTATGAAAAATTTCAAAGCTGTGAAGTTGAAGGAAGTTTACAGTGAACACTGCATGCATACTATCTATTTTGTACAATTTACATTTTACTATATTTTATTACATATTAATCCATCTGTTTAATTCCTCTGTCATCCATTTATTCATCTGCTTTTGGATGCATTTCAAAGTAAATTGTTGATATCATTATGCTTAATTATTAAACTTAGCATGCATATTATCAACATTCTAAAATGAAATATTCTTTTTTTTTTTCTTTTGATGTAAAATTTACATATAATGAGATACACAAATCTTAAGTTTACGTTTCTGGGAATTTTATGCACTGCATAACCCAGCCTCTTATCAAGATATAGTAGGGGCACAGTCAGTAAGCGTCTGACTTCAGCTCAGGTCATGATCTCATGGTTCAAGGGTTTGAGCCCTGTGTTGGGCTCTGCACTGACAGGTTGGAGCCTGGAGCCTTGTTCAGATTCTGTGTCTCCCTCTCTCTCTGCCTCTCCCCAACTCACGTTCCCTTTCTCTCTCTCTCTCAAAAATAAATAAACATTAAGAAAAAGATACAGTATAGTACCATTACCTCAAAATGTTCCTTTATGCCTGTTCCCAGTCCATTCTTGCCCCTAACCTCCTAGAGGTAATCACTGTCACTGTTCTTTTTTTTCACCATAGATTAATTTTTCCATTCTAGAACTTGATGTAAATGGAATCATACAGCATGTATACTCTTTTATGTAAGTCTTCTTTCACTCAGCATGGTTTTTAAAATTTATTTTTATTTTTAAAGTTTATTTTTGAAAGAAAGAGAGAGAGCGTGAGACCATAAGCGGGGGAGGGGCATAGAGAGAGGGAGACACAGAATCCGAAGCAGGCTCCAGGCTCTGAGCTGTCCGCACAGAGCCCAGTGCAGGGCTTTGACTCTTGGACTGTGAGATCATGATCTGAGCCAGTCAGAGGCTTAACTGACTGAGCCACCCAGGCGCCCCTCACTCAGCATGTTTTTGAGATGCATCCACATTGTTATATCTATCAAAAGTTTCTTCCTTTTTTTTTTTTTTAAGTTTATTTATTTTTGAGAAAGAGCACATGCTTGTGAGCACGCAAGCAGGGGAGGGGCAGAGAAAGAAGCAGGTGCCCCTCTTCTGTTTTTTTTTTTTTTTTTTAATTTTTTTTTTTTTAACGTTTATTTATTTTTGAGACAGAGAGACAGAGCATGAACGGGGGAGGGGCAGAGAGAGAGGGAGACACAGAACTGGAAGCAGGCTCCAGGCTCTGAGCCATCAGCCCAGAGCCTGACGCGGGGCTCGAACTCACGGTCAGTGAGATCGTGACCTGAGCTGAAGTCGGACGCTCAACCGACTGAGCCACCCAGGTGCCCCCCCCCCTTTTTTTTTTTTTAATTTTTTTTCAACGTTTTTTATTTATTTTTGGGACAGAGAGAGACAGAGCATGAACGGGGGAGGGGCAGAGAGAGAGGGAGACACAGAATCTGAAACAGGCTTCAGGCTCCGAGCCATCAGCCCAGAGCCTGACACGGGGCTTGAACTCACGGACCGCGAGATCGTGACCTGGCTGAAGTAGGACGCTTAACCGACTGCGCCCCCCAGGCGCCCCCCCCTCCTTTTTTTTTTTTTAATGTTTATTTATTTTTGAGACAGACAGAGCATGAACGGGGGAGGGGCAGAGAGAGAAGGTGTTTTTTTTTTTAACTGTTAGTAATACATAGCAGTATATCCCTTCTTTTGATGGATACCTGGACTATTTAGTTTTTGGCCATAATGAATAAAACTGCTATGAATACTCTTATGAGTCTTTTTGTGAAAATATATGTTCATTTCTCTTGGGTAAATATTTAGCAGTTGAATTTTTGGGTCATAGGTGGGCATGTGTTTCATTTTATAAGAAAGTGCCCCAACCTGGTTGGCTCAGTTGATTAAGCGTCTGACTCTTGATTTTGGCTCAGGTTATGATCTCACATTTCATGAGATTGAGCCCCATGCAGGGCTCTGCACTGACTATGCAAAGCCTGCTTGGGATTTTCTCTCTCCCTCTCTTTCTGCCCCTCCCCTGCTTGCTCTCTCGCTCTCTCTCTCAAAAAATAAAAAATAAACTAAACTAAAAAATAAAATAAAATTTTGATATAATTTTTAAGGTTGATCTAACCAATTTCCTTGCTATCAAACAGAACCCAACTATCCAAATCAGAGGAGAATGATAAATACTTATTAAAATAACTATGAGTTATTCCTAGAAAGTATATAACTAGTTTAATATATGAAGTTTATCTAATATGATCCAGGCATTAGTATGGTTAAAAACACAGTAAATGGTAATGAGATCACTTGTCTTTGGATTTGGCATTTTTTGTTATTAAAAGTCCTGAATAGGAGCTACTGTGTATTTGTTCTCTTTGTGTTTCTTGTTATTTTAGTAAGTCTGCAAATTGATTCCAGATATGATAACCTTAGAATAAAAGAAATAATTTATTATTTTATAAAATGGGTTTCTTTTGTTGTCAACTTTAAAAGTTGTTATGTTTTGGAATATTTTTTAAAATGTTGATCCTTTAGATAAGGCATATCTCATATTGATGTAACATTTTTACCCTGTTATAGAAAAATCATTTCATTAAGATCAAAGGTATTTTCAGAGTATTTGGTATTATATGCAAATTGTACGAAGGGTGAGAGATTCCCTAGAGTTAAGGCATTTTGTGGCTACAGTGGTCTAGTAAATTTAAAAAAACACTGTTTACCAGATTTTTACATCCAGTAATAAGATTTATTTCTTCCTTCTTAGTTATGGTCTAAGGACAAGATTTTTATGTTGAGTGAAAGAAAAGAAGTGCATGCAGATTAATAGTATTAGCTAACATTTATTTAGCGCTTGCTATATACACAAAACACGTTACAAACATCTCATTTAATCCTCATAGCCTTACTCTATTTCCATTTTACAGATGGGAATTGGAGGCTGTAGGTAACCAGTCTAGAGTTATGCATCTTAGAGTAGAGGACCTGGGATTCAATCCCAAGCATTCTTTCTATAGTCCATCCTCTTTTAACACCTGAACTGTACAGTTTCATTTCAGTAAAATAAATTAAAATTTCCTCATTTGAATTTAAATAAGATTGGTTGCAAGGAAAAGAGTTACTCAAGCTAGTTTAGTCAAAAGAGAGGTTATTATAAAGGGTACAGAAACGATCTAGAAATCCAAAGGCTTAGTTCATAAGAGCTAGCAATAACTCTCAAATGCAGGCATGTAGCTTGTCTGTTGCTCATTTCTACAGGACTTCTCTGTTCAACTCCCCTTTTTTTTCCCTGTTGGTCAGTTCCTTTGCTCCCTAAGGTTTCCTGTTCCTTTTCTAATTTCCTCTACCTGTCCTATTGCCCCTCTATGACTCTGCCGGCCTGTCTGCTTTGTTTATCCCATTTCTTGGGATAAATCATATTGGCCTTTCTCACCTTTTTGAGGCAGACCACATAAGTGAATGGGCTGTCCTCTGGGTACCTATTCTATCCAGTCATTTCTGAATAGAGGTAAAGTCACATGATCCCAAACCTGGTCATTGACCCTCAACATGGCCATGACATTTTCACTGAGAAGTGGAGTATGAGTCAGCAGGTATCTTAAGATTTACTGATTAGACCTAGTTTAGGTGATTTATCAAAGAAAAGGATGGTCATGTGAAATTTTTTACTCGATGAAAATTTTCTTTTTTCATTTCAGTTTTATTAAATATTTATTTTTGTAATAGAGAGAGAGAGAGAGAGAGAGAGAGAGAGAGAGAGAGAAAGAAAAAACGTGAGTGAGGGAGGGGCAGAGAGACAGGGAGACACAGAATCCGAAGCAGGCTCCAGGCTCTGAGCTGTCAGCACAGAGTCTGATGTGGGGGCTTGAACCAACAGACTACGAGGTCAAAACCTGAGCTGAAGTCGGATGCCCGATCAACTGAGCCACCCAGGTGTCCCTAAATAAATATTTTCTAAGGTGCATTCCACAAAACAGTTCTAGGCAATGGCCTATGAAGAGTGGTAACTTTGGCTAAATATATATGGAAAATTCTGCTTAATGTATTTACTTCTTGGAGATTCACAGTGTGGATTAGCATATTAAAAATTCTTAGAATACCTGCAATATGGAAATTTGATGATGTCTTTTTAATATAACATTTCCCACACATATTTGGTCACAGAACTGTTAATGTATGATAGTTACCTCACTGAGCAGTGCTTTGGGAAGCTCTGCATTAGAGTAACGTAAGAGTTTTTGTTTATTTTGTTTTGTGTGTGTGTGTGTGTGTGTGTGTGTGTGTGTGTGTTTAGGGATTAGTGTTATAGAATACTATTGGTAATTCTACTTGGCAGTCATTGACAGTAGAGGATGGTTGCTAAAAACATGGGCTTTGGCTTACATAGACAGGATTTTAATTTCAGCACTATCATTATATGTGATTTTGTATAAGAACTTAATCTTTATGGGCCTCAGTTTGTTAATCTGTGGTATTTCCTGTTGGGTGCTTAGTGCAGTGTCTGACATGGTAAATACTTTATAAGTTGTGACATGTAAAACTACCTGTGTTTCTACTAGAAAATGTTTGGGTGCACCAGTTAGGGAATCATTCTTCTATAGTAGGAAATTATCTTATATCCGAATAGTTTTATCTAGCATAATTCATGTGTTAGACTTCATTTTAGATAAATATGGAATATATGTGGGTTCAAAAGAGAATCTCAATTCAGAGAAAAGATATTGTTGGGAGAGAGGCTATTAAATCTTCCACACCTGGGAGTAGAAAATATTGGGGTGGGTTAAGGGGGGAGGGTTACTGTTTAATATCAGCTCTATAGAAGTGTGAAGGTGTAGGGGGTGACAGTATGGTAGGAGATCATGGCCTACATATATACCACTGATACCAATCTGTTGTCCAATTAATTGTGGCAAAATGGAGGGGACTCATGACACAAAGTTTCATGGCTTCACACAAAGATCATGGCTTATAAACTAGCCTGATCCAAGAGCTGTACAGTAGTTCTTTCTTACAAAGTGGTGAATTAACTCAATGTAATCCTCTTCCTTACAGAATTTGACTATGAGGTAGCAAAGAAAGCAGTAAGCAGAAGCTTAGGACATTAGAAACACTGTAGTAGAGAAAGTAGTTATAGTGGAGAGTAAAACATAACCACTGTCATAGTAGAGGCAGAATCAGAATGACAACGTTTAGAGTTCTTATTGGATACTAGTCTTACTTTATGCTGACTAGTGTTTCAGTTTTCAGTGAAGCCTAATTGTGGAGACTTTTCTTGTGCTTCCGTACTACGTCACATATTCTTGCACTAAACTTGCATTTGTGAAGTAACTTAAGTGAACTTGCATATAGTTTTGGCAATTGGAAAGAGCCCATCTTGCTTACTACTACCAGCTACATCCTTTAAAGCACAATAATTCACTTAGTTGATGTAAATGGGATTAATTGATTAGCTGGGTGGGAGTAACAGGGACTTTGCCTGTGGCATTACTGACCAGGGAAGGTAATAGAGGTTGTGCTTCCCTTTTTTGACATAGTTGCCCCAGTATTAGAGTGAAGAAACCTGGGTTAATGGCTCTGCCACCTATTAGCTGTGTATGATCTTTTTTTTTTTTTAATGTTTATTTATTTTTGAGAGAGAGTGAGTGAGAGCACACAAGCTGGAGAGGGGCAGAGAGAGAGGGAGACTGAGGATCTGAAGCAGGCTCCATGCTGTCAGCACCTGATGTGGCCCATCACAGCCTGATGTGGGGCTTGAGCTCACAAACCGCAAGATCATGACCTGAGCCGAAATTGGATGCTTAACTGACTAAGCCATCCAGGGGCCCCTAACTATGTATGATCTTACATAACACTCTTAATTTCATGGGCCAGAGTTTTCTTTCTACAATTTGAATTAGTCAAATTGTTTTTCCCCCCAGAAAAGAAGCTTTTTAGCAAAAAGCATTGTTCACAGCATTTAGAAATGGTTAGAGATAGCAATAGATATGAAAAATGAGAGGAAATAGTATCAATCTGAACATTAAAATATTGGTGCAGCTTAACTAGTAAAGTCTAATAGTATTCAACATTATTCTACTCTTTTATTTGTGAAAAAGGAATGATGGGGGGGTAATATATCTTCATAAGTGCGACATTAACTTGTCTACTTTTGTTACAGTGTGTTTGTTTTTGCTTTTTATTATATTTCAAATATTTATAACCATTTCCTCTAAGAATTTGACAAACAGATTTGCTTTTAATGAAGTGCTTTCCTAAGCTTTTTATCCAGAATCAACCTGATAAGTGGGGCAAAAGACCAAATGCTTTTTTTTTGTTTGAGAATCTTGATTTTAAAGTTTGCCAAACTAAATTATACTATGATTCACCATTAGTAATATTAGGTCAGGAGTCTTTCTTACCTCTTATGAGAAAAAGTGCCCTTTAGCAAAAACAATTGAAGACTACCCCCAAAGTAGTCATTGTACTCTTAATATTGATAGATTAATATTTAAGTATTGGTAGATGCTGTAATTTAGAGATTCTTTGTTATAATTTTCTGTTTCTCCATAGAATTGGGAACATAGCCAGGAACAAAAAGAAGCTTTGTAAAAAGAAGTATATATTTTTTGACAGTTTGCCTTCTTTATGCTTCTATGTATAATTTATAGAATCAGAAAACATTTGTTGCAAAGGTGTATAATCCAGTCTCTTATGGCAGGCCTCTATTCCTAAACATAGAGGTGTAGTCTGGATTTGTGTTAAGAAATGGGAAATTCTAGGGGTGCCTGGGTGGCTCAGTAAGTTAAGCGTCCCAGTCTTTTGTGTGGTGTTCAATTTTGCCTCCCATAGAACTTTTGGGATCTTATATATATATTCCTATTTTTTGAAGCTTCACTTCTTTAAATTGTTTTAATGATCATTTATTTTTGAAAGAGCATGAGTGAGGGAGAGAGGTAGAGAGAAAGGGAGACACAGAATCCGAAGTAGGGTCCAGACTCTGAGCTGTTAGCACAGAGTCCAACACGGGGCTCGAACTCATAAGCCATGAGATCATGACCTGAGCTGAGGTTGGACGCTTAACTGACTGAGCCACCCACATGCCCAAAAACTTCATGTCTTGTAGTGGGTCTTTTTGTATTCATTATTATAGATGTTCAGTAGCTCTTCCAAATTGGTAACTTGTGAATTTAAGTCCTTCCATTCTCCACTGTTTCTGTTCTCTTTTTGGAGTCCCAATTTTCATCTCTTTGGTTTTTGTTTTCTTTTTTGCTGTTCTGTTTCTTCCCTTTTTCTTCCATCTCCTTTTCATTTATACTGTCATTAAAAATATTTCAACAGCTTTTTTTGTTGCTGAATACTCCTTTTCATAACATTTTCTTCTTGGTTTTTTTTAATGGTTGCAATATCTTCTCATGTCTCTAAAGGTATTACTGACTTTATTTATTTATTTATTTAAATGTTTATTTTATTTTCGAGAGAGAGAGAGAGCATGAGCAGGGTAGGGGCAGAGAGAGAGGGAGACAGAGACTCTATCAGTGCAGAGCCTGATGTGGGGGCTCCATGCCATGATCTGTGATAGCATGATCTGAACTGAAATCAAGAGTCAGATTCTTAACTGACTGAGCCGCCCAGGCACCCCAAGATAGTACTGATTTGAAAAAATGTTTTTGTTTTCTTGAATATGTCTTTTTCTTCTAAGCCTCTATGCCCTCCCTCCCCCTCCCCTTGCTTTGATCTTCCATGTTAGAGGCTTTCCTTAGCTTTCTCCTAATCTTGTACTCATTGTGAGGTTTTGGACTATTGGCTTCACTGTTGGGTGATCATGCTGGGATTGGGTTTGATAACCTCCCCAGTTTTTTTTTTTAATTTTTAAAAAATATTTTATTTATTTTTGATAGAGAGAGACAGAGCACAAGTTGGGGAGGGGCAGAGGGAGAAGGAGACACAGAATCCAAAGCAGCCTCCAGGCTCCGAGCTGTCAGCACAGAGCCTGACGCGGGGCTCGAACTCACAAATTGCGAGCAAGATCATGACCTGAACCGAAGTTGGATGTTCAACGGACTGAGCTACCCAGCGCCCTGTGTTTTTTTTTTTTTTTTTTTTAAACCTTTTATTTGTCAGATTTTCCAGAGTAGGATCTTTCCATTTCCTGCCTGGGAAGTATAGATTTGGTTGCCAGAATTTGGTGAGCCAGGTAGGGGAATATTTGAGATTGCAGAATTCACTATGTAAACTTTTATAAAATAAATATTCCCATAGGTGAGTTTCTGTCTTTTAAATCTTTTCCTGATGGTAAATCTCCACTCTTCTGCTGGGATGGAATAAGGACAGTCACCCATGTACATAGAGACTATTTGGGGATCTACCAGTTTCTTAACTATGCTTTTAAATAGTTCTACTCACATTTCACTTCTAGAAGTATTTGGTACTGCCAACTACAGAGCTTGTTGGGGGTTTTGAAGTATAAATCAGGTAGCTTCTTGTCATCCCTTGTGATGGCATAAGATTTAATGTTCTGAGGTGAGCTAATTCAGCTAAATTTATCTGGCTGCTTTTTAACTTTTATTTATTTTTTAGTAGGCTCCATCCCCAAGATGCTTGAACTCAGGCCCCTGAGATTGAGAGTTGCATGCTCTACAGATAAGCCAGCCAGGTGCCCCCTGCTTTTCAACTTTTCAGCTTGCATTTTATCCTCTCTTGTTTTTTCCTTTTCTTTGTGGTTGCATTGCTAATTATTGTTTCTTTGCTAGCATCTCTCCTTTATTTTAAAACCTCTGAAACACCAGAAAAAAACTTCTAGTAATTTTATTTGCTTATTGACTAATACCCAGTCAGGTTTCTGCAAAATCATTTTAAATTTTCAGAATTTCCTGGATGTTAATTATTTTGCAAGATTTTGTTTGTGTTTTTACAATGAGATGTCAACTCTTAAAAAAGTGTTTTCAGATTAAGATAACATTTCTGACAAAAAGAATACAACTGAAAAATATGTACATGTGTCTGCTTTATTGGCTAGGGCTTATTCTGTTTTTCTTCCTTTTCCATTATAGTCATAAAAAATGATATGCTGTGAATCTTTCCTCTGTAAGCTCTCAGCTCTACTTGTTGGCTAAGACAGATATTAAACCAGAAGAGAAGGGGGTTCTGGTAAAAATAGTAAGAGAAAATGTAGCAATAATCATAAATGTGAGACTTTTTTTTTTCATGTGGCAAATATTTATTGAATACCTATTATGTGCCAGTAATGCATAAAATGAATGTGGTCCCTGCTCTTACGGAGTTGATAGTCAGTTGGAGAGACATTAAAAAAAAGTCTTAAATGACTGTTATCCACAATGTCAAACTATGTTAATGTTTACAAATACTCCAAAACAGTGTGCATCTCAATTTTAATGTGCATATGAATCTACTGGAGATTTGTTACAAATGTAGATTGTGATTCAGTAAGTCTGAGTTGAGGCCTGAGATACTGCATTTCTTTCTTAAAAAAATATCCTTTTTAAGGTTTGAGTTACATGTGATAAAATTCACACATTTTAGGTATATATGTTAACAACTTTTGACATATCTATCTCTATCTCTATCTCTATCTCTATCTCTGTCTCTGTCTCTGTCTCTGTCTCTATCTATCCTATTGTTACAACCACCCTAAAGACAGCAGTTTTAACAAGTTCCAGGTAATGCAAATACTGCTGGTTTGAGGGACCACACTTTTGAGTGTCAAGGTTATAATCATCAATTCAGACTTTAATCACTGAAACTGAGATAGCTCAATATCAACAAGAAGTTTTGGGTTGATTTTTATTTTAAAACTGGTCATGACTATATATACATTTTTAAATTGTTTTGAATTGAAAACGAAGTGTCATGAATTAAAAAGATACCAAAAACTGACCTGTTCTTGCCTCCTGGCTACAGTTTCCCTTTGGACAACCATTTCTTGCATATCCCTCCTTAGATATTCTGTACATATAGAAGTAATTATATATTTAAATTCTCCACTTACCTCCTCCTTTTTTTTTTTTTTAAATTTTTTTTTTTTTCAACGTTTTTTATTTATTTTTGGGACAGAGAGAGACATAGCATGAACGGGGGAGGGGCAGAGAGAGAGGGAGACACAGAACCGGAAACAGGCTCCAGGCTCCGAGCCATCAGCCCAGAGCCTGACGCGGGGCTCGAACTCACAGACCGCGAGATCGTGACCTGGCTGAAGTCGGACGCTTAACCGACTGCGCCACCCAGGCGCCCCTACCTCCTCCTTTTTTACACACATGGCTGCTGTTCTAAAGACCTGTTTCTCTGATGCTTTCATTTCATTTCATTTCATTTCATTTCATTTCATTTGGGGGTGGGTGGGTGGAGAAAGAGTGAAAGAGAGGATTCCAAACAGGCTCTGTACTGTTAGCATGGAGCCCGATGCGGTGCTCTATCTCACTACTGTGAGATCATGACATGAGCCCAAATCAAAAGTTGGATGCTTAACTGTCTGAGCCACCAAAGTGCCCCTGATGCTTTTTATTTTTAAAATTAGATTTTATCTTTTATTTGTAATTTAAAAAAAAAATGAAGTGAAATTTATATAGCATAAAATGCATAGATCATCAGCATGCAATTTGAGCTTTAACAAATGAATACACTCTTGTAATGTAAATCCCAATCAAGACCTGATGCTTAACTTGGACAGGCTTGTGTCATGCTTATTTTGATGTTTCTAATTCTGTGATCATGATAGGATTTAATAAAGCATTAATGAACCACTGCTTTATTGGATATAGGACTCATAGATGCTTTGAGATATCAACTACTTTAAAAGAAACTTTATTTTTTAGAGACGTTTTAGGTTCATAGCAAAATTAAAGGGAAAGTACAGAGTTCCCATACACCCTCTACTCCCACATGCATAGCCTCCCCCACTATCAACATCTTGCACCAGAGCAGGACATTTGTTACAGTTGATGAACCTAAATTCACACATCATAATCACTCAAAGTCCATACAAAATATAGAATAGTTTCACTGTCCTAAAAATCCTCTGTGTTCTATGTATTCATCTCTCCCTTTTTTCCTAACCCCTGGCAAACAATGATCTTTTTACGGTCTCCATAGTTCTACCTTTTCCAGAATGTCATATAGTTGATATCATGCCATATGTGGCCTTTTTCAAATCGGTGTCTTTCACTTAGTAATATGTATTTAGGGTCCCTGTATGTCTCCATGGCTTGATAGCTCATTTCTTTTTAACTATGAATAATATTTCATTGTCTGCATGTTTATTAATCAAGTCACCTACAAGGACATCTTGGTTGCTTCCAAATTTTGGCAATTATGAATCAAGCCACTCTAAACATCCATGTGCAGGTTTTTGTGTGGACATACGTTTTCAACTCCTTTGAGTAAATTCCATGGAGCACAATTGCTGGATTGTATAGGAAGATTGTGTTTAGTTTTGTGAGAAACTACCGAAGTGTCTTCCAAAGTGGCTGTACCATTTTGCATTCCCTCCATCAATGAGTGAGAGTTCTTGTTTCATATTCTTAGCTACATTTGATGTTGTCAGTGTTTTGGATTTGGGCCATTCTAATAGATGTATAGTAGTATCTTATTGCTTTAATTTGCACTTTTCTAATGAAATATGGTGTTGAACATGCTTATTGCTGCATCTGCATATCATCTTTGGTGAGGTATCTCTTCAAGTCTTTTGCCCATTTAAAAATTATTGGGTTGTCCATTTTCTTATTGTTGAGTTTTAAGAGTTCTTTGTGTATCTATCTATATCTATATATATGTATACACACACACACACACACACACACACACACATATATATATATATTTAAGTTTATTTATTTTGGAGGGGGAGAGCACAAGCAGGGGAGGGGCAGGAAGAGAGGGAGAGAGAGGATCCCAAGCAGGCTCCACGCTGTCAGCTCAGAGCCTGATGCTGGGGCTCGATTCCATGAACTGAGCTCGATTCCAGAGCCTGAGGATAGGGCTCCCATCTTCCATGTGAGATCATGACCTGAGCTGAAACCAAGAATTGGACACTTAGCCAACTCAGCCATCCAGGCTGCCTTTGCATATTTTGGGTAACAGTCATTTATCAGATATATTGCTTATGGATATTTATTTCCCAGTCTGTGGCTTGTCTTCTCATTCTCTTGAATTAACTCACTTTTTAGAAGGGGATTCTGAAAAAGATTGAAGGGTAACGAAAGTTCTGATACAGAGAATGGTTTATAATTTTGTGATTAAAATTTTTTTTAATGTTTATTTTTTGAGAGAGAGAGAGAGAGAGAGACAGAGCACGAGCAGGGGAAGGGCAGAGAGAGTGAGGGAGACCCAGAATCCAAAGCAGGCTCCAGGCTCTGAGCTGTCAGCACAGAGCCTGACACAGTGCTCCAACCCACAAACTGTGAGATCATGTCCTGAGCCAAAATCAGATGCTTAGCCAACTGAGCCACCCAGGCAGCCCTATAATTTTATGATTTAAGATAGATCTCTAGGGACACCTGGCTGATTCAGTTGGTTTAGCATCTGACTCAATTTCCCCGTAGGTCATGATCCCAGGTCTTGGGATTGAGCCCCGTGTTGGGCTCCACACTGGGCTTGGAGCCTGCTTGGAATTCTCTCTTTCTCCTTTTGTTCCTCTCCTCCGTTCTCTCTCTCTCTCTCGCTCTCTCTCTCTCTCTCTCTCTCTAAAACAAAACCAAAAACAAAAACAAAAGAGTCTTCAGATAAAAAATTTGGAAGTACTACTTACACATTCAGAATCACTTAAGATTTTTATTAATTTTGTGAAATACATATCAGTTGCATTAACCTGTATATTATTTTAAAAAGAAAAACACTTTAGTTACTCTCCATTGTCAACTTTTTTTTTTTTTTTTAAGATTTTAATCTCTATATTCAACATGGGGCTCAAACTCACAACCTTAAGATCAAGAGTAGCATGCTTTATTGGCTGAGCCAGCCAGGCATCCCCCACTCTGTTGTCTACTTAATAAAATTCTTTCATTATCTTTCTTGAACACATTTCCAATTTTTATTGTTATTGTTTTCCTTTATAGATGATATATAATACATCAGCCAAACTGAACCATTCTGTATTTCCCACAGGGCCTTTCTTCTGTCTTTCTCCTCTCTATTCAAAAATCTTCTATCCTTTAATTCAAGTACTGCCTTTTCATGATACCTTAAGGAAGACTTTGAATCTAACCTAAGAGTATGGTACAAAATATGCAAAACTTAGTATCTAATGATGTTTGTTGTAGCATTATTTATAGTAGCCAAGTAGTGGAGACCACCATGATGTTTAGCAACAGTGGAACAATTATAATGAAAAATGATGTATAGTAGGGCCATATAGAAACATAGAGAGATGATTATGGTATAGTTGGGGGTAAAAAGCCAAATACCAAAATCATGCATGCAAAGTAATTACAGTTCTGAAACAAAAAACAAATGAAAATAGATGAAATGAGGAAGTACACCAAAATAAGTTTTATTAGAGTGGAAGAATGACATGTGCATTTTTTTCTCATTTTATAAATTTTATGTAATACATGTAAAATTAAATAATAATAAATTTTTATGGTAAATATTTGTGCATTTTATTTTACTGTTTAAACGTTTGGTCAAAGCACTGTTAGGAAAACCCCAAAATGAAGCACATAAAGTGTTGAATATTGGGTAACTGCATTGTAAGGGTTTGCAGTGTTTTATAGTTAGCTATAAAAGTTATATCTTTTAGTGATCAGGAGAGCTAGGAGACATCTGAATGTGATGTTTGGATATGGCAGAATTGGTGAAATTTTAATCTTCTAGTTTCTGGCTCTTTGAAGAAAAAAACATTCTTAAAAAATCATGGGGTATTGCCTGTGAGAAGAAAAGAAGGTAAAATAAGATGAAAGTGCATCTTTTTTTTTTCCTTTTTCTTTTTTTAAGTAGGCTCCATGTCCAATGTGGGGCCCAAAGTCACGACCCTGAGATCAAGAGTTGCAGGCTACCAAATGAGCCAGTCAGGTGCCCCAAGATGCGAGGGCTGATGAATGAAGATATTGAAAGGACATAGGAAAGGGAAGGGCAGCCATATAAATAGAGGTGACTATAAAAGAGAGACACCAGAGTGTAAAAATAGTGTGGAGAAGGCCAAAGCTTGGAATGAAGCTTGTGACAAATGCTTAAGTCCATAAAAAGCTTTTAAAATTATTTTAATAGCAATAACAACAAAGAAAGAATAGTCCTGCTGTTTGGACTGTAGTGTTATGTTAGTAAATTGTCAGAGAAAGCAGAGCATTTCTGTTCCCATTTGGCTTTGATCTTTTATTTAAAGGAGAATTATCTCTATTTTTATTTTTATTTGAATATAGTTGACATACAATGTTACATTAGTTTCAGATGTACAATGTAGTGATTCAACACGTTTATAGTTATGCTGTGCCCACCACAAGTGTAGCTACCATCTGTCACCATACAATGCTATTACAGTCCAAGTGAGTATATTCCCTAAACCGTACCTTTTATTTTCATGACCTGTTAATTCCATTACTGGAAGCCTCTACCTCTTTCTCCTCTTCACTCATTTTGCCCATAACCCCACCTGCTTTTCCTCTGGCAATCATCGGTTTGAAGGAGAATTATTTTTATTTTATTTTTTTGTAATTTTTAAAATGTATTTATTTTGAGAGCGGGAGTGAGAGCAGAGAGGGGCAGAGAGAGAGGGAGAGAGAGAGAATTCCAAGCAGACTCTGTACTGTCAGCACAAAGCCCAATTCAGGGCTTGAACCTACAAACCACAAGATCATGACCTGAGCTGAAATCAAGAGTCAGACGCTTAACTGACTGAGCCACCCTGGCACCCTGAAGGAGAATTATTTTTATAATAAAGAGGATAAAAGGGCTATTGTTCTTTTATAGTTACTTATCAAATATATTTATTATGTAAGATTTCCATGTTTATTGTAAATTTATTAAAAAAATTTTTGGGGGATACCATTAGTTTATTATAAAAGAGAGACATGAGAATTATTTACATGATGAAAGATTTCACAACTTCACTGGAATGGTCAGCTTCACTTCATGCCATTTCAATAATGATTTATTTCAGTCTACATACCTTCCAAGAATGTCACCATCTGTAAATAAGAAATAATCCTTGTCATCTAGAACTACTTTGGTGCCTCCGTATTCTGGGAGAAGAACTTTATCTCCAGCTTTCACACTGACTGGTTGATCTCTCCACCCTTTCCTTTAGAGCCTGATCCAACAGCTACTACTGTTGCTTGCAAAACTTTTCCTTGAGATTTTTCTGGAAGCATAATGCCTCCTTTGGTTACAGTTTCAGCTGCACTCCTTTCAACTAAAACTCTGTCAAAGAGGGGAAGAAACTTCCTAAACGCTTGTCCTGCCATGACTCTGGCCGCTGTAGTTCCTACTCTGCTCTGGAGTTGCCGCGGCTGCAGTGAGACCCGCAGTCCGACCCCCGGGCCACGTGAACGTGGGAAAAGCTCCATGTTTATTGTAAATTTAAAAGACAGACTTGTATGGGAAGAAACACACCACCCATATTTATGCCACTCAGGTATAACTATTACTGATATTTTCTTGTGCACCCTCCCAGAATTCTTTTGAGCATAATGTATATATGTATGCAGCATATTTTTTATAAAAAAGGGATGAAACTGCTATTCAGTAGTTTCTTCTTTTTCTCAGAAGTTAATTTCCTCAGAATATGTTCTAAAGTTTTCCATGTTGGTAAATGGAGACTGCACCATCTTTTAAAAAGCATTTATTAAATTACAGCATGTATGCACGAGAGTATGCAAACTGCACAGCTCAGTAAATAATCTTCAAAATAAATATACTCATATAAACACTACTCAATTTAAGAATTAGACCATTATTAGTACCCTAGAAGCCCTAATTATGCTCTTTTCCAATCATTAACCCTTCCTCCTCTCCAGAGATACACTGTTCTGATTTCTAATTCCATAGATTACTCTAGCCTGTGTTTGTACTTCATATGAATATGAATATAGTAAATATGAATATGGTAAATATTCTTTTGTTTCTTCTGTCACTCAGCATTATATTTTGAGGTTCATCTATGTTGTATGCAGTTGTGGTTTTTTATTGTTGTGTAGTATTCCAGTTTATGAACAAACCACAATGCATTTATCCATTCTACTATTGATAGACTTTGAGTTATTTGTAGTTTATTCTGTTTACCACTATACATACATAGTGCACATAGTTTTGTGCCTGGCAGATAACAGGCATTCAATAAGTGTTTATTGAATTTAAGAATGAAATGTCTCACATTTCTTTATGATTACTACTGAATGTTCTCCAAGTTATAAAATGTTAGTAATATACTTTTATCTTCTTCCTGCTAGTGCAAAGACCTTGGAATACTTTAACACCATTTATCCCTCCTGACTTGTATGCTGCTACTATAGTGTAGTTTTGTTTAAAATTTAAATCCTGTAGGGGTGCCTGGGTGGCTCAGTCGGTTGAGTATCTGACTCTTGATTTTGGCTCAGGTCACAGTCCCAGGGTTGTGGGATTGAGCCCTGCATCAGGCTCTGCTCTGAGCTTGGGGAATGCTTTAGATTCTTTCTCTCTCTCCCTCTACCCCCTTCCCTCCCCACTCCAAAATAAAATAAAATTTTAAAAGATTAAAAAAAGATTTAAGCCATATAGAACAGTCAGTATTCATTTAGGTTTACTTACAATTTATTCTTTCTGTTACTCCTTTTTTTCCCCCCTTCCTGCTTCTCCAAAGACTTCATCTGGCATAAATTTTCTTCTGCTTGAAGCAAACTTTATTTGTAATAGTGCCAAAGTAGGAGCAAGCCAGATGTCTTTAATCAGATGAATGTATAAACAAATTGAGGTATATCCATGTATACAGTCGAATACTACTCAGCAATAAAAAGGAACAAACTATTTTTATTATTTTTATTAAAAATTTTTTTCAAAACTTTACTTTCGGGGGGGGGGAGAGAACGAGTGGGGGAGGAGCAGAGAGAGAGAGAGAGAGAGAGAGAGAGAGAGAATCCCAAACAGGCTCTGCAATGTCAGCACAGAGCCCAGTGTGGGGCTTGATCTCATGAAACATGAGATCATGACTTAGTGATGAGCCGAAGTTAAAAGTCAGACACTTAACCAACTGAGCCACCCAGGTGCCCCACAAACATTTTATTTTATTTTATTTTATTTTATTTTATTTTATTTTATTTTATTTTATTTTATCTTATTTTATTTTATTTTTTAACTTCTATTTGTTTTTAATGTTTATTATTATTTTTTTTTAATTTTTTTTTTAACATTTATTTATTTTTGAGATAGAGAGCATGAACGGGGGAGGGTCAGAGAGAGAGAGGATGACACAGAATCCGAAACAGGCTCCAGACTCTGAGCTGTCAGCACAGAGCCCGACGCGGGGCTTGAACTCACAAACCGCGAGATCATGACCTGAGCCGAAGTCGGACGCTTAACCGACTGAGCCACCCAGGTGCCCCTTAATGTTTATTATTGAGAGAGAGAGAGAGAGAATGCATGCATGCATGAGTAGGGGAGGGGGAGAAAGAGAGGGAGACTGAGGATCTGAAGTGGGCTCTGTGCTGACAGTAGAGAGCCCGAAGCAGCGCTCAAACCCAAGAACCATGAGATCATGACCTGAGCTGAAGTTGGATGCTTAACCGACTGAGCCTCTTAGTTGCCCCCAAAAGGAACAAACTATTGTTATACACAATCACATAAAAGAGTCTCAAAATAATTATACTGAGTTTTCTTTGTGGGAATTTTTTTTTTTAATGTTTTTATTTATTTTTGAGACAGAGACAGAGCATGAGCAGCGGAGGGGCAGAGAGAGCGGGAGACACAGAATCTGAAGCAGGCTCCAGGCTCCTAGCGGTCCGCACAGAGCCCGACACGGGGCTCGAACTCACGGAGTGTGAGATCATGACCTGAACTGAAGTTGGATGCTTAACCAACTGAGCCACCCAGGCGCCCCTCTTTGTGGGAATTCTAAGAATGCTCTGTTCTTGTTTGAAAGTGTTTATTTCACATTATGCTTGAAAGATATTTTTTCAGGGAATAGAATTCTATTAGTTATTATCATTCAGCAGTTTGAGGATGTGTTTCTGTTGTGTTTTGGTTTCTATTATTTTTATTGAAGGTAGCAGACAGTCTGATTTTTTTTCCATGAAGGTAATCTGTTTCCTTCCTCTAGTTGCTTTAAGCATTTTTTCCCTTTGTTTTTGTCTTTGAACGTAGTATGATTTTCTTTGTACTTATTTGCTTGAATTTCATTGGGCTTCTTGTATCTCTATCATGATGATTAAAATCATTTTTTAAGAATTTTAAGCCATTATCACTTTGCGTGTTCTTCTGTCCCATTTTCTTCCTCCTTTTGGAATTTTTGATTTTCCCACTATACCCTCCTCTGTCTCTTGCACCCTTCCTTTTGTTTTTGTTATATTTTATCCTTTTGTCTCTTTGTGTTTTATTCTGCATATTTTCTTTTGATCTATATTCTGAGCTGCTGTTAATCCCACCCATGGAATTCTTAATTTTGGTTAATTGTATGCTCCAATATTAGATTATTTATTTGGTTCTTTGATGATTTTGTCACTTATGCCTTTTATTTCCTTGAACACATTTAGCATGTTTTTTTTCAGGTTTATTGAGATACAATTGATGTAAAATAAACTGCACATCTTTAAAATGTGCAGTGTGATGAGTTTTGATATGTATGATCATCACCACAATCAACATAATCATTACTCCTGTAAGTTTCTTCATGTGTCTTTATAATTCTTGCCTCCTATTGCTTTCACCCCTGCTATTCCCTGTCCCTAAGTAACCACTGATCTGCTTTCTGTTGCTACAAATTACTTGTATTTTTGGAAATGTACAGTATGTACTTTTTGGGGAACTTCTTTCACTTTGAATAATTATTTTGAGATTCATCCATGTGGCTGTGTGTATTAAATAGTTTCTTTTTATTGCTGAGTAGTATCCTGTTGTATGTATATATCTAAGTTTGTTGATCCATTTATCTATTGAAGGACATTTCGGTTGTTTCTGGTTTTTGGCTATTACAATAAATAAAGGTGCTAAGGAACATTCTTATATAGGTCTATGCATGGACATAAGGCATGGATATTTTTTAGTCTGTTTCTGATAACTGTATTTTCTGGATCCCTGTCAGGGAATCTATTGTTGCTTTAAAAAAAGATCTTTCTGGATCTTTCTCAGATCTTTCTGAGCCTGGGTGGCTCAATTGGTTAAGCATCTGACTTCGGCTTAGGTCATAATCTCATGGTTTGTGAGTCTGAGCCCCACATCGGTCTCTGTTTTGACAGTTCAGAGACTAGAGTCTGCTTCGGATTCTGTCTCCTTGTCTCTTTGCCCTTTCCCCGCTCCCTGCTCGCACTGTCTCTCTCTCTCTCTCAAAAATAAAAAATAAACATCAAAAAAACAACTAAAACTCTTTCCTTTTATGCCTAGTCATATTTGATTTATATTGGATGTTATGAATAGAAGAGTTATAGAGATAACTTGAGGTTTAAGTGTAAACATTTATGGTTGCTTCTAGCAGGCGACTAGAGACACTAGTGATTCTGTATCACCTTAATTCAGTTTTAAGTACTGAGATGATTACAGGATGATACAAGAGAAACTGCATAAGTCTGCCAGTTGATTTTTCAGCAGAAACTTTTCAGGCCAGAAGGGAGTGGCATGATATATTCAGAGTGCTGAAAGGGAAAAAACCTACAAGCAAGAACACTCTGCTCAGCAAGATTATCCTTCAGAATAGAAGGAGAGATAAAGAATTTCCCAAACAAAAGTTAAAGAAATTTATCATCACTAAATCAGCCTTTCAGGAAATGTTAAAGGGAATTCTTTAAGTGTAAAGAAAAGGCCATAAGAAGGAAGAAAATTACAAAAGGAAAAAATGTCACAGGTAAAAGCAATTGTATTAAAGGTAGTAAATTAATTACTTATAAAGCCAGTATGGTGGTTAAAACACAAAAGTAGTAAAATCAGTTATGTCCACAAAAATTACCCAAGGGATACACAAAATAAAAAGATGTAAAATATGACATCATCTACATAAAACATTGGAGAAGAGAGTAATAATTTAGTGCTTTTAGGATGTGTTCAAATGTAAGTGACAGTCAACTAAATAGAGACCACTGTGCACTTAAGATGTTATATACTAATCAAGTGGTAACCAAAATCAAAAACTTGTAATGCATACACAAAAAATAAAGAGAATGGAAGGGCGCTTGGCTGGCTTAGTTAGTGGAGCATGACTCTTGATCTCAGGGTTGTGAGTTTGGAGTCACAAGTTCAAGCCCTACTTTGGGGAGAGTTTAATTAAAAAAAAAAAGAGAGAGAGAGAGAGAGAATGGAATCCAAGCATAACACTAGAGAAAGCCATAAAACCACAAGGTGAGAGAGCAAGAGAAGAAGAAAGGAATACGGAAGAACTACAAAAACAACCAAAGAACAACTAATAAAATGGTAGTAAGTACATACCTATAAATAATTACTTTAAATGTAAATGGATTAGTGTTACACTCAAAAGACATAGGGTGACAAAATGGATAAAAAAACAAGACCCATCTAGATGTTGCCTACAAGAGACTAATTTCAGACTGAAAGACACATACAGAATGAAAGTAAAGGGATGGAAAAACATATACCATGCAAATGGAAGTGGGGGGGAAAAAAGGCCAGGGTAACAGTGCTTATCAGACAAAATAGGCTTCCTTCCTTCCTGCCTTCCTGCCTTCCTTCCTTCCTTCCTTTTAAATGTTTGTTTTTGAGAGGGGAGAGCTTGAGTGGGAGAGGTGCAGAGAGAGGGACAGAGGATCTGAAGCAGACTCCATGCTGACAGCAGATAGCCTGATGCAGAGCTTGAACTCATGAACTGTCAGATGCTGAACCCACTGAACCCCTTTATTTATTTGGTTTTAATTTAAATCCCAGTTAGTTAATGTATAGTGTAGTAATTGTTTCAGGAATGGAATTTAGTGATTTATCACTTACATAAAACACCCAGTGCTCATCCCAACTTAATTCCTGTCACTCACTTAGCCCATCCCCCCCCCAACTCCCCTCCAGCAACTTTCAGTTTGTTCTGATTTAAGAGCCTCTTATGGTTTGCCTCCCTCTCTGTTTTTATTTTATTTTTCCTTCCCTCCCTCTATGCTCATCTGTTTTGTTTCTTAAATTCCACATATGAGTGAAACCATATTATTTGTGTTTCTTTCACTGACTTACTTTGTTTAGTATAATACACTCTAGTTTCATCTACATTGTTGCAAATGGCAAGATTTCATTTTTTGATTGCCAGGTAATATTCAGTGTGTGTGTGTGTGTGTGTGTGTGTGTGTGTGTATACACACCCCACATCTTCTTTATCCATTCATCAGTCAGTGGACATTTGGGCTCTTTCCATACTTTGGCTGTTGTCAATAGTGCTGCTATAAACATTGGGGTGCACGTTCCCCTTCGAATCAGCATTTTTGTATCATTTGGATAAATACCTAAAAGTGTAATTGCTGGGTCGTAGGGCCATGCTGCTTTTAATTTTTTGAGGAACCTTCATATTTTCCAGAGTGGCTGCACCAGTTTGCATTCCTACCAACAGTGCAAAAGTGTTCCCTTTTCTCTGTATCCTCACCAACATCTGTTGTTTCCTGAGTTGTTAATTTTAGTCATTCTGACAGGTGTGAGGTGATATCTCATTGTGGTTTTGATTTATATTTCCCTGATGATGGGTAGTCAGACAAAATAGACTTTAAAACAAAGACTGTAGCAAGAGACAAAGACACTACATAATGATAAAAGGACCAATCAAACAAGAGGATATAGTAATTGTAAATATCTATGCACTCAACATAGGAGCACCTGAATTCATAAAGCAGTATTAAATAGGCATAAGGGAAGAAATTGACAGTAATGCAGTGATAGAGGGGAGCTTAACAGCTCACTTACATCAATGGATAGATCATCCAGACAGAAAATTAATGAAAACAGTGGCTTTGAATGACACATTTGACCAATAGACCTAACATATCTATATATACAGAACATTCTATGTCCAAACAGCAAAATCCACATTCTTTTCAAGTGCATGTGCAACATTCTTCAGGATAGATCACATGTTAGGCCACAAAACAAATCTCAGTAAATTTAAGAAGATTGAAATTATGTCAGGCATCTTTTTGACAACAATAGCATGAAATTAGAAATCAATTAAAAGAAAATCGTAAAAAAAACATGTATAGGTCAAATAATATGCTGCTAAACAGCAAATGGGTCAACAAAGAAGTCAAAGAGGAAATTAAAAATACATGGAGACAAATGAAAATGAAAACAAATGGTTCAAAATCTTTGGGATGCAGCAAAAGCAGTTCTAAAATGTGTTTATAGTGATATAGGCCTACCTCAAGAAAAAGAAAAAATCTCTAACAACCTAAAGGAGCTAGAAAAAAGAACAAACAGAGCTCAAAAATAGTAGAGGGAAGGAAATAATAAAGATTAGAGTGGAAATAAATAAATAGATAGATAGATAGATAAATAAAAAGAAAAGCTCAATGACACCAATCTTGTCTTTGAGACAAGTTGGTAAACCTTTGGTCAGACTCATGAAGAAAAAAAGATAAATAAAATCAGAATTGAAGGTGGAGAAATGACAATTGACACCACAGAAATACAAAGAATTATGAGAGTATTATGAAAAGTTATGTGTCAACAAATTGGACAACCTAGAATAAATGGATAAATTCCTAGCATACAATTGTCTAAAACGGAATCAGGAAGAGGGAGAAAATCTGAACAGATTGATTACTAGTAATGAAATTGAATCAGTAATAAAAGAACTTCCAACAGAGGAAAGTCCAGGATCAGATTGCTTTACAGGCAAACTCTACCAAACATTTAAAGATGACTTAATACCTGTTCTCCTCAACGTGTTCCAAAAAATAGAAGAGAAAGGAAAACTTCCCAATTCATTCTATGAGGCCAGCATTACCCTAATAGCAAAACTGGTCAAAGACACTACAAAAAAAGGCCAATATTTCTGATGAACACAGATGCAAAAATGCTCAAAAAATTATTAACAAACCAAATTCATGGATACATTTAAAAATTCATTCATGATCAAGTGGAATTTATTCCAGAGGTACAATGGGTGGTTCAGTATTCACGAATTAATCCAATATTTCACATTAACAAGAGGAAAAACCATACGCTTATTTCAATAGATGCAGAAAAAGCATTTGACAAAATACAGTATTTGTTCATGATAACAGCTTACAACAAAGTGGGTTTTAGAGGGAACATATCTCAAGGGTGAAAAACTGAAAGCTTCTAGTCTAAGATCAGGGACAAGACAAGGATGACCTCTCACCACTTTTATTCAGCCTAGTACTGGAAGTCGTGACTGCAGCAATTAGACAAGAAAAAGAAAGAAAACACATCCAGACTGGTAAGGAAGAAGTAAAACTCATTATTTGCAGATGACATGATACTTAATGTAGAAAACCCTAAAGACTTCATGAAAAAACTATTAGAACTGATAAATGAATTAAGTAAAGTTGTGGATACAAGATTAATACAAGATATTTGTTGCATCTCTATACACTAATAAATAATGAAAGAGAAATTAAAACACTCCCACTTACAGTTGCACCATAAATAGTAAAATACATAGGAATATATTTAATTAAGGAGGTGAAAGACCTATACTCTGAAACCTGTAAGACATTGATGAACAAAATTGAAGATAACACAAAGTAATAGAAAGATATACCATCTTCTTGGGTTCAGATAATATTCTTAAAATACTTATACTACCCAAAGCAACCTACAGATTCAGTGCAATCCCTATCAAAATGCCAATAGCATTTTTCACATAATGAGAACAAATAATACTAAAATTTGCATGGAACTATGAAAGACATCAAATATACAAAACAGTCTTGAGAATGAAGAACAAAACTGGAGGTATCATTCCAGATTTCAAGTTATACTACAAAGCTATAGTAATTAAAACAGTATGGTACTGGTGCAAAAATAGAAACATAGATCATTGGAACAGGATAGAGAGCTCAGAAGTAAACCCATACATGTATGGTAAATTAATCTATGATAAATGAGGTAGGACTATACAATGGGGAAAAGATAGTCTCTTCAATAAATGGCATTGGGAAAACTGGACAGCTACACGCAAAAGAATCAAACTGGACCACTTTCTTACACCTTACATAAAAATAAACTCAAAATGGATTAAAGACCTAAATGTGAGACCTGAAACTATAAAACTCCAAAAAGAAAACATAAGCAATATTCTTTTGGACATTGGCCTTAGCAACATATTTATGGATCTGTCTCCTCAGGCAAGACAAACAAAAGTGACAATATGCTATTGGATTACACCAAAATAAAAAGCTTTTGTATAGCAAAGGAAACTATCAACAAAACAAAAAGGCAAGGTAGTGAATGGAGGGAGATATTTGCAAATAATATATCCAATAAAGTTTAGTATCAAAAAAATACACAAAAATTTATACAACTCAACACCAAAAAAACAAAAAATCCAATTAAAAAATGGGCAGAGGACCTCAATAGACATTTTTTTAAAAAGAAGACATACAGATGATCAACAGACACATGAAAAGATGCTCAATATCATTAATCATCAGGGAAATGCAAATCAAAACCACAATGAAATATCACCTCATACCAGTCAGAATGGCTGGTATCAAAAGGACAAGAAATAACAGATGTTGAAGATATGGAGAAAAGGGAATCGTTGTGCACTGTTGGTGGGTGCTAACATTTGAGAAAAAGTATGGAGGTCTTTCAAAAAGTTAGAAATACCACACAACAAGGATGTCCACTGTCACCACTGTTAATTCATCATAGCACTGGAAGTCCTAGCCTCAGCAGTCAGACAACACAAAGAAATAAAAAGCATCCACATTGGCCAGGAGGAAGTCAAACTTTCACTCTTCACAGATGACATGATACTCTGTGTGGAAACCCCAAAAGATTCTACCAGAAAACTGCTAGAACTGATCCATGAATTCAGCAAAGTTGCAGTATAAAATCAATGCACAGAAATTGGTTGCATTTTTATACACCAATAATGAAGCAGCAAAAAGAGAAATCAAGGAGTTGATCCTATTGACAATTGCATCAAAACCAATAAAATACCTAGGAATAAACCTAACCAAAGAGGTGTAAAATCTGTACACTGAAAACTATAGAAAGTTTATGAAAGAAATTGAAGATACAAAAAAATAGAAATATAATCCATGCTCATGGATTGGAAGAACAAATATCGTTAAAATGTTGATACTACCCAAAGCAATCATACATATTCAATGCAATTCCAATCAAAATAACAACAGCATTCTTCACAGAGGTAGAACAAACAATCCTAAAATTTGTATGGAACCACAAAAGACCTCAAATAGTCAAAGCAATCCTGAAAAAGAAAACCAAAGCTGGAGGCATCAAAAGTCCAGACTTCAAAATGTGTTATAAAGCTATAATCATCAAGACAGTATGGTATTGGCACAAAAACAGACACTCAGATCAGTGGAACAGAATAGAGAACCCCGAAATGGACCCACAAACATATGGCCAACTAGTCTTTGACAAAGCAGGAAAGAATATCCAATGGAATATAGACAGTCTCTTCAGCAAATGGTGTTAGGAAAACTGGACAGCAACATGCAGAAGAATGAACCTGGGCCAGTTTCTTACACCATACACAAAAATAAACTCAAAATGGATGAAATATTTAAGCATAAGACAGGAAGCCATCAAAATCGTCAAGGAGAAAGCAGGCAAAAACCTCTTTGACCTTGGTCGCAGCAACTTCCTACTCAACATGTCTCTGGAGTCAAGGGAAACAAAAGCAAAAATGAACTCTTGGGACCTCATCAAGATAAAAAACTTCTGCATGGTGAAGGAAACAATCAGCAAAACTAAAAAGCAACCGATGGAATGGGAGAAGATCATAATCCAGTGAAGAAATGGGCAAAAGACATGAATAGGCACTTTTCTAAAGAAGACATCCAGATAGCCAACAGACACATGAAAAAATTCTCAACATCACTCATCATCAGGGAAATACAAGTCAAAACCACAATGAGATGGCACCTCACAGCAGTCAAATGGCTAAAATTAACAACTCAGGTAATGACAGATGTTGGCGAGGATGTGGAGAAAGAGGAACCCTCTTGCACTGTTGGTGGGAATGCAAACTGGTACAGCCACTCTGGAAAACAGTATGGAGGTTCCTCAAAAACTTAAAAATGGAACTACTCTACAACCCAGCAATTGTACTACTAGGTATTTATCCAGGGGAAACAGGTGTGCTGTTTTGAAGGGGCACATGCACCCCAATGTTTATAGCAATGCTGTCAACAATAGCCAAAGTACAGAAAGATCCCAAATGTCCATCGATGGATGAATGGATAAAGAAGATGTGATATATATAGAATGGAGTATTACTTGACAATGAAAAATAATGAAACCATACCATTTACAACAATGTGGATGGAACTAGAGTATATAATGCTAAGTGAAATTAGTCTGTCAGAGAAAGACAAATATGATATGACTTAACTCATGTGGAATTTAAGATACAAAACAGGTGAACATAAGGGAGGGGAAGCAAAAATAATATAAAAACAGGGAGGAGGTCAAAACACAAGAGGCTCTTAAATACAGAGAACAAACTAAGGGTTGCTGGAGGGATTGTGGGTGGGGAGATGGGCTAAATGGGTAAGGGGCATTAAGGAAGATACTTGTGGGATGAGTGCTGGGTGTTAATATGTAGGATGAATCACTGGATTTTACTCCTGAAATCATTACTGCACTATGTGCTAACTAACTTGGATGTAAATTAAAAAAAATAATAATAATAAAAAAATAGAAATACCATAGAGGGGTGCCTAGCTGGCCCAGTAGGTGGAGAGTGTGACTCTTGATCTTGGGGTTTTGATTTCGAGCTCTGCATTGGGTATAGAGGTTACTTTAAAATAAAATCTTAAAAAATATACCATATGGGGGCGTCTGGGTGGCTTAGTTAAGCATCCAACTTCAAGTCAGGTCATGATCTCACAGTTTGTGGGTTTGAACCCTGTGGTGAGCTCTGTGCTGACAGCTTAGAGCCTGGAGCCTGCTTTGGATTCTGTGTCTCCCTCTCTCTCTCCCCGCCCCCCATGCTCTGTCTGTCTGTCTGTCTCTCTCTCAAAAATAAATAAACATTAAAAAAATTTTTTTTTAAATAACAGATCTTCTTGGGGGGGGCCTGGGTGACTCAGTCCATTGAGCATCTGACTCTTGATTTTGGGTCAGGCCATGATCTCACCATTTCTGAGTTTGAGCCCCACATTGGGCTCTGCACTAACAGTGCAGATCCTGCTTAGAATTCTCTCTCTCCTTTCTCTCTGCGCCTCCCCTCCTCGAGAAAGTCAAGATAGAAGGAACATACTTAAATATGCCAACAAACATATGCCAACAAAGAGGACAACCTGGAAGAAGTGGACAAATTCCTAAGCACCCACACACTTCCAAAACTCAATCAGGAGGAAATAGAAAGCTTGAACAGACCCATAACCAGCGAAGAAATTGAATCGGTTATCAAAAATCTCCCAACAAATAAGAGTCCAGGACCAGATGGCTTCCCAGGGGAGTTCTACCAGACGTTTAAAGCAGAGATAATACCTATCCTTCTTAGGCTGTTCCAAAAAATAGAAAGGGAAGGAAAACTTCCAGACTCATTCTATGAAGCCAGCATTACTTTGATTCCCAAACCAGACAGAGACCCAGCGAAAAAACAGAACGACAGGCCAATATCCCTGATGAATATGGATGCAGAAATTCTCAGTAAGATACTAGCAAATCAAATTCAACAGCATATAAAAAGAATTATTCACCATGATCAAGTGGGATTCATTCCTGGGCTGCAGGGCTGGTTCAACATTTGCAAATCAGTCGATGTGATACATCACATTAATGAAAGAAAAGAACCATATGATCCTGCCAATTGATGCAGAAAAAGCATTTGACAAAATTCAGCATTCTTTCTTAATAAAAACCCTCGAGAAAGTTGGGATAGAAGGAACATACTTAAACATCATAAAGGCCATTTATGAGAAGCCCACAGCTAATATCATCCTCAATGGGGAAAAATTGAGAGCTTTCTCCCTGAGATCAGGAAGACGACAGGGATGTCCACTCTCACCGCTGTTGTTTAACATAGTGTTGGAAGTACTGGCACCAGCAATCAAACAACAAAAGGAAATCAAAGGCATCACAATTGGCAAAGATGAAGTCAAGCTTTCACTTTTTCCAGATGACATGATATTATACATGGAAAATCTGATAGATTCCACCAAAAGTCTGCTAGAACTGATACATGAATTCAGCAAAGTTGCAGGATACAAAATTAATGTACAGAAATCAGTTGCATTCTAATACACTAATAATGAAGCAACAGAAAGACAAATAAAGAAACTGATCCCATTCACAATTGCACCAAGAAGCATAAAATACCTAGGAATAAACGTAACCAAAGATGTAAAAGATCTGTATGCTGATTACTATAGAAAGCTTATGAAGGAAATTGAAGAAGATATAAAGAAATGGAAAAACATTCCGTGCTCATGGATTGTAAGAATGAATATTGTTAAAATATCAATACTACCCAAAGCAATCTACACGTTCAATGCATTCCCAATGAAAATTGCACCAGCATTCTTCTTGAAGCTAGAACAAGCAATCCTAAAATTTGTATGGAACCACAAAAGACCCTGAATAGCCAAAGTAATTTTGAAGAAGAAGACCAAAGCCAGAGGCATCACAATCCCAGACTTTAGCCTCTACTTCAAAGTTGTAATCATCAAGACAGCATGGTATTGGCACAAAAACAGACACATAGACCAATGGAATAGAATAGAAACCCCAGAATTAGATCCACAAAAGTGTGGCCAACTAATCTTTGACAAAGTAGGAAAGAATATCCAATGGAAAAAAGTGTCTTTAACAAATGGTACTGGGAGGACTGGACAGCAACATGCAGAAGAATGAAACTAGACCACTTTCTTACATCATTCACAAATATAAACTCAAAGTGGATAAAGGACCTGAATGTGAGACAGGAAACCATCAAAACCCTATAGGAGAAAGCAGGAAAAAACCACTCTGACCTCAGCCGCAGCAATTTCTTACTCAACACATCCCCAAAGGCACGGGAATTAAAAGCAAAAATGAATTATTGGGACCTCATGAAGATAAAAAGTTTCTGCACTGCCAAGGAAACAATCAACAAAACTAAAAGGCAACCAACGGAATGGGAAAAGATATTTGCAAATGACATACCAGACAAAGGGCTAGTATCCAAAATCTATAAAGAACTCACCAAACTCCACATCCGAAAAACAAATAATCCAGTGAAGAAATGGGCAGAAAACACGAATAGACACTTCTCTAAAGAAGACATCCAGATGGCCAACAGGCACATGAAAAGATGCTGAACGTCACTCCTCATCAGGGAAATACAAATCAAAACCACACTCAGATACCACCTCACATTAATTAGAGTGGCCAAAATGAACAAATCAGGAGACTATAGCTGCTGGTGAGGATGTGAAGAAACGGAACCCTCTTGCACTGTTGGTGGGAATGCAAACTGGTGCAGCCGCTCTGGAAAACAGTGTGGAGATTCCTCAAAAAATTAAAAATAGATCTACCCTACGACCCAGCAATAGCACTGCTAGGAATTTACCCAAGGGATACAGGAGTGCTGATACATAGGGGCACTTGTACCCCAAAGTTTATAGCAGCACTTTCAACAATAGCCAAAGTATGGAAAGAGCCTAAATGTCCATCAACTGACGAATGGATAAAGAAATTGTGGTTTATATACACAATGGAATACTACTTGGCAATGAGAAAGAATGAAATATGGCCTTTTGTAGCAATGTGGATGGAACTGGAGAGTGTTATGCTAAGTGAAATAAGTTATACAGAGAAAGACAGATGCCATATGTTTTCATTCCTATGTGGATCCTGAGAAACTTAACAGAAGACCATGGTGGGGAAGGGAAGGGGAAGGGGGAAAAAAAAAGGTTAGAGAGAGAGGGAGCCAAAACATAAGAGACTTTTAAAAACTGAGAACAAACTGAGGGTTGATGGGGGGGATGGGAGGGAAGGGAGGTGGGTGAGTGGTATTGAGGAGGGCACCTGTTGGGATGAGCACTGGGTGTTGTATGGAAACCAATTTGACAATAAATTTCATATTTAAAAAAAACAGACAAAATTAAAAGTTGTAATTTTGTTAATAGTTTGGTTTATGTACTGCTTAAAAATGCGTGTGAGCTGTACACACAAAATATGTTTTGTTTCTTAAATATTGGCTCATACTATCATGCTGTTTTGTAAGTTTTACCCCCATTTACTATGTTCTGGATATCTTTCTGTACTAATAAATAAAGGTATATGTTATTTTGAATAGTTATATACTGTTACTTGAAAAAATGGATTGTGCTTATTATGACTGGACTGTGATATGTGACTGTATTATAATTCACTTAACCCATTACCCATTTCAGATATCCAAACGATACAGAAGTCATTTAAATTTTTTTCAGTATTACCCAGCAGTGTTGTAGTAAATAGGCTTATGTATCTCACCTGACTACTTATTTCTGTTGAATAAAATTTTTGGAATGAAAATCTTGTTTTAAAAACATGCACATTTAAAAAATTTCTGAAACATATTACTAATTGACCTCTAAATTTGATCAATTTACTCTTCTACCAGTAAGGTATATGAGTACTGTTTTTTGTTTTTGTTTTAAATCCCATTATCAGCTCTTGGTATTATCAGTTTAACTTTTGCCTATCTGATAGATAATAAATGGCATCATATTTTAATTTACTACAACTGCTACAAATGTTTGAGACTAGAATGATGCAATGTTCCTGGGTACTAGTAAAAATAGTTTCCCTTGGGATAGTTTGAAGAAAACTGCACAGAATGTTATTTTAAGAACTTCCATGCCAGAATGGATGAATTGAAGATTGCTGTTAATAGAATTAAAGAAATGAAAGCAAACAAAAAGAAAAGCAAAAAACAGCTCCCTCTCACTTTTTAAAAAAACTGATGTCATCATTATCATCTTGTTCTCCTGTAGAGATAATAAAGGAAATAAATATAGAACAATTATTAGGAAATAAACTTCTATTTTTAATAGCACAAATACAGCCTCCACAACTAGTTTTTAGAGACAGAGAGTACTCTTTGTCTAGGATTTAGATGTTTACTATTTTTTAAAGAACATTCTTATACCACTTAGACAACTGCTTTCTTGATAGGAAATTGAGTTTTCAAAATGCTGTGTCTGTTTAAAAGATCCTTTTCATGTTTCTGGTAGAATTTAATGTTCCATTCAAGTCTTTTTAATGAAAGTAGGAATGTTTTTATTTCTGTTAATTGAAATAGTTAAATATTTTCGATAATATTCTCAAGTTGTATTTTAAGACATACTTCTGATGTGGGTCAGATTAGAAGATTGCCAGTGATTTGTTTTTGTTTTTGTTTTTTATTTATATAACTTAAGTAATTCTGAGTAACACAGATTCTCAGGGACAGTAAAAGAAATATTTTATGTTCTCTTTATTTTTAATAAAATTTTTGCATGAACATTTATTTGTCAAGTCAGTCTCCTCACACCTTCCTACTCCCGGTATGGTAAACTGAGATGTCAAATAAACCATTAAAAAAGAAACAGTATTTGAGGTGTGTGACTATTTAAGACTATTTTTGGCTTTTACTTAATAAGATTAATAAAAATTATTAAGCACTCTCAGTATTTTTGTTGCATTGGCTACTGGGCATCCTGGTAAATCGTGCAGACATAGTCTTTATTTTCATAGATTTATAGTCTTATAGGGGTCTCAGAGAATAAAAAAGCAAAAGAAAACAAAAACACCATACTTAGAATTCATGACAGGTGTTATAAAGGGGAAAATAGTGGAACATGAGAGAATAATGAGGAGACCAACTTTTGACAAGATGGTCAGGATAAGCACTCTGAAGCAGTGACATAGAAACAAACATGTAAAGGATTAGAAGGAGTCAGCCGTGAGAATAGCTAGGTGTCTTAGTTCAGGCCACTTTAATAAAGTTCCACAGGCTGGATGGCTTATAAACAACAGAAATTTATGTCTCACTGTTTTGGGGGCAGTAAGTCTGAGATTAGGAAGTCAGCATTGTTGGGTTCTGGTGTGAGGCCTTCTTCTAAGTTGCAGATTGCCATCTTCTTGTTGTATCCTTACATGGTGCAAACAGGGCAAGAGAGCTTTCTGGCAACTTCTTTATAAGGACATTAATCCCATTTGTGAGTACTCTACCTTCATGACCTTCTGAAAACCCTGGCTCCTATCTATCCCTACCTCCAATGCTATCACATTGTGGGTTAGGATTTCAACGTATGAATTTGTGGGGGAATCATTCAGTCCACTGTACTAGGGGATGGACAGGGTAGGAGAATTAAGGCAGTTTGAGGAAACAGTCTATAAAAAGAACTTTAGGTATAAAACATCTTGGCATGTTCAAGGAATTGAAAAGAGGGACTCTATAGTTGAAATATAATGGGTGAAGTTGAGACTAGACTGGGTTTTATGAGGTTGTGGAAGTAGGGGCCTGATCACACACATCTTGTAAGCTTAGTAAGTAATTTATTTTTTATTCATAGTGCAAGGGATTTTTATTCAAAGTGCAATGAGTAGGCAGTTAGCAACAGTGACATGATCCAATTTTTTAAAATGTTTATTCATTTATTTTGAGAGAGAGCATGTGCACGTGCGTTAGTGGGGGAGGGACAGGGAGAGAGTGGGAGAGAGAATCCCAAGCAGCCTCTGCACTGTCAGCGCAGAGCCCGATGTGGAGCTGGGTCCCATGAACTGTGAGATCATGACCTGAGCATAAACCAAGAGTCAGACTGTTAACCCACTGGGCCACCCAGGCACCCTGAGATGATCCAATTTTTGTCTGTTGTGTGAATAATGTATGGGGAGAGGGGAAATAGTAATCTAGGTAAGAAATGATGATGTCTTGAGTAGAGGCAATAAAGATTGGATGGATTCAAGATATATTTAGGAGACAGAGATGACAGGACATATTGAGGAACTGAACATGGGACAGAGAGGAAACATAATTGATGTCCATATTTCTAACTTGTTAGGTTTTACAGTCAGTAAGTAAAGCAGTGTGTGCCTACCATGTTACTTTTTATTTGTATTCTTGGTTTCATAAAATGAATAAGACTTTCAAATACACAATTTAGGAGAGGTGTTTTAGTCCATTTGGTTTCCTATAACAAAAATACCATAGACTGGGAAGCTTATAAATGGCAGTCATTTGTTTCTTATCATTATGAAGGCTAGAAAGTTCAAAATCAAGGTGCTGGCAGATTCAATGTCTGATGAGGACTTGTTTCCTTGTTTATAGACAGCCATCTTCTTGCTGTGTGCTCACAAGTCAGAAGGGCCAAAGGAGCTCTCTGTGGTCTCTTTTATAAGGGCAGTAACTGTTCATGAGTACTCCATCCCCATGACCTAATCACCTCTCAAAGGTTCACCTCCTAATACCAATCACATTGGGGGTTAGGATTTGAACCTATAAATTTTGTGAAGTACGAACATTCAGTCTGTAGGAAAATGTATAGAGACTTATGGCTGGAATGTAGAGAACTGATAAAACATCCATGAAAATATGGCATAAATTAATAAAAATGCTTTATTCTAAAGTTTATTTTGAGAGAGCACATGCACACACGCAAGTTGGGGAGGGTCAGAGAGCGAGGGGGACAGAAGATCCGAAGTGGGCTCCACACTGACAGTAGAGCCCAGTGTGGGGTTCGAACTCACGAACCCATGAAATCATGACCTGAGCCAAAGTCAGATGCTTAACTGACAGAGCCATCCAGGCACCCTCAAAATGATCTACTTACAAGGTTAATGAAACACATTTGTTGCTTAAAAGACATTGTTTATCCTAGGTACTTATTAAGTATTTGTTGAATTAATGAATATATTTCCAGACATTCCCAATGCTCTTTATTCTTTCTGAAAATCTGAGTTTCCCTTTAGTATCATTTTTCGTCAGCCCAAAGAAATTCTTTTAGCATTTTGTGTGCAGGTCTGCTGGCCCTAAGGCTTTGTTCCTTTTGTTTTTGTTGTTACCCTTCCCCCCCCCCCCGAATCTTTTTTTTTTTTTTCCTTTCTGTCCAGATTCCATAATTTTATTGGTCTATTTTCAAGGGCACTGAATTTTTTTACTCATTCATCTTCATTTGCTGTTAAGCCCATCCATTGAATTTTAAATTTTAGATATTTTATTTTTCAGGCTAAGATTTCTATTTGGTTATTTTTAAAGTTTCCATTGCTCTATTAAGGTTTCTTTTTATTTGTTATGTTTTTATATTTTTCTGTATCATTGAGCAGAGTCCTAATACTTGCTTGAAACTCTTTATCTACTAATTTTAACATATGAGCAATATGTACTTAGTCCTCCTTTCTGGATTTTTTTTTGTCTGTTAAAGAATTTTGGATTGCATCCTGGACATTGTGAATATGAAGTTGTGGGGTCTCTGAATTCTGTTATATTCCTTCAAAAAGTATTGATACATGTGTTTAGCAGGCAATTAATTAACCTGATTGGACTCAAATTCTAAGCTCTGTCTCTTGGGTGGTAGTCTTAATTCAGTTCTTTTATCCTTAGTTAGGCTTCTTACAGTTTACTCCTTGCATATGTGCTTCAGAAGTGAGCCAGAAAATTGTAGAGTTTGTACCTGGATTTTATGTTTTTCCTTCTCTAGCTGTCTTCTTTCTGAGATTCCTCTTTTCAACATCTGTGGTCTCCCTGAACTCTGTGTTCTAGTTCTTGAAGACAATGAGGTTGTGAGGTTTTTATATGAAGTTTTAGGTACCCCCTGTGGTGCTAACTGGACCTGCCCTTAGGAAAAAGCTCTAAATGAGAAATTCACCCAATACTACTCTCTTCCAGCTGTTGACTTGCCTCCAGTATTTGCCTTCTTTTGGTCACTCTTCAGTGTCTTTAGGTAGTTGACTTTTGTATTTTGTTTACAATTTATGGTTATTTGTGTGAGGATTGATCTGGTAGGTGCTTACCTAGCTGTACCAGAAGCTGAACTTTGCCTTGTTCCTTTTTGTATTGGGAAAGTCCTTTCAGTATTAAGTTCCCTACTGTAGATATCAGGTTTTGGACATATCATGTGCTAATTAATTAGTTAAGTCATTGCCATTTTGAATATTGTTTTTATAAATTTCCTGATTCAAAGAGAAAAGTCACACTTCCTGATCTTAAAATGGAAATCTTAAAATTCTAATGGAGAAGATAATCAGGTAAACAGAAAATAAGTGAAAGGAGACATGATAGAGGCATAAACAGGATACTAGGAAGAGCACAGAGAAAGGGAACCCTAACATGATCCGGTAGTGAGGAGAGGAGACACAGAAGACTTTTTAGAGGATAGGATTTCTGTGTTGTATCTATAAGAAATCAGGGTGTTCTAGTTGAAAAATGGAATAAGTGACTTCCTAGGAAGAAGAAAGAGCATAGGTAAATATGTGGGGGCCTAAAATGAATAACTTTTAGAAGAATTGCAGGTGGTTTTGGTATGGCCTCAGTTATGGAGTAATATAAGGATGTGGGAAAATACAAAGCCAGTGAGATTGGGCTGGAGCCAGATCTTGAAGGGCCTTGAATGTCATGCCAAGGACTTTGGACTTTATAGGTAGTGGGAGGCCATTGACATGTTTTAAATGTGGATGTGACATCATCAAATTTACATGTTTTATAATGATTATTTTGGCATTTGTGCACAGAAGGGGGAAAATTGGGGGTATGGATACAACTTAAGGCAAGAAATTATGAAAGCTAAGAGAGTGGTAGTAAAGAGGAGGGAATGAATTCAAGTGAGAACTTAGGAGAAGAAACAGTGGGTTTTGGTAACAGATGTGTTGTGTGTGTTGTGTTAAAGGATAAGGAGAAGTCTGGAATGATTACCAGTTATCTTTACTCTTAGAGAATATTATAAAATACGGTAACATCTCTCTTGGCTCAGTTTTTTCCCCTTATAAATATTATCAGGAAGCAGTGATATATGTTGGCCTCTGGTAGAGGCATCACTGTTTCTGACTTGTAGCAGTGAGCATTTTGTTGTTTTACAGTGATGTTACCTTCAGAGTTATAAATAGAAGAAACCATATAAACTTGTCAGTAGTTGTTTCATTTGCTTGTTATTTTAAGTATATAATCACGAATTTTACTAATTTTTTCTCATATGTATTAATAACTTATTGTTAGTTGTTTTTTTAATTAAAAGGTTTTTAAAATATTTATTTTGAGAGAGAAAGTGCTGAGCAGGGTAAAGGCAGAGAGAGAGAGAGTGAGAAAGAGAGAGAGTGAGAAAGAGAGAATCCCAAGCAGGCTCCGTGCTGTCAGCACAGACCCTGATGTGGGGCTCGATCTTACGAACTTTGAGATCATGACTTGAGCTGATATCAAGAGTCTGACGCTCAACCGACTGAGCCATGCAGTGCCCCTTGTTTTTTTTTTTTGTAAAGAAAACATTTAGGAAATAGAAGAATATAAAGCGAAAAGTCTCTTTTACCATGCCCACTCTCATTCCTGTTTTCTTAAACTGAAATGTCTTTTAGTTTAGTTTTGTTTTTGTTTTGTTGGTGGACACATAATGGAGGAATGAATATATTGAATAAATTTAGATAGCATCGATTGGTTCTCCAATATGGAAAATGGGCAATTTAGTAAACTTAATAACTAACTTCTTCCTTTACTTCCTGATATGTTTGCTATGTTAATATTCTTAATCTAATTTATTTACATAATGTTATTAAACTTCAGTTTTTTGAATTATCAAAAGTATAGTGTCTGCTGATTACTTACTATGGAAGAATCTAAGAAATTAGAGTAAGTTGTACCTATCTTTAACTCCTGAACTATCTGTTGTGACTTTTAGACTACTCATTTAGACATTAGTTTGCTTACAAATTTAAATGTTAGCTTTTTCCTAAGATAAATTTTATTTCTTATCTCTTAGCTTTCTACTTTTTAATCCTTTAAAAAGTTCTTATTTTGGGGTGCCTGGGTGGTTCAGTCAGTTAAGTGGCCAACTTTGGCTCAGGTCATGATCTCATGGTTCATGGGTTCAAGTCCTGCTGTCGGGCTCTGTGCTGACAGCTCAGAGCTTGGAGCCTGCTTTGGATTCTGTGTCTCCCTCTCTCTCTGCTCCTCCCGCACTTGCTTTCTGTTTCTGTCTCTCAAAAATAAATAAACATTAAAAAAATTTTTTTAGGTTCTTATTTTGAGCCTATTTTTCCACATTCCTTAAGTTGTATAACTCTAATCAGACACTATGTAATAAGGATTAGAACAATCTATAATGGGAAGATTTCTCAGTTCCATTAGAAGAAATAGGAGGGGAGGATGGGAGAATCATGATTATGGTCTTCATACAGCTTTTTATATATTAAGGAAGGAATAGACTTATTCTTTGTAATTAGAGGTGACATCAACTGGTGAGAATACTTGGAGAAGATTTTGACTCATTGTAATGAAAAACAAAGTTTTAAGATAATTTGGATATTTTCAACAATAGAATGAAATCTCTCAACCCCTTTTAACATCTTTTTTCCCTTTTCTAGTTAGAATTCCATAGCTATTTATTGTAACTTTTGTTCTTATCTACCCTCAGTTGCCTTATTCTCCTTTTTGTCTCAATCGAATACTCCCAGCATTGAATGAACCTAACAATTCTTTGGTTCTCTTATGTTTTAAAACAGCCAAATACTGCTGGAGACTACACCAACTGTTGGACTTTTCTCCCTTAAAAATTTGGAATAAGATATTATGGAAGTACAGAAAAGGAACACTTAGTCTTGGGACACAAGTGTCAGGAAACATTTCTAAAGAGATGACACTTGAAGTTAATCTTGTAAAATATGTAAGAACTAGGGGCACCTGGGTGGCTCAGTTGGTTGAGTGTCCAACTTCGGCGCAGGTCATGATCTCGCAGTTTGTGAGTTCAAGTCCTGCATTGGGCTCTGTGCTGACAGCTCAGAGCCTGGAGCCTGCTTTGGATTCTGTGTCTCCCTCTCTCTGCCCCTCCCCTGCTCATGCTCTGTCTCTCCCTGTCTCTCAAAGATGAATAAATGTTAAAAAAAAAAAAAAAAAAGAATTAACTTGATGATGTGAGAAAAGGAGATAGAATTGAAGAGGCATTTCTGGCAGAAGGGATAATATATTCAAAGGCAGATAGATGAATTTGAATGGACCTACTCATTTGGGGTGCTATACATAGGTTGTTGAAACTAGAGTGCTCGTAAGGAAGGGTATGGATGAGAGTTAAGTGAGATTCAGATCATTAGGAATTTGATCGTTATCCTGACTGTGATGAGAAGTCAGTTAACTGGACAAATTCTGGCAGGATTGAGGAAAATAATTTGGAATGAAGTCAGGGAGAACAGCTAAGAAGTTATTACAGTAGTCCATGCAAGAAACAAGGAGGACCCAAAACAAAACCATTGTAGTAGGCATGGGAGAATATTGAATTTCAAAATCCTAAGAGGTACATGGTTTTGTTACTGATGCAGTTAACAATGATGCCTTCTTTTTTATTGCAGGCCAGATGATACATAAAGAGATTCCTACAAGACGGTATTTACCTTAGTTTGGAATCTACTTTTCAGTAAGGCAGGTGCAGGGAACTGCATTATTAATAGGTCAAAACTCAGTATGTCTCTTGGAAAATATATTTTTAAAATGATAGTGAGAAATGTGACTTTCAGAGTGAGAGTATTTAATAGTCTTCCTGACCAGTATAGTCTTTGTCTATTGGCTACTTTGTTTCTAGACATGATTTAAGTTCTACCCTTCAGATACACTTTGATTTGGAACTGAACCAAGCTGAGATAGAGGTAGGAGTGGGTTTGAATTTTGTTGGCATGGATTGTGAGATAGAATGGTTCCGAGCTAACAGTTTGTGTAGTAGCTTTATAATTAAGTGGGTGGCTTTCTATTTCTGCAGCAGCTTCCTTGTTTGCCAGCTTCCTCCAGTGATGGTGACAGCTTTCCTGATTGTGGCTGAGGTAGAATAGTTCTGTAGGCTAGGAGTTGTTTCTGGGAGCTCATTCACTCTAGATAGAACCTGCCTTTCCATTTTTCCAGTGATTTTGTTCTCCATATGATTCATGTATTAAATCCCTTTTTGCTTAAACTACTTAGAATGGGATTCTGATCCTTGACCAATACAGTAATTGGTACCAAAAATGTTACAGGCAACAGATCCTCAAGAAATATGGGGTGACGGGGGAGGATCATTTGTAATTACTCCTTGGTGCGTAGTGGTAAAAATTACTTGTTTTCACCAGCAGTCACCTGAATGAAGGCAGAGCTTTGGTGGACTGAGTGGTGATGTATTCTAGGAGACAAAGAAATATAAAGATTTTGGGAGGATTGGCTATTTTTAACTCCTCTACAGACTTTAAAGCAGTGGTTCTCAACCTATGGTGATTTTGCCCTCCAGGGACTATTTAGCAATGTGTGGAGACATTTTGGATTATTACAACTGGGGGAGGAGGGTGCTGTTGGTATTTAGTGGGTGGAGACTAGGGATGCTGCTGTCCAGGACTTCCTCCTCTCCACCAAAGCAACAAAGTTATCTGGCCCACACTGTCAATAGTGCTGAGCTCAAGAAACTCTGATTTAAGGCAAATGGCATGGGTGGCAGAGTTTTAAAGTCTTGGCTGAAGTTATGGTTAGAGAACAAAAGAGTTTTGTGATTGGCTTAAAAGAACCTTTTACATCTTATGACTCCAGGGCTGTCAGAGCCAAAATCAGGTGGAGGGTCTGATCCAACAGGCTGTTGAACTTACAGTATAGGTAGAATCCACAGCTTAATCAGGCTTCTTAGGTGTAAATTGGGGGCATTGTTTGGGATAGAGTGAGATTCCAAGAATTGGAATGGTGACACTTTGAGTATTTGGATTGACTTCAGGTTTTTTGTTTTGTTTTGTTTAGGTATTCTTAATCTGTAATATTTACTGAGCCTCCCTTGCCAGCAGAAGCAACCTCTCTTTCCTTGACTATACCTTGTAGAGCCAAGGCTGTTCTCATTCCTATCCCAACCATCTCACAGTCTCTGGACCTATTGCTAGAGTCAGATCCCAGAAAGTCCAAGGGGCCAATTTCAAACTTAAAGACAAATTTTATGCATCAAAAGAATTGCCAATATTTTACTCATTTATATTAGCAAAAACCTAGGAAATAGATGTAAATTTGGATTTTGAGGGTGCTAGACGAGGAAAGGAGGAATGTAATTTTAGTTTGAGTTGAATTTATTAATGTAGGTTCACTTAATGAGAGATTTCAGATTTGGTGATTGCTCAGGCAGCGAGGACTGATTCTAATTGCTTGTTTGGCTGACTAAAACCTTGATTCAGTAGCAACCTACACTGAATAGAGTTGAGATGCCAGAGTTGGGGAATCAGGAATGTGGGGTGAATTTATTATGTTTAGCTGGCTTCCTTAATCTCTAATTTTGTCCCCCAAGGTGGATATTGTCTACTATCTTTAAGAAATTAAAGTGATGAAGGGAATGTCACATCCTTAGAAAGTGCTATAGTGGCTATTTTGTCTAGCCTTGGTATGAACATGAGAGATGCTGTTATAAGATGGGCCCTCTGAATTCAGTGGGATCCTGGAATGGCAGAGGCAAGTGACAACTTAACCATCATAGGCAAGGTGGGCATGGTTATCATTGTAGACAAATTGATCAAGGAGTCCCTAAGACTGCCATGTAGAGGTGGCTCACTGAAGTACCTTCCATTGAGGCAGAACTTTTCTTTTTTTGGGGTGGGGGGAGTGATATCACAAGTAGGTATAGTTAATTTTCTTCATAGCTTTCCCTAAAAAAAGAGACTTTTGGCCATTTATAACTGTGGACCAGGAAGGGGAGAATACTCAAACCTTTCAGGGGTTATTGGAACCTGAGCTAAAGCTAATTCCTAGTGATTCAGGATACCACCCTGTCTCACCAGGCAGAGTGGGAGCTTTATGGAAATCAGAAATGGAATGAAGCTTTGGTGTGAAACTATTTCATAGTAGGCCTGGTGAGTCTTATGAATTCATCCTGTGGTTATATCTTGTTTCTTAGTACATATCTGGAATAAATGTGTTTGACAGCTGGGAGGATTCCCAAATTGGCTTCCATGTCTACGGGTTAAGAGCCTACCCATTGTAGGAAGAGCCAACTTTAACCCCCTGGAGCTCTCTCTTTCTACCAAGATAATAAGCCAAAAGCAGTCTCACATCCCGAATTACAGAGATTGTGCCACATTAAAGACTTGAAAGATTCAGGAGTGGAAAGGTTCAGGCTGCATTTAATACTTGTTTTGCCTGTGTGGAAGACAGATCCTGGAGAATGATGGTGTGTGATCATAACCTGCTTCCACCACTCTAGTGGTATTTGGTTCTCCATATGTGATCTGTTTATTAGAAACAGACCCTGACACCTGGTGATTAAGTATTGCTCTGTCAAAGGCCTTTCATCATATACATGCGCACACACAGTCTTTTTCTCTCTCATAACAGAAAATATTAGAAATAGCCAACAATGTAGTACAGTGTCACCATATTACCTCCATGGTTACATCAGCTTTTTAGCTCTGTGCCATAGTTTAATGTATAGGGATTTTGTTCATCTCACAATCTCAGAGTATGTTCCACTGGTACTATACAGTGATAATATCATGCTATTTGACAATACTCTGTGATAGAAAACCAGCAGACACCCTAGATCCTTTGTAAAGGACCCAGATGATGGGTATATGAAATACATAGAAATTTTTAGGATCTGACACCTTCATGAAGTTTCTGAGATTATAGTGTTTTGGGATATGTTGAGATGTCCCTTCTGAAAAAGAAGAAAAGCTACTACATCTTATATTCCCTGATACCAAAAGGATTGCAGTAACTGGTGGGTCTCTTTGGATTTGGAGTCAGAATGTACTACATATAAGTATACTGTTATAACCCCTTTATTGAGTAATTTGTAAAGCTGTCGTTTGGTTTCTATATGGAGCTTGTTGTAAGCTCTGAAAGGAGAATCACAGTAAGGGCCCTTTGATTTTGGAGCTAAGCTACATCTCCTTTGGCAAGCAAATATTCTACTTTGGAAAAAAACTTGCTGTTATTTCTGACAGGGAACGAATATCCAAATACTGGTTATCAGTGACATGAACTACATATATGCAGGGCATGTCTAGCAAGCAGCATTCCATCATCAAAAGAAGTGGTATATCTAGGATTGGGCAAGATGCGGGTACTGAAAGCACATGTATGTCACACAAGCAAAAGGCTCTTTATGTACTGCAACCTCTCATAACCCTACACCCATGGTTTCATCCCTGGGGAGTTCCCCATATGCCTGGTTGACAGATGGTTCTGTATAATGTGTTGGCACTTTGTCTGACTGACTCATGGGCAGACTGGTAGAAACTACCAGTTGCTTCCTATTTTTTTCTCTTTCTTCAGAAACAAAACTGTGTTTTTTCATTTTCATTTTTATTTTTTTTTAGCAGTATAATTACTTAACTAAGTATAATAACTAAGACTCCCTTTTGGTTGGGCATGACTATGCGGCTAGGGTTTAGCCAGTGATAATATAAGTGATATTATTCTTCTAGGAATTCTCCTTAATCTGTGCCTTTCTTTCTTCTCAATTTCTACTTGAAGCATGGATGTGTTACTTGGAGCTCTAACAGACATACTAAACTATGGCAGTGAAGGGCAAACCCTGTAGACGGTAGAGTGGTGAACCAAAAGAAGCTGGATTCCTGAGATCATAGATCTGTCAGTCCTGGATTCCTACTTCTAGAGTTGGTTTTTTTTTTTTTTTTTTAATGTTTATTTATTTATTTTGAGGGAGAGAGTGCGAGCAGAGGAGGGGCAGAGAGAGAGGGAGAGAGAGAATCTGAAGCAGGCTCTGAGCTGTCAGCACAGAGCCCAATGCAGGGCTTGATCTCACAACCACAAGATCGTGACCTGAGCTGAAATCAAGTGTCGGATGCTTAACTGACTGAGCCACCCAGGTGCCCCTTTTAGAGTTCTTTTATATGAAATGAAGGAGGCCTCTATCTTATTTAAATCGCTGATATTGTATTTTTTCTGTCATGTGCTAGTGAACCTAATTGTAACTGAGACACTGAATGCCTTGATGGATAAGGTGCCGCTCTTTGAGACAGGGAATGGAGGAGAAGATACAGGTTTTACAGAAAAGATAGAAAATCCCATTTGGGTCTTGATTAATTTGCTCTGCCTGTAGAAGTGCTCAGTAAGGAGTATAGATGGATGACACTGGGAGCTTGAGAAAGGTGCTCTTTTATTGTAGGAGAAGGCAGTGTTTGTTTTCAGGAGAGTCTCAAGCAAAACAACCTGCAGTAAAGTATATTGTATCCAGTCTTAGAATTTGGTTTTTGTTTTGCAGGATGGGAAGTCTGATTTTTAAGAAGAGTTGAGCAGAAAATATAAGGCTTGAATTATCTATGCTGTAGTTCTGCTCAAAGGTGAGCTTTGAGTTGGAAGTTAAGAGATGCAAAAGAATATGGATTTGTGAAGGGGAGACCATTGTAGGTGAGGGACATGTTTAATATATTTGGGAAGAAGATATCTGGTATCTGTATTTGTTGAAAGGCCTGGTTGATTTTTAAGGCACAGGTGGCTAGAGATAATTTAAAACATGGAGATTTTTCTGCCTTCTCTTTTGTTGACTTAGGGTCAGGGAAGCCATTGATAGGGACATGTTGAAAGAGTTGTAATCAGAAAGGTGTATCCTGCTTGGTTGCATTGTGCAACAAATAGGAATATCTATTTTGAGAATGATGAACACGGTGACCTTTGCTGTTGCTCGATCAGTAACTTTTCTCCCTAGTTTAAAAATGTTCTATTTAAAAATTCTTATACTAAAACTAAGTACCTGTCATATAGTAATCTTGTTTTCAATAGGAGGGAAATTTAAAAAGCACAAAGTGATACAGCAAGTCATAGTAGAGAAGAATTTTGTTAAATTTGCTATTCTCTTTTCATTCTAGAAGGGTTAATATGTTTTAGATTCTGCTAACTAATATGTGTTGTTAAGCTGTTTCTAAGAAATTTGGAATTCTCATGTGGGAGTATTTTTTTCTGCTGTACTATGAACAGAGGCTAAATATTCTGTATATAATGGTAATACATTTCTAAAATACTTTGAAAGGCACAGATATACAATTATACTGCAGAATTTTTTTTAAAAGTTGCTTCTTTTTCTCTTCCCCCTATTTCCCTCTATAGAAGAAAGAAGTTCTTTCTTCTTCTACCTCTCTTTCATTTGCCAGGTTGCTATTTTTTCAGTATTACGAAATAAGCATGTCTTTGTAATCTTGAGTTTGGTTTAAGATAACTTTAACCAGTGCAGAACGGTCTTTTATTCTATATCATACAAAATAACAATAGGCAGTAGCCTGGAGTTCTTTGCCAGAAGACAAATTATTGAGGTTTAGTTTAAATTCATATAGTTGAAATGAGTATAGTTTTCCTAGGAAGGTAATCTATCTGGAAGAGACTTTTTTGTCTACAAGCATGGTTTTATGCCCTCTAGTGGTAACATGTGTGTATTTCACATTTTCTGATATTTGTTCATCATGTATAGAATTTTAGAGCCAGAAGAGACCTAAGATCATTTTTTGGTGGTAGACCAAGGTTCAGAGAAATTAGAGAGTTTGCTTAAGGTTGCTAGGTAGAGATAAAGCTAAGACAGGCCTGAGATCTCTTGATAATCTTTTTTTTTTTTTTTTTTTTAACAAAACTTACTGGTGTAATCTGTGAGGACTTTCTAAGATTATTTATTGTGGGAAGATATTTATATTTTGGGTTTTTTCCTGTTTATTCATATTACTGTTGATATCTTTAATGTACTAGTGTTTTGAGATAAGAGTGTTTTGGACTTAAAAGAGTGACTGACACAGAAAGGAAATGGAAAACATATTTACCTTTGAGAAGACACAGTAGTTGAAGGATTACTTGTGGGACATGGTTGAACTTATATTTATCTTGTTACATTTAGTACAGAAAATATTAATGATTGTGTCTCTGGGCTAACCCTGGGATAGGCTAGTTCTTTCAGTAGGGAACAGGAGAGAGCCAGTGCCCTAGAACTGCATAGATTTACTAGGGTCATATACTAGGCTCAACATCTATGTTCTGTGTTGAAAGAAGAATTGGTTCTGGCAGTTCCCATTCATCCACCCTGTCAGGCAAGCAGTAAGCTTCAAGGACAGAGAAATTTTAAGTGATCTGAACGTTTGTTAGAAGAAGGCTACAGAGTGGATGATAGTGCCCTGAGAAGAGGTTTGGAGCCAGTTGATATCAGGACACCAGCCATTGATTGAGAAGCATTTGAGTATTAGATTTAGGATGACTGGGATTCACATTTGTGGTCTGCCACTCATTTATACAGTGTGACTTTGGAAATACTACCTGAAATGTAAGTTTATTTCGTTATGTGTAAAGTGGAGATTAGTATTTTGATTTCATAGGTAGTTAGGATTAAACGCCTCATGTATAGTAACTGCACTTAAATGTTAGTTGGATCTGGATCTGAGGGTGACTGACCTGAGCAAAAACAAAACCACTGTTCTAGGGAGACTGGGATTTTGAACAACTATTTCCACATAAGAAAGAACTTCCTAATAATGTGGGAAGTAGTGATTTTGTTTTCACTTAGAGATGTTTAGAGGATTAACAACTATTCGGGATTATTATAGAAAGTATTCAAACATTGAATTGTTATAATTTAATTTAATCATATGATTTATGAAACTCATAAGGAAAATGACAGTTTACTAGGGGCACATGGGTGGCTCAGTCGGTTAAGGGTCCAACTTCGGCTCAGGTCACAATCTCATGGTTCATGGGTTCGAGCCCTGCATGGGGCTCTGTGCTGACAGCTCAGAGCCTGGAGCCTACTTCAGATTCTGTGTCTCCCTCTCTCTCTGCCCCTCCCCTGCTCTGTCTCTCAAAAATGAATAAAATGTTAAAAAAATTAAAAAAAAAGAAAATGACAGTTTACTGCATGTACTTATATTTTTACTCTATTATTCTTTCAGCCTGATGCCTCAGTATTGCTTCTTTTAGCCCTTCCTTTCTCTTTGAATAACTTCCTTTAGCTGGTATTTAAGGTTAAGTCTGCTAGTGCCAAACTGTTTTAGTTTTTTTTTATGTGAAAACATCAGGATTTTCCCTTCATTCCTGAAGGATAGTTTTGCTGGAAATTGAATTCATAGTTGACAGTTTTTTCTTTCAGCTCTTGAAAAGTATTATGCCACTTCCTTCTGACCTCCATGATTTCTGGTGAAAAATTTGCTGTCATTCTTTTATTGTTATTGGTGTTATTCTAGTGGCAATGTAGTCTTTCTCTCCTGGCTTCTTTTAAGAACTTTTTCTTTTTAGTTTCCAGAAATTTAATTATGAGGTGTCTTGGTGCAAATTTCTTTTGAGTTTATCCTGTTTGAGGTTCACTCATCTCCTTGAATTTTTTGTTGGCTTTGCCAGATTTGGGCATGTTTCAGCCATTATTATCTCTGAATACACTTTCAGTTCCACCCTCTCTTCTCTTTCCAACACTCCAGTGTTGTGAACACTAAATATTTTGTTATGGTCCCATGGGTCCTCTGAGACTCTGTTCTTTATGTTTTAGTTTATTTTCTCTAGTTCAGATTGGGTAAAGTCTACTGATTTATCCTAAATTTCAATAATTCTAACCTGTACAATATCTAGTGTACTATTGACCCCATCCCCATCCATTGAGATTTTTATTTTGGTTATTTAGGGTTTTTTTTTTTTTGAAGATTATTTATTTATTTTGGTGGGGTATTTTATTTTTTGGTTTTAGAATTTCCTTTTGATTTATGACTTCTCTTTCTTTGCTGATATTTTCTAATTTTTCATATTCCAAGAGAATTTGTGATTGATTGTTGATGAATTTTTTGACAGTGCTTTAAAATAGATATTAGATATTCTAGTGTCTGATTCATGTCTGTGTTGACATCAGTTGATTGTCTTTTGTCATTCAGGTTTTGATTTTCCTGGTTCCTTATATGATGGGTGATTTTTTAAAATTATATCCTGGACATTTTGGCCATTTAATTAGTCATTCTATTTGGATTTAGCACATGGAACATAGTCTAATTTTGTGAGTTGTTATTCTAGTGGCAGTTTAATTTTCAGAGCTTTTGCAGTGTTATTTTGGGCTTTTTGGTTTATGTGGTTCTCCATACTGGTTCATACTGGTGCTGCCTGCCATGGCAAAAGTGTTTCACAGGCTAGGATGTTTGATGTTTCTTGGTTGGGGAGATTAATCTCCCCACAGGGCCTAAAATGTTGAGTTGATTTTTTTTTCTTCTTTCAGTATCTTAAAGATGTGATTCTACTGTCTTCTGACTTGCATTGTTTATAAGAAGTCTGCTGTCATTCTTATTTTTGTTACTCTGTATAGAATGTGTCTTTTTTATTTGGTTTTTAAGATTTTTGCTTTATATCTTTTTAAAGTAATTTAACTTTAAAGTAATTTGACATGCCTTGGGATAATTTTATTTATTATTATTATTATTATTATTATTGTATTTGGAGTTTGTTGAGCTTTGATCACTGGATTTATAGTTTTCATCAAATTTAGAAAAATAAAATTTCATCAAATTAGGCTGTTATTACCTCAGATCTTTTTCATTTCCTTTCCCCTTTGGGGACTCCTGTTACATGCATATTAGGCCAATGAAAGTTATTCCACAGCTCATTGATGCTCTGTTCATATTTTTTTTTCAGTCTGTCTCTGTGTTTCATTTTGGAGAGTTTCTATTGCTGTAACTTGTTCACTGATCTATTTTTTCTGTAGTGTCTAATTTATTAATTTTATCCAGGGTATTCTTCATATCTATTCCTAAAAATATGCATCATAGTCATAATAACTTTGAATGTCCTTTTCTACTAATTTCATCTGTGTTGATTTGAAGTTTGTTTTGGTTGATTTTTCTTTTCATTATGGCTCGTATTTTTCTGCTTCTTTTCATGCCTGGTGGTCTTTGGCTAGATGTTAGACATTGTGAATTTTACTCTGTTGAGTGGTGAATATTTTTATGTTCTTGTACATAATCTTGAATTTTTCTGAGATGTAATTAAATTACTTGGAAATGGCTGATCGTTTTAAGTCTTGTTTTTCATTTAAAAAAAAATTTTTTTTTTAACATTTATTTATTTTTGAGACAGAGAGAGACAGAGCATGAACGGGGGAGGGGCAGAGAGAGAGGGAGACACAGAATTGGAAGCAGGCTCCAGGCTCTGAGCCATCAGCCCAGAGCCCGACGCAGGGCTCAAACTCACGGACCGACTCCCCCCCCCCCCCCCCCCCCCCCAACCCTTGGCTGTTGAGAACACACATTGTTCCTGCCTTTTGTGAGCTCTGGAGAATCACTGTCTCTGTTCCTTTTATGTGGGTTGTTCCCTGGCCTCAGGTGGTACTAATCAAGTATTTAGGGGAAGACTCAGGGAGGTCCTCTGTGGATCTCTGGACTTCTCTCTTCCTAGTAGTCTCTCTTCTCCTTGGTACTGTGCCCTGTGAACTCCAACCTTCTTGTCTTTTCTTGGCTTTCAACTCTCTATTGCTTCAGCTCAGGGAGACCACTGGACTCTGCTTGGATTCCTCCTTCCTGCAGTCTGGAAATGCTCACTAAGGAATAAGGTATAGCAATTGTCGGGTCCACTTAATTTGTTTACTTTCTCTCAGGGTTCAGTGTCCTTTACTGCCTGATGTCAGTGTCTAAAAACCATTGTTTCACATATTTTTGTCTGGTTTTTAGTTGTTGCAGGTTGGTGGGTTAATTCAGTCTTTGTTATTCACATTTTGGATGATGTGGAAATCCCTAAATCAGTGATTTAGACAATTTTATTATGTAGCCAGTGGGAGAATCATTTAATGATTTTGATCAAGAGGGTTAGCATGATGACCTTTGACTTTGCAGAGCCTATTTCCATACTGCCAGATGCATGAACATGTTGGAGTGAAGAGAAACAGGAATCAGGGAGGTGATGAGGCTGCTGCTGTCATCCAGATGAAAGATGGTGAGAGTGTGAACTCCTTGGGTGATTGTGAGTGATGCTGGTGAGAGGGCACATTTGGTAGGTATTTGGAGATACAGACTTGAGAAGACTTTCTTTTAAAAATAGTGCTTTGCACCCATATAGTTTGTACAGTATTTCAGACTGCCTGTAGTTCTTTATTCATTGCTATTAGAGAAGACATTTTATTCAGTAAGAAGATGCAATCTCAAGAGCTTTACAAAATGCAAATCATATGTTTAGTTTTTTCTATCTTTGATTTTTATTTTTTTAAAATTTACACCCAAGTTAGTTGGCATATAGTGCAATAATGATTTCAGGAATAGAATCCAGTGATTCATCTCCTACATATAACACCCAATGCTCATCCCAACAAGTGTCCTCCCTAATGCCCCTTGCCCATTTAGCCCACCGCCACTCACAACCCCTCCAGCAGTCCTCAGTTTGTTCTCTATATTTAAGAATCTCTTATGTTTTGTCCCCCCTCCCTGTTTTTATTTATTTAAAAAAAATTTTTTTAATGTTTATTTCTGAGACAGAGAGAGACAGCATGAGTGGGGGAGGGGCAGAGAGAGGGAGACACAGAATGCGAAGCAGGCTCCAGGCTCTGAGCTGTCAGCACAGCGCCCGATGCGGGGCTCGAACTCACAAACTGTGAGATCATGACCTGAGCCAAAGTTGGTCGCTCAACTGACTGAGCCACCCGGGCGCCCTGCCCTCCCTGTTTTTATATTATTTTTGCTTCCCTTCCCTCATGTTCATTTGTTTTGTATCTTAAATTCCACATATGAGTGAAATCATATGATATTTGTCTTTCTCTGACTAACTCTTCTATTTTTCTTAATCTTGACATTTATTCTCTAAATCATTGAATTTATACATTATCAATGAATTTTGAGTTTAATGGAGACTGAGGTTGTGTGGCTATTGTTGATTTATTATTTTTAGTGGTATACTTTGTTCTCTATGTATTCTGTTCAGTTTTAAATGCATTCTTTTTCACTTCTGTAAAAGCCCCAGGGCTCTTGGCTAAGTTTAACTCTGGAAAAAAAATAGTTTGTGTGTTCTAAATAAACCTATTGAATAATAGGAGATTATTCTGGAAAAATCAGAAAATCACATTACATTCCTACCTAAATTTTTGAATAACCACAAAAGGCTTGTTTCAGTTGAAATAAACAGACTTCTTTGATTAAATACTAAATGGATCAAATATGAAAGCTTTTTGTGGAATGATTTCCTGCATGCTTTCATTTCAGTTAATGAACAGTATTCCTTTTCCTTATCCTTTGAAAATTGGTCTTTACTGACACAACTAGATCTACTTATTTTGATGAGTTTCAATTTTCTAGTTGATTATTTTAGCATTATAACACAAGTCTTCTGGTGAATAAGTAAATAATATTTAACAATTTTCATTTGCTAAAAAGCGTATTTTGTAATTCAGGGATGGGAAGTTTGAGACCTACAAGTTGAATATGACCCTCATATTAATTTTACCTATTAACAGGTAAATTAAGTTTCTGTTGGTTAGCTTCTACCCTATTAAAGATGAGTAAGTCAATTATATATACTTGGAAGGTCAGAATTTCTGATTTTCTGGCATTGTGCTTTTGCTTTTGTCATTTACCCTGAGATGATATTCTCAGTGAAGGAGAGAATAGGTGGTGGCACAATGCTGAAGTTCCAGGCAGATTGTTTTGGGATAGAATGCATTACAACTGTTACCAATGTCAGTAATGTGTATATAGCATGTTTTGACTGAGATGTTTTCCAAGTAGAAATTTTGACTCCAGTTGGTAGATTAAAACCTACTCCATAGGTAGATTAATCAGACCTATGCCAATATTAATGAAGTTTTTTGGAAAATATTTTCTGAAGAAACTTCTTGAACAATTTTTTAGTATAACACAAATAATTTCCATTTTTCAATTTTTGGTGTTTTTTTTACTGAGATTGTTTTTATTGAGAATTTGTTAATACCCATTAAATTAAGTTAAGATAGTCACATTTTATGATATGTATATATATGATTTGATAGTTATATTTTATGATATGACATAATATATCCTAACTAAAATACAAAAACAAAAAAAGTGATATACAGTGGGTAATAGAGGTAGGATGTAGAAAGTGAATGTGCTGTGCTGACTAAAGAAATTTCACAGAGATGAAGCTTGAGTCTGAAATACCTTTGTACAGATACGTGCTAGTATCAAACATTGTTTTAAAAAAATATTTATGTATTTTGGGGCACCTGGATGGCTCAGTTGGTTAAGTATCTGACTTTTGATTTTGGCTCAGGTCATGATCTTGTGGTTTGTGAGTCTGAGCCCCACATCGGGCTCTGCACTGATGGTGCAGAACCTGCTTGGGATTCTCTTTCCCTCTCTTTCTCACCCTCCCCCCTCTCCCACAAATAAATAAATAAGCTTAAAAATTTAAAAAAAAGATTTACATGTTTTATTCAAAAGTAACTTCAATAAATCAAGAGTCCTGCGGTCACCAGAAGACCAATACGAAGCTTCACTGTTAGTGGTCCAGTTATCAAGAGCAGCCATTCTCTACAATGTATCAGTTAGATAAGCCCAATCTCAAATATTATATTCAGCTTGGAGTACTACTCAGACAAACTGGCACATACTCATTTTGTTATAATCATCATGGTTATCATCATCATCAACAACATTTACATATAGCGTTTACCATCTGCCAAACACTTGTTGACATACATTACATATTTATTAATTTCTTTTTTTTTTTTTTTCACAAGAACTCTAAGACATAGGTAATAGTATCACTTTTTAATGATGGGGAAAAAATGAAGCACGGAGAGGTAATGTGATTTTCCCAGGGCCGCATAGCAAGTAAATATAGGATGCAGGTAGTGTAGATCCTGAGTCCGTGTTCTTTTCTTTTTTTTTTTTTTTTTAAAGTTTTTTTATTTTGAGAGAGAGAGAGAGAGAGAGAGAGAGAGAGAGAATATGAGCATGTGTGAGACAGGGAGGGGCAGAGGGAGAGGGAGATAGAGAATCTTAAGCAGGCTCCATGCCCAGCATGGAACCCAACGTGGGGTTTGATCGCATGACCCTGGGATCATGACCTGAGCTGAAATCAAGAGTTAGATGCTTAACTGACTAAGCCATCCAGGTGCCCCCTGAATCCATGTTCTTAACCATGTAAAATAATATCAAATTGGGATCCATGGGATAAATTGGAAATATTTAGAGTTGATAAGATTGGGCCAATGGAGAGAGGCATAGAGAAGGAGGCAGAGGACAAGATTTTTGTTAGCTCTATTCAAAGATTTGAAAGACTGTCAAGTAGAAATGGGACTGAATTTATCCTGTATCCCAAGAATGTTGACTGTGACCAACAGGTAGCTATTCTAGCAAAACAGATTTTTTCTCAAGTTTTCTTTCATGTCAGCAAATCAAATACCTGTTAATATAATGAAGTATTTATTACCAAATGTTTCAGTTTTCTAGGGGTGCTATAACAAAGTATTACAAATTAGAGGTACCTTAAAACAACAGAAATTTATTCTTTTACTGTTCTTGAGAGGAGAAGACTGAAATGAAGGTGTAGGCAAGGTTGGTGGTTGCCTGCAATCCTTGGCATTCTTTGACTAACACCTGCAACTCTTTAGTCTCTGCTTGTGTCTTCACATGGTGTTTTCCCTGTGTGTTTATCTATGTCTCCGTTTATTATTACCGGGACACTTGTCATTGGATTAGGGCCTACCCTAATCCAGTATGACCTCATCTTAACTAATTATATCGTCTAAGACTGTATTTCCAAATAAGGTTTCATCCTCAGGTTTCAGGTAGACATGAATCTTTGGGATACAGTATTTAACCTAGTAAACCTAAAAACTCAATACATTTCCTGTCTTCTGGGGGTTTAGAAAGAGTTTTATTTTATTTTATTTATTTATTTTTTTTGGCATTTCAAAATATTATTTATTTATTTATTTATTTATTTATTTATTTATTTTAATATGTGAAATTTATTGTCAAATTGGTTTCCATACAACACCCAGTGCTCATCCCAAAAGATGCCCTCTTTAATGCCCATCACCTACCCTCCCTTCTCTCCCAGCCCCCATCAACCCTCAGTTTGTTCTCAGTTTTTAAGAGTCTCTTATGCTTTGGCTCTCTCCCACTCTAACCTCTTTTTTTTTTTTTTCCTTCCCCTCCCACATGGGTTTCTGTTAGGTTTCTCAGGATCCACATAAGAGTGAAAACATATGGTATCTGTCTTTCTCTGTATGGCTTATTTCACTTAGCATCACACTCTCCAGTTCCATCCACATTGCTACAAAGGACCATATTTCATTCTTAGAAAGAGTTTTAAATTATTCAAATTCATCTAAAGATATATATTTTGTGTTGAAAAACCAAAAGTTACATATAGAGAGAACCAGAAGAGAGAGAAAAATAACTATTCTTAGATTTAAACAGACACAATTATCTTCTCAGTTTTAATTCACGTATTATATTTAGTGTCATTTTTGAAATAAAAGAATGTGATAGATTGATTATGATAATATAAATAGCATAATTAAATATTTTATATCTCAGTTTCTCAGAAAGATCTTCTGCTATGATAATCATCCAAAGATAAGATAGGCTGCCTTGAGATATTGCATATTTGTGTCACAATACCTATACAAACACAGACTAGAAGGGCAAATAGAGAAATATAGTGGAAATATAGAGAAAACTATTACAGGAGAAATGTATACACTATAGAAGAGTTATGCTAGGACTCTTTCATCCTTCCATAGATTATTATAGATTCCATTGAGTATAAGCAAAAAAATTTTTTTTAATTGTCAACTTAGCTAACATACAGTGTAGTCTTGGCTTCAGGAGTAGATTCTGGTGATTCATCACTTACATACAACATCCAGTGCTCATCCCAACAAGTGCCCTCCTCAGTGCTCATTACCCATTTTCCCCATTCCCTAAACTTCCACCACCATCACTGCTCAACTTGTTCTCTATATTTAAGAATCTCTTATGATTTACCTCCCTCTCTGATTGTATCTTATTTTTCCTTCCCTTCTCCTATGGTCTTCCATTAAGTTTCTCAAATTCCACATATGAGTGGAATCATATGATATCTGTCTTTCTCTGACTGACTTATTTCACTTAGTGTAATACCCTCCAATTCCATCATCCACGTTGCTGGAAATGGCAAGATTTCATTCTTTTTCATTGCAGAGTAGTATTCCATTGTGTGTGTGTGTGTGTGTGTGTGTGTGTGTGTGTGTGTGTGTACATATATATGTACATGTCTGCCTTTGGAGACAGGTCAAGAAGAAGTTGCTGTGGCTGAGGTTGAAGAGGTTGCTGCCTGTTTCTCCTTTAGGATTTTGATGGTTTCCTGTCTCACATTTAGGTCTTTTATCCCTTTTGAATTTATTTTTATGTATGGTATAAGACAGTGGTCCAGTTTCATTCTTCTGCATGTTGCTGTCCAGTTCTCCCAGCACCATTTGCTAAAGAGACCCTTTTTTTCCGTTGGATACTCTTTCTTGCTTTGTTGAAGATTATTTGGCAATATTTTTGTGGGTCCATTTTTGGGTTCTCTATTCGATTCCATTGGTCTATGTGTCTGTTTTTGTGCCAATACCATACTGTCTTGGTGATTACAGCCTTGTAATACAGGCTAAAGTCTGGGATGGTATGCCTCCAGCTTTGGTTTTCTTTTTCAAGATAACTTTGGCTATTTGGAGTCTTTTGTGGTTCCATACAAATTTTAGGATTGTCCTAGCCCTATGAAGAATGTTGGTGCTAGTTTGATTGGGATTTCATTGAATGTGTAGACTGCTTTGGGTGTATTGACATTTTAACAATATTTGTTCTTCCAATCCATGAATATGGGATGTGTTTCCATTTCTTTGTGTCTTCTTCAAATTTCTTTCATAAGCTTTCTATAGTTTTCAGTGTCTAGATTTTTCACCTCTTTGGTTGGATTTATTCCTAGGTATTTTATGGTTCTTGGTACAGTTGTAAATGGGATCGATTCCTTGATATCTCTTTCTGTTGTTTCATTATTGGTGTATAGGAACACAACCAATTTCTGTACATTGATTTTATATCCTGCGACTTTGCTGAATTCATGTGTCAATTCTAGCAGGTTTTTGGTGGAGTCTGTCAGGTTTTCCGTGTAGAGTATCATGTCATCTGCAAAGAGTGAGGGTTTGACTTCTTTGCCAGTTTGGGTGTCTTTTATTTCATTTTGTTGTCTGATTGCTGAGGCCAGGGCTTCCAACACTATGCCAAACAACAGTGGTGAGAGGGGACGTCTCTGTTGTGTTCCTGATCTCAGGTGGAAAGCTCTCAGTTTTTCCCCATTAAGGATGATATTAACTGTGGTCCTTTCATGGGTGGCTTTTATGATGTTAAGGTATGTTCCTTCTATGCAGACTTTCTTGAGGGTTTTTATTAAGAAATATACTGTATTTTGTCAAATGCTTTTTCTGCATCTATTGACAGGAGCATATAGTTCTTCTCCTTTCTTCAATTAATGCAGTGTATCACATTGATTGATTGTGAATATTCAACCAGCTCGGTAGCCCAGGAATGATCATGGTGAATAATTCTTTTAATATACTGTTGAATTCGATTTGCTAGTATCTTGTTGAGAATTTTTGCATCCATGTTCATCAGGGATATTGGCCTGTAATTCTTTTTAGTGGGGCTTTTGTCTGGTTTGGGAATCAAGGTAATGCTGGCTTCATAGAATGATTCTGGAAGCTTTTCTTCTGTTTCTACTTTTTGGAACAGCTTGAGAAGAATAGGTATTAACTTTGCTTTAAATGTCTGGTAGAATTCCCCTAGGAAGCCATCTAGCCCAGGACTCCTATTTGTTGGGAGATTTTTGATAACTGATTCAGTTTCTTCTCTGGTTATGGATCTGTTCAAATTTTCTGTTTCTTCTCTTTCAAATTTTGGTAGTGTGTGATGTCTCTAGGAATTTGTCCATTTCTTCTAGGTTGTCCATTTTGTTGGCATATAATTTTTCATAGTATTCTCTAATAATTGTTTGTATTTCCATGGTATTGGTTGTGATCTCTTCTTTTTTCATTTGTGATTTTATCAATTGGGTCCTCTCTCTTTCCTTTTTGAGAAGTCTGGCTAGGGGTTTATCAATTTGTTTATTCTTTCAAAAAACCAGCTCTTACATTCATTGATCTGTTCTACTGTTTGTTTGTTTGTTTGTTTTGGATTCTATATTGTTTAATTCTGCTGTAATCTTTATTTTTTCTCTTCTTCTACTGGCTTTGGGCTTTCTTTGCTACTGCCTTTATAATTCTTTTAGGTGTGAGGTTAAGTTGTGTATTTGGGACCTTTCTTGCTTCTTGTGATAGGCCTGAATTGCAATGTATTTTCCTCTTAGGACTGCTTTTGCTGTATCCCAAAGGATTTGGACTGTCGTGGTTTCATTTTCATTTGCTTCCGTATATTTTTTAAATTTTTTTAAATTTCCTGGTTGACCCATTCATTCTTTAGCAGGATGTTCTTTAACCTCCATGTATTTGGGGGCTTTCCAAATGTTTTCTTGTGTTTGATTTCAAGTTTAATAGCGTTGTGATCTGAAAATATGCATGGTATGATCTCAATCCTTTTATATTTGTTGAGGGCTGTTTTGTGACCCAGTATATAATCTGTTTTGGAGAATGTTCCATCTGTACTCCAGAAGAATGTATATTTTGCTTTAGGATGAAAAGTTCTGAATATAGCTGTTAGGTCCATCTGGTCCAAAGTGTTATTCAGAACTGTTGTTTCCTTGTTGATTTTCTGACTGTGCTGGTGAGGAGGAGAGGCCATCTGGTTCACTCAGTGTCAGTCCTCCTCTAATAGATAAGCAGTTGCCAGGCACAGTGGAGTGGGGTTTGGTGTAAGTGGGTCCCACCTTCACTGGGGGCCGCTGTCCTGTTCTCTGAAGCCCTACCATGTTGGTGATGGGCAGAAAAAAGGCCACACCCCAATATCTCCTCCCCTGACCAGTGTCTCAAACCATGGTGTTCAAGCAGCCCTCACAGAGTAGCGGGTATGGTAGGCTTGTCCTGCCCCATAGTCTCCCGTGCCTCCAGGCACTTGGCTGGGATTCAAACCCCAATGCCTTAAAGTATCCTGCTCCAGGCGACCCAGTTCAGGGGTAGCTCCACTCTGCCCAGCTGACAACGGGCCTCTGGCTGGCACCTGCAAGGTCTTTTGTCCTTGAGGTGGGGGGCAATAAGCTCTCTTCCCATAGTACTCAGGGAAGGGACTGTTGTCTCTCAGTGTGCCCTGAGATGCCTACCATCTCCCTCCCCCCAAGTAGGCACACATGGCAGTGGCTCCATTCTGGAGAAAGTCACGCACTTTTGAAATCTCTGAGCTTTAGCTCTAAGGCTGTTTGCAAAATAGCAACTGGCACTCTCTGTATTTCTCGTTCCCCAGTTTGTGGTCCAGAGATGTTTTCCTCTTGTGCTAACTCAATAGTGCAATTTCACAGCTCCTCTGTCTTTCTCTCCCTTTTGTCTCTCCCTTCCAAAGGGAAGGTTCCCTCCCTTCCCTGCCTTGCAGTTTTATCTGCCCCACTTCACATACACACACCTTGATCCTGCCAAGCTGTCTCCATCTATCTGTGGAGATTTTTCTGTCACTCTGCAGACTAATTTCCTGGGTGTTCTAAGTCCCCAACTCAATATAGCGATGTTTGAGGGATGAGGGAAATCCCAGTCTCCCTGCTTCTCCACCATCTTAACTCCTCCCTCTAGGCAGAATTTAAAGAAGATATAGTTCTCCCGATTGTCTTAACTCTGATAACAGAAGGATATAAACACCATGGCGATAAAAATAAAATTTTCATCACTCTAAAAAGGTCTCTAGTATGCTTTTCATTCAAATCAACCCTTGATACCCATTCCTAGCCCTGCGCAAGCACTGATCTCCTTTCTATCACTATAGATTAGTCTTCTGCAATTTCATAGGAATGGAATCCTGTGATATATAGTTATTTGTGTTTGCTTATTTTTTAATTTTTCATGGTTATTTATTTATTTTGAGAGCGAGTGTGCAAGCAGGGAGGGACAGAGAGTGACAGGGACAGAGAATCCTAAGCAGGCTCTGCTCTGTCAGCACAGAGCCCAGTGTGGGGCTCCAACTCATGAATTGTGAGTTCATGACCTGAGCTGAAATGAAGAGTCAGATGCTTAACTGACTGAGCCACCCAGGTACTTCTGTGTTTGCTTCTTTTGCTCAGAATAATAGAGATTTGTCCATGCTCTTGCATATATCAGCAATTTTTTTCCCATTTAGTGCTGAATAATATTCCATTGTGTGGATATACTATAGTTTATTATTCATTTACCTGTTAATGACCCTAAATATTCATGGTTTTTGATGCTATGGCATATGGTATTTTTATTTTAATTTTTATTCCTAGCATATAGAAATATAATCAATATTTTATACTACTACTTTTTGACATCTTGCTAAACTCATTTATTCTAGTGCCTTTTTAAAAAATTTCTGAGGATTCTTTATGAGTTGTTTACAAATAAAGATAGTATTCTACTTTCATTGCACTACTTAGAACTTCAGTACAATATTGAATAGCAGCCATGGAAATGGACATCCTTTTTTTGAATTTTAGTAGGTAAACATCGAGGCTTTAATCATTAAGTATGATGTTAGCCATAGGCTTTTTATAAATATTATTTATCATAGAAGAAGTTGTATTTGTGCTTCACTGAGTTTTTTTTTAATCATGAATGCATATTATATCTTATCCAGTCCTTTTCTGCATTTATTGAGACAGTTATAAAGCTTTCCTTTTATTGTCTGTTAATATGATTTGTTTATTTATTTTAATGATAGTACCACATTTTCTTGATTTCTATAGCTTTTTTATGTCTTTGAGCCAGGAAGTATAAGTCCTCTTCTGCTCAATTTGATTCCACTCCCTGCAGCTTCTTCAGTGTGGGGCCTAGATTACTCCAGCAATTTTAGTCTTTGTTGCAGAAGTATTGTCCTTGCTCTTCCATCTTCAGCTGCTCTTTTCAAATTGGCCATTCAGCTTGTGAGCTATGTTGGGTTTCTCTTGTTTTCGTGTCTGCTGTTCTTAAACCGTTATTGTTGCTTCCTTCTGACTTCTGCACAGATGCTGATACTTTGCAGACTTTGCGGATGTTAGTAGTTTTCCTCCAAATGCACTATTTTTGGAGACACCTTTTCACCTAGTTTTGTTATAAATGTTGTCCATGAGATTGGGTTGTGCTATCTTTTTTTTTTTTTTTAATTGTGATTAAAAACATAACATAAAATTTACCATCCAAAATATTTTTAAGTGTATGGTACGGTAGTGTTAACTACTATATGTATACTATAGCACATTATTTTGCAGCATATCCCTAGAACTTTTTCATCTTGCCAAACTGAATCTCTTTACCAACTGAACAACAACTCTCCTTATCACGCCTGCCCCCAGCCCCTGGCCACTACCTTTTACTTTCTGTTTCTAAGAGCTTGACTACTATACATACGGCATTATAAATGGTATCATGCAGTATTTGTGGTTTTGTAACTGACTTATATTACTTAGACTAATGTCCTCAAAGCTCATCCATGTTGTAGCATATGACAAGATTTCCTTCTTTTTTAAGGCTGAATAATATTCCATTGCATGTATATACCACATTTTCTGTATCCATTCATCTATTAATGGTTATTTTGGTTGCTTCCACCTCTTGGCAATTGTGAATAATGCTGCAGTGAACATGGATGTGCAAATATCTCTTTGAGATCCTGTATTCAATTCTTTTGAATGCATACCTGGGTGTAGGATTTCTGAATCATATGGTAGTTCTATTTTGTTTGTTTGTTTGTTTGTTTTTGTGGAACTTCCATAAGGGCTGTACAATTTTGCGTTCTAGCCAACAATGCCCAAGGGTTCCATTTTCTCTGCATCCTCACTAACGCTTTTTATGTTCTGGAATTTTGATAGTGGCCGTCCTAATTTGTGTGAAGTGATATCTCATTGTGGTTTGGTTTTGCATTTTTCCAATGATTAGTGATGTTGAGCATCTTTTTGTATGGTGTTGGCCATTTGTATCTCTTTTTTGCAGAAATGTCTTTTTTTTATTGGGTTATTTGGTTTTTGTTATTGTTGTTAAGCTGTAAGAATTCTTTATCTATTTCAGACATTAACCCTTTAACGTGTGCAGATATTTTCTCCCATTCTGCAGGATGCATTTCCTTGTGTTGATTGCTTCCCTTGTTGCACAGGAGTTTTTAGTTTTGACGACTGTTTTTGCTTTTGTTGTCTGTGCTTTTGATGTCATATCTGAGATATCATTGCCAAATTCAATGTCATGAAGCTTTTCCTCTATGCTTTCTTCTTAGGAGTTTTATAGTTTCAGGTCGTAAAGTAGGTCTTTAATCCATTTTGAGTTAAGTTTTGTATATAGCATAAAATAAGGGTCCATCTTCATTCTATCACAGGTGGATATTTCAGTTTTCCCAGTAGCATTTGCTGAAGAGCCTATTCTTTCCACCTTAGCAGCTTTGTTAAAGATCTTTAAAAAAAATTTTTTTTTAACGTTTATCTTTATTTTTGAGACAGAGACAGAGCATGAGCGGGGAAGAGGCAGAGAGAGAGGGAGACACAGACTCTGAAGCAGGCTACAGGCTCTGAGCTGTCAGCACAGAGCCTGACGTGGGTGTCGAACTCATCAACAGCGAGATCATGGCCTGAGTTGAAGTTGGACGCCCAACCGACTGAGCCAGCCAGGCGCCCCAGAGATCATTTGATTTATACATGAGGGCTCTCTATTCTGTTTCATTGGTCTTTATATCTGTTTTCATGCCAGTTCAGTTGTACTATTTTTATGCTGCCTGTTATAATTAATTAATCATTGAGGAATAATTGATATATAACATTATATTAGTTTTAGATGTACAACATAATGATTCAATATTTATATTCATTTTTTTTTGAAGAGAATCTTTTTTTTAAGTTTATTTATTTATTTTGAGAGAGACAGAGACAGTGTGAGTTGGGGAGGGACAGAGAGGGAGGGAAACAGAGAATCCCAATGCACACTTACAGTGCAGAGCCTGACGCAGAGCTCAAACTCCCGAAACTGTGAGATTATGACGTGAGCCAAAACCAAGAGTCAGATGCTTAATCGACTGAGCCACCCAGATGCCCCAGTATTTACATTCATTGTGACATGATCACCACAATAAGTCTATTTCTTGTGAGAATTTTTAAGATTAACTGTCTAAGCAACTTTCAAATATTTAATATAGTATTATTAACTGTAGTCACCATGCTGTACATTACATCTTCATGACTTATTTATTTTATAACTGGAAGTTTGTATTTTTTGACCCCCTTTACCCATTCCTCCCTTTCACCCCCCAGCCTCTGGCAAATAATCCAATCTGTGTATCTATGAGCTTGGTTTATTTTTTAAAATTCTAAACATAATTAAGGTCACATGGTACTTGTTTTTCTCTGACTTATTTTACTTATAATACCCTCAAGGTCTATCCATCTTATTGCAAATGGCAAGATTTCTTTATTTTTATGGCTGAGTAATATTCCATCACACACACACACACACACACACACACACACACACGCGCACACACACACCATTTTCTTTATCCATTTATCTGCTGGTGGACACTCAGGTTGTTTCCATATCTTGTCCATTGTAAATAATGTTGCAGTGAACTTGGGGGTGCATATATCTTTTTGAGTTAGTGTTTTTGTTTTTCAGATAAATGCCCTGAAATGGGATTGCTGGGTCATAGGGTAGTTCTATTTTTAATTTTTTGAGGAAACTCCATACTGTTTTCTATAGTGGCTGCACCAGTTTACATTTCCACCAACAGTACACAACATTTCTCTTTTCTCTGTATCCTTGCCGTTTCTTGTTATTTTTGTCTTTTTGATGATAGCCATTCTGACAAGTGTGATATGATTCTTGTTATAGTTTTGATTTGCATTTTCCTGATGATTAGTGATGTTGAGCACCTTTTCATGTACCTGTTGGCCATCTGTATGTCTTTGCAAAAATGTCTGTTCCAATCCTCTGCCCATTTTTAAATCAGATTGTTTTATTTTCTTTTGAGTTGCATGATTTTTTATATATTTTAGATATTAACCCCTCACCAAACATATGATTTGGAAATATTTTCTCCCTTTTTCATTTTCTTGATGGTTTCCTTTGCTGTGCAGAAGCTTTTTAGCTTGATGTAGTCCCAGTTGTTTATTTTTGTTGCCTTTGATTTTGGTGTCAAATCTAAAACAAGTCATTACCAAGACTGATGTCAAGGAGCTTTCTGTCTGTATTTTTCTTCCAGGAGTTTAATGTTTTTTAGGTAATATGTTTAAAGCTTCAATCCATTTTGAGTGGATTTTTACGTATAGTGTAAGATGTGGCCCAGTTTCGTTGTTTTTGCATGTAGCTGTCCAATTTTCCCAGCATGATTTATTGAAGAGAGTGTCCTTTTCCCTTGGTATATTCTTGGCTCCTTTGTTGGAAATTAATTGACCATGTATGCATAGGTTTATTTTGGGGTTCTTTATTCTGTTCTGTTTCATTGATCTATATGTCTGTTTTTATGCCAATACCATTTTGTTTTGATTACTATAGCTTTGTAATATAGTTTGAAATCAGGGAGTGTGATGCCTCCAGCTTTGTTCTTTATAATGATTACTTTGCCTATTTGAGGTCTTTTGTGGTTTCATACAAATTTTAGGATTGTTTGTTCTATTTCTGTGGAAAATGCCATTGGAATTTTGATAGGGATTGCATTGAATCTGTGGATTACTTTGGGTAGTATGCACATTACAACAGTATTAATTCTTCCAATTAGTATGGACTGTATTTCTATTTATTTGTGTCTTCTTTAACTTCTTTCATCAATGTCTTGTACTTTTCAGTATACAGGTCTTTTATCCCCCTGATTAAATTTATCCTTAGATGTTTTATTCTTTTTGATGTAATTATAAATGGCATTATTTCCCTCATTTCTCTTTCCAGTGTTTTTTTTTAATTAGCGTATAGAAATGCAGTTTATTTTTATGTATTATTTTTGCATCCTGTAACTTTACTGAATTTGATTAGTTCTTTATTTTGAGAGAAAGAGAGAGCGAGCATGTGTACAGGAGTGAGTGGGGAAGGGGCAGAGGGAAAGGGAGAGAATCTTAAGCAGGCTTCATGCCCAGCACTGATCCTGGCGCAGGGATCAATCTTACGACAGTGAGTTCATGACCTGAGCCAAAAATCAAGAGTTGGAAGCATAACCTACTGAGCCATTCAAGTGTCCCTGAATTTGTTGATTAGTTCTAACATTTTTTGGTGGACTCTTTAGAATTTTCTATATATAACATCATGTCATTTGCAAATAGTAAGTTTTACTTCTTCTTTACCAATTTTGATGCTTGCTCTTTTTTTTTTTTTTTTTTTTTGCCTAATTTCTCTGGCTAGGACTTCCAATACTATGTTGAGTGAAAGTGGCAAGAGTGGGCATCTTTGTCTTGTTTGTGATCTTGGAAGAAAGCTTTCAGCTTTTCACTGTTGAGTATGCTGTTAGCTGTGGGATTGTCATATATGGCCTTTATTATGTTGAGGTACATTCCCTCTATACCCACGTTGTTGATTTTTATCAACATTTTTATCATAAATGGTTGTTGAAAGGACCTTATTCAATGTGTACTATAAAGTTTGTACCCTTTTACCAATATCTCCCTATTTTCCCCTACCCCCCAGTATAATGCTAAGTGAAAAAGCCAGACAGAGAAAGACAAATACCCTTCATTATTAGTAGATATAAAGAAACTTTTGTCTTTGAATGTAAATAATAATAAATTTACTTTGCAATGTATTAGCCAGTCAGAGAGTCCATACTTAAATTACCATAGTTTTTCATGAATATCTTTGCAGTATTAAGTGGACTAATTATAAAGTTTGCTAGGTGTATAAATCATCAAAAAAAAAAAGTTATTGTGAGAAGTCTTTATGCATGCATCCTGCACTTTTAGACAATTTTGAATTGCTTTTTAAGCCATGAAGGAATGTCCATTTTTAAGATTGTTCTTTTGGATACTCCCTTACTTATTTTTTAAATTTGGATTCTTGAAAGCTTGTATTTCTCATCTTTGGACTTAAGCTGCTAGTATATCAAAAAAGAAGTAAGAAATATCTCTGTTCCAAAATTTGGAATTTTTCAGGTTGGAACTTTTTAGTCTGTCTCTGATTTCATTAGACTCATGACCTGATTTCTAAACAATACCATTTTCTTTCCTAATCTTTACTCAAATGTCATTATACTGTGCCTATGTCTGCCCTTTTATTTGCATTTCAGAAACCTCAAGTCCTAAATATTCTCACAGCAAGTTTTATCCTTTTCTCCTTAGCACCTAACACAAGGCCTGGCATAGTGTTATTGTTGAATAAATGAATTTCTGTAATAGTCTACTTGCCAGCTTTTCTGGATTTGGCCTCTCACCATTCTGTGTGGTTTTCCAGACCAGAAAAATTGGTAGCTTGTCCACAGGTATTATCACTACTTTCTGTGCAAATTACTCTGTTGTTTTTTTTTTTTAAATAGGTGTCATTCTTAGAAGATTCTTCCTTTATGTTGACTCAAAGATAAGTCCTTTGAATTATATCTTTGGCTCTATTCTATTCTATTCTATTCTATTCTATTTTCTTTCATGTAATAGCTCTTCAGATATTTGGAGCACAATATTCTCATATGTGCACCTACTTTTCTTTTTAAGTTTTCTTACTAACTCCTTTAATGTAATTGTTTCTAGACCTTTTACCAGTTTGAAAGAAGTTGATCTATCGTGGTGTTTCTTACAGTGTATTCTAGTTTGGATTCTTTGTGACAAGTAATGCAGGTGTATTCTAGCCTAAGAGGGAAGGAGATTGTAAAAATACCTCAGAAGTTTGGTGACAGTCATTACAGTGCTGCCATAATTTACTACAGGTAGAACTTAGCTGTACAGCCTTTCTCTGTGGCATCTCTGCTTCTTTCTACATTTGTGTATACTCAATTTGTTTCTTCTACTGGCAAGTCTGACTAGAGTTTCTGTTTTTCTGTAACTTTAGTCTTTTTTTAATTTATTTAAAAATTTTTAAAATTTTTCTCTTGAGAAAGAGAGAGAGAGAAAGAGACACAGAGTATGAGTGGGGGGAGGGGCAGAGAAAGAGAGGGAGACACAGAATCCAAAGCAGGCTGCAGGCTTTGGAGCTCAAACTCACAAGCTGTGAGATCATGATTTGAGCCGAAGTCGGATGCTTAAGTGACTAAGCCATCCAGGGGCCCCTGTAACTTTAGTTTTACACATGACCCCTGTGGTTTCCTGACCTTTCTCTAGATCATAGTAAGTCTTGGTACTTTTTTTTTTTGACTGCTTTAGTCTCTCATTTTTTTCTATTCAAAATTCCCTAGCAGAAGAATTTGATTTGTCTGGTATACTTTTTATGGCCAGGTTATTCTGGTCATAAGTTGCTTGCCAGTTTATAGATGCCCTTGCCCACTTACTAGTCCTATTCATTTATTCAACAAGTATTTTATTAATTCTCTAACAGATACCAGGAATTATCCTAAGTACTTAGGATACATCGGTAAACAGAGCAAGCCAAAAACCATTGTTTTCATTTTAGAGAGATGATACAGACAAGTAACAGTAGGTAAAAACAAATAAAGAATTTAGTAATTTTCTGGCTGGTGAGAGGAGTGGCAGGATTGTATGCTCTTGAATGTGACTGCTGCCCTTCCTTGAACAGTGAGTGATTCCATTTTTTATAGAAAAGGATGTGAGCAGATGGATATCATAAAACAAGTGTAGTGTAGATAATCTCTGATCAGTTTTGATAAACATATCATAGGAAATGATTTAGTGAATTATATATTAGAGTAGCATCTCTCAAAGTTCAAAGCCTGTATTAAACCAAACAATATATACTTTGTACATCTATAAGCACACACAGAAGGCACTCAACTAATTTTTGTCAATTGTTACAACGAATATCAAACATCCTGTTTTGTCTAGAGCAGTGTATTACATTTTTCCACTTAACTGATCCCTACTGAAACAATAGTTTGGCAGATTTGGTTCTTCCTTATAGCTACTGGCAATGTCACACCTAGAGTATTCTAGTTAGCAATCCCAGAGAATACTGGTGGGCCCCTCTGGAGTCATGGCCAAAGCTAGGAGAGTCGCTTTGTTAGGGGGGTGATGGATGGTTGGATTATCCTGGGTCATTTGCAAATCCTGTGGCTGAGCTGGGTAGCCTGAAAGCTCTACCAGGACAAGTGGGTTACCAAATATAAGGAGGAGAAAAGTATTCCTGACCACACCAGTATTTCCTCACACTTCCTAAATTTGTTTTGGGCAGTTTGTGTAGCATATATACTTTTTTCAAAGAAACACATTTCCAAATGTGCTGGTGCCCCCCTTTTAATATAGTAACTACATTTATCATCATCATCATCATCATAATTCTTCTTCTTCTTCTTCTTCTTCTTCTTCTTCTTCTTCTTCTTCTTCTTCTTCTTCTTCTTCTTCTTCTTCTTCTTCTTCTTCTTCTTCTTAGAGAGAGAGCAAGAGAGAGAGAGGTTATGCATGTGAGCAGGGGAAGGGCAGAGGGAGAGAGAATCCTAAGCAGGCTCCACACCTAGCGTGAACCTGATGTGGGGCTCGATCTCACGACTGTGGGGTCATGACCTGAGCTGAAATAAAGAATTGGACACTTACCTGGCTGAGCCATCCAGGTGCCCCTAGTCATCATAATTCTTAATTTTATGATAGAGTAGGAGAGTAGGGACTGGGAAGAAAACATGAAGGCACTAATTAATAACTTCCCCCTCCTTTGCCAGTTTAGCAGTGGACAATGCAGTGGACAGTCACAATTTTGTCTGCCATTTAATACGTGGTGCAAATAAGAGCTGCTTCCACAACGACTCTGATTGATACGGCATACTTCACTTCTGGACATAAGGATCAATCCACAGTGGACATCTACTCTAGAACAGTCTTCCCTCACTATGGCTTATTCCTCAGTGTAAAATGCCATCTTCTCAGCATTCTTAAATATAATTAGTATTGCCTAAAAGAATAAGTGTCAGATAAAATACATAAATTAGAAAAGGAGTCTAAATATTCAGACTAAATGCTTAAAAATCAAGAAGCAAGATTCAGAAAATGTTTATTTACTTTTGGTATAGTACTTTCATAAGTTCCTCAAAAGCTGGTCGTTGCAGCAATTTATATATGTGATATTTGGAGACCAAATTATCGTAGCTCTTTCCACATTTTATTTATAGTGAAATCTTATTTTACCATTTTCTTTTAAAATTTTTAAAAATGTTTATTCATTTTTGAGAGAGAGAGCGTGTGCATGCCCATGCACGGGGGAGGGGCAGAGAGAAAGAAAGAGTGAGAGAGAGAGAGAGATAGAGGGACACACAGAATCCGAAGCAGGCTCCAAGCTCTGAGCTGTCAGCACAGAGCCCAGTCCACAAACCTTGAGATCATGACCTGAGCCGAAGTCAGATGCTTAACCGACTGAGCCACCCAGGGGCCCCTATTTTACCATTTTTATTGTCATTTTCTAACCTAATTTCCAGTTCAAATAACATTACCATATAACTGAAAGTCATTGCACTCACAAGTCGTATTTCTGTGTGCATTTAGAAATGTTATATCAGTATTTCAAACTGAGCTTTCATGTTATATCATGCATATAATTTTAAAATCAGTAAATAGGGGCCCCTGGGTGGCTCAGTTGGTTGCGCATCTGACTTGGGATCAGGTCACGATCCTTCGGCCTGTGAGTTTGAGCCCCCGCATCGGACTCTGTGCTGACAGCTCAGAGCCTGGAGCCTGCTTCCCATTCTGTGTCTCCCTCTCTCTCTCTCTGCCCCTCCCCCACTCACTCTCTGTCTCTTTCCCTCAAAAATAAACATTAAAAAAAAAATAAAATCAGTAAATAATGTTGCTTTTGGAGAACTTTTGAAAGTTATGCTGCTGCCAAAGAAGAACTTTTTATCTGTTTATTTTTTATTAAAAATTTTTTTTAATGTTTATTTTTGAGAGACAGAGAGATGAAGCATGAGTGGGGGAGGGGCAGAGAGAGAGGGAGACACAGAATCCGAAGCAGGCTCCGGGCTTTAAGCTGTCAGCACAGAGCCTGATGCGGGGCTTGAATTCATAAGCCATGAGATCATGACCTGAGCTGAAGTTGGATGCTTAACTGACTGAGCCACCCAGGTATCCCCAAAGAAGAACTTTTAATCTCTCAAATTGGCAGTAATTAAAACAAATTTTTAAAATAACAATTGTTGCTAAGAATGTAGTGAAAATGCCAGTCTTATTCCTAAAGAATTTACAGAATGGAGGCACCTGAGAGGCTTAGTTGGTTGGGCATCCAACTCTTGATTTCGGCTCAGGTCGTGATCCCAGGGTTGTGGGACTGAGCCCTGTGTTGGGCTCTGTGCTGAGTGTAGAGCCTGCTTAAGATTCTCTCTCTCTCTGCCTGTGCCCCTTTCCCCTATTTGTGCTCTCTCACTCTCTCTTAAATAAAAAAAATAAAATTAAGTTAAAAAAAAGAATTTACTGAGTGTAAAAAGACTGTTGAATATCTTTCTGGTGGGCCCTATGACTTTGTGTTAGTTTGAAAATTTTTCATTCTCTTTGACCCAGTAGTTGTATATCTAAGAATTTTTCTGGGGAAAAGGGAGATGAAGGTAAAGTTTTATATAGAAAACTGCTTTTTATAGCATTATTTATAATAACAGGGAAGTAGCAAATATGTTTAACATCAAAGGCTCATTGTAAAATATCAAGTAATAAATGAATAGATAAAGCTAGGTTTTAGTAAGATCCCAATTCTGTAGAAAAATATACACGTGTCTAAAATAATCTGAGATAAAATAGTCTAAAATATTAACAGTAATTGTTTCCACCTGTGGGATTATGGGTACTTTCTCTATATTTTTATGTACTTAAAAATTTTTCTGCAGTTACCATTTTTTATTTCTATAATTAGTAAAAATTAGAATGATAAAATATTTCTTGAGCCTAATGTACATTAGCTATCACTCTCAGAACTGAATAAACAGTGTATGGACACCTTGTTAAATATGATTAGATATATAACATGCATTTATTTCTCTTTGAAAAGACAGGGAGATATGAGCTTAAAACAGTTGTCAATATTGACAAATTTATTAAAATAAACATTTAGCTCAGTATGAACTGAGTGCCAGGCATTCAATGTACTCTATGCTTGGGGATACAAAGATGGTGCTGAAAGAAAGAAAAAGCTTGCTCTCCTTTCTTCTAGAAAGTTTTCCATAGTGGTCTCTGCTACAGTGAGTTAGGTTCCCTTCTGCCCTCGTACTTACCACACTATACTCATTATCAGTTTATTTGCCTGTTTCTCCTATTAATTATGAGTGTCTTGAGGATAGGGACCATGTCTTTTTCATATGTGTATCTCCAGGACTTAACAATTTGGTGAATTAGGTCTGCTTGCGATGTCAGAAGTGGTCATGTTTGAGGTGGATTTTGAAAAAATGAGTGCTTGTGATAAACCACTTTTAATTTAATTTACCTTTCATGAAATCCTTCATTCCCCTATAATGATGGATATATGAGGAGTTACTGTACTGCAGCAGTTGTTTATTTAATTGAGAATGTTTTCATTTTGCCTTTTTCAAATGTGACCTCATTTTTAGAACACAGTACTAAGCTGTTCAGTTAAATGAATTTAACTTTTATTTATCTCTTAAAGATAAAAAATTTGGCCATGGAGCTATTGAACTCTCTGGGTGAGGGCCAAGGGGAAACTTGAGTTCACTGGGAGAGGGTGAGAGATGATAGTAGATAATTGTTTTAAAAAATAACAAATTGAATCAGGTATTAAAGGCTCCCTTAAGTTAGGTGTATAAATAATCAGAATGTTGCTTTTACTTCAAAGTGAACTGGGACCACATGTAAAATATGCAAGCACCTGAAGATCTTTAAAAAGTAGAGCAAAAAGCAACTTAGATCTAATGTGTACTTTCTATCCCTAAGTTACTCACAGATTATATCTCTAGTGTTGAATTATAAGTTGATCCATTATTTAGAATCATAGGATAATTGTGTAACCACAATGATCTTATAGGCGGGTGGTTTTCAACATAATTTTGCCTCCTCCCCCCAAGACATTTGGCAATGTCTCGAGATGTTTTTGGTTGTAATGACTTGGTGGTGATGGTGGTGATAGTGATTTGAGACTAAGGATGCTGGTAAACTAAATATCCTACAGTACACAGGACAGGCCTTCCCTGCCCCCAACACACAACAAAGGATTATCCGGCCCAAAATGTCAATAGTGGTGATGTTGAGAAACCCTGCTTAGACATTTGTAAGTTCTCAGCCCGCTCAAAAAATCTATATTTTACCTGTAATAGTGTTTATATTTATATATCCCATAACTGAAACTTAGTGCTAACAGTACCATTTCATTTGTTACTTAAGATTACTTGGTCTCCCTAGAGGAGTTTTTTTGTGTTTTTGTTTTTGTTTTTGTTTTAGAGATACTATTAAGATTGCTTTCCTTACTGGGAACAGGGATAGTTCTCCCATAGTATAGTAGAGGCTCTACTAGATTCCAATATCTCTGTTTATTTTTCTTAGCTTTTCATATATGTCACTCTTTTGAGAATCTATAGGATAGGGATTGCTTGTTATTTCAGTATTATGTTTAGAAGGTAAATACTTTTATACCCTGTAAAACTTGAGAACATTTAATATATCGATTTATTCAACAAGTATTCATTTAGAAATAAGGATTAATATAATGAGTATTAAGATTTTTTTGGTACCATATAGCTAATTCACTTTGATTTTATTAATAGGGTCAGGAGCAGGTCTGGGGAAAATAATCCAAAGATTTCCGCAGAAGGACTGGGATGATACTCCTTTTCCACAGGGAATTGAATTGGTAAGTTGGTGTTGCTTTATTGTACTTTTATGATACTTTTCTTTTTATGTTACATTTATGGTATATTTATGTTATAGTTACTGTTAAATAATTTGGTGATTTAACTGTAACATATTACTAGAAATAATCCCCTTGCCCTCAAGTCCAGTAACTTTTGAATATATTGATTCTGAAATACCTGTTTTGCTCTTCTTTTCCCATGTAAGCTTCTCTCTAATATTAAAGATGAAATTAATGATCTTTATGTACATGGAAGCTGAGAAATTACTCTGCTTCTTTAGTCAAAATTTTAGCCTAGTAGCTTCAGTGATAGTGTGGCACTAAACAAATACTTATTATATTTTTGTCTGAAAAATTTCAGGTTATTGTTTTGGTGAAAACTAAACAAAAACAGAACTCCCCACACCCCCACACCCCAAAGATTGGTTTAATGATCACCAGTCATGTTTAGTTTGCTCTTGAAATCACAAATCTGAATTCTTTTTAGCTACACAGTCTGCAGATTGCTTTATAGTAGTGCAATTCAACATCTTTATTTTTGTCAGCTATTTTATAGGGATTTAATAATTGAGCATAATTTTGATGGCCAGGACATTCTATCTGATGATGTATCTATGGTGGTAAATGAGGGACTAGAAAGATGACCACTAAAGTATTTGGCAATATGGCTATAAAGTTTTGTTGTCAGACATAGTGGAGTGTGGGTGTATGTGCAGGTGTGTGTATGTATATATCTATATTGTGTGATTGAATACATATACATACACACATATGAGAAGTGTTCTTTTTTTAAAAATGTTTTATTTATTTATTTTTATTTATTTTTGAGAGAGAGAGAGAGAGAACATGAGCAGGGGAGGAGCAGAAAGCAAGGGAGACACAGCATGTGAAGCAGGCTCCGGGCACTGAACTGTTAGCACAGAGCCCGACACAGGGCTCGAACCCACGTGTCATCAGATCATGTCGTGAGCCAAAGTTGGATGCTTAACTGACTGAGCCACCCAGGTGCCCCAAGAAGTATTCTTTAAAGTAGTTCTTGTTGAGAGAACATTTGGTATGATTTGATAGTGAAGAGTGAAGGCTCTGGAGGAGACTACCTAGGTTGAAATCCCCAGGTGTATGGTGTGACTTTAGACGAGTTACTTCATTTCTTTGAGCAGCAGCATCTTCATCTATAAAATGAGGATAATGCAATACTAATCTCCTAGGGTGTTGTAAAGATAAAATGGGAAAAATATACAAAATGCTGAGAACAATGGCTTCCATAAAGTAAGTGGAAGTAGCTTACTTAGTAAATGAAGTAGCTTATTGATATTGACGGTGATGATTGTTGTTGTCGTCATTGTTAATGTTTGTTTGCCATCTTACAGCATCTCCTCTTCCTCCCCCAACTCCCTCAGCAGAATTGTTCATTTTCTTACTATCATGGGTCAGAAATATCCATTAGGAATAAAACTGATGTTGAAAATTGTGCATTTTCTCATTCTAGCTAATGGCTGTCCATTTCTGTTTATAGAGGATAAAAGATACATTGCTGAGTGTTTAATTTTGATTTTTACAGCTATACAAAGAGGGCTGCAGGTTCTGTAGACACACAGAAAGGGCAAGTCTTGAAGTTTTGTATTGAAAAAATGGGTAAAGAATGTGAGGATCTAAGGAAAAGTAACTTTTTGGGGAGGCCCTTGTATTCCTTTCTCTTCTCCTCCACATGCCTACAAATACTTGTAACTGGCCTTATGGTGTGAATAACCAGGTATTTGCACTATTAAAACCTTTAAGCTCTGCTTCAGCATTCCTTTTAGTGGTGACTGAAACTGGAAAATTTTAGTGCTAGGGACCATCGAGAACTCTTTTGGGAGTTCTTACCATTCCTCACATCAAAGTGTGGACGGATATAAACTATATCAGTTATGTCAGTTTGACAGTGTGAACAGTAAACCACCATCATAAGTTTCAAGAACAACAGACATTATTGGAGCTATTACCTATGACTGGGACGGGATTGTTTTTGTGTTCTGAAAGCCAGGGAAATGGATACTGTGATGTTTCTGATGTTTTTCCAGTAGTGAGGGAGAGACACATACTGAGTTCATTACCTAGTAAATGGTATTTTCCCTTTGTGTGACAGACACTCCCATGTTCAAGTGCTACCAGTGTATCTCTAATAATAAGTAGAATCATGCGCTGCTGACTGGTGAAGTAGAGGTGCTAAGAGTTAGATCTTTTCCTTACCTAACAGTTTCCCAGATGACGTCTTGGCTGATTCTTAGCAAAGCATTTCAAGATTTTTTTTTTGATGGGTTAATAGTTAAAGAATATTTGATCTGTTGAATTACACTGGAAATTTTTTTTCCTTTTTAATTTTTTCATCATTGATAGCAATTCCAATACTCTAATGTCTATTGTGCTTTGTCAGGTACAAAATAAATTTGTTTACCTAACATCTATTAAAGCCCATTTTAAAAACAGAATTGTTAACTTAAATTTTTCTTGTCCTTTTATTATTTATTGCTTTTTGCTATGCTTGATGTATTAGAGACATTCTGCATCTAAATAGCAATAACTTCAATAACTGTGAAATACTGTGTAATCTAATGTAACTCCTGTAGCATCAAGACCACATATAGGCCTGATAAAATTTTTTCCAATTGAAAATGATCTGGCTCAGTCCCTAAGTGGTTAGTTGATTTCAGGGTGATAGTGACCCTTTTCCAAAAATGTTAGCCCTTCCAAAGTAATGGAACAACTTTTAGCATGTAACATTAATGTTAATATCTACAGTTGTATAGGATTGATAGACTATGATTAACTCACATAAATTGGATGATTGATGGTAGTATATCTAATTTAAATATAAGTAAACTGAGGATTAGGAAGTTTAAACAGTTTCCCTAGGCTCTAACAGCTAAAATGCAGCAGAGCTAGGCTTTAAGTCCATTACCACATGAAATACTGACTCAGTCTCGGCCAAAATCTGAGAATATTCTGAGAGTGACGCTTTAGACTGTGGTTAGCATTTGTATTTTAGTGTAAATGCAGGATCTGAAAACAGGGTTCTATAATTTTGAAGAACTGAGGTTCAGAAATGTTAAAAGAATGCTGTGTTGGATAGAAACCAACTTTACATATTTATTTTGCTGGAGGACAAGTCTGGGTTCAGAGCACAACATTATACTGAAATTATTTTCTATTGCTACCTCTCCTCTCCAGACAGCATATATTTGTTGTATATAAATCTAAATGACAAATTATTGTGTTTACCTGAAGACTAAACTTTTTGACTGTGGGAAAGGATTTTAGATATCCATTCACTAATAAGTCAAAACCTAAATTTAATTTAGAGGATGCTGAATTTGTTCTTTCTGTTTTTATGTAAAGAATTTGCCCTTTCCCCCCCCTTTTCTTCTATTGAGAAATGCTGGACTCTAATTTGAATGGATTTTAAAAATAAAAATATGAAAATAAGCTAAACCAAACATAATGACTGCTTTTCCAATTCTGGGATATTTTTATCTTTTTCTTGTGCTTTTTAGGCATACATGGAAACCACAGACAGTCATATAAATAAAATTTCAGTTAATTTTAGTGACAGTATTTCAAAGAAAATTTAAGAATTGTTTTGCAGAGGCATTCTATGGCCAACGATCTATTTCTGATTATGGGAACAAATGTTTTTATTGGCTAGGGTTTGGACATCAGCAAAATAGTATTGTTTTGGCACTACATCTTTTTAAAGATGCCCTGTCTCAGAAGTGAATCCTTTTGTACTATTATTCACAAAATTTGTCATATTCTTTACTAGGGAATGCCTGCACCAAGGCATTTGTAGAGCTATCTAATTAAAAAAAATTTTTTTTAATGTTTATTTATTTTTGAGAGTGAGACAGAGAGACAAAGCCCGAGCTGGGAAGAGGCAGAGAGAGAGGGAGGCACAGAATCTGAAGTAGGCTCCAGGCTCCGAGCTGTCAGCACAGAGCCTGACATGGGGCTCAAACCCATGAACTGTGAGATCATGACCCAAGCCGAAGTTGGATGCTTAACCAACTGAGCCACCCAGGTACCTGAGCTATCTAATTTTTTTAGAAGAATAAAGTACTGTGATAGAAAAATGTGGCTTGAGTAAAAGAGTAATAGATATTTAGTTAGAATTTTAAGTTTCATATTGGTAAAAACAAATTAGTTCAGTTATTAAAATATAGACTAGTGATTTCACTACCTTCAATATGAATCTAGTTTTCTGTAATTGTAAGTATAGATTGGAGAGAAGAGGATTGTTGTGTATGCAACAATCTGCAGTTTTAACATAGGAGAATTAACCTTAGTATAGGATGCTATTTGTGGTCAGAGAAGTAGATATAAGTACTATGTAATGCTTTAATTCTTTAAGCTGTTTAGAATGCACTGAACACAACATACAGGATAGTAGTTGTCCATTTGACCTAGATATAAATACTGTGTAGTCAGGGAACTGAGTGTAGAAAGGATAGAAGAGAGTATTCTCCCTCCTTTGTAGAGGAGTATGCATGAAAGGAGAATGAGAAAGGTAGTGTACATGTTGGATGATGGAATCAGGGCTCACAAATATTTTATTTTATTTTATTTAGTCCTTTTTAAGTAATCTCTGCACCCAACATGGGGTTTGAACTGATGACCCTGAGATCAAGAGTCGCATGCTCCACCGACTGAGCTAGACAGGTACTCCAGGGCTCATGAAGATTTTAAAGCGCTGGAATTATAGGCTATTAGCTAAGAAGATGAAATCTGGGACAATAGGAAAAAAATGTAGGTTTCTGCATGTAAGTATAAAAAGCCAGCTGTATAATTATTTAGAATAAAGAAGAGCAGGATGATTTTCCAGCCAGAGAGATTTGAGAAATACACAAAGACAGCTTAAAAAAAAAAAAAAAAAAAAAAATATATATATATATATATATATATATATATATATATATATATATATAATTGTAAACGATACTTATGAAATATACTATGGGTAGTGTCCCAAGCCACTGTGCTGACATAGAGCGCTTGGTGATGAATTCAGTTGAAAGGTGGTATCCAGAATATGTGGAAGGATTTTTGATTTTGTGTAGAGTTGATGCTGAAAACATAAAAATACTGCTGTGAAGTATAAAGACATGGCTTTTTAAAAAGTTTTATTTATTTTGAGAGATAGTGTGGGTTCGGCTTTTGGCTTTGTCTAGCAAAGCTGAGGACAGCAGAAAGGATTACTCAAGACTTCATGCAAGTCAAGAGAGGTGAGAAGGAGGCTAAGGGAAGTCTCCCAAGCTGCTCTCAAACTTCGGTATTTATTAAGTATACATTCAGGGAAACATTGCACAATACATCAGTGGGCTACATGCCAGTAAGAACATATAGTAAGTGTGCAGAAAAGGCATTGCCAAGACTACAAAAGAGCAGTGCAGAAAGCAGGGTGGAGAACAAGATAAGATATTCCATAGATAACATAACATGGTCTAAGGGATTCATGAGCACAGGCAGGACCCAACCTGTGTATACACATTAACTAGATACTGCCTCGCTGTTTTCAGCAAAGCCAGAAAGCAGAGTTCTGCTTTCAATGCGTTCCATATAACCTTCTAACCCAGGACATAGCTATTTGATTTCCCACAAGAGAGAGCAAGTGCAAGTTGGGGAGGGGCAGAGAGGGAGAGAGAGAATCCCAAGTGGGCTCTGCGCAGCCAGCGCATCTGCTGATGCGGGGCTCGTCCCACCAATTGCAATATCATGACCCAGGCTGAAATCAAGAGGCACATGCTTAACCAACTGAGCCAGCCAGGCACCTCTGAAGATATATATGGCTTTTAAAACATGCTAAGGACTACAAACAGGACTTTTAAAGTTAGTTCATGACAAAGCAAGTAGATATAAATGGAAGTTAAGCTGGTTAAGTGGTGGTTTGAACTCACATTTTGTTTCCTATTCCCAGACAGTTGTCTCTTTGAAGTAATAAAACCATATTTCAGGTTGGAACATGATGTAGTGTAGAGCATGCATCTGCTGTTAGATTCTCTCAACATCTCTGAAACAGAGGATATTCAGTCTTAATGTTATTCTCACATTCCTCCATGCTCACTTAAGTGGTTTGTTATCCCATAATAGTACTAGACTTTCATTTACTTATAATTCTCTTTATTTTACTAATGTATTGGTAATCTCAGTTATGGTAAAGAATCTTTCACTGACCCAGTCTGTATGGTCTGCTATTAGAGTACTACTCTCAGAACCACCATAGGACAAAGTTTTCTTGCCATGCTCAGGTTCTCCCATACTTGATGCTTTGAGGCCATAGAGAACTTCCTGAGGAAGATGTGGATCTACACAGGCCTAACCTACTACAAATTCACATTGTTTGCAAATAGCCTGGACCTCATTACTACAAGGAATACTGCTACTCATCTGTCATGTATTGTTGTATCACCCTGTGGGTTACTCTACTCTTCTTAACTTCCAGTTCCTTTTTCTACTCTTCTGTTTCCATTGATCTCAAGTATGGTTAGTACTAACAAAAAAAAACTTTACTTCATCTCTTTTGGCTTTTATCCTGTTTCTTCTTCATCATAAAATGTTTGAAATGATTCTCCTTCATTTGCTGTCTCCATTTTTCTAAGAGACGTGTGGTGCAGTGGAAATAATATAGTATCAAGAATTTTAAAACCTTGAGCAAAGTGAATTTACCCTTTCTGATAATAATATTTTTCCTACAGGGATGTTATCAGGTGGTTGTCTATTAATACTTCAATAAACTATAATATGACATATTATGATTATTATAATATTATGATTTCTTACCATCCACTCTCAACTCATATACCAGTCTTACCCACATCTCAAGGATTTATTCTGAAGTATAGTGTATGTCTTCTCCATTCTGAAATCACAATTGAAGTTTTTAACATTTTCTTAATTCACGAATATATTTCTTAATTCATGAATATATTCCTTAATCCATACTAGTTGTTATGATAGATAAACCTTGAGATTTTAGTGGATAGCATGGTAGAATTTTTTTCTCTTCTTACTTGCATAAAGTCTAATTAATGGCAGTGGACTAGATGGGAGTGTGGGATATCTTCAGAGTGTGGTTCTCAGGGTCATCTTGGGTATCACCATTCAGTTGACAGAGTAGTAAGAGAAAGCATGGAAGATAGTAAGGCTGGATTTTATGGGATAGGCCTGGGAGGCAGTATATATCACTTCATTCTACTTAACGGAAGTCAGTTATATGGCCCCAGTTAACTATAATGGGAGTTTGGCAAATAAAGCCTAGATGTATGCCAAGGGGAAAAGTGAAACAGATTTAGTGAACAACTAGCTTTTCTCTGCCATAGCATTCTTGCTGAATTCGAACATCTTTTCCCTTATCTGAATTCTCTGTGACCATTTTATTTTGGACATCACTAATTCAGTGTTTGTGGTATAATAAAAAGTAAATATTTAGTCTTTGTCTCAGTTCCTGGCACAGAGCTCCTGAAATCCTTGGAATTTATTGCCTTTGTATGCTAATGAGATAGCTGATTGGTTTAGTGGACCCTAGATTGCTTCAGGAAGGGGCTGGTCTATGAGAGGAACCAACCTTGTAATTAGAGGGTTGGAAATTTCAGCCCCACTGGGGAGAGGAGAGAGGCTGGAGACTGAGTTCAATAACCAACAGCCAATGATTTAATTAATCAGTCACGCCTACCTAATGAAAGTTACTATAAAAACACCTAAACCAAAGGGTTCAGAGATCTTCTGAATTGGTGAACACATTGATGTGGTGGGAAGGTAGTGTGTTTAGAGAAGGTATGGAGGCTTTGTTGGTCCCCCTTCTCCATACTTTGCCTTGTATTCTTCTTCTGTTTGGTTGTTCCTGAGTTGTATCCTTTATAATAAACTGGTAAACATAAGTAAAATGATTTTCCTGAGTTCTGTTTTTCTAGCAAATTCTCGAACCTCAGGCGGGTGGTAGTGTAAGCCCCTGCATTCAGAAGTGTGGTTAAGATTAGACACCAGTTTACAACTAGTGTCTGAAGTGAGGACAGTCTTCTGAAGCTGAGCCCTGAGCCCTTGACTGACCTGTGGGGTCTGTACTAACTCTGGGTAGTGTCAGAATTGAATTGAATTGTTGGACACCTAGTTGGTGTTGGAAAGATAAAAACATACCTTTGGTGTCAGAGAAAATGCAACATAGTCTTCGTCGTGCTAGTTTGATGAACAAACCCGTAGGTTTGAGATAAATATACCTCACATTTACATATATATAATATCATGTATATATATCTCATGTATATATATTTATATATCACATTTTCTTTATTCATCCGTTGATCATTGATGGATACTTAGGCTGCTTCCATATTTTGGCTACTGTAAATAATAATGCAGTGAACACAGGGGTACATATAACTTTTTGAATTGGTGTTTTTGTTTTCTTTGGATACAACCCAGAAGTAGAATTTCTAGATTATATGATAGTTCTAGTTTTAATATTTTGAGGAACCTCCATACTGTTTTCCACAAATGCTACACCAGTTTACATTCCCACCACAGTGCACAAGGGTTCCCATTTCTCCACACCCTCCCCAAGGTTGTTTTTTTTTTTTTTTGTCTTTTTCATAATAGCTAATCTGATAGGTGTGGGGTGATATTTCATTGTGGTTTTGCATTTCCCTGATGATCAGTGATGTTGACCATCTTTTCATGGGTCTGTTGCCAATCTGTATATCTCCTTTGAAAAAATGTTCAAGTACTCTGTCATTTTTTGGTATTAAGTTGTGTAAGTTCTTTAAGTATTTTGGATATTAACTTCTAATCAGATATATGATTTGCAAATATTCTCCCATTCAGTAGGTTCCCTCTTAGTTTTGTTGATGGTTTTCTTCACTGTGCAAAGCTTTTTAGTTTGATGTAATCCTATTTGTTTATTTCAGCAATGTTGCTCTTACCTGAGAAGACAGGTCCCTCCAAAACATTGCTAGGACTGATGTCAAAGAGTTTACCACCTATGTTTTCTTCAAGGAGTTTTATGGTTTCAGATCCTACGTTCAAATCTAATTCATTTTGTACATAGTACAAGTACATAGTATATGAAAGTGGTCATATTGTACATAGTATAAGTAAAGAAAGTGGTCCAGTTTCATTCTTGTGCTGTCCAGTTTTCCCAACTTCATTTGTTGAAGAGACTGTCTTTTCTCCATTGTGTATTTTTGCCTCCTTTGTCATAGATTAATTGACCATATAAGCATGGGTTTATTTATTTCTGGGCTCTCTATTCTGTTCCATTGGTCTATGAGTCTCTTTTCTTGCTAGTACCATACTGCTTTGATTACTGTTTCCCCTTCCTTCCTTCCTTCCTTCCTTCCTTCCTTCCTTCCTTCCTTCCTTCCTTCCTTCCTTCCTTCCTTCCTTCTGTGTTTTATTTTCTCTGGGAAGTGGTGGTATTACTATTCTGTCAGTCTTCTGTACTTGAATCCTAGTCATACCTCACGCCAAACAAAAATATTAACCTGAAATGGATTATAGACTAAATATAAGCTGAAACTGTAAAAGTTTTTTTGTTTGTTTTTATTTGTTTTTTACTTTGAAAGAGAGAGAGGGCAAGCTGGGGAGGGGCAGAGAGAGAGAAACCCAAACAGGCTCCACACTGCCAGTGTGGGGCCTGATGCAGGGCTTGAACTCACGAACTGTGAGATCATGACCTGAGATCATGACCAGATCTAGAGTTGGATGCTTAACCTACTGAGCCACCCAGGCACCCTGAAACTATAAAGGTTTTAAAAAGAAAATTTAAGAGAACATCTTTGCAACTTTTAGTTTAAGGAAAGACTTTAGATAGAACACCAAAAGCATGACTGGAGTACCTGAAAACCTTTGAAAAAGAATGTATCAGTATGCAAAAAAGGTAGATCTTCAAATAGCAAGAATTCCAATTTTGTTTCATAAATTTTATTTGGAACTACAGAACCTGGTTGCTACTTGAGCCTTCTATTTTTTCTATTTACCTGTAGTGAAGAGGAGGACCCTGAAAGAAATAAGGGGACATGCAGCAATTCACCTAGAAACTCAGAGTTTTCCCAGGTGTTATCTATGCTTCTAAGCCAGGTTTTCTTCTTCAAGTCAGAATTTTGGGTATATTCAAATATGTGGGGTGACTTTGACAATAGAAGTTTTATTATAAAAATAGAAGTTTTAATTGCTATGGATGGTAACCAAATTTAGATATAAAACTTCAGATATACAAACATTATTATATGTGAAAGATTTTATGGTATGGAAGAAAGAGTACAGAACTCTGGGGATTTATTTGTGTTAGTATTATATACCTATATACATGTGTATATATATATATATATATGTGACATGTATATGTATATGTATATATACATATACATGTATATATATATGTGACATATATATGTATATATATACATATATATATATATGTATATATATACATACATACATACATATATGTGACAATAGCTATTTAGAGAGAGCATCCATTTCCTAGGTCATATAATCTATTTTCAAAGGTATTTAAGGAATGGTAATTTGGTATTATCCATCTCCCCAACCCTCAGCTCTGGGTCTAATTAAGTTCTTCTATGATCCAGACATCTTACTTATCATATAAAATATGTTCAGATATTTTTTGCTTGAGTTTCTCTTGTGCTTTGAGTATTCCTGTGGAACTTTCGGTTATGGATATTACTGTGCATGGTCATCTCTTTATAATTATAGTTACAAATGTGCCACTTTTAAAAAGTGAAGTATTTGGTGGCCTCTAGTGGTACTCATGTGTCTATAAAAAATCACTAATACCACCAATATACAAAATTTTAGGGAGAAAGAATTAATAAGGTGACAAAACACATATAAGTAGATTTATCTAGGAAAAGTTTTTGATCTTTGAGAACTAAAATCGTATTAATCACTTATAAATCTATCAGTGATGTGACTGTCTCTACTAATTTATAGCAAATTTTATCATTACTAGACTTGCTTTACTTTTCACATATGCCTTGAAATTATATACATGTATCTTATTTGGAAGTATTTCTATGTAGCTTGTACTTTGGTCAGCAATAACGTACTATTTAGATTGTACTGAGATGTGTCCATGAAGGGGGATGGTAAGAATGATTCTGACATCTTCTTAAATAATAGGATCATTATTTCATAAATTAATCATAAAGATGATCAATCCTTAAAGTCTATTTCTTTAAATAGCAAATTCTGGCTGACTTAAAAATATTTCAAGTTCAGCCCAGAATTATCCAGATATCCAGAATCTGAAATATATGTAGGAATTTAGATCATTTCAGAATTTGGGAAAATTTATATAAATTCAAGATTTGGAAAGGTATAGAGAAAACTGACAGTTTTAGGTAGGTTAGCTTTTTTAAGTGCTGAAATTAATCTGTATTCATGCTAAAAATAAGATGATGAAATCCAGAGATTTAATAACTTGCCCAAGGTCATAAAGCTCCTAACTGTTGGTTGAGATAATACTAAAATCCTGGTTCTTTGACTCTCTACTAAAACTTTTTGAAAACTGAAATAAAATATTCTTTGCGTTGGTTGGAAGAAACTGATTTTTTTGTTTTTGTTTTTGTTTTGTTTTTTTAATGAAGAAGTTAACAGGATAAGCCTTATTCTAATTAGGAAGGATTACCTGGCATTAGAAAGACATGAAAAGTGTTTTAACATTGAAATCAGAATAGTCTAATGTTACAACAAATCTGTGTTAAGGAGTTAGCAGTTTTTATTTCCTCTAAAGATAGACTCGTATTTTTAAGAAATGCCTATAGTACATGTGAATTTGGAAATAACTTTGATTATGTGAAATCTAATGAAAAAGTTGGATTCCACTACTGGGCGCATAACTGACTGAAAGATTTCATTAGTGTATAGTAATATTTTCAGTACTTTCCTCAAATTCAGTGGTATGTACTTTGGAAAGAGAAACAAACGGATATAAAACTTGTATGAGATGTGCTATCAATTTGTGAATTGTAATTTCTTAATGAATGAATTTTTTAATGTTTTTATTTATTTTTGAGACAGAGAGAGACAGAGCATGAGCAGGGGAGGGTCAGAGAGAGAGGGAGACACAGAATCCGAAGCAGGCTTCAGGCTCTGAGCTGGCAGCACAGAGCCCGACGCGGGGCTTGAACTCATAGACTGTGAGATCATGACCTGAGCTGATGTCAGACGCCTAACCGACTGAGCCACCGAGGCACCCCTGAATTAATTGTAATTTCTATTGTTTGAGGCACACTGGGCTCTTTCCTGGGCAGAGACAGCTTTTCCTGAGACTTCTCAGTACTGATACATAAGATAAAGTAGAGTCCTAGATTCTGGTTTTAAATGTTTTACTTCCTTACAGGCCAGAGGAGTAGAGGATGAGACATGTTCTGAATTGAAAAGAGGCACAGGAAGGTCCCTGTTCATAAGTAATATTTTGCACTCATTCCATCAACCAGAGATTCTTTTAGGCTAAATATGGCCTCTTTAAAATTTCTGGAAGATGCTTTTTAATTTTACATTGTATATTTGCTTATATTAATATCGTTCTGCCAAGGTAGAATGTGTAATTTTATTTCACAGAACAACTTGTTGCCTAATGGTGACAGTGACTACTTTAAATAGAATGATGTGATGCTGCTAGTCCTAAAAGTGAAGAACCATTTTCTAAACATGAAAAAAGAATAAAAGGTGGAGTTCAGAAACTAATACCTTAAATATAGGTTCTAGGTGATTTTTTCCTCAAGTTTTTACTTACATTCTCGTTGTTAGCGTACAGTGTAACATTAGTTTCAAGTGTAGAATCAAGTGATGTATCACTTAAATCTAACACCCAGTGTTCCTCACAACAAATGCCTGCCATAGTACCTGTCACCCATTTAACCCATCCCCCTGGCCACCTCCCCTCCAGCAACCCTCAGTTTGTTCTCTATAGTTAAGAGTCTGGGTTTTGATTTGCCTTTCCACCTCCCATGTTCATTTGTTTTGTTTCTTAAATTCCACATGAGTGAAATCATGTGGTATTTGTTTTTCTCTGACTTATTTTGCTTAGCATAATACTCTTTAGCTCCATCCACATAAGTGTAAATGGCAAGATTTCATTCTTTTTGATGGCTGAGTAATATTCCATTGTCTATATATACCACATCTTCCTTAGCCATTCATCAATCAGTGGACATTTGGGCTCTTTCCATAATTTGGATATTGTTGATAGTGCTGCTATAAACATTGGGATGCATGTATCCAATGTACTGATCCCTTTGAATCAGTATTTTTGTATCCTTTGGGTAAATACCTAGTATTACAATTGCTGGATTGTAAAGTAGTTCTATTTTTAACTTTTTGAGGAACCTCCATACTATTTTCCAGAGCGACTGTACTAGTTTGCATTCCCACCAACAGTGTAAGAGTGTTCCCCTTTATCCACATCCTGGCCAACACCTGTTGTTTCCTATATTTGTTTGTTTGTTTGTTTGTTTTTTAAGATTTTATTTTTAAGTAATCTCCACACCCAGCATGAGGCTCGAACTTACAACTCCGAGATCAAGAGTCATGTGTTCCACTGACTGAGCCAGCTCGGCAACCCAATCTGTATTGTCAATTTTAATCATTCTGACAGGTTCAAGGTTGATATCTCATTGTATTTTTGATTTGTATTTCCTTGATGATGAGTAATGTTGAGCATCTTTTCATGTGTCTGTTGGCCATCTGTATGTCTTCTTTGGAAAAATGTCTATTCATGTCTTCTGCCCATTTTTTAACTGTATTATTTTTGGGGGGAGGTGTTGAGTTTTAGAAGTTCTTTATAGACTTTGGATACTAACCCTTTCTTTATCAGATATGTCATTTGCAAACATCTTTTCCCATTCTGAAGGTTGCCTTTTAGTTTTGTTGATTGTTTCCTTTGCTGTGCAGAAGCTTTTTATCTTGATAAAGTCCCAATAATTTATTTTTGCTTTTGGTTCCCTTGCCTCGGGAGACGTGACTAGTAAGAAGTTGCTCTAGATAAGGTTAGAGAGGTTGCTGCCTTTATTCTCCTCTAGAATTTTGATGGTTTCCTGTTTCACACTTAGGTCTTTCATCCATTTTGAATTTATTCTTGTGTATGGTATAAGAAGGTGTTCCAATTTTATTCTTCTGCATGTTGCTGTCCAATTTTCCCAGTACCATTTGTTGAAAAGTCTTTTTTCTATTGGATACTCTTCCTGGCTTGTCGAAGATTAGTGACCTTGTAGTTGTGGGTCCATTTCTGGGATTTCTATTCTGTTCCATTGGTTTATGTGTCCATTGTGCCAGTACCATACTGTCTTGATGACTGCAGCTTTGTAGTAAAGCTTGAAGTTCAGAATCATGATGCCTCCAGCTTTGCTTTTCTTTTTCAGGATTGCTTTGGCTATTCAGGGTCTTCTGTGGCTCAGTCCAAATTTTAGGAATGTTTGTTAATAGTTCTGTGAATAATGCTGGTGTTATTTTGATAGGGATTGCATTAAGTTTGTAGATTATTTGGGGTAGTATAGACATTTTAACAATGTTTGCTCTTCCAATCCATAAGCATAGAATGTTTTTCCATTTCTTTTTGTCATCTTCACTATCCTTCATAAGTTTTCTATAGTTTTCAGAATATAAATCTTTTACCTCTTTAGTTAAGTTTATTCCTAGGTATCTTATGGTTTTGGTGCAATTGTAAGTGGGATAGATTCCTTGTTTCTCTTTCTGCTGCTTCATTATTGGTGTATAGAAATGCAACAGACTTCTGTACATTAATTCTGTAACTTCACTGAATTTGTGTATCAGTTCTAGTAACACTGGTGATTTTTTTAAAAAAAAGATCATTAAAGAGCAGTCTTATGAATTCTTAGGAAAAATATTTTTGAGTAGTTTGCACATTTCTCTAGAATTCTGCTTTAAAATGTATAGATATTTTGAAAATGTGGTTACAATTGGATTCCATTTCACTCATTTATTTATTGAGCACTTACTAGGTGTCACGCCTTGAGATGAGTGTTGAAAATACAGCAGTGAACCAGATAAAATCCTTGTCTTTTTATAAATTAAGTCTCTAGTGGGGAGAAACTGGCATTAACCATAATGAATAGGTAAATCATAAAATATGTGAGAGGTGATAAGCACTATTAAAAAATAAAAAGGCAGTGACAGGAAGAGTGATAGCTCCTTAGTTTGTAAATAATCAAGGCAACCTGTTGCTGAAATAGTCTAGCAAAAGCAAATAAGCCAGGTTAAATGCTTTTAGAATTTAGATATTACCAAGGAAATTTTAACTGTATACTTTTAACCTTACCAAATTATTAAAGAAAATATCTTTAATATGAAATAGTGATGGACTTTAGTTTGTTGGCTTTAAGTAGCCAAGAATTATTCAGACATGTGAGTTGTACATGATCATGATTATAATTTTCTGTGATCAAATAGGTTATACACTTAATGTGCAACCTATTTGTTTTGTTTTTAAATTATTTTTTTCAAGTTTATTCATTTATTATTTCTAAGAGAGAGAGAGCACAAGTGGGGTAGGGATAGAGAGAGAGAGAGACAGACAGACAGACAGACAGACAGAATCCGAAGCAGGCTTCAGGCTCTGAGCTGCCAGCACAGAGCCCGACATGGGGCTCGAACTCACGAACTGTGAGATCATGACCTGAGCTGAAGTGGGACGCCTAACCAACTGAGCCACCCAGGTGCCCCAATGTACAACCTATTTGTATATGATACAAAATTTTCTAAAATATTTGTATTTACTACAAGTGCAACGAAAAGGGTAAAGAGATAATCACACATTTACAATTTATTATTAAAGCAAGGTAAGTACAAATATAAAAATTCTGTTTTTCTGAATTAACTGAGCAGTTGTTTAACTGATATGGGACTTTTCATTTTGGGACTTGTAAGGAAGAAAAATGATTCTATGTACTTTTGATACCATACCAGGAAATTTACCGCTACTTATTATTTGTTAATATACATAATACAGCACATAAGTATTTATTCTTTTAATACAATTCATAGACTTGGTCATTTTTTTAGATTAATATAATTATCTAGTGTATATAATATATATTTGTGTGTGTGTGTATGTGTGTATATATATATAGATAGATAGATGGTTAATTTGTCCTTTGATACCACTAATGTTTAGTGATTCCCTTTCCCTTCTTTCTTTTTTTCCTGCTTGGTAAACATTTGCAGAAAGAGACTGACTGGTAGGTTATGAGGCTGCCTCTGGTTATTGGTAGACATTTCTCTACAAGTTCTTCCTATTAGAGTGTGACCTCATTTAAAATCTGGGATAATGATGAAAATATTATGGAATCCTTAAAGTTTTCCTCATCAAATTCCAGTTTTTGTTTTCCTCATCAAATTCCAATTCCAAACTCCATTTTGATGGTTAAATCAGTTTGTATATAGAACTCTTGCCAGGTGGTCATAAGGCTTTAGCTTATATTGAATACTTCCGGTGATTTATTTGTAAGTAATTTCTTAGTGCCTGTTTTGTGCTGAATAATTTGTTAGGTGCTGGGAATACAATAGTAAATAAGACAGATGTGGCCTGTGCCTTCATGTTCAGACTAGTAGCATTTTTATAGTGATGGTGAACTTCCTCTTGTATATATATTCAGCTTAATCATCTTATACGTATCTTCTTAAAGGGTCTTGTTCTTTTCCATAAATTTATAGCATTAACCTGACCTATTCAGGTTAATATTCCAGTTTTTGTCACTGGACTTGGAAATACTGTGTTTTTTCTTTCTCAAAAGTCTGTTCATTAAATTTGTGTTAAATACATATTCACATTTCTTTTTTGAAAATTGGAGGTTCTAAAATGTTTGGATGTGTTATAAAATTACAAATACGGTAGGACTCAGGACACCTGGCTGGCTCAGTTGGTGGAACATGTGACTCTTGATCTTGGGGTTATAGGTTCAAGCTGCAAGTTGGGTGTAGAGATTATTTAAAGACAAACAAGAAAAGAACAAATACTATAGGATTTTTATTCTAATAAATTGGATCTTCTTACACTCATAAGGGCAGAATGTTGAATCTTATCATCCTATTCATTACATTATACTGTGAGTGAGACTTAAGACACATAATCTAGTTGACATGACTAAAATGGGAATCTTCTTCCATGTAATCCTGAATGTTATATTGTGTCAGTGTAAGCTTAGGATCTTAAGTTGCCTTCTGCTTTTCAAAAAAAAAAAAAAAAATTCCAATTCTGGTATATCTTTGGACAATATTTTTTACTAGCTTTGCAATAGATCATATTGAGATTTCAGAATGGAAATGGAGTGGTATTTAATTGACAGGGTTTAGTTGGATGACCAATTGAATATGGAATGCACTAAGTGCCAAAACTCATCTCACAGATTCAAATTTGGGTGATTGGGAGAACAGAAGTACCTTGACAAGATAGTGCAAAAGAAGAAATAATTTCAGGTCTGTCCAGTTTGACTGCAAATGAATTTAGGTATTGTAACACCTAGAGACAATGTGATAGAGTGATTAAGAGCATGGACTCTAGAATTTGACTGCTTGAGTTTTAATTCTGGCTTCACATAGTAATTCTGTGACCTTAAGCAAATTACTTAAAGACTGTGCCTTTTTCCCATCATTCTAATTGGAATAAAAATAGTATTTACCTCATAGGATCATTATGAGGTTCAAATGAATTAATATACATAAAGTGCTTAGAACAGTGTGTGGTTCATAGTAATCATTATGTGTTAAGCTGTTACTACTGTTGTCATTATTAGGGTATGTTTTCCAAAATAATACTGTGATTTTGGGATAAAAGTTAGTGATATAAAAAGGATTTATTTCTCTTGGAGCAATCCCAGGAGACTTAATTCTCCTTCCTTTCCTTTTCTCTCACATTTGTAGAACCAAGGTATAGAAAATTGTGCAGTTTTAATTATTAAATCATGTTAGTCTTATTATGTACTTTAGGGAAGTGGGAGTTGGAAAAAGTGTTTGAAAATGTTTTGTCACTGTAATTACAATTCCTTTTGATTCTCTTAAAAGGCCATATTGAAGATGTTTATTTCCTGCTTTTTCACTTTCATCTGGACACTATGTATTAGCTCAGTTAAATCCAAAGCTTGGATATCAGATTTCATTTTTTCTGCTAGACCCTACTCCGTGACATTAGCTTTGTCCTTCAATGAACTTATCTGCTTTTTTAGACTATCCTGCACTGTTTTTGCTAACCTGTTTTCATACACTTCCTAGTATTTTCAGGGAACCTACAGGAAGCAATTCGCTCTCTCAGAGGAACTTAAACTAGCCTAAAGACTTATCTGGAAAAGCTGTTTTTCAGAAATTACAGATGAAAGGGACAGTCTAAGGAAAGTTATCAGATTGGAGGAAGACTGGCAAGTAAACAGGACTGTCCCTGGTTATTCTTGGATCTGTGGAATTCATATAGTTTGGATTTCCTTCTCTCTGATTTCCCTCTACCCATCACCTTAAAATTTTTTTTTTTAACGTTTATTTATTTTTGAGACAGAGAGAGACAGAGCATGAACAGGGGAGGGTCAGAGAGAGAGAGAGAGAGAGACAGAATCTGAAACAGGCTCCAGGCTCTGAGCAGTCAGCACAGAGCCCAACGCTGGGCTCGAACTCACGGACCGTGAGATCGTGACCTGAGCCGAAATCGGATGCTTAACTGACTGAGCCACCCAGGCGCCCCTACCCATCACCTTTAAATAAGCTATGCCTACCCATTTCTGATAAATGTTTAATGAGCCTGTCTGTTTAATTGCATGCCAGATAAATGTGTACAAATATGGAATGTGCCTAGCAATTTGATACTGATAATTCATGTATCAAAACTTGTGACTGATTTATTTATTTAATTCTTAAAGAGTTTATTTAAGGACATTTAAAAAATAATATTGTTCTTAGCTGCATTCTAGTATCCTTGACCAGAAGAGAAAGCAATGCCATTTTAGTTAATGCTCTGTCTAGTTGCAAGGAAGAAATTTGCTCAGATAGCTTAAACCCTAAGTTCTTATTTCAGGCAACTATGCTTTGAGTGTTCAGCATTTGGGTGTGTCTTTTCACTCTTGGCTGTATGTGTCTTTGTGAATTATATTCTTCCACTGCTCCCAAGGACAGAAGTTTAATTTAGTTCCATTAGTTATCATCAGCATTTATTAGACTTAGATTCAATCTCAAATAACAGAAAACCCAAACAGTAGTGGCTTAAATGAGGTGGAGATGTATTTTTCTACCCTATAAAATAAAATAAGTTTAGAGGAAGATGGTTTGGTGCTAGTATAGCAATTTTGTGATTTTATTAAAGACCCAGGCTTTCATTTTTTATTTCTCCCTTTATGGGATGTTACCCTTATCTTCATGTTCTTACTCTAGGCAGAAAGAAGGGAAAAGGGGGAAAAGGATTAAAAATGTGGCTGAGTCTTCCTCCTCCTAAGAGGAGCTTTCCCAGAAGTGTGCTCAGTGATTTCTACTTACATCTCCTTGGCCAGAACTAGTATGTAACCATACCTAACTACAAGAGAGGCAGAAAATTTTAGTGGGTTCACTTATTTGTTTGTTTGTTTGTTTTTAAGCTGAGCATATTGCCATTCCCAATAAAATTTCCTAATAGGGGAGAAAGAAAAAATAGATATTGAGTGGGCAGCTAGTCATCTCTGCCGTATCCTCCAATATAGAGTCCTTATAGGGCATCCTTCAGCAGACACCCTAGACTAATTATTTGTGGCCAGGAAATTAAAATTGGTTTCTCTTGAAGTTCTTGGCTTTGCAAGTCATAAAGAACTGCTTTGGGTTTTGTTTTTTTGTTTTTTAAGTAAATTCTCTCCCCAACGTGGGGCTCAAACTCAGGACCCCAACATCAAGAGTTGTATGCTCTACAATTGAGCCAGCCAGGTGCCCTGGCTTTAGTTTGTTTTTTAAAGAAGGGGTGATATAACTGGCAAGCACTATGAGGCTTCATTAGGAATAGAGTTATTTAGTTTGTTGAAAGAATGCATAACTCTAGATATATCCATGTATGTGGCAGTCAGAAAAAAAGATTTCAAACTGTTGTTTTAAAGTAACCTGATCTCATTTCTAATTAAGAATCTTTGATCTTTCCAAATATGCTGATGTCTTTCATTATATGTTCTATTAGAAATATATTTCTTAATTTCAAGGCCAGTTCACTAGTGTTTATTTTTAGTAGCTTTGCATATTTAGCCATTATTTGCTCTCTCCTCTCCCCACCTCAAAGTATTTTAAGAGAAGCCCATTGTTTTTGCTCATCCTTATGTCCCCACTGCCAAGTATATATGAGGTGGTAAATAAATATTTGGTGAATAAATAACTGACTGAAGGAACAAGAATGGTGGCATTCTGTTTCACACTTTGAATACTCCCAGACTGGGAATCTGGTATTTTAGGAATTCACCTTTTCAACTTTTATACTGCTCTAGAGAGGCAACATAATAGACTAGAAGTAGTATGACTTTGGAGTAATTAGCACAACAAACTTTTTGATCCACTACTTGTGTGTCAGGTACTGTTTTAAATACTGGAGTAGGAAAACAAATAAGTGTGTTCCCTTATCTCTAGGAAAGAGGGAGACAAGCTTATAAATAGTTTAATTATTGAACTACTGTGATATATGCTGTATGTATACACTAGGTTCTAAAGATAGATCCTAGTGGGTTAACCTAGGTTGGAACAGTGAGTTTGAAGAGAGCAGGATTTGATCCAAGAAAACTTTGCAGAGAAGATGGTAGCTATGTTGGCAAGAATTAGCCAGAGGAAGGTGAATGGGGATTGTGTTCTGGATAGAGAATAGCTGCTTGTGCAGGGGAACAGATATGAGAGGATACAAGGCACGTAGGGAGTGGCAGGAGGTATAGGAACCAACTAATAGAGAACTTAGATTTTATCCAGAATAACACTAAAGATGTTTTCAAAATGGCTTTTTTTTCTCTCTAATAAAAAGGGAAGTATATTCTTATCTTTTAGAAGATCTCAGAAATACAGGAAGGTATACAAAGAATATGATTACTTGTATTCTCTTCAACTAGAGATATAACTACTCTTAAAATTTTGGTATATATACTGCCATAATTCCTCAGTGTCTCTCCCTTCTGTCTTCCCTCCTTTTCCCTTTTCCTTCTTTTCTGTTTCTTCTTTTCTCTTTTCCCCTTCTCTGGCCAGATCTTATTGGCCCATATGGCAAGTAAGTGAAGGACTCACTGAAAAAATAGGTTAAGGTATAGAAAGAGGCACAGTTTTGTCTTGGAGTCATTTTCTGAAATAAATGTTATAAATGAGGCATAGATTTGGGGATGGAGAGTTTGAATTTGGTTATTAGGTATGTTTTTACAAAAATTTCATACACACCTATAGCACTTAGTATGTGTCCAGTTCTGTTTTAAGAACTTTCAAACATTACATATTTAAATCTCATGACAACCTTACAAAGTAAGTATTACTATTTCCATTTTATAGATGAGGAAGTTGAGGCATACAGAGGTCACACAATTTGTTCAAGGTTTACATTAGCTGTAACTGTAAATTTAAATTATGGTGGTCTGGCTCCGGCATTCATGCTTTTTCCACTGTACTTTCAGGTTGAGGCTGAAATGTGTATGAAACAGTCAAGTAAGTATATTCAGCAGACATGTGGTTATGCATTTGAAGTCCAGGGATGGGTCAGGACTGGGGATATAATTTGGGGAATGTCACATAGGAGGATATTAAAGTCATGAGAGTTAATTTTTCCAATGTCTTCAGTCATGTATTCTGTGATGGTAGTGAGTGTGCCTTGTTTTCTGGTTGCTTTTCTCTGGGCATCTCTATTTTGGCCCTATTCCTTTTAAAATTGTGCCTTACATAACTAGATGTTGAGGTTGTAATGCAGAGCTATGACTGTGTTTCCCCCTTTTGGGATACATGCTACTTCTATTAATGCTTTGGTTGCATTATTGCCTTTTTTTTCCTTTTCCTTATACCAACTATTCTACCTTGCCCCAACATGCATATTGACTTTGTGATCACAATCCCACACCTTCTGCTCCCCTTGGGTTTTATTTACAGAAAAGCTTACCAAGATAACCTTCCCCATAATATACTTAAACAACTGATTTTTTTTTAAACCAAAATGAGAACCTTATATGGTACCTAAATTTCATAATTCTATTCTACCCAGCCATTTTACTTTTCCTTGTCATTAGGGAAGGAGTCAAAGAGCAAAGGAAATTTCTAGAAAAAGCAAAAATACGTATAATCTTTCCCCAGTGTTCCTACTTCTGAATGTTCTTGGACGGTGGATGTGTATCACAGAATTAACTTATGTATATCTAAGAGTGCCATGTATTAAAAAGGGAAAGTCAAAACAGAGGATGTGAGGTCATTTAAATCAGTTTTGCTTATAAGCAGCAGTTAATTAGATCAGACAAAAAAATTTGGGGGGGCTTTAAAAAAGTTGTTTATATTTAGAATAGGAGTGTAGGAGTTTGCTTATGTATGGTTGGTGGTTTGCAGTTACCTCAAGAACCTGCATTTATATGTTAATAAAATTTAGATAGGCTATATCTAAAAATATTTAGATGAATATAAGGAAATACTGTTGTTTTGCAAGAAGGAATTTTTTTAATGTTAAAAAAGCCTACTTTCCAATCACCAAAAGGTTTGGGTTTTTTTTTTTTTTTTAAGCTTTGATGATTTGAAAGGTCAACTCAATATAGAAATAGATATTATCTAGCCAACTCTGGTATTCAGTTACTTTCCGTAAAGTAAATGATCTGATAGCATGACAAGTTGGGTCTTATTAAAGATATAAACAGTTTAAAGTGCTTGGCAATTTTCCCTATTTGTAACTGTTGCTGTAATGTGAAAACACTGGCAGGACTAGAAAAATAAAATTATGAAGACATTTAAAAAGTTACTCTATTTTAAGATAAGATGGAGTTGAAAATTGTCAGAAATACAAAGGGTATTTGACCTTTTAAAATCTCTATCACAATTCTAATGAAGTAGAAATAAAATGAAATTTTAACAAAAGGACATACAGAATTTCTAGATTATAGAGATACATATAATTTTTGGCTTTGCCCCAAAGTTTCATTTTATATCTTCCTTTGAAAAATTCAAATGTATGGGGACAATATATCTTTTAGCATGATATTGCAGCTTATGTTGAACCAAGAACACTTTATACACTGTCAAACTCTGTAAGTTTATTTCAACTTTGTTTAATGTATCTGTCATCAGAACATGGCAATGGTGTTACAAAACTTCATGATTCTAGAAATGACTTTTACATTTTCGAACAGTTGAATATTCCATTTTGAGAGAAAATAAATTGTGGATTAAGTGTGACCAATGTATAAAACAATTCTCTTAGTGATAGTGAAACAATTACTGAGTTATAACTATTAGCAAAAATAAAGTTGACTGGCATTTATTTTCCATGTGACCAACATTGTAGCTATCTGTAAGTCTGGAGGGGCACCTGGGTGGTTTAGTCGGTTGAGCATCTGACTTCATCTCAGGTCATGATCTCCCAGTTTGTGAGTTTGAGCCCCGCGTCCGGCTCTGTGCTGACAGCTCAGAGCCTGGAGCCTGCTTCAGATTCTGTGTCTACCTCTCTCTCTGCCCGCCCCCCCCTCAAAAATAAACGTTAAAAAAAATTTTTTTAAAGTAAGTCTGGATAAAGTTTAACACCAAATGTAGCTCTATAGAGAAAGAACATTCAGTTATTCACAGAGCTTTCTATAATAAAATAGAATTTAGAATTTTGTGATTTTGTTGGAGTCAGAACCTGGATAACTTCCATTCTTTTTGACTTAAATCAGCTTCTGGGTTTATTACTAAATGTTATAATAGGCTACATTGTAGACATATGGGTGAATTAGAAATAGATTGTTCAGTTTGGGACTGAAACCAAGCCTTGAATTATTTTAACTGTTGATTAGATTAAGGTTATCTGCTATTTCTAGGGCTTTTAGACTAGCTGCCTGCTAAAAGGAAACATAAATTCACTTTGGAGGAAGGTAACACCATGCAGAGTCTCAAATTATTTCAACCTTTTTGTTTAACATACGATATCGAGCATTAAGTTGAAAGTAATCAGACATTCAAGGGGACAAGACAGTGTGACAAAAAACTAAGATACAATAGACAACAGAGACAGACTTACATACAAGGGATTCAAATAATGCTGTCAGTCAAAACTGTGCTTAATGTTTAAAGAAAATAAAAGATTTAGCATTTTGTCAGAGTGTTTGAAACTAATAAAAGAACTAAATCAAATTCAAGAACTGAAAAAATACAATAGCTGAAATAAGCAATGAGAAGATTGACTTAATACCAAGCTAAGCATTGCTGAAGAGAGAATTAATAAACTGGAAGATAGGTCAGCAACTGTCTTTCAAACTATTGCATGGTCAGGAAAAAAAGATGAAAAGTACAGAAATGAGTAGATAAAATGAACCAATGTATAAAATATCTTAAGGAATCTCCAAACACTAGCACAACTAATAACTGAATTCTGGGAAGTTATAAAATATAAGATCAATATACAAAAATTGTTTTTGTGTTTATTAGCACTGGACTATTGGAATTCAAATTCATATGGAAATGTGAAGGAATAGAATAGGAAAACAACTTTGACAAGTATGAGCAAAGTTGGAAGACAAACTAATTGACTTGAAGGCATGTTATTAAGCTACTGTGATCAAAATGGTTTTTAAAAAATGCTTATTTATTTTGAGGGAGGGCAAGCGGGGAGGGGCAGAGAGAGGAGAGAGAGAATACTAAGCAGGCTCTGTGCTGACAATGTGGGGCTCAGTCTCATGAACCATGAGATCATGACCTGAGCTGAAATCAAGAGTTGCCAAAATAGTTTAATATTGGAGTCATGATAGATACTGGAACAATATTAATTCCATCAGTAGAACAAAAGAGAGAATCCAAACATAGATATGCATACACATATACACACATACATATACACAACTGATTTTTTAGCAGAATTAAATAATTCAGTGGAAAAAAGGATAATCTTTTCAACAAATGATGCTGAAACAATTACATAACTGTATTAACAAATTAACTTCTTTTCACATCTCCAGAACTCCAAATGCATCATTTACATAAAATGTAAAACTAAAACTTTTATTTTGCTGATCAGTCTGTTAATTTTATTAATTTTATTGGTCTTTTCAATGAGTTTGTTCTTCTGCTTTGATTTCTTATTGGTGGAAGCTGAAGTCAGTGACTTGAGACTTTTATTCTCTTCTAATAAAAGATGTTTAGTACTATAAATGAATCCCCAAGTATTGCCTTCACTGCATCCCACAAACTTTAATAAATTATGTTTCATTTTTATTTAGTTCAAATTATTTTTTAACTTCCTTTTTAAATTATTGTTTGACCCATGGGTTATTTAGAATGTGTTTCTTACTATTTTGGGACTTAGTTGATAATCTCTCTTTTATTGGTTTTTAATTTAATTCCATTGTGGTCAGAGAATGTGGTTTGTGTGACTCAAATAATTTTCAATTTAGTGAATGCCTTTTTCATGGCCCAGAATATGGTCTGTCTTGGCTTCTACTATTTATGTTTGAGGTTCTTAAATCTTTATTCTCGGTAATTGCAAAAATTTCCCATCCAGTCTTACTTCTATTATCATTGCTTACATTTCACTGTTGTTAGAGTTATCATTTTTTTTTAAATGGGAAGCTTTTTTTTTTTTAAATGTTTGTTTATTTTTGAGAGAGAGAGATAGAGCATGAGTGGGGGAGGGGCAGAGAGAGGGAGACACAAGCTGAAGCAGGCTCCAGGCTCTGAGCTTTTAGCACAGAGCCTGATGTAACATTTGAACTCACAAACCATGAGATCACCACCTGAGGTGAAGTCAGACACATAACCGACTGAGCCACCTAGGCGCCCCTAGAGTTATAATTCTTAAACACCAATCTGTTTGTTTTTCCAAAAGCTCTGGTGATATCCCATTATCTACAGAATGAAATTTGTTCTCTTTATTGGGGGGAGACAAGGTCTTTCATTATCAGACCACAAGTTATTCTAAGAAAGCCTTATCTAGTACTGTCACCCTTTTCTGCCCCTTTTCAAACATTCTGTATTCCAATTCATGTTAAACCAATTTTCTTTTCCAATAATGCTTTATGGAGGGCATTTCCTACATCTATACGTTTAATCAAGCTATTCCTTTCCCCTGTAATTCCCTTACTCTTCCCTTCTTAATTTATATTTAACGTTCATGCTAATTCTGCTCACCTATGGTATTTTCTCTGCTTTTTTCAGCCAGAATCTACTATGTCTTTGGTTCATTGTTTATGTATATCTTAATGGGTGCCATATTTATGTATTTACTCAGTGTTTCTTCGGATCTCAATAGTGAGGAAATTAAGACAGTATTTAAAGGTTTTAAAAAAATTAATAAAATAATATCCTTAATTCTGCACATCTATAAAATGATATGTTCCTATGGTTTAGTAAAGGTGATATGTAGTAGTTAATGTTGATGATTAGTTGGAAAATAAAATTATGAATGATGTAGATATCATACCCATAGTGACAGAAATAGGTGGATCTAAATATGAAGAGGAGGAGGAGTTGAGGTTACCTCCAAAGTTAGAAATTCCTTCTGTGGTAGCCAAAGCTGTTTCAATCTATAATTTCATATTATTTTCAAAACTTAGTTTAAGTTATCATAAAGCAATAGAATGAACATCCTTCAAATAATATTTCTTCTAAACAACCTAAAAATTTCTCCTTGCAATAAAATGATGTACATTTATGTTTCAAGTTAAAATAAAAATGCAGAGGTATTTATCATTTATTATGATTCCTTTCTTTCACTAATTTGTTTGATGAGCTAATTACCTGCTGTATACTTTATGATCTATAAAGAATTGTGTGAATGGGAGTTGTTCTTATAGCCAAGAAAATAAGCTCTGTGCAGTAATAACATTTGAATAGGCTTTACTCTTTTCAAAGCTCTTTCAGGTGTGCTGTTTCTTGGGAGGAAAGGAATCCTAGTGAAAGGAATCAGTGGGTATATAGAATCTTGTCGTCTTTCTTTCTAGTCAGTGGAAGGATGCAGAGGAGACAGCTAGGTGAGCAAAGGTGTGCCAGGGGTTTTCTTGTCACCATTACAGTACCTCTTTAGAACTGGATTATTTGGACTAGATTGTAGACATTTTAGGAGGTATTAAGTATGTGGTGTGTATGCACAGCTGAATATAGACATTTTCAAATATTATTGAATCTTTTGAAGGTGAGATCAAGTGTAATTTGATGATAATGTATAAATGTGTTCTCCTCCAAGGAAGATAGATGCATGTCAACCTTTAACATAGAAAGTTGGGAGGAACACTTTAGTTATCTAGGAGTCTTACAAGAAATGCTGACTAGTATTTCTATAATGATTTCACTCCAATTCCAGAAGGTATAAGTCATATGTGATTATGAATTTAATACATTAGGTAATTACTCCAGTTCTGTCTTTATCCTTATTTGGTTATTTAACTTCCCAGTCATGCCTGTTCTTGTTTTTACTTAGTAGTTGACCTTTTTACACAAACTTGGGGGCGGGGGAGAAACATCAATAACGAAATCCCTCCATTTCATACCTGCAATATTTATAAATGTTTTTTTGAAGTGTTTGTTAAGTCTGATCTGTTTTACTCAGGTGCAAAATGTGGGACATTTGTGTTAAAGTAGAATTAAAAGAGATGATCAGTTATTTTTAAGGTGAAGCATTTGCAGTTACACTGCTTAGAAAACAGGTTTTTTATTTTTATTTTTTTTAAATTTTTTTTTCAACGTTTTTTATTTATTTTTGGGACAGAGAGAGACAGAGCATGAACGGGGGAGGTGCAGAGAGAGGGAGACACAGAATCGGAAACAGGCTCCAGGCTCCGAGCCATCAGCCCAGAGCCTGACGCGGGGCTCGAACTCACAGACCGCGAGATCGTGACCTGGCTGAAGTCGGACGCTTAACCGACTGCGCCACCCAGGCGCCCCGAAAACAGGTTTTTTAGTCTGGATAGTTTCATTCAATAAAATATATTTACTATTTAAATTTTTTTCATGTTTATTTATTTTTGAGAGAGAGACAGAGTGTGAGCAGGGGAGGAGCAGAGAGAGGGATACACAGAATCGGAAGCAGGCTCCAGGCTCTGAGCTGAGCTGTCAGCACAGAGCCCGACAGTGGGCTCAAACTCACGGAGTGTGAGATCATGACCTGAGATGGAGTCAGATGCTTAAACTGACGGAGCCACCCCAATATATTTACTATTTAAACGAAACAAATCACTGTAGCTAAAACTTAAATTTATTTTTTGAAACATTTTAAGCCATGTCAGTCAATTTAAAATAAATGTAAATGTTAAGTTATTAAATTTACATTAAAATATCCCCTCTTCCATCACTAATGTTCTTCTCGAGAAGTAACTAATTTTTGTCTGTCGATCTTAATATTATATGCTGATATTTCTTTAGAGCATGAGAATAGTGTTGTGCCCTGCACTGTCTGAATTCTGTTTCATGGACTCCATGAACATAATAAAATGGTGCTTAATTTAGACAACTATGTTTTGGGATAGTTTATCATACAGCAAGAGTAACTGAAAGATAAGTGGAACTTGAATATGCTAAAGAAAAAGGCACTTGTAGTAATGCCATTGCTGGGTCATAGGGTAGATCTGTTTTTAATTTTTTGAGGAACCTCCATACTGTTTTCCAGAGTGGCTGTACCAGTTTGCATTCCCACCAACAGTGCAAGAGGGTTCCTGTTTCTCCACATCCTCTCCAGCATCTATAGTCCCCTGATTTGTTCATTTTAGCCACTCTGACTGGCGTGAGGTGGTATCTCAGTCTGGTTTTGATTTGTATTTCCCTGATGAAGGGTGACCTTGAGCATCTTTTCATGTGCCTGTTGGCCATCAAGGCATTTGTACTGTGTTTGCAAAAGTCTTGAGATAGGATGTTAAATTGTCTGAAGCTTAGTATTTATTTTGGATTTGGAGGGATGTTCATAACAGAAGAGAAAGCTGCAAAGATAGTAGGAGCCAATTGTTTGTGGCTTTTAACACTTCATTAATGGGTTTAAACTTTTTTGTATGTGCAATGGGAACATAAAGATTTTTTGAGTATAGAAGATCATAGAAAATGACCATGGAACTTTCTTTCTTACGTTGTTCCAAAATCTTGGAATGTGTCTTGAGTTCATTTATGCTTATATGTTTACTCAGCAAACATTTGTCACACTTCTACTTTTGGCCAGGATCATAGTTTCGATTTTTTTAATATTAAGGCTTATTTATTTGTTTTTATGAAATTATATAGAGTCAGAACAAGGATCTAGTAAGAAAGCTAGCCATAATGTTTTTTATATCTATAAGTAGGGCACTAAAAATTTTCATGGCTATGTGTATACAATAAATAGTTACAGTGATAATTCAGGACATGATTATGGTAGAAAGGACTTGAAGGTTAAATCAAGATCAGAAAATATTTAGTGGGGATACACATTTCTATGGATTTGTTAAAACTCACTTGTTGATATCTAGGAAAAAGCCTGCTGGAATTTGATGGGGATTGCACTGAATCTGTAGATCAATTTAGGAAGAATTGATATATATATTTTTTAATTTAATGTTTGTTTATTTTTGAGAGAGAGAGACAGATAGAGACAGAGACAGAGCATGAGCAGGAGAGGGGCAGAGAGAAAGGGAGACACAGAATTGAAGCAGGCTCCAGGCTCTGAGCTGTCAGCACAGAGTCTGATGTGGGGCTCGAACTCATGAACCACGAGATCATGACCTCAGCTGAAGTCAGATGCTTAACCGACTGAGCCACCCAAGCGCCCCTTAGGGAGAATTGATATCTTAACAATATTGATCAACCAATCTATGAACCCATAATTTCTCTCCATTTATTTAGCTGTTCTGTAGTTTCCTTCATCAGTGATTTGTAGTTATCCTGCAACCTTGCTAAAGTCATCTATGAGTTTATGTTCAGTTTTTGAGTACTTTTATTTTTGATTATATTTATTTAGAAAATATTCTTAAACTTTCACATCATAATAACACATTTGCAGTTGTGCTATCTCAGTCAATATGGCCTTAAAATTTTTTTTATCAAAATATTTTGTGCACAAACTAAGAAAATGTTTTGCTTCTTCTTTGTTTTTATCTATCTTATATTTGTTTATTACTTATCATTTTCTGTAAGTTTGGATTCCAAAAGATTTTGTCAGTATCTTTTATTGCAGATTGTTTCACATGGGATTCCATCATGAGGGTCAGCAAATTTCCAACTGTTATGCCTTTCTTTGATCTCTTTTTACAGGCAAAAATTCATATACAGTTGACCCTTTAACTGGGTGCCCACATATTTCCTTTCCTATGTAGTCAAAAATCTGTGTATGACTTGGTTCCCCAAAAACTTAACTACTAATAGCCTGCTGTTGACTGGAAGCCTTGCCAATAACATAAACAGCCGATTAACACATATTTTCTATGTTATATGTATTAGAAACTATATTCTTACAATAAAGTAAGCTAGAGAAAAAATGTTATTAAGAAACTCACAAGGAAGAGAAAATACACTTAAAGTGCTGTACTGTGTTTCTCAAATACAAAAATCCACATATAAGCAGACTTGTGCAGTTCAAACCCTTGTTGTTCAAGGGTCAGCTGTTAATTTCTTCGTTTTCTCAATACTTAAGCACAGTCCGTGGCTCTCTGTTTAATAAATAGCTATTGATTCCTTTGAGAAGAGAGAAATTGCTTGTAGATAACACAAAACCATTTTCTCAAGGCTTATTACCACCAAGGAAATAATAGCAAAGGAGCAAGAAATAGTTGTACATGGGAAACACAACTCTGAGCTTGTGGTCAGCTTGTTTGGATATTATCTGCATTGGTCCAGGTGGAGGGAAATTCCTGTGTTGATAGCTGAATTAAACTAGATAAGAAAACAATAAAAAATAAACCTATTAATATAAAATAATTAGAAAATATAGTTTGAAAGAAAACACAGCTATTTCCCCTATCTGTTTAAAACTGATGAAAGGTTTACAACTCTGTAAATTTACTACCTCTTATTTTGTTGAGCATTTTTTCCTATAAATTGTGTTTAAAACAGACAAAATATATTATTTCTCATTTTCAATCCAAACAACAGTAGGGTTGTTTTTTTTTTTTTTTTTTTAATTTGAAGCTCAGTAACTATACTTTCATCTAATCCCACAGTCCTCAAAGTCTTTAACCAATGATATACCACTATAGATTCTTTATCTGGCTCTCTGTTTTTGGTATTAGAACATGTTGTAAGATGGGTTGGGATTCAGATAGCTTGATATTTTTGTGGTGATCCTTTCCCAAATGTAACTTTTCCTTTTAATTTTCAGGAGGTTTGAATCAATTTTTTGAATGGAAGAGGGGTTGTGGTTAATGATACAAGTATCTGTGTAAACTCTTTGGACTTTATAAAATATTAGTTCTCTCATTAATTTATTCAGGAATTATTTGATTGCCAAATTTGTGTGCAGTATTGCTTCTTCCATATTCTGATAGATGCTTTAATCAAATAGTAAATTAGAGGGGCACCTGGGTGGCTTAACCAGTTGAGCATCTGACTTTTGGTTTCGGCTCAGGTGATGACTTCACAGTTTGTGGGTTCGAACCCCGCATTGGCCTATGCACTGTGCACTGACAGCATTGAGCTTGCTTGGAATTCTCCCTCTCTTCTCTCTCTCTCTCTCTCTCTCTTTTTGCCTCTCCCCTGATGCGTGCCCACTCTCTCAAAAATTTGTTAAATTTTTTTTAATGTTTATTTATTTTAAGAAAGAGAGAGATACATAGTGGGGAGGGTCAGAGAGAGAGAGAGAGACACAATTTGAAGCAGGCTTCAGGCTCTAAGCTGTCAGCACACAGCCTGACCGGGGGCTTGAACTCAGGAACTGCGAGATTATGACCCAAGCCAAAGTTGGATGCTTAACCTACTGAGCCACCTAGGCGCCCCCATAAGTAAATAAACATTAAAAAAATTTTTTTTAAAGTAAATTAGAAAGTCCATTACAGGTATATTCTCAAAAGTTTAAATAATCCTTTGGTGGGCTTATTAAAACTGTGCTCCAGTATGACAATGAAAAGATGTGCTATATTCTTTTTTCATTTCCAAGTTTTAGATAAAATTTCTTAGCACTGCATACTGTGGTAGACGTTGTAAACCAAATTAAAAGACAAAAATGTTGGTATCCTTAACCAATGAGCACCTAGAAATGAATAATAAAACCCAACAACAGAAAAATAGAATACAGGGGCGCCTGGGTGGCGCAGTCGGTTAAGCGTCCGACTTCAGCCAGGTCACGATCTCGCGGTCCGTGAGTTCGAGCCCCGCGTCAGGCTCTGGGCCGATGGCTCGGAGCCTGGAGCCTGTTTCCGATTCTGTGTCTCCCTCTCTCTCTGCCCCTCCCCCGTTCATGCTCTGTCTCTCTCTGTCCCAAAAATAAATAAAAAATGTTGAAAAAAAAAAAAATTTTAGAAAAATAGAATACAAACTGTCTTTGCTGAAAAAGAAATTTACTTTGCCAGCAACCATGAGAAGCTACCTCTAATCTCAGTCATTTTTTTATTTTATTTTTTTAATTTTTTTTATTTTTAATTTTTTTAATTTTTTTTTTCAATATATGAAATTTATTGTCAAATTGGTTCCCATACAACACCCAGTGCTCATCCCAAAAGGTGCCCTCCTCAATACCCATCACCCACCCTCCCCTCCCTCCCACCCCCCATCAACCCTCAGTTTGTTCTCAGTTTTTAAGAGTCTCTTATGCTTTGGCTCTCTCCCACTCTAACCTCTTTTTTTTTTTCCTTCCCCTCCCCCATGGGTTTCTGTTAAGTTTCTCAGGATCCACGTAAGAGTGAAAACATATGGTATCTAGCTTTCTCTCTATGACTTATTTCACTTAGCATCACACTCTCCAGTTCCATCCACATTGCTACAAAGGGCCATATTTCGTTCTTTCTCATTGCCATGTAGTACTCCATTGTATGTATAAACCACAATTTCTTTATCCATTCGTCAGTTGATGGACATTTAGGCTCTTTCCATAATTTGGCTATTGATGAGAGTGCTGCTATAAACATTGGGGTACAAGTGCCCCTATGCATCAGTACTCCTGTATCCCTTGGGTAAATTCCTAGGAGTGCTATTGCTAGGTCATAGGGTAGGTCTATTTCTAATTTTTTGAGGAACCTCCACACTGTTTTCCAGAGTGGCTGCACCAATTTGCATTCCCACCAACAGTGCAAGAGGGTTCCCGTTTCTCCACATCCTCTCCAGCATCTATAGTCTCCTGATTTGTTCATTTTGGCCACTCTGACTCTCAGTCATAATTTTAAAAGGCAAATTAAAATAACAGTGAATGAAGAGTTTGGCAGTCAGATTGGCCAAATTATAAAAGGTCTGTAAGTTGGTAACTGTGTAGGCATATTACACATTAATGATCAGGTTTTAATTTGTTCCAACAAGCATGTTCTTTGTATTTCTTAAAAGAGCACAATACAGAAAACCTTCTCAGTAGGTGTGTGGTTAGGTATATAGACCAAGTTTCAGATTTATGGAAAAGAATTAGGTAGATTTGTCTGGAAAGCTGTTCATGATACCATTAAGTGAGAAAAAGGAGATGTGGATAGATAACAAATTTTTATTTGAAAAACTGTCACATGTATATCTTTATAGCTACGTCTGAAGAAATGTAGGAATATTTGTTTATTCTAGTGGCATAAAATATTTTACTTGTTTTTCAAGTAGGAGTAGGTGATTTTGATTGTATTTTTTAAAGAATGTTCTTCATATAAGTACACAAATTGAAATAATCACATTCTTCGGGAGATACCCTGTTGTGGCATTTTATAAAACTACCCAGTTAATAGGGAAAGCCTTCAGTTTTTCCTATTGATATTAAAGAGGGAGAAAGCAGAACAAGTATTAGTAATATGTAATACTCCAAAGTGTCTGTCATAAATGAACTACTAAGAGTGGGGGAATGAATATTTTTATTCAAATAAATTACAAGTATTTGTGAGCTGGGCCTCATGTCTTCTTCTCTTTTCGTGTGTGTGTGTGTGTGTGTGTGTGTGTGTGTGTGTGTGTTTTGGTTGGTGTCTATGGTACCCATGACAATAACCTGTCAAGCCCTTTGAAAACTCCTGTGACACATCTCTGACTCCCCAGAGTGACCAGCACAGGTTGCATACGTGGTAGACACACAAGAACAGATGGATCGAAAACAATCCTCTTGCAGACTTTAAAAAAATAAGAAAATCTCAAAAGTCAAACCAGGAAAAAACCCATCATGTCTTACTTCTTATTCCTATTTCTTTTCCTCAGTACTCTTCCTCCCTGCCTTTCTCTTTCAGAGGTAACCATTCTTGGATTCCATTTTATAGTATTTTGTGACACTCTAATCCCAATGAATTCTTTGCTTTCAGTAGGGAAACTGACGGGGAGGGGAGGGTTTCCTCCAGTTGAGTCAGGTTTTTGGAATGGTGAGACTAGGGAGGGAGGGATAAAGCCAAAGTCATGAGCTACTTACGTGGTGACTCATGAAGGAATCAAGGTTTGAGGAGCTGCTGGCAAAGGAGAAGAAAGGTGTAGACAAGGTGTGTGTGTGTGTGTGTGTGTGTGTGTGTGTGTGTGTGTGCATGTGCGTGCGTGCACGTGCACCACAGCTGCAAAGGTATATACCTTACCGGCTATGCACCCAAGGTTACATATTAATGTAATTTAATATGTGACACATAAGGCTACTCAGTTCTCGTAATATGCTGCTCTAAGAGATACTTGCAAGTAGAATGCAGTATGTAGGTGGAAGGGTCAACCTATATGAATGTCCTTGTTCAGATTTCCATGTCTCCATCTTCACTTCCAATGTAAATGTACTTGTTACTGTTTGGAAAATAATATAATTAAATTTGCTAAAATTATGTGTAAACTGATAGTATCCAATAACTCTGTGAGAGTTATGAGGAAAACCAAGTGCCTTCTAACAAAGATTTTTGATCTAATTTCACTCCTTAACTGTTTGGTTGTTTGGCCTATTTTTAGGATCTTGTTTGTATTCTGAATGATTGAGGGTGTTGAACAAATGAGATGTTGGAAAATTCTTATGATTCAGCTTTGAAGCAGATTTTCAGGACCTGCTTTAAGTTCTTGCTGTACACTCTAAAATACATAAGAAATATACAGTTTATTCTACAGTGTTCAAGTAAATGCATGGTGTGTACCAGCGTAAATTCTTATATCGATGTTGGTTGGTTTTGTTTCTAAAAAACATCAGGGTTTTTTGACTGGCTCAGTCAGTAGAGCATGTGACTCTTGATCTCGGGGTCATGAGTTCAAGCCCCACATTGGACATAGAGAATACTTAAAAAAAAGTACTATTGGGGCACCTGGCTGGCTCAGTCAGTGGAGCATGTGACTCTTCATCTTGGAGAGATGTGGGTGATCAACTACTGGATAGTCATCTTTAAAACTGGCTTGTGAGAATACCAGCCCTGAGTATCTCTGCTTTGAAGTTGTGGCTTAAAGCTCCTTTTTACCATGTGAAAAAAATCTTTCCCTATCTAAATAATGTTAAGACTTTATATGTAAATGTCTCGGGGAGAAATTAGGAACATTCCCAAATTCATATTAAATTCTTTCTTAGCAACAGAATTGGATTGAAAGACAGAATATTCTGTTGGAAAAGGAGAGATGGGAGAGGTTCAAGGAAGGAAGCAGGCTAGATGGGATGAATGAAGCAAACCAGTCTTACTTGAAAGTTTTGTCTATTATCTAAGTGTATTTTAACCATTACCTCTCTGTGCATATTTTCTCTTCTGAATGTCAATTCCATTTCTTTAGAGAATAATCTCCAGTTATTGAATGTTGGTGATGTGGAAATGTTGGGATTTGGAGCAAATGGTCAAGAAAGAATTCTTGAGATGTCTTCAGTGCAAAAGGGTGGTTTTATTAAAGCTTGGGGACAGGACTCAAGGGCTGAAAGAGCTGCATTGGGTTGTGAGGGTTGGCCGAATTTATACTTTCAAGTAGAGATGGGGTTAGGGATAGCCTAAGTCTCTAAGGAATTTTGGAGGCAAGGTTTCCAGGACCTTGAGGGGGCTAGCTATTGTTCGGAAAACGTCATTTATTACTGTTTAATGAAATCTTAGTTATGAGATCCTTCAGATGTATATCAGTGGGCCATATACTCAGAGAATGATTGCTAACATGTATCTTGGGAGGTAGAGATAATGGAAGTTTCCAAAGAAATTTGTACGTATTAAAAGAAACTGACAGTGTCCTAGAGGTCGGGGTAATGTTAAGCTAAGATTGCCTTCACCCTTAGCAAATTATTAACATCAAGGCAGTTGAGTTCCTAGAGGAAGATCACTCTGCCTATCTCAAGGACTTGTCAGTGGACTCCAAGTTCTAAGGAAATTTAAGTTGTCTCTTTTGCCTTTGTTTTTCACATCAGTTGGCAATCATCACTAATAGGCAAATGCAAATTGAAACCACAGTGAGACAATGTCACACTGACTAGGGTGAGTACTGTTAAAAAAAAACCTGTAAAATAACAAGTGATAGCAAGATGTAGAGAATTTGGAACCCTTGTGCACTGTTGATGGGAATGTAAAATGGTGCAGCTGCTGTATAGTGGTTCCTGAAAAAATTAAAAATAGAAATATCATATGACCGAGCAGATCCCCTTCTGGATATGTATTCAGAAGAATTGAAAGCAGAGTCTCAAAGAGATATTTGTACATCTGTGTTCAAAGCAGCATTATTCATAATAGCTAAAATGTGGAAGCAACCCAAGTGTTCATTCCCTGATGAATGGATAAAGAAAATGTGGCACATGTATACAATGGAATATTGGCCTTAAGAGAGAAGGAAATCCTGTCCCATGATATAACATGGATGAACCTTGAGGTTCACATACATGAAATCTTTGAAGTAGTCAAACTTTTAGAAACAAAAAGTAGATTGGTGTTTGCCAAGAGCTGTAGGGGAGGGTAATGGTGAGAAGTTGTTCAGTGGGTATAGAGTTTCATCCATGCAGGATAATACAGTTCTAGAGAACTGTTGCACATCAATGTGAATGTAGTTAACATTATTGAACTGTACATTTAAAAATAATTACAATAGTAAACTTTATGTGTTTTTACCATGGTCAAAAATAAAAAACTATTGATACTGAGGCCTAACTGCTGAGATACTCCAGTGTATATGGTTTACAATGCGTGCCTGGCACAGAAAAGTTTTAGAAGCCTCCTGGATGATTCCACCGCTTAGTCAGGTTTAGAACCACTGAAATAAGGATAAAAACATAAGGGATTGTAAGACAAACTACTAGGTAGTTAATATCTACTAGGTAGATAATATCATATGTTATAAAAAATTTTATTCTAGGACATTAAATATTCTTTGGTTCACATACTATAAATTCTGATTTACTAAGCAATCATTTATTAATTCAGCCGTTGGAGTTGAAATCAGAGAACCCTTTTAATAGTATATTGAAGAGATTTGTGAAAACAAATGAATCAAATTGTCTTATGAATGGTTTTCACCAATGTCTATAAGATACTAGCACATCACTTGGTTAACAATTTTTAAATCTACTTTTATCTTTGCAATGGCATACATACAGTTAAATATTTATTTAACCTAAACTTTTGCTTTATTTGAAGGATTAAGTGCAGTTTAACTAGAATTGTGGTTATTATTTATACCTCCCAACATTGTTTTTCCTGTACATATATACAAATTTTCATTTTCTGGGTTTTGAAAAAGTTAATTTTGTCTTCAGTTTGTTACTGATACTTGTTAGTATGTACACATGAATCATAAATGGTAGATGTATTTGATGCAAAAGGCAAAGAGGAACAGAGAATACTGAGACCATCTTTTTTTCTATAGGGTTTCAGAAAACGGGAGACTCAGACAACGATGGCAGATTTATTTAGTAAAATATAATAATAATACAACTAACATTTTAATTTTCTAAGTCTAGAATTTCTGCCTTAAGTAAATGAGAATACTTAAAAATAAAATTATTTCTTTGAAAACATTTTCCAGTCCTGAGCATTGCAAAATATCTACTGGCAGGATATTAACTTGGAACAGCAGACTGTTCTTTTTTTAGTAGCCTTTTTCCTGCAGATGTGACTTTAACAGAGGAAGATGTGTTGTTTTTGTTTTCTGTTTTTTTTGGGGGGAGGGGTTTGTGGTGCTCTAGCAGGTAATCAGAAGTAGAAGTGAAGGCAGTAGTCATTTGTTAAATGAACTCTAGTCAATTTAGGTATACTGTGTGTACAACTGTTTAAAGATTGGTGATTTCTAGTGTTCTTATAAAATTGTTTTTTGAAACTCCTTGGGGTAAATTTTAGAAATAAATTTTAACTAATTTTATACTATGATCTCTGATTTTGGAGGTGGGGGAAGGGCAGATATGCTTAGTTTCTGTTCTAAAATGGGAGGTGAAAAATTGGTGACAACATTTCTTATATTCGATTATCACATGACATTAGAAAAATCGGATGTATGGTGCAATCAGATACTTATTACAGAATTTAAAAAATATTTTGTTAATACTTTCCCCTTACCCATTTTAGAATATATATACTTTCTGGTCACATTTTAAATTTTATACTTAGGCATAATTTTCTTTAGGCTAAATTAGGTAATATTTCTTTGAAATATTTTATAAAGATTAATATCCTACTGAACAGGAATTTGACCTAGACTTACCTACATATGTGTATATGCTTCCAATTCTGATCCTGACACTTGACTTTTTGCATTTTTCCTTTGTTGTACTTCAGTCCCTGTCGTAATCTGGAATGCAAAAAGAACTTCCGGGAAGGACATAGTATTACTTAAAAAATGTACAAATAGGAATAGAGTCATTAGTCAGTGACTAAGGATAGCTGAATTCTATTTTGCTGATGTTTAAAGTGTCTAATGTCCTGTCTTTCAGTGAGACCAACATTTGGTATTCAATATCAGGGATTGTGGGTGAGGTAAAAGGAAAGGTGAATTCTAATAATGAATCAAGGCAGGAACTGAAGGAGGCTTTGTTTGTTTCTTTAACTTGTTTTGTAATAAGATCAGTTGTTTCAGTGCATAACCAAGTTTTAGTGACATGAGGAATTGCACGTTGCTTGTGAGATGTAGAATGACATAGGAACTGCCAAAATTCTTTTCATTTATCATGAATTCCAGAAACAGAACTTTTGACCAGAAGTATCACATTCCTTTTTTTTTTTCAACTAAACATTTTTCATTCTTTAGGGAATAAAGCATTCCAGCTTTACTCGAAATCCCAAATGGAATCATATTGCATGATTGTAATCAGAAAAAAAAATTTTGTAAATAGCACCCAAGAGAGACTCTCAAAGCTGCTTTACCAACTTTAAGTACAACTTTGTGTCTCTAAACAGTCTATACCTAATCTTTTCTCTTTTCTCTCCTCCCAATAATCACACCTAATTTGTATTGGAACTTTAATGAAAGTTCACAAACTTTCAGTCTAATTGGGAAAGAGAATGTCAGTGGGTTAACATGGAAGAAGGTGAAGTATACTACGGGCTTTGCTTGTGATTTTATTTTATTTTTTAATATTAAGCTGAAAAGCCAAATAGGACCTGGCTTTAATACATACCTTTTGTTTTGCTACTTACTTCATGTATGTCAATACTGTGTTGAAGAGAAAAATCACTAAACTGGGTTTTTGACAAGGTTGAACTATTTAACTCTGTTCTGGGCACTTTACTTAATTTCTCTGAGATTTAGTTTCCTATCTCTTAATTTCCTTCGTGTCTTCCTTCCTGCCTTCCTCCCTTCCTTCCTTCTTTTTCCTTTTCTTTCTTGATTCAACAACTCTGTATGTTATGAGCCCTCCTTTTCTTTCTAATAGAATTTCTCTCCTCTAATGGAAAAGAGAAAGGCTGGATGATGTTTTCTATATTCCCAAGCCTCTTAAGATCTAAGTTGGGAAAAAGGAACAGTTAAGAAACAAATAAATAGATAAGTGCCATTGGTAACTTATAATGTCTCTAGCTACAACAGGAGCTCAGATTTAAGTAGATTAAAACTTGAAATGTGATGAAAGGGTGAGTAAGTGTTTTATCCGCTAGGAAGAAAAGGATGGGGGGAGGGTGTTAGTGAACGGATCAAGGCAGAGTTTGAAGAAAGGTGGAGACATCCTATAAGAGACTGACCCCCCCTGATGCAAAGACTCAGGTAGGTAGAGGTGGGGGAAAAATGAAAATGAAAATTTCATAGATTTATGAAGCCAAATAATGGATGAAGGCTGCATAGAAATGTGTATTTGAATTAGAAGAGGCACTAAGAAGCCATTGCAGAATCTTGAACAGGAAAGTAACATGATAAAAAGCAGTGTTTTAAAAAATTACTCTATCAGCAGTGCTTCATTGGAATGTTTAGAAGAGAATAGCACAGTTTTCCCTGATGCATAAATTCTGTCCTGGCATTGGAATTTGGCCATCAATTCTTAAACAGTTAACATTTTTCTACTGTATTTAATTATTTTACCTGGTATGTGAAAATCAACTTTATATGTATTTTTACTTTCTGTTTCAGAGCAGCATCTCAGTATTATCTTAAAAAACAAACAAACAAACAAACTTAACAGAAGGGCACCGGGCTGGCTCAGTTGGTAGATAATGAGACTCTTGATCTCAGGGTCGTGAGTTTGAGCCCATGTTAGGTATAGCAATTACTACAAACAACAGTAATAACAATAAGAAAAAAAAAAACCTTAATGGACAAAAAAACCTTAATTCAAATTTGAATTAAAATTCAATGACATTTGGTGCTATAAATCTAAATACCTCAACCAAAGTGATGTTCAGATGAGCAGATAGATATTTTATGTGCACAGTTGTGTCATAACTGGATTTTCTTCATGATCACCAGCAGGTTTCTTTTGACATTTGGAAAATTGGAAGATCCATCCTGACTGTAAAAACATTTAAATGTGAAAGATATATCTTAGAATTGAGACTATATGATGTTTTCATAATATGTCTCTAGGAGATTTGGAGGCTCAATTAGTATTATATACTAATAATTGAAGCAATAAAATAGGGAGTATTGTAGGGTTTAATTATCCAGAATTAGCAGGAGACAAAAAGAATAGTTACCGATAATAGAAAATCAGATATGTGTACTATGAATGAATAGTAAGTTAGAATTTAGTATACTTCTATGTGTATATATGAACGGCTTTGGACCTCAGATTTTAATTTCTAAAGTGGGGGGTGGGGGTTGGTAAATCCTGTCCTATCTTGTGGGGTTGGTTGTGAGGAACAAACTGAAAGACACTGTGTTTTAAATTTGCTTAAAGAATTATATAAACTCTTAACATGCTGCCCAAATGTATTTATTATCATTATTACCACTATTATTTCTAAAAATACACAGCAGTATATTACAGTTCTTTATTAAAAAGGTGATTTTATAAAAAGATTAGAACTTGCGGTACTTGGGATAGGAATATTCATTTCTGGTATGATTTGAATGTATTAGTATTTCAGAAAAAAAGAATCTAAAAGAATGTTATATTTATTTGCCCACTGAAGCCAGGAATTTCTGTAACAGTGGTGAAGTCATCTATATCATAATTAAAAGAATAATATAAAACACACACAAAGATATATATATGTAAATAGTTTATACAAACTCAAGTGTGCAGATGAACTTCTTTCCCATCTCTCTAGTCAGGGACCAGTGAAATTCCTTGGGGCCTGGTAAAACAAATGAACAAAATGTGCCTGTCCTTTAGGTGTCTTTTTATATATATAGCTCAGGGCAAAAGCGTTCCACAGAATAAAGCAACCTCTGCTGAAGGTTGTAGACATTGTTTCTATAGGAGGAAACAAACTTCCATGTAGAGAACAAGTAGACATAACAAACAAGAGAGTAAATACAACAAGAACTGGTAGGTAATAGAAAAACCTCAAAAAGACTATAAAACAAGTTTGTTTAAAATGATTAGAGGTTTGGGGCGCCTGGGTGGCTCAGTCGGTTAAGCGTCCGACTTCGGCTCAGGTCACGATCTCACGGTCCGTGAGTTCGAGCCCCGCATCGGGCTGTGGGCTGATGGCTCAGAGCCTGGAGCCTGCTTCCGATTCTCTGTCTCCTTCTCTCTCTGCCCCTCCCCCATTCATGCTCAGTCTCTCTCTGTCTCAAAAATAAACATTAAAAAAAATATTAATAAAAAATAAAATGATTAGAGGTTAAAAGAGGAATAGGAACCATAATGGAAAACTTGTGCATTATGAAAGAGGAACAGGAAGGTTTGAAACAGAACAAATAATGCTTAGAAATGAAAAAAAAAACAAAACAGCAGTGCTTGATTAAATACTTATTATTTACCAAGCATGTTCTAAGTACTTTACATGCATTATTTTACTTAATTTTTTCAACAATCCTTTGGGAAATTGCTATTTTTATTCGTATTTAAAATTTGAAGAAACTGAGCTCAGGGAAGTTAAAAGTCACATAGCTTGTAAATGTGGGTGCCAGAATTTGAACTGGTTGAATTCCCTTGACAACATTGATGAAGAAAGAATAGAAGTAGACACTAATAATGTTAGTAATATAAAGGGTACATGTTGAGATTTAAAAATTATAATAGCAATTTTTAGCAGGTTTATTCTAAAAATATGAAAAATTTTAATAAAATGTATAATTTCTAGTTTTCTAGAAAAATGTAAATTACCAAAGTTGACTAAAGCAAATAGAAAACCTAAAAAGAAATCTAGCCATTAAAAATTGATTCCATTTTTTAAAAGTGCACATAAGAGAAACACCAGTCTCAGTTATTTCATTTGTGAATTTTACCAGAATTTGTATTAGTAGGCTACCTGTGTCTTATATGAGATGTTCCAGAAATGAAAAGTTGAATAATTTTCCTGAGTAGCACTCATCACATCTCTAACATGTCTCACTGGCCCACTAGAAAGTAACCTTTATGAGGGCAAGGATCATGCCTTGCTTGTGTGTCTACTGCATCTTTAGCATTCAGTAAACTACCTGTCATTTGGTAGGTCTCAGTAAATGCATGACTGAAAAGTAATATATTAAATATTGTTTTAACAATATTTATAAATCTTTAACATAATTCCTATAGAAAAGTTGTATATGAAACAAGTTTATGTTTTTATATTTTATGATTTATTCTTTATAAAATTTATCTTATGAGGTTTTAACAAAAATACATAAGAGTTTTAAAGTATATCATTTTAGATGCATTAAATAACTTAATGGGGGGAATCTTTTCATGATGTATGCATATATCAAATCATCATCTTGTATACTTCAGTATCTTACAATTTTATTAGTCAAATATATCTCAATAAAGCTGGTGAAAATGCCAGCCAAAAATTTTAAAAAAGCATATCGTTAAAATGTGTTTATTATTAGAGAATGATGTTTGTGAGATATAACAATTCTTCAATACTTTAAAAAATGATTTAATGAAAGAAATCCCCTTTTTTGTTCTCCATCATAAGTATAAAATTTTATTTTTGATATATTTTTCCCTATTTGTCCTTCATCCTGTTTTCAGCATACTTAGTAAGGTTTTGTCTTAACAGGAATATTTTCATATATTCTTTTCTTTCATGCATTTTATTATTTAAAGAGGTATGTCAGATTTAAATGATTTGATTTCCCTCCTCTTACCTCTTCTTTTTATTCCTTTTGCTTGTATATTCTACTTCTTGCACCCTATTTTCTCCAAAGATATGTTTGCCAAATGACTTATTAAAGATGAATAAATCTTTAAAAATTTTCTTAAATATTTATTTATTTTTGAGAGAGACAGAGCGTGAGAAGGGGAGGGGCAGAGAGAGAGGGAGACACAGAACCTGAAGCAGGCTCCAGGCTCTGAGCTGTCAGCACAGAGCCCGACGTGGGGCTTGAATTCACAAACTGTGAGATCATGACCTGAGCTGAAGTCGGATGCTCAACTGACTGAGCCACCCAGGCACCCCAATAAATCTTATTAAAGATTTATCTGATGATAAATACCAGATTTACTCTCAGGTTTTTTGCTTTTCTTTCATGAGTTTAAATAAAGGAAAAGCCAGATATACTTTAGAAATCAAGGATTCAATCTTGCCATGTATGGAATGTGACATTTTTGTTCATGGCTAGTGTCATTCTTTTGTTCTTTGAAATCAGAGATTTTTCATCTTTCTGCGATTCAGAGTAACTTTTGATGTCATTTAAATTCAAATGTGAGAATTAAATAAAACTTATAACTGGTTTCTTAAGCGAATAGGAGTTTTTGCGCTTGATAGATTTTTTTTTTTTTTAATTTTTTTTTTCAACGTTTTTTATTTATTTTTGGGACAGAGAGAGACAGAGCATGAACGGGGGAGGGGCAGAGAGAGAGGGAGACACAGAATCGGAAACAGGCTCCAGGCTCCGAGCCATCAGCCCAGAGCCTGACGCGGGGCTCGAACTCACGGACCGCGAGATCGTGACCTGGCTGAAGTCGGACGCTTAACCGACTGCGCCACCCAGGCGCCCCTAGATTTTTTTTAATAGTGAAAAGAAAACATCTGTAACAGCACTTAAGTTAAATTTTTGTTCTTAATTTATTTGTATTTAAAATGTAACCACAGTTAGTTACTTCCAAGGGGAAATCTTAGTGAAGTTAAGAGTTACTGGCACTACACCAAAATTGCACGTTAAATAAATATGTGTGGGTGGTTCGTTTCTGGTACTTTATAGTTTTAGAAAAGAAATACTTTCTCAGATTTGAGTTATTGCACAGTTTTACTGAAGCCCATATCATATATTTTTGTTGTTGTTAAATAGATTTAAAATATTTATTTTCTTTTTATATTCTCCAAAATTCACTGAAAAGTGGTTTATTCTGAAAAAGGTCTGTGATTAAGTATTTATTTTTTTGTTTTGTTTTGAATTAATTTTTTAATTTGAGTATAGTTGGCATACAATGTTACATTAGTTTCAGGTACACAACATAGTAAATCAGTTTTTCTGTACCTTACCACAGCGTGTATTCTTGTCTGTTACTTCACATTTGTTTCTAACACATATAGGAAATCATCTCCACCCTTTAGATTAAAAACTAATTATTAAGTAATGTTTCCTACTTGGAAAAGTATCTTCTTTTATCTTAGAATTTAAGTTCTTGGGATAACCATAAAGTGTTTCCGTGAAATCTTCTGAAATTGTATTATAGTATATTAAAATGAGTTATGAAGTTTAATTCATTTTATGCCAGGATAACATAACTTTAAAACTTTCTTATTAGATCATTGAAAACATAAGGTGATGGGGGCATCTGGGTAGCTCAGTTGGTTAAGTGTCTGACTTTAGCTCAGGTCATGATCTCGAGTTCGTGAGTTCGGGCCCACATCAGGGTCCGTGCTGACAGTGCAGAGCCTGCTTGGGATTTTCTCTCTCTGTCTCTCTCTCTCTCTCCCCCTCCTTTCCCCACTCTCTCTTTCTCTTTCTCTCAAAATAAACAAAAAAAAAAAAACCATAAAGTGGACAGTAATTAAGTTGGTTTCATGTGCTTGTGTATGTATTTATACTTATAAAATGTGGATTTCACATGGTTAGCTGCTATTTAGTATTAAGCTGCTATTTAGTGTATTGCTTAATTTGTATTTATATTTATATTTCATATAAAGTAAGTGTTAAAGTTACACCCACTCACAACTATCATAACAAATTATTATGTGTACACATATTTTCCTGGATGGAATTAAACATTTCAACAAGATCATTAATTTTCCCAATTAGACTTTTTTTGTTGTTGTTAAGTACTTAATTAGAAGCTGTTAAGTTTTTAAAGGATCTCTAGTGGAGGTCAAAGGAAATGTATGTGTTAGAGGATCCATTTTTGTTTCTAGTTAGTTGAGATCTTAATATGATGGAGGTTGGTTTTTGTGATATTAGATTTTTTGATTTTTGGACTTGTGTCCATTGGTATTATAAAATGGTTTAAAACTTTGAGACCATGTAATTAGATTGTGTGTATTACTAATTTTATTAGTAATTAAATAATTAGTAATTAGATTGGTATATTACTAATTTTATTAAATTTTGCTGTGTTTCATTTTTTTGTGTGTAGAAATTTATCTCAGATGTTGAAGTCATGACATTTTCGTTAAAGCCAAAGGTATATTTTTTCTCTGTAACTTCCATGTAATGTCAAAACAAGAGTCGCAAAGAACAGTTTATATATTGTAATTAGTATGGCTTCTAAACACAGAAAAATTGGTGGATTGTAAGTGTTAAATTGATTCTGAATTACTAGTTAATACCCCTTGATTAGTATTAACTGTCCCTGTACTTTGGTAATTTATTAATAATGAAAGACTGCTTTAGAGTAGTGGAAAACTCAAGAGTTACAGAATTTTCTTTTTGCTGTCTCTACGTTCATGTATTTTTGTAGCCTCAGAAAAGGCAGTGAGAAATGTTTTATTTTTCCTCAAACATATAAAATACATCTGGAAGAATAAATTCACATCTGGTTCATGGATTTCCTCCATGGAGATGATCCAAATTCAGTGTCAAGATTAGAGTTTGTACTCATGGGTTTGCAGAATCTTGTACGGAATTTGAAATATTTTGTTTGGAAGTATTTGGGGAAACAATTGATTCAGATGTTTGTGTTAAGTTCTAATTTTAGATATATTTCTCCCTTATTAAAAGTACAAATGTTTTGTGATTCGTAATATCAAGGCACTTGTAAACACTTTACATTTAACAAGATTATTTTGTAGGACCATTCTCAAACATTGTTTCATGAAAGAGAGATCAATTAATTTGTTAAAATTATCAGGTCATGATCACTGGTGACCCTAACTGTTATTAGAAACGTACTTCTTGTACATAGCATAGTGTAGCCTCAATTATACTGTCACACTTCATTGACTCTATTTAAAATAGAAGTAGCAACAACCATTTTTAAATTACTCTAAATGTCTGCCTAAATGCAATCTATACGTTTGAAATATAATGGTGTATGTACTCAGTTCTTCCTTCAGTCTTCCCTCAATGGCTAACGAATGTATTTGTGTCTGAATGGAGTCCCTGGAGTAGCATAAAGTAGAAGCATTTGTGGGCTCAATCCAAGAAGCATGTGAACTAAAAATAATATTGTCAAACATTTATGAATTATTTGTCTTATGCATTGAGGCTGCCAAACCAGGCTGCTAGTCATGTGAATTGAACTTGATAACACTAGAACAAATGGATGTTACTCATTAAAGAGGATGTTTGATTTTTTCAAGGATTCTTTTTCACCCTTTAACATGTGATATATTTTCCATATAATAACATAATAAAATGTAGATAAATCTATACCTGTTTGCTTTTCTATATGTTTTTTAACTTCGGACTTTCTGTGGAATAGAAAAATGTGTTTTGCATATGTGTCTAATTTAGTGATTTCTAAACAATATGGGAAGAATTTTTGTGTTTCAGCACATTTTCCAGTGCATCATCAAATTGTAGGTATTATTAGAGTCTTGTAAGGAGCCGGTCCTTGAGAGCTTCTACTTTCCTCTTTTACTTCTATTTTCAATTTTTCTCCCACTTTAGTCATTGGCACATAAAATTTTGTTCTTGGCAAATGAGAATTAAGATGGAAACATTAATTTTTTATCATATTTATACAATTTTTACTGTTAGAAAATCTGTTTGCTGTATTGGTACATACAGTCACCTTAAAAAGTGATCTAATACCATTTCCTTTTGCAACCTTCTGTTCTGTAGTCCCTATTTTTTGTTTTGTGGGTCTATGAATATTATCTTACAGTTACCACAGAGAACTCTGAATGAATACTTCTTTGGTACATTGGCTCTTTTTCTATGTGTATGCATGTACGTGTGTGTGTGTGTATACATATCTATGTATGAGTGTGTATATCTATGTGTGCGTATATATATGTGTGTGTGTATATATGTGTGTGTGTGTGTACTTGTATATCTGTGTGTGTGTGTGTACACACACACACACACACACACACACACATACTTTAAAAGTATTTTAAAAGTTATTTCTTGAGGGTCTATATAGCAGGCAGTGTTCAGGGCACTAATTTTAAGCTGTCTGATTTACCTTTCTTCCCTTTCAGAAAGTGGAACTCCTTCTTAGCCTCTGTCATTCGTAATTTACAGCTCAGTTTATTCTATTCTTTCTCAATTCCATATCCTTTCTAATAATCTTCTCTTTATTTTACTTTGAATTTTATGGTTTTATTTTGTACCATTGATGGTTGTATTTTGAACTCAGACATCAGAAATAATGGTGTTATTGTAAAGGATGTACTTTAATAACTTTTAACATCTGCATACATCCGTGAAGCCATTACCACAGTCAAGATTATGAACATATCTATCACCTTTAAAAGCTTTTTCATGCCCCTTGTTAATTATTCCTTCTCATCTCCAGACAACCACTAATTTGCTTTCTGTCACTGTACATTTGTAGTGGTTGAATGGTGGCTTCCCACCACCACTTGGAACTTGTGAATATGACCTTATTTGGAAGATGTAATTAAGGGTCTGGAGATGACCTCATCCTGGTTTAGGGTGGGCCCCAAATCCAATGACAAATGTCCTTGTAAGAGAAAGAAGACAGGGAGGAGAAGGTGATTAATGGAAGTTGAAATTGTAGTGATGCACAGGCCAAGGACTGTCAAGTGTTGCTGGCAGCCACCAAAAGCTAGGGAAGAGACATAAAATAGATTCTTCCTCAGAAGCTACTGAAGGAACCAACCCTACCAACACCTTGATTTTGGACTTCTGGCCTTCAGAACCCAGACAGAATAAATTTCTGTTGTCTTAAGCCACCAAGTTTATGATAATTTGTTTTTAATTCCTAGAATTTTATAGAGAGTTTATGGCATGTAGTCTTTCTTATCTGGATTCTTCGACTCTGTATATTTATTTTGAGATCCATCTTTGTTATTGCATGTATTAAAATTTAACTTTTTATTGCTGAGTAATATTCCAATGTATATATCACAGTTTGTTTATCTTTCACTTGTTGATGAACATTTGGTTATTTCCAGTTTCTTGCTATTATAAATACAGTTGCTATGAACAGTTGTGTCAAGTCTTTGTGTGGACATATGATTTCATTTTTCTTGGATAAATTCCTAGAAGTTGAATGATTGAGTATATTTAACTTTTTAAATAAACTGCCAAGGTTTTTTTGAAAGCATTGTACATTCCTTCAAGTAGCATATAAAGGTTCCAGTTCCCCTATATGTTGGCCAACTCTTGGTAGAGTCAGTCTTTTTAATTTTAGCTATTGGACTATTATACGGTGGCATTTCATTATGGTTTTAATTTTCATTTCCCTAATGAAGTGTAATATTGAGCAATTTTTCATGTGGTCATTTTCCATCTGCTTATGTTATTTGTGAAGCTATGTGGTCAAATCTTCATCCCATTAAAAAAGATTTTTTTCTTATTGAACTTAAAGATTAAAAAAAGCCATCTGGATAAAAATTCCTTTAAGCAGGTATATGATTTATAAATATTTTTCCTCCTCTGTGACATGTCTTTTAATTCCTTTATAAGTATCTTTTCAAAGAGCATAAATTTTTAATTTTTTTTTTCAACTTTTTAAATTTATTTTTGGGACAGAGACAGAGCATGAACGGGGGAGGGGCAGAGAGAGAGGGAGACACAGAATCGGAAACAGGCTCCAAGCCATCAGCCCAGAGCCTGACGCGGGGCTCGAACTCACGGACCGCGAGATCGTGACCTGGCTGAAGTCGGACGCTTAACTGACTGCGCCACCCAGGCGCCCCAAAGAGCATAAATTTTTAAATCTAATTTATCAATTTTTATTAACTATTTTTTTGCATGTTGTATCTCAGAGATTGTTGTCTAATCAATGTAAAAAAAATGTTTTCTTATTTTTTTAATTTCAACAGGTTTACTGAGGTGTTGTTTATGTAGAATAAACTATACATATTAAAAAAAAACATTTGAAAACCACCATGAAATCACCACAGCGAAGATAACAAATGTATTCATCATCCATGATAATTTCCTATTGCTCATTTGTAATCTCTCTGTCGAATTTTTCCCTATCCATCCCCTTCTGCCAGGCATTCACTTTGCTTTCTGTCACTGTGGATTAGATTGCAATTACTAGAGTTTTATATAAATTAGAATTCTATTATGTACTCTCTTCTGTCTGGCTTATTTCAGTTGGCACAATTATTTTGAAGTTCATCTGTGTTTTATCATGTATCAGTAATCCATTCCCCCTTTTTTTCCTTCTGAATAACATTCCATTGTATAGATATACTACTATATGTTTAGTTAGTTACCTGTTGGTGGATCTTTGGGTTATTTCCAGTTTTGGGCTATTACAAATAAAGCTGCTATGGACATTTATGATATGTATTCTTTGGACATATGCTTTCTTTACTCTTGAATAAAAATTCAGTAATGGAATGGCTGGATTGGATGGTAGGTGTATGTTTAATTTTCTAAACAAATGTCTAAGCCTTTTTTCCTAAGTGGTTATATCATTTTACATTTTCACCATCAGTGTATGTGAAATTTAGTTCCTTTGCATTCTCATCAATAGTTAGCATGGTCCATCTTTTTAATTTTAGCCATCCTAACAGATAAGTAGTGGGATAAAATGATTTTAATTGCATTTGTTTAATGACTAATGATGTTGAACATATTTTCATGTTGTTATTTGCCGTCTGGATGTCTTCTTTGGTGAAGTGTATATTCACAAATTTTGAAATATTGTAATTGAGTTGTTTTCCTGTTTTTGAATTTAAGTGGTCTTTTATATAATGAATACAAATCCTTTATCATATGATTTGCAAAAAAAATTTAATGCTGTGTATTTTCATTTTCCTAATGATAGGCATTCTATTTTTGAAGAGTAGAGTTTTTAAGTTTTAATAATGTCCATTTCATGAAACCTTTTTCTTTTATGGATTCTTTTTTGTTTTATCTAAGAATCATTGCCTAATCCAAAGTAGTGACCAAGATTTTTCTCTTATTTCTTCCAAGAATTTTTTATAGTTAGATTTTTTTAAATGAAGTCTGTGACCCATTTTTAGTTGATTTTTGCATTTAGTGAAAGGTACAGAGCGAAGTTCACTTTTTTGCCTATGGAAATCCAGTTGTTCCAGACTGTTGAAAAGACTATTTTTTTTGCTCCAGTGAATTTGCCTTTGCACTTCTGTTAGAAAAATCAATTGTCTATATATTTGTGGATCTGTGTCTGCACTCTCTATTCTGTTCCATGATCTATTTCTCTGTCTTGATGTCAGTAGTACCCTATTTTGAATATTGTTTTTTATAATGGATCTTGAAATCTGGACTTTGCCCCCCCCCCCCCATTTTTTTTCAGAGTCGTTTTGGCTATTCTAAGTCCTTTGCATTTCCACATAAATTTTCTTTTTTTTTTTTTTTTTTTAAATTACAACTTTTTCAACGTTTTATTTATTTTTGGGACAGAGAGAGACAGAGCATGAACGGGGGAAGGGCAGAGAGAGAGGGAGACACAGAATCGGAAACAGGCTCCAGGCTCCGAGCCATCAGCCCAGAGCCCGACGCGGGGCTCGAACTCACGGACCGCGAGATCGTGAACTGGCTGAAGTCGGACGCTTAACCGACTGCGCCACCCAGGCGCCCCTCCACATAAATTTTCTAATCTGCTTTTCAGTTTTTAAAAATAAAACCTGCTGGAATTATTTTTTATTTTATTTTTTTAATTGAAGTATAATTAAAATACAATGTTACATAAGTTTTAGGTGTATAATATAATGATTCAACAGTTCTATACATTCTGTACATTACTGATCACTATAGCTATACTCTTTTTTTTTAATGTTTTAATGTTTACTTATTTTTGAGAGAGAGAGAAAGAAACAAAGTATGAACAGGGGAGGGGCAGAGAGAGAGGGAGACACAGAATCTGAAGCAGGCTCCAGCACAGAGCCTGACATGGGGCCATGAGATCATGACGTTAGCCCAAGTGTGAAGCTTAACTACTGAGCCTCCCAGGTGCCCCTTTATAGGTATACCCTTACTCCCTTTATTTCGCTCATCTCCTCACCTACCTCCTCGGGCAGTCAACGGTTTGTTTTTTGTATTTAAGAGTCTGGTTTTTGTTGTAGTTTGTCTTTTTACTTTGTTCACTTGTATTGTTTCTTAAATTTCACATAGGAGTGAAATCATATGGTATTTTTAATTTAATTTTTTTATTTTTTAAATTTTATATCCAAATTAGTTAGCATATAGTGCAACAATGATTTCAGGAGTAGATTCCTTAATGCCTCTTACCCATTTAGCCCATCCCCCCTCCCACACCCCCTCCAATAACCCTCAGTTTGTTTTCCATACTTATGAGTCTCTTCTGTTTTGTCCCTCTCCCCGTTTTTATATTATTTTTGTTTTTCTTCCCTTATGTTCATCTCTTTTGTCTCTTAAAGTTCTCATATGAGTGAAGTCATATGATTTTTGTCTTTCTCTGACTAATTTCACTTAGCATAACACCCTCCAATTCCATCCACGTAGTTGCAAATGGCAAGATTTCATTCTTTTTGATTGCTGAGTAATACTCCATTATATATTGTGAGTGATACTCCATTGTGCATTGCTGAGTAATACTCCATGTGTCCATTGTGTGACACATCTTTATCCATTCATCCAACGATGGACATTTGGGCTCTTTCCATACTTTGGCTATTGTTGAAAGTGCTGCTATAAACATGGGGGTGCATGTGTCCCTTCGAAACAGCACACCTGTATCCTGTGGATAAATGCCTAGTAGTGCAGTTGGTGCGTTGTAGGGTAGTTTTATTTTCAGTTTTTTGAGGAACCTCCATACTGTTTTCCAGAGTGGCTGCACCAGCTTGCATTGCCACCAACAATGCAAAAGAGATCCTCTTTCTCCGCATCCTCGCCAACATCTGTTGTTGCCTGAGTTGTTAATGTTAGCCATTCTGACAGGTGTAAGGTGGTATCTCATTGTGGTTTTGATTTGTATTTCCCTGATGATGAGTGATGTTGAGCATTGTTTCATGTGTTGGTTGGCCATCTGGGTGTCTTCCTTGGAGAAGCTCTTCCAACCTTTTTTTTTTTTTTTTTTTTTTTTATTTTTTTTAACGTTTTATTTATTTTTGAGACAGGGAGAGACAGAGCATGAACAGGGGAGGGTCAGAGAGAGGGAGACACAGAATCTGAAACAGGCTCCAGGCTCTGAGCTGTCAGCACAGAGCCCGACACGGGGCTCGAACTCACGGACCGCGAGATCATGACCTGAGCCGAAGTCGGCCGCTTAACCAACTGAGCCACCCAGGTGCCCCTCTTCCAACCTTTTAAAGGTCACTTTCTGTTAGGTTAATTTGGTAGATTTCATCATATTTTGTTTTTTATCCTTCTTTTTTCATGTTTTCATCATATTTTCAAGCTAGACTGCTTTTCCTCAAAGCTAGGCCCATGTATCAGGCACTTTTTTTTTTTTTTTTTTGTAAATAAGGTTTTTTCGAAACTCATGCCCATTTGTTATTGTATAGTCTATGGCTGCTTTTAGTATACAAAGGAAAAGTTGTGATAGAGATTATATGGCCCACAAATCTAAAGTATTTGTCATCTGTTCCTTTAAAGAAAAAATGTGCTGACCTGTGACCTAGATGATCATGTAGTCCACTAGTAAAGATCATTTTCTTTCTAACCTGGCATCTTTTATTTCCTTTTCTTGCCTGATTGCACTGGTTAGATCTTCTAGTATAATAATGAATAGAAGTGGTGACAACAGATGTCCTGTCTTGTTGCTGATTTTAAGGTGACAATATTGAATCTTTCATAATTATGTATGATATTAGTTATAGAATATGCTCCTGAAAACTGGATGTATATGTTGTTTTCCAGTCACCCATTCTTGATTTTTTGTATTACTGGGTGATGACTGGTTAGTAGAGGTTGGGTCATGTGCCTTCCCGTGGCTGCAGTGGAGACTGAGAGAAAGTATTTGGCATTTTCAGCTTGTGTTAGTGGTCTGGCCTCATAAGTTGGTTATTCCCTTAAATATAAGAAGGAAGTTCAGATTTTTTGCAGGCTAAAAGAATATCAAATGCCTACTGCTTCCATCATTCAGAAGGTATTTATCATGTAGTGATACCATGTTCGTGTTGTACAAAGACTAGCACAACCCATTTTCTTCAATAAGATTGTAGCAGTATGATGATTCTTCATGAAGGAACTGAAAGTTGGAGATATAAATTCCTTGTATAAAATGTTTCTTTCTGTCATCATGTTTTAGTGGCTCGTTATCAAGATGCCAAAAGTTGCTGAGTTCTAGTAAAGGGGCTACTTATTCCCTAAGTTTGTTTTGAAATTTTCCAAATTTGTGGCTTTAATTATGCCATTTTTTTCACTTCTCTCTCCTAAGACCATCTTTCATAGGCCAATCTCAAATTCTCCACCCATATCAATCCTGGGACACAGTGTTTTCTTTGTTCTTTTGAATGCCAACAGCATTTACTTATTTCCAATCATCCACAAAATCCTCCAGTAAATAGAGGCAGAGGAAATACTTATCATGAGGCCAGCATTATCCTGATCTTAAAACTAGGCCAAGATGTTACAGGAAAAGAAAACAACAGCCAATATCTATAGAAAAGATAGATAATAAATATCCTTAACAAAATATTAGCAATTTGAATCTAGTAATACATAAAATGGATCATGTACTATGACTAAATGGGCTTTATCCCAGGAATGCAATGATTGTTTAACACTCAACAAAAGAAAAACTGGTCAGAGATGACTTCTGAAATGGTGGCATGAGATGTTCCACAGATCCTCTTCCTAGCAAAACTAGTGTAATTGGTAACAGTTAAAACAAATAAATAAAATTCAGCCAGCCATTTAAAGTCTCTGGAAATGGTTCTAAGGACATATGGCAAATGAAGACACATTTAAGAAAATCTACTAGTTGGGATGAACATGGGTGTTATATGGAAACCAATGTGACAGTAAATTTCATATTAAAAAAATTAAATTAAATTAAAAAGGTGAATAGAAAATGAAAAAAAAAAAAAAAAAAGAAAATCTACTAAATCTTAGTTAAGAAACTTGCAAGTCCGTGACATTTGAGTCATGACCTGCCCTTTTCAGTTTCCCAACAGCCTTGCCCCAGAGGGTTCAGACAAGCATATGGGGCTCCTTCCCCCAGTATACCCCCTTAGCTCCCAGTCTAGGACAATGTTTTTTTCCCCAGATGGGGCAAGCTACTAGCATTTCTTGTCCCCTTTCCTTTGTACATCCATGTTGGAGAAGCTCTATTCCAGGCAAGACCAAGTAAGAGGGCTAGGAGTCTCTTCCTCTACCCAGACCCTCTGCTTCCTCCCCCCAACAGGAGGAAGGAAGCACTTTTCCAGGGACAGTTGGCTGAGAATTCTAGGTCTTCAGTCGCCCTTAGCTGAGCTCATTAGTTGAAGGGAGGTTTCCCACTGGGAGCGGCAAGATGAGAGGACTAGGAGTGACTGTACCTAACCAGCACCCTACTCAAAGCAAGGGTGTCACCCTGAGAGAGGCTGGATTCTGTTTAGACCTCTAGCTCTAGAGTAGTGATACAAAGTTTTGCTTGAGGGTGGGGAGGAGGCAGGCCATAAGAGCAGAGAGCTCTGAAGCTCTCCTCAAAGGAACTGCCTTATTGAAACCAAGTGTGGGAGAGTTCAGACCTAAAGGTATGCTTACAGACTGTGATAGGCAGTTAAGAGAAGGCTGATGGTTCCTTGAGCACAACAAGATAAGTTTTAGACCAGCTAGAAGTTTACCAGATAAAACCAGGGAAAGAGACAGTTAAGACTAGCCCTCTTGGGCTTGGAACAAAACTCAAAATATTGGCTTGAAAGACCACCCTCTACAAAGAGGACTGGATTTAACTGAATAAGACTGTAGAGCAATTTATGCCCAGCAGCACTGTTGAAAACCACAGTGCAATGAGCTGGCAGTTAGGGGAAGCTAACAGTTGGGTGTGATACCAACAGAAGCAGACAACACAGAAATGGGGGGAAAAAGACAAGGAAAGAGCCCTGTCCAAACTACTGTCATCTCAGAGTATCTTTGTGCATGCCCCAGGCTGTGCCCTCTAAGGAATATCATCAGAGGCTTCACACTGTGAGGGAGACAGACTTCACTAAAATGGTCCAGCTAAGTCATTAAAGAAATTTAAAAAAGCAAACTACAATAATCCACAGATGGATGAGAGAGCACTATCCAGAGTTAATAAAGATATTATCTAAAATGTACAGTTTTTTTTTTTTAATTTTTTTTTCAACGTTTTTTATTTATTTTTGGGACAGAGAGAGACAGAGCATGAACGGGGGAGGGGCAGAGAGAGAGGGAGACACAGAATCGGAAACAGGCTCCAGGCTCTGAGCCATCAGCCCAGAGCCTGACACGGGGCTCGAACTCACGGACTGCGAGATCGTGACCTGGCTGAAGTCGGACGCTTAACCGACTGCGCCACCCAGGCGCCCCTAAAATGTACAGTTTTAAACCAAAAATTATGGGACAGGCAAATAAGCAGGAAAGTGTGACCTGTACACAGGGAGGAAAAAAGCAGGCAATGGAAACTGCCTGTGTAGGTGTTTAGATGACAGACTTAAGTGACAAATATGTCAAAGCAACTATTATAAATAAGTTCAAAGGACAAAGGGAAATCATGCTTTAAGAAGTAAATGAAGATAACCATGTCTCATCAAATAGAAATTATCTGTAAAGAAACATATTTGGAAAATAAAATAATTGCTGAGAGAAGTTTTAATTTAAAGGTCTTAAAAAAATGAAGATGAGCTTTTTTCTTCCAAGTTTTAATTTAAATTCTAGTTAGTTAATAACATACAGTATAGTATTGATTTCAGGAGTAGAATTTAACGATTCATCACTTACATATAATACCCAGTGCTCATTATAACAAGTGCCCTCCTTCATACCCATTACCCATTTAGCCCATCCCCCACCTACTGCCTTCTGTCAACCCTCAGTTCTCTATTAAGAGTCTTCTATGATTTACTTCTGTGTCTCTCTTTTTTTCTTTTTCCCTTCCTATATGTTTATGTTTTTTTGTTTCCTAAATTCCACATATGAGTGAAATCATACGATATTTGTCTTTCTGTGACTTATTTTGCTTAGCATAATACACTGTAGTTCCTTCTATGTCATTGCAAATGGCAAGATTTCATTCTTTTTAATGGCTGAGTAATATTCCATTGTATATATATCCCACATCTTCTGTATCCATTCATCAGTCATTGGACACTTGAGCTCTTTCCATAGTTTGGCTATTGTTAATAATACTGCTATAAACATTGGAGTACATGTACCCCTTCAAATCAGTATTTTTGTATCCTTTGGATAAACCCAGTAGTGTAATTGCTGGGTTGTAGGATAGTTCTATTTTTAACTTTTTGAGGAACCTCTGTACTGTTTTCTAGAGTAGCTGCACCAGTTTGCATTCCCACTGACAGTACAAGAGGGCTCCATTTCTCCACATCCTCACCAACATCTGTTGCTTCCAGCATTGTTGATTTTAGCCATTCTGGCAGGTATGAAGTGGGCTATATATCATGTTTATGCATTTGGTATTTTTAAGGTGAGCATTCTCCCCAAATTGATTTGAATATTCAACCCAGTCTTACTTAAATATTTAAATGATAGCAGGTGGTGTGTGTGTGTTTGTGTGTGTGTGTGCGTGTGCGCATGTGTGTTTTGTAAAGGACCTTACAAGCTAAAGGCTAATTCTAAAATTCATTTGGAAATGCAGTGGATACTAGATTAGCCAATCCATTTGTGAAGAAGAAGAAGAAGAAGAAGAAGAAGAAGAAGAAGAAGAAGAAGAAGAAGAAGAAAGAAGAAAGAAAGAAGAAGAAGAAAGAAGAAAGAAGAAGAAGAAGAAGAAGTTGTAGAACCTACCCAACTTAACTGTAATAAAAAGGTACATTAATCAACAAATGTGATATCAGCACGAAGATTGACATCAATAGAACCAGAAAAGAGAATCAGAAAGTATATCTCCAAAGAGTCCACTGACTTTTGATAAAGCTACTTAGGCAATTCTTTGGGGGGAAAAGATAATCTTTTTGACAAATTGTGCTGGAACAGCCAGAAATTCATAGGACAAAAAGGAATCACAACCAGTATCTCATATGTAAAAATTAAGTTGAAAAGGATCATTTGAGCTAAAGATATAAAACTTCTAGAGGATGGCATGGGATAAATTCTTTGAGATTATGGTTTAGGCAAAGATGTCTTAGAGTACAAGAAGCAGAAACCATAAGAGAAAAAGTTGATAAATAATACTTCATTACAGTTAAACACTTCTGCTCCTCAAGATGCTAATAATATGAAACCACAAGGCACAGTTTAGCAGAAGATATTTGCAAATACATACATGATTAAGGAACTTTTATCCAGAATATAAAGAATTCTTACAACTCAGAAATACCAATCTAACTAGAAAATGGGCAATGACTTGTACCAACACTTCAGGAAATAAGGTGTACGAATGATCAGTGTGTTCAAAGTACTTGGTCATTAGAGATTTACATATTAAGACTATAGTGAGATATCTTTCCACATACAATAGAATGTCTAAAATTGAAAATACACGTAAGTACAAATGTCCCTGGACATGTGGAGTAGCTGAAACTCTCATACATTCTTATTGGTAGTGTAAAATGGTACAATCACTTTGAATAATTGTCAGTATTTTAAGCGTGTATTTTTGTCAACAGGTTATGGGTAAAAAAAAATGGTACATTTATACAACAGAGTTAATACATTTTAGAATAATGATGAATCTCAAAAATCTTATACTCAGTGGAAGAACACAAAGCTACAAGCCAAAGACTGTATGATTCTGTCTACACGAAATTCTTTAAAAGGCAAAGTTGTGGAGACAGAAATCATATCAGTGGTTTCTAGGGCTATGGGCAAGAGAGACATTCAACTGCAAAGAGTACAAAGAAACATCTTACATGACTCTTTACTTAGCAATATTCATATAACTATATACTTGAAATTATTATGTTTTAATGCATGTACATTATACCTAAATAACGCTATTTTTAAAAGAGAAGTGTAATTGATACCCAAAACAACATGAGTGAATCTCAAGGTCATTATTCAGAATGATAGTAATGAGATGTAAAGGACTATATTCTGTATGGTTTTATATGAAATTCTCAATAAAATGGAAACTATAGTGACACTAAGTAGATTAGTGGTTGTCAGGGGCCAGGGATGGGTAGAAGAACTGACTGCAACAAGGCAGGAGGGAATTTTTTGAAGTGATTGGCATGTCTGATATTAATTGAGGAGATTGCTTCATGGGTATATAAAAATTTCAGAACTCATCAGTATATATGTATACTTCAAATGAGTACATTTTGTTTATGGAATTATATTTCATTAAAACCAACTTTTAAAAAACTTGGGATTCAGTGAAAGCTGTGCTTAGAGGAAAATTTGAGTAAAAATTTTACCTTTAAATAATTATGTAATAAGCTGAAAGACTTAAAATTAAGGATTCAGGTTTTTTACCTGAAAACATAAAATGACAATCAAATTAAATCAAAGGTGTATATATAGAAGGAAGTAATTAATAAAGATAAGAATAGAAGTCAATAAAATAGAAAATTGACAAAGGTAAGAAAAAATAACCACAAAAAATTGAAGTTGTTTCCAAGACTAATAGAACACACACATACACAAAAATTGTTGGTATTAGGAATGAAAGAGCGTATATCACCATATATTTTGATATTCAGGAGAAAACAAAGGAATGTTATGAACAACTTTCTGCCCATAAATTTGACAAGTTACATGTAATAAACAAATTTTAAAAATACAGCTTACAAAAATATAAACTGAAAGAGAAATCTGATTAGTCCAGTATCTATTATAGACATTGAATTCATTATCAAAACCCTTCCCACAGGGAAATCTTCACATCCAGATGATGTCAGTGATGAATTCTTTCATACACATAGAAGAAGTAATACTAATTTTACACAAACTGTTTCAGAAAATGGGGGAGGAGGATGAGGTAAAAATTCCCAAGTTACTCTTTTAGGTTAGCATAACTCTCACACCTAAACTAGATGAGGATCAGGGCACCTGGATGGCTCAGTCAGTTAAGCGTCCAATTCTTGATTTCAGCTCAGGTCACGATCTCACAGTTCATGAGTTCATGCGCTGCATTGCTGTGTCAGCTCGAAGCTGTTTGGGATTCTGTCTCCCTCTCTCCGCACCTACCCCACTCATGCTCGCATGCTCTCTTTCTCTTTCTCTCTCTCAAAATAAATCATAAAAAAAAAAAAAAACTAGATGAGGATGATAAAAGAAAACTAGGCGTGCCTGGCTGGGTCAGTTGGAGGGACATGTGACTCTTGATCTCAGGGTTGTGAGCCTGAGCCACATGTTGGGTATAGTGATTACTTAAAAAAAAAAATTAAAATTAAAATTAAAAAAAAACATGGGCCACTATGTTATGAATGCAGATATACAAATCCTTACCCAAATAGTTGTACATGAAATCTGTAGCAATATATGAAAAGTTTAATACATCATGATTCATCATAATCAAGTGGAGATTTAGCTATGAATGCAAGATTCAAATGCACGATTGGTTTAAATTTTATTGTGTTTTATATAAACACAATAAAAGACAAAGCAACTACATACATGGTTGTTTCAATAAAGGCAGGAAAAGAATTGAAATAATTGAACACCCATTTATAATAAAAAATTTTTATTATAAAAAAAAATTGGGTAAACTTTCCCCAATCTGATAAAAATGGTCTTGAAAAAACCTAGAGCTAACATTCCACTTAATGGAATAATACTGAAACAATTTTCCCCTAAGACTGGGAACGTAACAAATATACCCACTCTCACCACTTACGTTCAGCATTGCTGTGTTGTTCAATAAGGTGAGGCAGATAAAGACACAATGGTTAGAAAGGGAGAAGTAAACCATCTTTATTTGCAAATGATGTGTTTATGTAGAAACTTGTAAGTAATCTACAAAACAACTACTAGAACTAGTACAATTAGTAAGGTCTCAGTATACATGACTAGTATTATAAATTTTCTTTCTGTAGTCTGGTGGCCTTACGTGGAGATGGCATTAAGTAAATCTCAAATTTAATAGTTTGAAAACACACGAAATGCTTTTTGGATTAATTTAAGAAAAAAACACACAAGACCTCTAATTGGAAACTCCAAAACATTGTTGCAATAAACTAAAGAAGATAAAATAAAGGAATAGGTAAGTCATATTCATGGATTGGATTCATAGAATTGTCACTGTTTTTCCTATAATAATCTATTGTTTGAATATGATCCTAAACATAATGCCTACAGAATTTTTTGGTAATAGTTATCAAAATGATCCTATAATTTATATAGAAATTCAAAGGACTTAGAACAACCGAAAAGTCTCGAAGGAGAAAAACGATGACACACTTACATTCTGCAATTTCAGGATTTATTATAAAGCTGTAGTACTCAAGACAGCGTTGCATTAGCATAAAATTTGCAAATACTGTAGGTTAGTGGAACAGAGTAAAACTCCAGAAAAAAAGCCCACACTTGAAAGATCAGTTGATTTTGAGGTGACAAAGCAATGCAGATAGGGAAAGGAATATCTTTTTTAACAAATGAGGCTAGATTGCCAGAAACAATAATTAATTTTAGATGGATTCTAGATTTAAATTTGAAAGTTAGAATTATAAAGGTTTTTGTAAGATGTTTAGAAGAATATCTTCACCACCTTGGAGTAGGCAAATAAGTAGGATAGAGCAAGCAATACTTACAAAAGAGCAAACTGATAAATTAGACTTCTTTAAAGTTAAATGATTTTCCTCATCAACAGCCACTGTTAAGAAAATAAAAAGGCAAATGACAGATTAGGCCAAAATTATTTACAATATATTTACAAAATGTATATCTGACAAAGGATGTGTACCTGAAATGTCAAAACAATGGTCTACATCTCTTTTATAAAAAGAATGTCACTTCTGAGTTTAGGTTTTAAAAAGACTGCAGCTTCCATCTTGGGTGTGCTTTTTCATTCTACCTCTCTTTTACATAACTGGGTCTGGGGGAAGCCAACTGCCATATCATGAGGACCATCAGACAACCTATGGGGAGGCCCTTCTGGGAAGAAACCGAGGCCTGTCATAAGCTATGTGAGTGAACTTGGAAGCAGATCAACCTGGCTGATGTAGATTCACTACAGGGTTGGGAGAGACTGAGCCAGAGCTACCCAGCTGCTAAGCCCTTGGATTTCGGACCCAAAGAAACTGTGATATAATAAATGTTTGTTGTTTGAAGCTGGACTTTGGGGTCAAAAGTTACACAAATAATGCATCCGGCAAAAATGAAGCAAATGGAATAGTTGTACCTGCTAATGGGAACAACCCATAAACCACTTTAAAAACCAGCAGGGACTACTAAGGGTAAACGTATGCATACTCTATGACCCAACAATTTTACTCCTTCATATATACGCAACTGAAATGTGTGCACTTTACATCAAAAGACATATACTATAAAAATATTTTGCCAGCAGTTATAGATGCTGAGATGAGTTTAGTCTTTTATTTTACGAAAATAGAACCAATAACACTTGCCTGCTGTAGTTGATGTCACATTTGAGAGAAACAGGACTCTTTGGTGACTCCTAGGTTTTTGGACCTGGGTACATGGTTGAAGGGAAAAATCAATCATTTTGTTTGGGCCACACTGAAATTGCCTAGTAGACTTGCAAGTGCAGATGTTAAATAGATAATTGAATTTATGAGTGTGGTAGTAGATATATGTATTTCAGAATCTTCACTGTATATATAAGTATAATCTTCAAGTCTTGGAGCTAGATGATTTCATCTTGGGAGTATTCCTACAGATGATTAGAGGGCTTTGAACTTATCCAGTTCTAGTGAACTTTAACATTTAGAGTTTTGGTAGAAAAGGCCGAGATGGAACTGACAGATATGCAGAAGCCCAGGTAGTGTGGTATTAAGCAAAACTGGAGAAGTGGTAAATCCTGTTAAATATTGCTGAGAGAGAAATTAAAGATGGGAGAGTCAGATATATTGGACTTTGCATGCTGTTCATATTTGGGCAAGTTACATTCTGTAATTCTTAATTTCTTTACCAGAAAAATTTGTAAGGATTTCTTTTTTTTTTAAGTTTTTATTTATTTAAGTAATCTTTGCACACCATGTGGTGCTTGAACTTACAACCTTGAGGCCAAGAGTTGCATGTGCTTCTGACTGAGCTAGCCAGGTGCCCCGTGAGGATTTCTTTTTCACTAATTTCTTCTTTCATGGGTTTAGGAGATTTTTTAGTTTCTTTATTTTGATTTGTGGTCTCAGCCTTAATGAACAGGCACTTGTCTGGAAAGTAATACCATTTCACAGCCTGATGTTTAATCATTTAATGTAGAACGAAATTGGATTAGAATAGTGGTTCCTAGAGGGAGCTAGAGGGACCTAGGGTCCTAGAGGGTGACTGAATGCTGTAAATGTGTTGGTTTATTTCTTTTTTCTTTATTCTATAGTCTTCTTTTATTTAGATGTCCCATTTTGCCCCAGTTTCTATTGCTGCTGCCTATAATATAGTCCAGAAAAAAATAGTCATAAATTCTGCATTTTGGAAAGCAAGTTGCTTTGCACTTTATAAATTAATTTTTTCTCTGAAGCATTGATCCACATTGACAGGTGATGAAGTAGTTTAGCATGACTGTCAGCAATGCACAACTGAGCTGCCTTTCAACTCTAGTGCAAAGGCAATACTTTGAAAGGACTTATGTCCCAGACCACCCACAGTTCCATTATTTGTATTTGGATAATGACTTTCCCTTACGTATCATAAAGCTTGTGAGAAATACTATTTTATTATTATTTTGAAATGCCTTGTGGAGAAGAGGGCAAGTAATTTAGGTATAAATAACTAATTGCTGATGACATTTCCAAGATTACCCTCTTGATAAAGGATATAATTAAGACATTTTGCTAATTCCATTGCTGTTTTTTTTTAATGTTTATATTTTATTTATTTTGAGAGAGCATGTGCAAGCACTTAAACATGGGGGTGGGGCAGAGGGAGAGGAAGAGAGAGAATCCCAAGCAGGCTCCACATTGCAGCACGGAGACCCATCTGGGGCTAGATCCCACCAACCATGAGATCATGACCTGAGCTGAAATCAAGAGCCGGGTGCTTAACCAAATGAGCCACCCAGGTGCCACTCCATTGTTCTCTTAACAGAACCTTGACTTATAAGGTTATTCAAAATAAATAGTTGAAAATATGTATTTCCAGGGGAAAATATTTATTATATACTAAATCTTACATATTAAAAGGCAAAATTTTACTCACTTGGTATTTTTTATTACTATGTAAGTAATTTTGGTTTTAAACCTTTGGTTACAGACTTATCTTACACAGTGATAAATTAGCTGGCATATTTAGAAGATACAATTTTCTGGTTTTTAAAACCTATGGCGTCTATTTAGCCAAATTCTTAAAAATAGAGACAGATTGGTCTATGAAAGTCCCCCTTGTTGTTCAATCAGTATGACATAGTTTATATGTAACTATTAGATGGTAGGGCATTCTGTGGCTCCTGGTTCAGTTTACTTTTGAAATAGTTCACTATTAATGTAGTTTGGACTTCCAGGTTTTGGTCTGGCATTTAAAGAACTTGGAAGTCACCAATCCATCCTAACAGGTAAAAAGCTGAACACATTGAAAAATCAACGACTCTTATTTGGTCCGTAGTTCTTCACAGGGCAAACTGCTGCCCCCCAAATTGCAGAGACTGAAAGGTCCATCCAGTACAGAAAGTCACAACTTACCAGAGCAGCAACTTCCACAGGAATGGTGTCAGGGAGGGAAATGTGAGCTGTTCATTGGTGAATTGCCAGAGGCTCAATACAGGTAATTCCGAGAGATAAAAAGTCTAGCAGGACATCCTTCACATTTTTGTGAGTTTTACCTCTTGCATCTCTACTAAGTTCTCACAATGAATATTAGAGAAAAATCCTCTGTGGTTCTCACAAGGGAAAAGAAAAAGGAACCATTTTGGAATATGCCAGGGCATTCTGTTCTTAACAAGGTCTGCTCTCAGGAGAATCTGTTTAAGAACCTAAATGACTGGGGTTTTATCAGAGCCTAACTGACCTGAGGGAAGGATATTACCCAACCCCAATTGACACTAGCTTTTCACATGGAAGAGGGAAATACCCAACTGTGCAGCCCACTCTAGCCGTCTTGTGCCACAGGGGGTGGGGAGCTGAGAAATACTTGTGAAGTTCACAGTCTGGGGCATGGGCTTAGTAGACTGAGACCTATTCATAGGGCTATACAATGCTTCTCCTCCCTTCCTCCCACCTCACCAACACATTACTAAAGCCTGTCTACAGCAGTTCTTTTTATCTAGTACACTGTGACTGCCTATAACAAAAAATTACAAGACATACTAAAGTGCGAAAAAACACAGAAGAGATGAAACAAACAACAGAATCAGATTCACATATTATAGGGTTGTTGGAATTATCAGACCTGGAATTTAAAACCATATTCTAGGGGCTCTAATAGGTAAAGTAGCATGTAAGAACAGATGGGCAATGTAAACAGAGAGAAATTTTAAGAAAGAATAAAAAAGTGCTACAGATAAAAAGTGCTAACAAAAATGAAGAATGCCTTTGATGAGCTTATTAGCAGACTGGACAAGGCTCAGGAAATCTCTTGAGCTTGAGAATATCTCAGTAGAAAACTCTAAAACTGAAAAGCAAAGAGAAAAAAAAATACTGGAAAACAAAAACAGAACAGAATATCCAAGGACTGTGAGGCAACTACAAAAGGTATAATGTACATGTAAGAAATGCCAGAAGAAGAAATAGAGAAAGGAACAAAAGAAATATTTGAAACAACAGTGACAGAGAATATCTCTAAATTAATGTCAGACACCACAGATCCAGGAAGCTCAGAGAACACAAAAGCAGAATAAATGACAAAAACTCTACCTAGGCATATCATTTTCAAACTGCAAAAACTTAAAAAAAAAAAAAAAACCCTGAAAGAAACCAGAGGGGAAAAAAGCCTTACCTGTAGAGGAGCAAAGATAAGAATTAACGTCTGACTTCTCCTCAGAAACCGTGCAAGCAAGAAGAGAGCTCAATGAAATATTCAAAGTATTAAGAGAAAAAAGCCCACAAGTATAGAATCCTGTGAAATTATCCTTCAAAAGTGAAGTAGAAACAGCCTTTCTTAGGCAAAGAAAAATTGAGGGAATTTGTTGCCAGTAGACCTGCCTTGCAAGAAACATTAGAAGAAGTTCTTTAGAGAGAAGGAAAATTATAAAGGTCAGAAACTCAAATCTACATAAAGAAAAGAAGAGCATTGGGGGAGGAATAAGTGAAAGCAAAATAAAAACGTTTATTTTTCTTATTCTTTTTTTTTTTAAGTTTATTTTGAGAGAGAGAGAGAGAGAGAGTGCGTGCACGAGCAGGGAAGGGGCAGAGAGAGGGAGAAAGAGAATTCCAAGCAGGCTCCATGCCATCAGTGCAGAGCCGGATATGGGGCTAGATCCTACCAACCATGAGATCATGACCTGAGCCGAAATCGAGTCAGATGTTTAACCGATTGAACCACTCAGCTGCTCCTATTTTTCTTTTTCTCAGTTGATCTAACTAATAGCCGTTTATTCAGAGTAATAATAGCAACACTGTATTTAACTATGTATGCTGTGTGTGTGTGCTTATATGTGCTTATGCAGAATCTGAATGCCAGCAATAATACAAGTGATGGAAGGAAGAATTAGGATTATTTTGTAGTCGTAAAATACTTGCAGTACCTGTGATGCAATAGAGTGTTGTTTGAAAGTAGACTGGATTAAGGGTGCCTGTCTGGCTCAGTCAGTAGTGCATGCACCTATTGATCTTGGGGTTGTGAGTTTAAGCCCCACATTGGGTGTGGAGATTACATTAAAAAAGTAAAATCTTAAAAACAAAACAAAAAAAGAAAATAGACTGGATTAGTTGTAAGTGCATATTGCAAACTCTAGGGGAACCACTAAAATTTTTATTTTTTTTATTTTGAGAGAGAGAGAGAGAGAGAGAGAGAGAGAGAGAGAGAGAGAGAGAGGTGTGCACAAGCAGGAGAGGGGTAGAGAGAGAGGGAGAGAAAGAGAATCCCAAGCAGGCTCTGCGCTTGGGAATCAAGCGAAAATTGCGAAATCAAGATTTGGATGGATGCTTAACTGACTGAGCCACCCAGAAGCCCCTAAAATTTTTTTTTAAGTATAACTGGTAATTTCTTACTAGATATGTCTTCTGAGGCAAGGGAAACAAAGCAAAAGTAAACTATTGGTACTACATCAAAATAAAAAAATCTTTGCACAGTGAAGGAAACAATCAACAAAACTAGAAGGCAACTACAGAATGGGAGAAGATATTTGCAAATGACATATCAGATAAAGGGTTAGTATCTAAAATATATAACTTCCATAACTCAACACCTAAAAACAAATAATCCAATTAAAAAATGGACAGAAAACATAAATAGACATTTTTCCAAAGAAGACATCCAGATGGCCAACAGACACATGAAAAGATGCTCAACATCACTCATAATCAGGGAAATGCAAATCAAAAGTACAATGAGCTATCACCTCATACCAGTCAGAATAGCTAAAATTAACAACACAAAAAAACAAGTATTGGCAAGGATGGAGAGAAAAGGGAACCCTCTTGCACTGATGTTGATAAAGCCAACTGGTGCAGCCACTATGGAAAACAGTATGGGGGTTTCTCGAAAAGTTAAAAATAGAACAACCCTACAATTCAGCAATTGTACTACTAGGTATTTATCCAAAGGATACAAAAATAATCTGATATTTGTATGAGCATTATCAACACTAGCCAGCTATGCAAAGAGGCCAAATGTCCATCAACAGATTAATGGATAAAGATGTATATATATAATGGATTATTATCAGCCATAAAAAAGAATGAAATTTTCCCATTTACACTGATGTCGATGGAGCTAGAGAGTATTATGCTAAGCGAAATAAGTCAGAGAAAGACAAATACCATATGATTTCACTCGTGTAATTTAAGAAACAAAACGAACATAGTGGGGAGAAAAGAGAGAAAACCAAGAAACAGACTCTCAACTATAGAGAACAAACTGATGGTTACCAGAGGGGAGGTAGATGGGGGAGATGGGTTAAATAGGTGATGAGTATTAAGGAGGGCATTTGTTGTGATGAGCACTGGGTGTTGTATGTAAGTGTTGAATCACTAAATTCTACACCTGAAACTAATATTACACTACATGTTAACTGGAATTTAAATAAAAACTTGGAAAGAATTTTAAAAAGTGTAACTAATAGGCTAAGAAAGAGAAAATAGAATAACATGCTCAGTTTAAAACCACTAAAAGCAGAAAAAAAGAGTGGAAGATAAAAATAGAAACAAAGAAAAAGGGCAACAAATAGAAAACTGTAACATATGGTAGATAGTAATCCAACTATACCAATAATTAAACAGCAGCGGTCTAAATGCACCAATTAGAAGACACATACTGTCAGAGTGGATCAAAAAGCAATACCCAATGATACGTTGTCTACAAGAAGCTCACTTTAAATATAAAGATATAGAGATTAAAAACAAATTGATGGAGAAAGATATACTATGCTAATACTAATCAAGAGAAAGTAGAAATAGTTGTATTAATTTCAGGCAGGTAAAACTTCAGAGTAAGGAAAGTCATCCAGGGTAAGAAGGGGCATTATGTAGTGATAAAGGTGTCAGTTTTCCAAGAAGGCATAGTGACCCCTAATGTGTATGCATCTAAAGACATAGTGTTAAAATATGTGAGGCAAAAATGGATAGATCTATAAGGAGAAATAGATGAATCCACTATTATGGTTGGAGACTTCAACATCCCTGTATCAGAAATGTTCATTCAGATCCAGTAGGCAGAAAACTAATAAGGACATAGGTTAGTTAACACTGTTAGTCAACTCAGTGTAATGGACATCTATACACTACTTCATCTAGCAACAGCAGAATGCATGTTCTTTTCAAGATATGCTCACCAAGATAGACCACATTCTAGGCCTCATAGCATACCTTAACAAACTTAGAAGTATGGAGATCACACAGTCTGTTCTCAGGCCACAATGGAATTAAGCTAGAAATCAATAATAGTTTGAAAATCCCAATGTACTTGGGAGATTCAACAGCAGTTCTAAATAACACATGATTTAAAAAGAAATCTCAAGAAAATTTTAAAATATTTTGAACTATTTAAAGTAACTTAAGAAATGACAAGTTGACATGATAACATTTTCTTTTTTTTTCAGACATGTACTTCTTACCATAGCACATACTGTTTTCCCTCTCTCTGAGATTTTACCTGGCTCTGTTCAAAATATCACAAGTTAGCATTTATTGACTACTCACAAGTATTTGGGGTGATTTTTTGTTTAGAAAAAAATACTGAAAAATTGTTTTTCAAATGATTAAACAGTTCTAATTTGTTAAGAGAATAGAAGTTATACATCCATTATTTATTGGTCTTAAAAATAACACTAGAAGAATATAGCATGTTAATTATATGTAGTACGACTACATATGTGAAAGTTAGATTCTAAAGTTAGTATAAAAGACAAAAATCTTGTGTTGCCAAAATGATCTTTTAAAATTTGATAAATATGTACAGTTCAGAGGTAATATAAAACTAAGTCTTGCATCTAAAGCACCTGGTTCTTTCCGTGTGGGAAGAAATTGATTTTTTTCCAGCTGAGCACTGGATGAAGTCCTTAGTGTATTTTTGGTTTGTGTTGATTGACAGTTATGAACTGTGGCTTAATTACTTGAATCATACACAATACAAATTTTTTTTTCCCTAAAAGGCCTTCCTGAATTGAATTCAGCTATGTGGAAAACAGGTTTTGTTTCTCATTTTATGCATATTCTAGGGTATAATATCACTGAGTGGAATATTAGGTAGAATTTTCCACACTGCATTCATGCTATATTTTCTCTTTCTCTCTCTGTATCTCTGTCTGTCTCTGTTTCTTTTACACACACACACACACACACACACACACACACGTTGGCTAAGCTCATTTCGTTTAGCTTTTTTTTTTTTAAACTCCTTTAATTCTTGAATTTAAATGCATGTGTATGTGCCATCCACTTATTCTAATCTTAAATTGTTACTTGCTTCTAACTCATACCCTCTTTCATACCTGTTGCAGAAATTATGACTTTGGTACAAATAGAAAGCTAAATTGACAGAATTAATTTTCTAGTCCTAGTACATTAGAGAAAGCAGATCTGTGATAAATAATAGAGTTAGCACTGCTGATGAGTTATAATATACCTCTTTCTTATGTTTGTGTGAGAAAGTTAGGTTCTGTTTTAGGGTAGGCCACACTTTTTCACTTATAGTGTACTTCAGCTAATCACAACTGTACATAGTTTACAAAAATGGCAACTTAGGCCCTGTACTCATGAATATCTACTTTTTAGAATAAGACATTTTGGGGCGCCTGGGTGGCTCAGTCGGTTAAGCGGCCGACTTCGGCTCAGGTCATGATCTCGCGGTCCATGAGTTCGAGCCCCGCGTCGGGCTCTGTGCTGACAGCTCAGAGCCTGGAGCCTGTTTCAGATTCTGTGTGTCTCCCTCTCTCTCTGCCCCTCCCCTGTTCATGCTCTGTCTCTCTCTGTCTCAAAAATAAATAAACGTTAGGGGCGCCTGGGTGGCGCAGTCGGTTGAGCGTCCGACTTCAGCCAGGTCACGATCTCGCGGTCCGTGAGTTCGAGCCCCGCGTCAGGCTCTGGGCTGATGGCTCGGAGCCTGGAGCCTGTTTCCGACTCTGTGTCTCCCTCTCTCTCTGCCCCTCCCCCGTTCATGCTCTTTCTCTCTCTCTGTCCCAAAAATAAAAAAAAAAAAAAGAAAAGAAAAAAAAAAATAAATAAACGTTAAAAAAAAAAATTTTAGAATAAGACATTTTAAAACTAAATATAGCAATGAAAATTATCTCTTTTCTAGGAGTAAATAAAATCACTTAGTATACATTATCTCTGAGGGAAAAAGTAGGATATTGGCTATAATTTTGTTATAAAAAATTATGGGTAGTTATAGGCTCCTAGACTCTTATGGTTCTCTTGAGACTTATTATTTTAATTTTTTTGTTTCTTGAAATTACTAACTTTGTTGCTTTACTTTCCTTAGATATTTTCTTCAGATCATGTTTGTTGTAATTTTTCCACTATAGTTGAGTGTGTATTTGGTAGTCTTAAAGTTTTTTATTTTAAATTTCTTTCAAATAGTTAAGGGTGATTACATTTTACAGTACACATAAATTGAATTAAACTTTTTAAAGAGAAGTTTATTTATTTTGAGAGAGGAGAGAGAAAGAGAGAGAGGGAGGGAGGGAGAGAGAGAGGGAGGGCATGTGCATGCATTCATATGAGGAGGGGAGGATCAGAGAGAGAGGGAGAGAAAATCCCAAGCAGACTCTGCGCTGTCAGTGCAGAGCTTGACACGGGTCTTGATCCCACAAACTATGAGATCATCACCTGAGCTGAAATCATGAGTCGGATGCTTAACCAACTGAGCCACCCAGGTACCCCTAAATTGAATTAAACTTTTACTTTAGCGTTTCAAATTAGGCTAATACCCTCTGGACTTCTTCCAAGAGAAACATGGAAGCAAAACCCAAAAACTCCCTAGAAATCTATTGGGAATTGAAACTTCAACAAAATTGACATTTTTCTTGTTTTTTAGATCATTTCATGCTTCATTAAATGTATCTCCTTCTGCAACAAACCACAAAAATATGCACTGGTTCACCTATAAAGTATAGAATTATCCTGAAATGAAAGCAACTGTTGAATGTTTTACGTTTCCATAGTGCTAATACTTTCTGGAGGGAGAAATTGTGAGATAAAGGCCCTCTACCTTCCGCATCCCCAAGGTTATCTGTGTTGCAAACATAAAATAATAATTTTTTGCTTTTTTTGTATACTGGGCATTATTCCTATGTGCTTAACTTATTTGGAAACATTCATTTCAGTTCAAGTCTTTATGGAGCATTATCTCTATGTATAGATTATGCTAAGCAATATGGATATTTTCTGTTGACATATAACTGTTGGGGTGACAATCATGCTTATAAGAAATTGAGTACAGAATATGACATGTAGTATAGTAAATGATACAGAGAAGCTAAAATAATTAGGGAAGACTTCATCTATCCACAGGAGGGTAGTAACCAAGTAGAGAACTGGCACTTCTTGAAAGCCCTGGACAGGGGCGCCTGGGTGGCTTGGTCGGTTAAGCGTCCGACTTCGGCTCAGGTCACGATCTCGCGGTCCGTGAGCTCGAGCCCCGCGTCGGGCTCTGTGCTGACAGCACAGAGCCTGGAGCCTGTTTCGGATTCTGTGTCTCCCTCTCTCTCTGCCCCTCCCCTGTTCATGCTCTGTCTCTCTCTGTCTCAAAAATAAATAAACGTTAAAAAAAAAAAAAAAAAAAAGAAAGCCCTGGACATGTTTATAGATAAGTGTTATGTCTGATCTGGAAATTTCTTCCTTTCTTAGCTCCTTAAGGATCTATTGTTTGTGCCACTCATTTGGCACCACGTGCATGTTACTTTTCATTGTGTTTAGCTTTTAACACTTACCTGTCTAGTTCCACACTAGATTATATTCACTTCCTGGAAAGTAAAGATAGTGCTATACTTCATTATACTTAATTGTAGCATATCTTGCATATAGTAGGTACTCAGTGATATTTCATAGTTATATCATCTCTAGAAGGGATGTTGATGAATTTCCAGTACTTATTTCTCAGATACAACATTCTTGCATTTTCCTGCGGGAGAACAGCAATACCATAAAAGTTAGGTTTCTTCATAGAAGCTCCTTTTTCATAGCTTCCAGAGCTGGAAATTCAAGAAGGGGGGAGAAAAAAAGCAGGTGAATGATTTAGCATATCTGCCTAATATTTGAGACTTAGGAAACAGGAAGTTGTCTGTGGGTTATAATTATATCAAGTTCTGATAGTTTGTTTATTTTTGTGTGTGTGTGTGTGTGTGTTTATTCTTCATAGAAATTTGTATCTATTAGGTGGACGTGGTCCCTTCTACTTGAATCAGTGTTTGAATGAGACCTGTCACTTCTTCTTTCACCAATTTATATATCTAATTGTGGCAAAATATATATAACATAAAACTTATAATTTTATCCATTTTTAAGTATACTGTTCAGTGGCATTTAAATATATTCACACTGCTGTGCAGTCACTGTTACCATCCATTTCTACAACTTTGTCATCATCTCTTACAGAAACTCTGTACTCATTAAATAATAACTCCTCATTCCTCTGCTTCCCCCAGCCCTTGGTAACCACTATCCTACTTTTTGTCTCTATGAATTTTATTTTTCTAGATATTGCATGTAAGTGAAATCATATAATATTTGTCCTTTGTATCTGGCTTATTTCACTTAACATAGTGTCTTCAAACTTCATCCATGTTATAGCATGTATCAGATTTTCATTCTTTTTGAAGGCTAAGCAATATTCCATTATATGTATATACTACATTTTATTTATCTGTTCATGCATTGATAGACATTTTGGTTGGCTTTATTTTTAGATTGTGAATAATACTGCCATGAACATTGGTGTACTAAGTTTTTATTTGAGTGTTCATGTATTTCACATTTCTCCCTACCTCTTTTCTAGTTAATACAATTCTTTTGAGATGATGTCTTTAAATAACTCAAAATGCCATTAGTTGGATCTTGATCTGGCCTGTGGACCTGGATCTCTTTAAAAGGTGACTTTATTCTATTAAAATGTATTGATTCTTTAAAATTTAACTAAGAAAACAGTCTTATTTCTCTTACTTCCAGGTTTTTTGAGTGTCTGACTGCCCTCTGTATACATAATACTTGCTTGCAAGACATAAAGTACTCTGGGCACCCATGGAGACAATAGAATTAATTTAATTAAAGTAAATCAGAAATACGTTTATAGAGGACGTGAGATTGAACTAAGGCTTGAAAGATTTGTAGTACCTTGATGAACAGTTGGAGGATGAGACCAGGCATTTAAAGAAGGAACGTTTTGAAAGATACAGAATCAGGGAAGTCCCAGATATGTTTGGAAGCAGTGAGAGTTTTATTAGCACATGGGTTGTTTAGAAATAAAGAAGGAATAAGGAGCAATGAAGGAATGAGGAATAAGAAAGTCTGAGTATTGAACAACAGAATTTGGTTTCTTTTATTCAGAAATAAATCTAGGATCTAGGGACCTAGAGATCCCTTTGGGATCTAGGATGAGTAGTTAGGTCTGTGAGATAAAGAGTGACTAAAGACTAGCAGATACTATGAAGTGGCTTTTATAGTTTTGGGGAAAGTAATAGATTGTGAGAAGATGAGAATGTGGGGGCTGGGAAGAGGAAAAGGTCAGAATTTGATATTTTAGCAGTGGAATAATTACATTTTATAATGAGTCTTAGCATTAGACCTTGCCAGTTGAGTAATTGAGAAAGAGAAGGGGCAGAAAGTGATTTGAGCATATTAATTCATTAATTGAATAAGCATTTAATTTACTCTGTCTCAGGTAGTGTTCTAGGCTCTGATGATTAATAGATTAGTAAATTACAATTTTACTTTTAAGGGCCTTAATCTTATAAGTAGATGTTTTTTTCCTGTAAATTTTCTGTAGCTTAATTTCTTAAAAGATTTGTGGGTAAAATTTTCAGATGAACAGGAAATAGACCAGTTAGTTCATTATTTTTCAAGAGAAGCTATTATAATGATTTTGATGGAGTGTGGATTAAAATTTAACTGGGGGAAAGACATTAAAAATTGGTTAAGTTGGTGTGCCTGGGTAGCTCAGTTGGTTAAGTGTTTGACTCTTGATTTCGGCTTAGGTCATGATCTCATGGTTTGTGAGATTGAGCCCTGCATTGAGCTCTGTGCTGACAGTGTGGAACCTCCTTGGGATTCTCTCTCTTCCTCTCTCTATGCCATTCTACTACTCATGCTTTCTCTCTCTCTCAAAATAAATAAACATTCAAAAAAATACAAAAATTTGTTAGGTACTTAACATATACAAAATCATGGGGCCATTTAATTTCACTGTTTATTTTATTATAAATATTTTTTAATGTTTATTTTTGAGAGAGAGAGAGACAACATGAGTGGGGGAGGGGCAAAGAGAGAGGTGGACACAGAATCTGAAGCAGGCTTTAGGCTCTGAGCTGTCAAGCACAGAACCCGACACGGGGTTCAAGCTCACAACCTATGAGATCAGGACCTGAGTCGAAGTCAGACACTTAACTGACTGAGCCACCCAGGCACCTCTTTACTTTCACTCTTTAAGAAAATCAAATATTTCAAGTTCTCAGAGTTCTGGAATTATTTATTTACATATGTTTTTTCAATGAAGTATAATAAATCATACATATTTAAGATACAGTTTGAGTGATATATGTGTACTCCCACAAAATCTTTAACACAATCAAGAAAATGAATGTATATGTATCATTTACCAAGTTACCTTTCTCTTTCCCTCTTTTACATTCCTAGACCTTCTGTCACTATAGATCATTTTGCATTTTCCAGAATATTTAATATAAATAGAATCATGCAACATTTTTGATTTAGCTTCTTTCACTCAACATTATTGAGATTCATATTCGTTGTTGCATATATCAATAAATTATGTCTTTTTATTGCTGAGTAATAGTATTTCATTGTATGTGTGTACCACAGTTTTATCCATTCGCCTGTTAATGAACATTTGGTTGTTTCCAGTTGTTGGCTGTTATGAATAAAGCTGTGAAAGAGAATTCATGTAAAGTCTTTATGTTTACACATGATTTCATTTCTCTTGGGTAAATTCCTAAAAGCTAAATGACTGGATCATATGTTAGGTATATGTTTACGTTTTTAAGAAAACTGCTAAACTGTTTTCCAAACACATTTTATCAATTTGCATTCTTACAAGCAGTGCATAAGACTTCCTAGTTCTTCTTGGTAGATTTCAATCTTTTTAATTTTAGCCATTCTATAAGTGTGTATTGGTATTTATTGTGGTTATTTGTCATCTGAAATTTGTTCTTTGGTAAAATGTCTATTCAAATGTTTACCTATTTTTAAAATTGAGTTGTTTCCTTATTGAATTATAAGAGAAGTTTTTTATATGCTCTCTATACGTGTATATGTTTTGCAAATATTTTCCCAATCTGTAGTTTATGTTTTCATTTTTAGGACAATGTCTTTTGAAGTGCAGAAGTTTTTTGTTTTGGTGAAATCTGCTTTATAAATTTTCTCTCTTTTTTTGGCATCATATCTAAGCTTTGCCTAACCTGAGATCGACGAAGATTTTCTTTTATGTTTTCTTCTAGTAGTTATTGTATTGTATTGTATTGTATTGTATTGTATTGTATTGTATTGTATTGTATTTTAGAGAGAGAGCATGAGCTGGGAAGAGGGGCAGAGGGAGGGAAAAGATCTTAAGCAGTCTCTATGCTCAGTGCAGAGCCTGATAGAGGACTTAATCCCATGATGCTGGGATCATGACCTGAGCTGAAATCAAGAGTCTGATGCTAAACCCACTGAGCCACCCAGGCACCCCTCTTCTAGTAGTTTTATATAGTATCCTTTCCATTTAGTTCTACAACTCATTTTAAGTTAATTTTTATATTTTGTACAAGTTATGGTTCAAAGATTATTTTTGTGGGCAGGGATGTCTAATTGTTCCAGTGCCATTTTGGAGAAAATATTCTTTTTTCTGTAGAATTGCCTTTGTAAAAATCAAGTTTTTATATATGTATGCACCTATTTTTGGACATTGTCCATTCTGTTCCATTGATATTTATCATCCTTTCTTAATTACTGTAGCTTCCTTTATATTAGGTCATGAAACCTAGTACTATGAGGTTTTTAGCCTTTTTCTTCTTTTCAGAATTATTTTGACTATTCTACTTTCTTTGCATTTCCACATAAACTTTAGAGTCAGGTTGTAGATTTGTATAAAAAACAATCCTACACTTGATCTTAGCCAAAAGGCCGAGAAACAATTGTATAAAAAACAATCCTACTACAATTGACTGGGCTTGTGTTCAATTTATATATCAGTTTGGAGAGAAGTAACATATTAACTAAATTAAATTTCCCGATCTGTTAGCATGGTAGCTCTTTATTTTTTTTTATTTTATTAAAAAAAATTTTTTTTTAATCTTTATTTTTGAGAGAGAGAGAGAGAGAAACAGAGCATGAACAGGGGAGGAACAGAGAGAGAAGGAGACACAGAATCCGAAGCAGGCTCCAGGCTCTGAGCTGCCAGTGCAGAGCCCAATGCGGGGCCCAAACCCATGAACTGTGAGATCATGACCTGAGCTGAAGTCGGACGCTTAACTGACTGAGCCACCCAGGCGCCCCGTTGTTTTTTTTTTTTTTTTTAATTTTAATTCCAATGTAGTTGTATTAATTTCAGATGTACAATATAGTGATGGAACAATTCCAATGTGTTACTCTGTGCTCATCAGGATAAGTATACTTTTAGGGGCATATGGGTGGCTCAGTTGGTTTAGCATCTGACTTTGTCTCAGGTCATGATCTCATGGTTTGTGGATTCAAGCCCTGCATCTGGCTCTCTGCTGTCAGCACAGAACTCACTTCAGATCCTCTGTCCCCCTCTCTTTCTGCCCCTCCCCCTCTCATGCACATGCTCTCTCTCTCTCTCTTTTAAAAATCAAGATTAAAAAAAAAAGATAAGTGTACTTTTAATCCCTTTCAACTGTTTTACTCATGCCCCCCCCCCCAACCTCCCCTCTGGTAACCATCTGTTTTCTATAGTAAGTGTTTGTTTTCTTGTTTGTTTCTTTTTTTCCCCTTTGTTCATTTGTTTTGTTTCTTAAATCATACAAGTTGTGTGAAGTCATGTGGTATTTTTCTTTCTCTGACTAGCTTATTTCTTTCTCTGACTGGTTTAGTATTATACTCTCTAGATCCATCCATGTTGTTGCAAATGGCAAGATTTCATTTTGGGGGGCTGGATAATACTCTGTTGTGTACATATGTGTGTGTGTATGTGTACATAGATATATATGTGTGTGTGTGTGTGTGTGTGTGTGTACACGTCCTCTTTGTCTTATTCATTCATTATTGAAAAACACTTGGGCTGCTTCCATAATTTGGCTCTGGTAAATAATGCTGCAGTAAACATAGGAGTACATATATCTCTTGGAATTAGAGTTTGTCGAGAGATTTTTTTATTTCTTTCATTATTGTTTTGTAGTTTTTTACATATAGATCCTGTATATATTTTGTTGAATTTATTTCTAAGTAGTTCATGTTTTCTGATGCACTTGTAAATGGTACTTAAAAATATCGCTCTTGTGTTTTATTCCCTTGCTAAACTCACTAGTTCTAGTAGCTTTTGTAGATTATTTTAGACTTGTTCATAAATAGTTATGTCACAAGCAGAGAAGAAAATTTTGTTTTTTCCCTTCTAATCTGTGTGCCTCTCTCCTTATCTTGTTGCACTTGTTGCACATCCACTACAGTGTTAAGTAGTAGTGGTGATGACAAGTATCCTTATCTGCTCCATATATGAGGGCAAAAACCAGTGTTTCACCATTATATATGATATTAGCTTTAAGTTTGGGCCTGATAACCTTTTTCAGGCTGGGCAATTTTCTTCTATTCCTAGTTTGCTGCAAGTTTTAAATCATAAATGGATGTCACAATTTGTCAAGTGCTTTTTCTTCTATCAAGTCGATCATATGGAGATTTTTTTCAGTCTCTTGATACGGTGAATTGCACCGATCAATTTGCAAATATTGAATTAGCCTTAAATTACCAGGATCAACTTCACTTAGATGTATTCTTTTTGCATATCACTGGATACAATTTGCTAACATTTTGGGGGGATTTTTCATTTGTATTCACGAGGGATATTCGTCCAAGGGATATTTGTAGTTTTCCTGTTATGACTTTGTCTGGTTTTGGTCTCAGTGTAGCACTTGTCTCAAAAAGTAGGTTTGGAAATCTTTCTTTTCTATTTTCAAGAAATTTTTATGGAGAATTAATATTGTATCTTATTGAAATGTTTAACTGGATTGCCAGTGAACCAATAAGGCCCAGGCCATTTTTGGTTGTTGGAAGATTAGAAGTTCAGAGACATAGGACTATTCAAGAAACCTATTTCTTTTGTGTCTTTTTAAGATTTTACCTTTTTCATGTGAGTTGTTGAGTTTATGAGCATGAAGTTTTTTTGAAGTACTCCTTTATTATAATATTAATGTTGGATCTGTGGTAATTTTTTTTTAATTCCTGTTATAATTTGTGTCTTTTTTTCTTTGGTCAGTTTGGCTAGAGTTTTATAAATTTTTTTGAGCTTTTCAGAGAACCAGCTTTCGGTTTCATGGATTTTTCTCCATTGTCTTTCTATATCCTGTTTTAAAAAAATCCCTCTGATCTTTATTATTTGTCTTCTTCTGCTTATGATCTATACTCTTGGATATTTGAGGGCAATTCTCTGCAAATCTCTGGAGTTTTATCTCAGAACATTTCTCTCTTCTGTGATACTCTGCTCTGCAAACTCTAGCTTCTTAGTCTTTCTGGATATCTGCCGTGTCTTTTCAGTTTAGACACTACAGCCTGGAAGCTCAGTGTGGGTAACTGGGGCAATCATAGGGGTCCCCTCATCTCTCATAGATCATTGTACTTTATTAACTGATGTCTAGTGTTTTGAAAACTGTTAAGTCATATATTTTGTCCAGTTTTTTTTTTAAATTGGTTTTGGCAGGAGATTAAGTCTAGTTCCCTGTTACTGCATCTTGGCCCATCATTTACTTTTCAATTTTTATCTTATCTAAATGGGAAAGTCTTGAAGAGAAGACAGCTTTTGTACCCTACATAGTATGTAGTACAGGACCTTGTACTCCATAAGTGCTTTTGCAAATTTGACTTATTGCTTGAGTTTACTTGAACTGGATGGAAGAGGGAGATAAAGCAGAAGAGTAAAGGCACCATCTGACTGCATTTTCCCTGCTTGTCAAGTGAACTCACTCTGGAGCCCTGATAGTAGAATTTCTATATTCCACTCCCATCTGTTAACTCTAGTGCTTATAGTTGGGTTACTAGAACTACCCCTAAAACCTCGTCAGACATCATCTGATCCAACTGGCCCCCTTAACCTTAGTTTTCACAAGAATTGTAATTTGATAGACTAGTAGGATGTTGAGAAGGGGAGAAATCTATAGGAAAATCATAGACTAAAAAATAATCTCAAGGAGTCTTTTCTGGATGCTGACTCCAGATATTCAGTTTCACTATTAATCTGAAGATTGATTTTTCTCATGTTCTCAATTTTTCAGCAGTTATTGTTTCTTCAACCATTCTTTCAGTCCCTTTGCAGCCTCTCAATCCACCTTATATGTCTTTTAACCCTAGTTTCAGGGGCATCTGGGTGGCTCAGTTGGTTAAACGTCCAACTCTTGATCTCAGCTCAAGTCATGATCTGATGGTTTGGGGTTTTAAGCATCACATCGGGCTCTATGCTGACAGTGTGGAGCCTGCTTGGGATTCTCTCTCTCTCTCTCTCTCTCTCTCTCTCTCTCTCTCTGCCTCTCTGCCTCTACCCCACTTGCTTAAATAAATAAACTTAAAAAATTTTAGCTGTAGTTTCAATTAAAATTTTTTTCTGACTCTGCTGAGTTCTCAGTGAATGCATCAGGACTATCTTCTAATTCAAGACGTCTGCCTTCAGTCTATCTAGAGAAAAGTCTGTTTCATCTATTGATTTTTTATATCAATGACAGAATTTTTTATTTTCACATTTTCTTTTTTCTAATGTTTATTTTTATTTTTGAGGGAGAGAGAGAAAGTGAGAGAGAGAGATTGAGGATCAGAAGCAAGATCATGACCTAAGCTAAAGTTGGACACTTAACCAACTGAGCCATCCAGGCATCCATATTTTTACGTTTTCTAATTGGGTTCTTTTCATACCTACATTTTCCCCCTTTATTTTGTTTTCATTATTTCTTGTTCATTTTAACCTGAAGTTTTGCCCTCATGTATCCCTGTGAAAATTCTGTATGAATTTACTTTTAATGTTTTAAATATTTATTTCCTTAAAATTATTTTCATATTGAATAAATTCATGTAGTGATTATTGATTTTTCTGACTGTAATTTTTAGCATTAGATTTCTCCATATGATTCTGAATATTGGTGTGCTGGCTCATTTTGGGTGGGAGTTATTTTTCTGCTGTTGTTTTTCTCTCCCCTTCTTTCCAGTGTGCTCATACCTGTTTCTAGGTATTCAGTTAATTTTCAGTTAAACCCTCCTTGTCCTCAATCTAGAACTAAGTCTTATTCCAGAATTTCATTTATTTTGTTATAAGTTATATTGGAGATAAGATAGAAACATTTGGTACTTTGCTTCAGTTTCTGGTAACATGTTAATAGATTATGCCAGCACCCTCTCCCTTAGACATTTTCCTAAAAGGCCTATGGCTTCGGTTAAGTGTCCAACTTCGGCTCAGATATGATCTTACGGTACGTGGGTTCGAGCCCTGTGTTGGGCTCTGTGCTGACAGCTCAGAGCCTGGAGCCTGCTTTGGATTCTGTGTCTCCCTTTGTCTCTGCCCTTCCCTATTCGTACTCTGTCTCTCTCTCAAAAATAAATAAACATTGACAAAAAATTTTTTTAATGAAGTAAAATAAAAGCCCTCACTGGAGGTTGGTGTGTGTGTGTGTGTGTGTGTGTGTGTGTGTTTCCTAGCCTTCTTTCTTGAACTAGCTCGATTCTGGAGGGCAAGGGCTGGTATGGTACTGAACACTGCCACTCCTTTTTAAGGTCTGTAATCAAAGGCCTGAGCTTTTAGCCAGCTTTACTTTTTATTAACCATTTCTGTTTTATTACTGGCTGCTAGAATTTTTTTAAAATTATTTTTTAATGTTTATTTACTTTTGAGAGAGAGAGAGAGAGAGGCAGAGGGAGAGGGAGACACAGAATCCAAAGCAGGCTCCTCCAGGCTCTGAGCTGTCAGTACAGAGCCCAAGGTGGGGCTCAAACTCACAAACCGCGAGATCATGACCTGAGCCAAAGTTGGAAGCTTAACTGACTTAACCACCCAGGCACCCCAGGCTGCTAGAAAATTTTTTAAGTTTATGTATTTATTTTGAGAAAGAGAGAGCATACGTGGGAGGGGTGGCGAGAGAGGGAGAGAGAGAAAATCCCAAGGAGTCTGCACTGTCAGCATGGAGCCTGACACAAGGCTCGAACTCATGAACCATGAAATCATGATCTGACCCAAAATCAAGAGTCAAACGCTCAACCTACTGAGCCACCCAGGCGCCCTGGCTGCTAGAAATTTTTATCTTGTTTTTGAACCTATGTGTTTTGTGTTATCTTTTCATATATTTTATGTATCCTGGCCATGTTTTTGGTGTGCAATTAGTGATCAAAGTTTACCATTATGCTATTCTGATTTGAAGTCACATTTCCCGGTTAGGAGATTTCAGAATAAATATACCTGGCTTAACTCTTCTAGATTCTCAGTGAATAAGAAAAGACAAGAAAAACTCAGGATTATAAATCAAATGTTATTCTTCTTTTGGTCCTCTGCAATAGATAATACAGAAGTGGTTTCTTTATAGAGCATTGGTTACTTGTATTACTTAGTTTCATTCTAAATTCTGTGAGTTACTTCTCCACGAATTTCTGCTGCCCAAGTCTTCTAAACACTGTCATACAAAGAGACATCGTTAGCTTAGAAGCTTGAGATCCTGGAACTTATCTGGATTAATTTGGGAACATTATTTAACCTTTCCATATTTGCTTCTTCCCTTATGAAACAAGTATAATTAATATCTGCTTCCCCTATCTCATGGGATAGTTGTGAACATTATAAAAGATGATAGAGTTCAATTCAACAAGGTTTTACTTAGCACCTGTTTGGAGAAAGACATATAGTTAGGTTCTAAGGAAATTGAATAAAACACAGTCCTGTGGCTATTTATAATACAGTGGGACATACAGCTTGTTTTATAACCAGTTATAATACAGCATAGTCTGTGATAAATGCTTAAATACAGATATTAAACAACAATTTAAGAGGACCTAAAGAAAGATGCAACTTAGGCTTCAGGAAGTGAGCAAAAACTTTACTGAGGACTGATCTTTGATTTAAAGCCATCGGGCTTTAAAAATGCCAAGGTGCTATGTAAACATGACAGTGCTATTATTTTATATGCCAAATATTTTTCCATGAGCTAATCTGATTGGAGACCACTAAGCCATTTCTTCTTTATCTTTTTTGTTCGTTACGTAGGTTTGCCCTTGCTATTAAATCTTCATTCTTATTTGTCATGACGGTTGGGATGAGGCATACTCTTGTGGTATTACAGCCTATCTTTCTCTCTTCTGTGAATACTGATTTAGATGATGCTTTTTCAAAAGAACAATTTTCTCTTTATAGGTTTTATTTTTTTGATAATGTAATAATTGAAAAGAAAATTTTCCCTCCAGGCTGCTTTTTCAGAGATTGTTACCTCTGAAGTTCCAAGGAAACACTATTTGCTATTATCCAGATACATTTAGACTCAGCTTTTGCAGTAGAACATTTTGTTCTATTTGCTATAATTTTTTAAGGGACAAAGATAAACAGCTTAAATAGATAACCATCTCTGGTTGCTGCTTCTAACAATAATATTTAGCAGCTAGTGAATATTCTGTAAGTGCCTTTCTCAGAAAGGCTGCATTAAGTAAACAAGCAGTAAATATTGTTGGTGACTGATAGATGATAGAATTCAAAGCTAGCCAACCACTCATATCAGGCTAAAACATTGTTTTTCTGTTTTGGTAAATAGTACTCATCTTGTTTAGACAGGTCTTATCAAAAACAGTGTTAGCATTTCATACCAAACATATTTTTATAAAGCTCATGAGAACTAAAACTAACAAATTTTGAATTGCTTCAGTCATATTTCATTAGCTTCTTTAGATGTATGTTTTGGTTTATTTCCAAATCACAAGTTATACTGTATCCTGTGTTTTGAAGAATGATAGCTCTTGTGCAGTGTTCCAGTCAGTCACCATTTACAGTAAAGTTTGGTTTGTTTTTGTCATGGAAATCTCAGCCATGGATTGAATTGATACTTGGGAACATACTTTTATTTGGTCCTTGGCTGCCAAAAGATTTCATTACAGGTGTTTTGTGAGGTTTATGTAACTAATATTTGGTGGCTTCTGTATTAGATACCGCTGTAATTTGAAGTGTCATTCCTTTGAAAAGCTTTTAAGAGATGTAACTATTTCTAGCCCTCTTGACTCAGTCCTCTTGACTAAGGAGACAGTTATTATATACATATTTTGGTTTAGGTGTTGTCTTGAATTACTTTATGTTTAAGTAGCAGTGCATCATCAGAATCACCAGAAACACTAGCAAGTAAACTCCCACATGGATTTTATCTTTTTTATTATATTTTCATTGCTTGGCACAAAGTTGTTGTTCAGTAAACTAGTTGAATTAATTACCATCCTCTTCAGAGTCACCATCACTCCTCCTATTGCTTATAGTAATTACTGATATATAGGACCTGAATCCTATCCCCCAACAATGGTTTTTTCTTCCCTCTTTTATCCTACTTTTTAGGTCTCAGGTAAAAGGTTTACTCTCTTCCAGTCATCAGTGACCTTCCCCTTTTACAATGATAGCAATAGCAGTAATAATGAAAATGATATTTATTGCTAGTATGTCTGAGTACCAGCTTGTGACAGGCCAGTGGTTCTATAATAGGGTTTATTAATCATTTTCTATCTCCAGGTACTATGCTGAATAATCCACATGCATTATATCACTTAATCTTATCAGCAAAATAATAAGTTATTTTATGCTCAAGAAAAACTGAGGTTCAGAGAAATTCACCAAAACCATAACCTAAATTAGGGCCAGACTCAGGATTCATTTCCTTTCTATCTGGTGCCAAAGGCCATGAGATTATCAAGTTCAGCTTTCTTTATGAATCTATTTTTCACTATGTCTGATAAATTGCCATCTAGCTTCTGGTTTAATACGTCTAGTAAGTGTTTCTTATTCTCTAGGAGATAATTAATTTCATTGTTTGACAGCTGTAATTATTAAAGTGTTTTTCATAATATTAAAGAAATATGATGTTTGTAATTTAAACTTATTATGTCAGTAAACTTTTCTAGAGACATCTAAGATAGAATGAGTCTATTCTTACTAACATTGGCTATATTTAGCAAATTGTATTTAAAACATGTAGAAGGGTGCCTGACTGGCGCATTTAGAAAAGCATGTGACTCTTGATCTTGGAGTGGTAAATTCAAGCCCCACATTGGGTATAGAGATTACCTAAATAAATAGAAATTTAAATATATATGTATGTATGTGTGTGTGTGTGTGTGTGTGTGTGTGTGTATGTATAAATATAGGTAAGCAGGAAATCTCTTTTAGTGTGTGTATGTGATAAAAGATTCTAGAGAGCTTTTAGACATATTTAAAACTTTCTGTGTCCTTCATCTAGTTTATACTTACATCCATATCTAAGAAACAGAGATAGGTAATGGAATTCAGAGCAAATGTTTTTTAATTAGCCTAAATGAAATCATTAAAACACTAATTAAAAGTAGGTAAAACGGATTGTAATGTAAGGAATGTATAGCTGTCATAACTTTTAAGTGATAGTAAAATGCAGAAAGAAGTGTTGCAAAATAAGTCACATGAGAGTTTGACAAAATTTGAAGAACGTTTTCTTTCTAATTTTTGTTTTTCTATTTGTCTTCCTTAGTTAGTCTAACCAGTTTGTTTCTACTGTTTTTAGTCCCTCTCTAGTTTGTCAGTTACACAGGTAGCTGTGTTTTTGTTAGCCCTTCATTTCTTACACATGGGCCTTTCTAAGAAGACTAGCAATCTAGACATCATTTCAACATCCATGTTTTTTATATTTACTATGTGTCATATAGAGTGCTAATAAGCATTGGGCAAGGCATAGTTTAAGGCGGGGTTTTGTCCTCAGTTTTTTTTTTCATTCAAAACAGAAAAAATTAAAACATCAAAATAGAGAATAGTGAACTGTTCATTCATTCAGCTACAACCACCATTACCACTAGGCCATTCTTTTTTCAGCTATAAGCCTTATCCACTCACCAGCCTCACACTTTTCCAGCTAGATTATTTTGAAAAAACCACAGATAATTATATTAATTGGACCATATGAAATTGTATATATCCATCCAATTTCAACCTACAAAATGATTGCATATGGTTCAACTTAGTTATCATTTCATTCATAAATATTTCAGTGAGTATTTCTAAAAAATAAGACCTCTTTTTGTTTATTAACACAACTTCAGTATCATTCTCATACCCAAAAAAAATAACAATAAATCCTTAATATCACCAAATATCCGGGGCGCCTGGGTGGCTCAGTTGGTTAAGCGTCTGACTTCGGCTCAGGTCATGATCTCGCGGTCCGTGAGTTCAAGCCCCATGGCAGGCTCTGTGCTGATGGCTCAGAGCCTGAAGCCTGTTTCAGATTCTGTGTCTCCCTCTCTCTCTGACCCTCCCCTGTTCATGCTGTCTCTCCCTGTCTCAAAAATAAATAAACATTAAAAAAAATTAAAAAAAATATCACCAAATATCCAACAATCTTCATATTTCTTCATTTGTTTACGTATGGGTATTGCTCTTTCATTGTCTTTTGGTTTGCTTGAATTTGCATCCAGACAGGGTCCACATGTTGCTTTTAATTGTTGGTTTCTTCTTCCTTGCAAGTCATTTGTTAAAGACAGTGCTGTCTCTTAATTTCAACTTAGTAAGGAATTTAATAATTTTAATTAAAAATTAAAATAATTAAAAATTAAAATAATCTTAATGATCTTGTTTCAGTTTCATTAGGAATATAGGAAACCTATAAATATAACTCAGTGTATGTAAAAGCCTACTTTTTTTTTATGTAACTTTTATTGGGCAGTACTGAGCATGGTAGACACTGTTCAAACCCACTTTCATATTCACAACAGCCCTATGACAATGGGACTATTGTTGACCTCACTTTACAATACCTGCAATTGCTCAGACCCCAAACCTAAATCTCATTTTAGGTTCTCATCTTTCCCTCACATAAAACATTCATCCTATTAACTGCACCTTTAAAATAATTCATTAATTTTTCACCATCCCCAACACCATGAGCACAATCCTAGCTGCCATCATCTTTCTCTTAAATAATTACAGTAGCCTGGAAAAGGTAATATTTATGTTCATGGTGGAAAATTCAAAAAGGATAAAAAGTGAAATGTCTTTTCTACTCTGACCCTCCAGAGACAGTTTCTTGGGTTTTATTTCAGAGATAATTCTATTAATGTCCAGCTATACATGTTTACCCATTGGAGCAAATGCTTTCAGCACCCTGCCCATTTTTCCTCAGCACCTTGCAATTCTTTGTACATTGTCTCAACATCTGATTGCCAGCACCTATGATTTTTAGCTTGAGGGCTTTGTCCCTTGGAGCCGGCTCTGCCCCTGAACATGGGCAGGCTAGAAGTTATGGGATATTCGTGCCTGCTACTTCAGGAGTATCCTTCAACTGATGACTTACAGAAATTGAGAGAAAAGCCTCTGGCTCCCTTACCCTTTGAGTGAGCTAACTCTGATGCATGCACTGCACTGACTGTCTCTCAGAATTCCTAGGCATGGCTGAGCTCCACTTGCCCACAGCTGTAGCCTTCTCATTAATGTACACCATGGCTGCCTTCTCTCCCCTACTCCTCTACCACAGTTTCTTAGGATTATCTCCCAAATAAACTACTTGCACTGAAATTCTTATTCAGGGTCTGCTTTTAGAGAAACTATAACATAAATTATGAAACGCTCAACAACCGCCTTTTTTTAATTCTAAGTAATCAGAGACCTCCAGAAAAAAAAAAAATCCTATTTACTTGGCCCTAAACACTCCAATTTGGCCAAGTTTATTTTTTTACTTCTCATAGGAAGCTTCTGGGATTAGTAGAATTTTGTCTGTTATTCTTTGAAAAAATTTTATTGTTTAAGTTATTGTACGATTAAATTGACCTTTTTGTTTGTTTAGTGTAGAGCTTTATATATTTTAACACATGTTTAGATCCGAGTAACCACCACCACCATCAGGATACAGGGCAGTTTTATCACTCCAACAAACTTCCTCATGCTGTCCCTTTGTTGTCACACTCCTACCACTTATAACCCTTGACAACCACTGTTATGTTTTCCATTATTATGGCTTTATCTTTTTGAGAATGACTTATAAATGGAATCATACGGTTTATAACCTTTGGGTCCTCAGTTCTTTCAATTAGCATAAAATATTTGAGACTCATCTAAGTTGTTGCCTTATCAGCAGCTTGTTCCTTTTTATTACTTAGTATTACATTATATGGATATACTGTATTTTGTTTATTCACCTGTAGAAGGGCAGGTTTGGGGCTGTTTCTGGTTTGGGGCTGTTATGAACAATGTGCTATGAACATTCATGTACAGGTTTTTGTGTGGACACGTTTCCATTTCGCTTGCGTATATACTGGTAGTGGAATTCCTGGGTCATATGGTAGCTCTATGTTTCATCTTGTACTGAACTGCCAGACTGTTTTTCAAAAGATAACTGCATCATTTTACATTCCCACCAGCAAATGTATGAGGGTTCCAATTTCTCCATATCCAGATCAACAGTTTTATCAGTCTTTTTGATTATACCCATCCCTAATGGGTATGAAGTGTTATCTTGTGTATTTTATTTGCATTTCCCTAATGACTAATGATGTTGCGCATCTCCTCATGTGTTCTGGCCATTCTTTGAAGAAATATCTACTAAAATGTTTGCCCATTGCCTAATGAGATTGTTTTTTACTTTTGTGTTTTCAGAGTTCTTTATATATTCTTGAGACTTGGCTTTTTGTTTTTTTTAAACTGAATTTTCTTAGATTCAAAGTTTTAAAGTTTGATGTAGTCTGATTTACTAATTTTTTAAATGGATTTTGCTTTTGGAACTCTTCATCTAACCCTAGGTCATAAAGATTTTCTCTTACATTTTCTTCTATAAGTTTCATGGTTTTGTGTTTCATATTTAGATCTATGATCCGTTTGGAGTTAATCTTTGTGTAAGATAAAGAGTTTAGTTTGAGGTTAATTTTTCTTTTTGCATGCATACAGATGACCTCTTGTTCCAACATCACTTGTTGAAAAAAGTCTAGTCTTAGTTGAATTGCTTTTGCACCTTAGGCCATATTTGTATGAGTCTAATTTTGGACTGTCTATTCTGTTTCATTGCCTTCACTAGTATTTTTATTTATATTTCTTAGCCGGTATGATACTGTCTTTATTATAGTAGCATTACAGTAAGTCATAAAATTTAGTAGTGTGATTCCTTCAACTTAATTTTCTTTTGTAAAAATTCTTTTAGCTATTCTGGTACTTTTGTCCTACCATATAATGTTTAAGAATGAATTTACCTATATCTCAAAAAAAGAAAAAAAAAGCCTTGCATGGATTTTGATATTGCATTAAATCTATACATCATTTTAGTGAAAATTGACATCTTTAATATGTTGAATCTTCTGACACTGTGTGTCCCTCTATGTATTTAAGTACTCTTTGGTTTTTTTCATCCTTGCTATGATTTGTTAGATTTATACCTAACTATTTCCATTTTGTAGGAGCTATTATAAGTGAAACTTAACTTTTTTTATTTCATATTATGTGTTTCTAGTATATAGAAATTTAAGTGATTTTTGTTTGTTGACCTTGTAACCTGAAATTTTATTCATATTAGTTCTATAAGTGTTTTTTTGTAGATTCCCTGGGATTTTCTACATAGACGTTCTTGCATCTGCAAATTGGTACAGTTTTACTCCTTCTTTTCTAGTTTATATATATTTTTAAAAATTTTTTTAAACATTTATTTATTTTTGAGAGAGCATGAGCGGAGGAGGGGCAGAGAGAGAGGGAGACACAGAACCCAAAGCAGGCTCCAGGCTCTGAGCTGTCAGCACAGAGCCCAATGTAAGGCTCGAACCCACGAACTGTGAGATCATGACCTGAACCAAAGTCGGATGCTTAACTGACTGAGCCACGCAGGCACCTCTCTAGTCTATATATCTTTTCTTGTCAGAACAGTGAATGTAGATATCATTGTGTTGTTCCTATTCATAGGTGGAAAGTATTCCATCTTTCACCATTTACTATGATAGGTACAGGTTAATTACACATACCCTTTATCAGGTTAAAGAAGTACGCTTCTATTACTAGGTTGCTGAGAATTTTCATCCTGATGGGTGTTGAAATTTTGATAAATACTTTTTCTGTTCTATTGATGTTATGTTGTGATTTTTCTTATATGATAGATAATATTGATTTTTTTTGAATATTGAATCAGCCTTAAGTTGCCTAGATAAACTACACTTGTTTACGTTTATTATTCTTACACTTGTTTGCATTTATTATTCTTTTTAATATACTGCAGGATTCCATTTGCTAATATTTTGTTGAGCTTTTTTGTGTGTACTTTATTTTGAAGCCAGTTTTTTAGTATAGTCAGCTTAATATACACTATGCAATTTTATTTTATGAAAGATTTCACCTTGGGCAATTTTTCCCTGTTCAGACCTGCTAATAAGTAAGTCATTTTTCCTTGGAGGCAGGTGATATCTGCTTTTTCCTTTTGTTTTGTTAAACTTTTCCCTTAAAAATAATATGTCTGGCACCTTGCATTTCTTTTTGTTCTTTAGATGAGGTTGTGTTAGAGGCAGGCCCTTGAATTCTGTTTTCTTTAAGTAGAAAACTGGTAATTCTCAAGTTTATCTTCTTCCTTGGACTGTTATGAATCACTTGAAAGGACAAGAATGCAAATGAATATTTCACACATGGTGTAATTTCTGAAGTTTAAATTTCATGTAATATCAACCACATTACGTGTAAGCCTTTTGAAGGAGTCCGTTGAAATCAAGATTCCACCGGGTCTTTGTTTTTGAGATCATGATGATGGAATTATAAGTGGAAAAGCCCCAAATGAGAGCATTACTTCCATTTGTTATCCAGGAAATTAGTAAAATTCCAATGTTTATAAACAATGTTTATAAACTGTAAAGGAAGAGGAATTGAAACAGAACTCACCTTATTTCCTCTATTTAAACACTAGATTTTGAATTTTTTTCTTTTCTTTTTTTTTAATGTTTTTTTTTTTTTAATTTATTTTTGAGATAGAGACAAAGCATGAGCAGGGGAGGGGCAGAGAGAGAGGGAGACACAGAATCCGAAGCAGGTTCCAGGCCCTGAGCTGTCAGCACAGAGCCTGACATGGGGCTCGAACTCACAAACTGCAAGACCATGACCTGAGCCAAAGTCGGACGCTTAACTGACTGAGCCACCCAGGCACCTCGAGTTTGAATTTTTTCTAAAAAAAACCCAAGGAATTCTTACTTGTTAATTTTCTTTTTCAGTGAAAGGTGTATCTATTACTGTTTTCATGGGGCATTATACCTGAGTGTTTCTGACTCTTAAAGGCAGTGAGTTACCAGAAGTAAGCAGATTTGTTGAGCCTAAAAGGTTTTGAGATATCAATTTTCAGTACTGACAAGAATATTATTTCCCATAAAATATATATGAAACAAAAAATATATATGAATGATCTTTTCTTAGAAGTATTGATAAAATTTCAACTTTAGTAACTATAGTCTTAATCAGTCCTACTTTAGAGGTTAGATAAATGCTTATGTTAAAAAGCAAAAGTAAATATTTGTATGTGGTGAAATATTAGCAGTGAATCTGGGTAAGGATGGATGGGTTTGACTGCACTATTTGAATTAAACCTGAATATTTATATATACACATACATGTGTATATAAATGGTGCAACAATATTAGGAAGGAAGCATATAAACTATAGTAGTCTCTCCAGCAACGTGCTCCCCCTCCAACCCCCCTGCCCTTCAATGGGATTCTGTCCTGCAATTTCAGTTACCTGTGGTCCTTTGTAGTCTGGAAGCAGATGATCCTCCTTCTGACAGATCATTAGTCAATAGAAGCCTAATTCTACATCACAGTGCCTTCATCATTCACCTCACTTCATTTTATCACATAGGCATTTTATCATATCACATCATCACAAGAAGAGTGACTACAGTATAATAAGATGTTTTGAGAGACACTACATTCATATAACACTTATTACAGTATATTGTTATAATTGTTTTACTGTTAATTATTGTTAATCTCTTACTGTGCCTAATTTATAAATTACACTTTATCATAGGCATGTACTATAGGAAAAAACATAGTATACCTAGGGTTTGGTAATATCTGTGGTTTCAGGCATCGCCTGAGTCTTGGAAAATGTGCCCTGTGGATAAGGGGATACTTCTGTATTAATAATGAGTAACGGCTGGAGGTGAAGGGTAGACTGTCCATCTCACTGGGTAGGCAGCAAGAATTTGAACTTTTTTTCTCCAAACATTTGTATTATTTGGATTTTTAACAGCAAAAACAAATTCATTAAGTATTTATTTTAAAAATTTAAAAGTAAGGGTGCCTGGGTGGCTCAGTCGGTTAAGCGTCCGACTTTGGCTCAGGTCATGATCTCATGGTTCATGGGTTTGAGCCCTGTGTCAGGCTCTGTGCTGACGTGTCAGAGCCTGAAGCCTGCTTCAGATTCTGTGTCTCCCTCTCTCTTTGCCCCTCCCACATGCGTGCTCTGTCTCTCTCTCAAAAATAAACATTTTAAAAAAAAGATCATATCATTTTTCTTTTTTAGTTTGTTTTATTTTCTTATGTAAAGGTGTTAAAATGATGAAATACATCAGTTGCTTTTCAAATGTAAACAAATCTCGTATTCCTGGGATAAATTCCTCTTGGTCATGATATATTATTAGCCTTTTACTACACTGTTGAATTCAGTTTGCTAAAAAACATTTTAAAAAGAATTTTTGAGGGGCGCCCGGGTGGCTCAGTTGGTTGAACGTCCAACTTCAGCTCAGGTCATGATCTCCTCATTCAGGAATTTGAGATCCGCATCAGGCTCTGTGCTGATGGCTCAGAGCCTGGAGCCTGCTTCAGAACCTGTGTCTCCTCTCTCTCTGTCCCTCCCCCACTCATTCTCTGTTTCGCTCTCTCAAAAATAAACATGAAAAAAAATTTAAGAAAGAATTTTTGCAACTGTGTTTATGTGTTCAATATCCTTGCCAGGTTTTGGTATTGGTAATACTAGCTTCACAGAATGAAGTTGGGAAGTATTCAGTCCTTTTTAATTTTTGGAAGATTTTGTGTAGAATTCTTATTATTGATTCCTTAAATGTTTAGTAGAATTCAGCAGTAAAATCATTTTGGACTGTAGTTTTCTTCAGGGAAAGATTTTTACCTATAATTTTAATTTCTTTGTTAAATTATAGAGCTGTTTATTTGTTTCTTCATGAGTGAGCTCAGGTAGTTTGTGTTATTTGGAGGACTTGTCTATTTCATGTCATGGTCAAGTTTATTTGCAAAAAGTTATTCATAATATTTCCTTATAATCCTTTTGATATCTATAATCTCCAGTGACATTATCTCTCTCATTCCCGATATTGGCAATTTGTGCCTTCTCTTTTTTCATGATAAATCTGACTAGAAGTTTATCAAGTTTTTTGATCATTATCTTTTTCTATTATGTTTATTGTCTATTTCATTGATTTTTGTTTTGATCCCTATTATTTCCTTTTTTCTGTTTACTTTGAATTCAGTTTTCTCTTTTTTATCTAGTTAAGTAGATGCTAAGGTCATTGAGACCTCTTTTATTTTCCATTTTAAGTGTTTACTGCTAGAACTTTCCCCTTAAGTCCTGCTTTAGTAGCATCCTACAAATTCTGAAAGGTTGTCTTTTCATTCTCATTTAGTTCCAAATACCTTCTGATTTCCCTTTTGATTCTTCTTCAACCCATGAGTTGTTTAGAAATGTGTCATTTAGTTTCCATGTATTGTAGATTTTCCAGAGGTCTGTTTTTGATTTCTAATTTAATTCCTGTGTGCTATGAGAAGATACTTTTTATGATTTGAATCCTTTTAAATTTATTGCAACTTCTTTTATGGCCCAGGATATGCTCTATTTTGGCAAATGTTCCAAGTATGCTTGAAAAGAATGTGTATTCTGCTGCTGTTGTATGGAGTGTTCTATAAACATCAGTTAGGTCAAGTTGGCTGATGGTATTATTCAATTCTCCTACATTATTAATATTTTTTTGTCAATTATTGAGAGGGATATTTTGAAATCTTTGACTAGAGGAAATTTATCTTATTTATTTGCTTGTTTACTTAGTTTTTGCAGTTCTGCTAGATTTGTTTCATGTATTTTGAAGATTTTTATCAGGGGTACGAACATTTAGGAATTTATGTCCCTATGTAAAAGGCCTTTTTTGTTTGTGTTAATATTCTTTGCAATCTACATTGACATTAATGTAGCTACTCCAGCTTTCTTTTGGTTAATGTTGACGTAAAATATGTTTTCTCAATCCTTTTTCTTTTAACTTCTTTGGAACATTGTAATTAAAGTGTTTTTTTATAGGTAGCTTGCAGTTGAGTATTGCTTTTTTATCCACACTTGATATCTCTGCCATTTAATGTAATTATTAAATATTTTGTCTTGAGTATATTATTACTTGTTTTCTATTTCATTGATCTTCCATCTTTATTTTCAGCTTTGTTTTAGTTTGATTATTTTTCTTGGTCATTGCATTTTATTTATTTTGTTGGATTATTAGTTTTAACTCTTTGTTTTGTCATTTTTGGGGGCTTATATATCTTTAGCTTATGGTGTGTTTAACTTAACACACTCTACCTTCAAGTGTCACTATGCCACTTTTCCTGTAATGTGTGAACCATACTGTATTACTGTACTCTTCCATTTTCCTCTCCTGACTTGAGCAATTGTTGACATCCATGTTACTTTTTTTAAAAAAAATATTTCATTTATTTATTTACTTTTTAAAAGTTTATTTATTTTAAGAGAGAGAGTGTGTGCGAGCAGAGGAGGTGCAGAGAGAGAGAGAGAGAGAGAGAGAGAGAGAGAGAGAAAAAGAGACTCCCAAGCAGGCTCCATGTTGTCAGTGCAGAGCCTGACACGGCACTCACAAAGCTGCAAGATCATGACCCAAGCTGAAATCAAGAGTTGGACAACCACCCAACTGAACCACCCAAGCACCCCTCCTTTTTAAAACAATGTTTGTTTATTTATTTATTTTGAGAGAGAGAGAGAGAGAGAGAGAGAGAGAGCGAGCACACAGGAGAGTGAGCAAGGAGGGGAAGGGCAGAGAAAGAGGGAGAGAGAGAATCCCAAGCAGGCTGTCTGCAGTCAGCTTAGAGCCCTACATGGAGCTCGATCACATGAACCACAAGATCATGACCTGAGCCCAAATCAAGAGTTGTATGTATAACTGGCTGAGCTATCCAGTGCTCACCACCCGCCCCCCCATTTTACTTTTATGTATGCTTTAAACTCCATGCTGCAGTGTTATTTTGTTATATAGTCAATTATCTTTAAAAGACATTTAAATAATACAAAAAATCTTTTGTATTTACCCATATACTTACTACTTCTGGTGTTGTTCATTGTTTTGTACAGATCCATATTTTCATCTGGTATTATTTTTGGCCATTATTTCTTCAGATGATTTTTTTCTGTTCCCCCTTTTCACTTCCTTGATTCTTATTACTCATATGGTAGGCTGCTTCAGGTTGTCCTAGAGCTCACTGTTGCTCATTTCATTTTGGAGGGTTCTTCTCTCTCTCTGTATTTCTTTTCTTTACCTTTTTCTTTCTCTTTTTTCTTAGTAATCTCCATACCCAACATGGGGCTTGAACTCATGACCCTGAGATCATAAGTTGCATGCTCTTACAACTGAGACAGCCAGGCACCCCCTCTATTTCATTTTAGAAAATTTTTATTGGTATGAATTCAAGTTTACTAATCTTTTTTCTGTAACATTTAATATGTTGTAAATCCCATCCAGTGTATTTTTTATCTCATACATTGTAGTTTTCCTTTTAGATGTTTGACTTGAGTGTTTTAGATTTTCCATGCCTCCATTTAATTTTTTCAACATATGAGAATCAGTTATAACAACTCTCTCTGTGTCTTTTCTGCTCATTCTAATATCTCTGTCAGTTCCAGATCAGTATTGTTTGATTATTCTCATTAGGGTTTGTGTTTCCCTATCTCTTTGGTTACCTGTTAATGGTTTTTTTTCTTAAGTTTATTTATTTATTTTGAGAGAGAGAGAGAGAGAGAGAGAGAGAGAGAGAGAGAGAGAGAGAGCAACCAGGGGAGGGGCAGAGAGAGAGAAAGAAACCCAAGTAGGCTGTGTACTGTCAGCACAGAGCCTGATGCAAGGCTTGAACTCACCAACAGTGAGATCATGACCTAAGCCGAAAATAAGAGTAAGACACTTAACCAACTGAGCCCCCCAGGTGCCTCTTACCTGTTAATGTTTAGTAGGATGCCTGACATCATGAATTTTATCTTGTTGGGTGGTAGATATTTTGTATTCCTATAAATCTTTTTGAGGTTCTGAGATGCAGTTACTTGTAAACAGTTTGATCTTTTTGGGTCTTGCTTTTATGATTTGTTATGTGGGTTCTGAGCAGATCGAGTTTAGGACTAATTACATCCACTGCTGAGGCAAGACCTTTCTGTGTACTGTATCCAAGCTTTGGAGAAGTATGAATTTTTCCAGTCTGGATAATGGGAGTGGGTATTTCTCCCAGCCATGCCTAAGCAATGGGCACTGTTTTTTCTAAACTTTGCAGATGGCTCTTCTGCCAGCCTCAGGTGGTTTCTTCACACACATGCACTGATCACTACCTTGCTGAATTCTTGAGAGGAACCCTCTGCAGATCTCCCACATTGTTTCTCTGTGTAGCTCCATCCTCTCTGGTTTTCTTCGAGGAGTTTCTGCTCTGCCTCCTCATATGCAGAGTCCTCTCAACTCTGCATTCATTTCCTCCTCCCTACACCATAGCCTATAAACTCTCTCAAGGCAGAGAACAGGGCCAGTAGTGGAGCTCACATTGTTTCCTCCTTTCAGGGATCTTTGTCCTTCATTGCCTTATATCTAGTATCTTGCAAACCATTATTTCATACATTTTGTGCAGCTTTTTATGGTATTTTTAGGGTAAATCTTGGCACAGAGTGAAAGTCATCTCTCTGTATCAATTTTATATTGAATTACCTTACTGTATTCTCTTATTGTTATAGTAGTTTTTTTAGTTGATCCTCTTCAATTTTCCAGGTTATACAATCATGTCATTGGGAGATAATTTTTCCTTCCAATTTTTTTATCTTTAATTTCTGTCTTCGGTGTGAGTGTTTCAGCTAATGTGTCCAGTAAATGATATCAATGATAATGGAACTCAGTAAATAATTTATTTAAAAAATTTTTTTTAACATTTATTTATTTTTGAGAGAAAGAAACAGAGTGGGAGTGGGAGAGAGGCAGAGAGAGAGGGAGACACAGAATTGGAAGCAGGCTTCAGGCTCTGAGCTGTCAGCACAGAGCCCGATGTTGGGCTCGAACTCATGAGCAGTGAGATCATGACCTGACCTGAAGTTGGATGCTTAATTGACTGAACCACCCAGGCGACCCTCAATATATAATTTATTTAAGAATGGGTGTTATGGGGGTTCTTGGGTAGCTCAGTCGTTAGGCATCAACTCTTGCTTTCGGCTCAGGTCATGGTATGAAGGTTCCTGAGATCGAGCCCCATGTCAGGCTCCATGCTAACAGTGCTGGGCTGCTTGGGATTCTTTCCTCCTCCCTCTCTCTCTGCCCATCCTCCACCCATGTGCTTATGCACTCCCTCTCTCTCTCTTTCAAAATAAATAAACTTTTTTAAAATTAATTAATTTTTTAATTTTTTATGTTTATTTTTTTATTTTTGAGAGAGAGAGAGACAGAGCCTGAGCAGGGGAGGAGCAGAGAGGGAGACACAGAATCCGAAGCAGGCTTCATGTTCTGAGTTATCAGCACAGAGCCCGACATGGGGCTCACCAACCATGAGGTCATGACCTGAGCTGAAGTCAGGCGCTAAACTGACTGAGCCACCTAGGTGCCGCAAAATAAATAAACTTAAAAAGAATGGATGTTATATTGAATTATGTCTTAGTTTTTATTTGTTTATGTTTTTTAATGACAGCTCAGAGCCTGATATAGGGCTTGATCTCATGAACCATGAGATCATGACCTGAGCTGAAATCAAGAGTCTGACACTTAACTGAATGAACTGTCCAGGTGCCCCTGTCCTACTTTTTAAATTATGCGGTTGATTTTATTACTTTTCTGATTATATCTATTGATGTGATTAATTATATTAATAGATTCTGTTACTATTTTGATTTTTAACCTATTGTAGAATACATAAACCTGTTTTTTTTTTAAATCTTTCTCATTGTTTTTCCTTTAGGATCTTTTATCTTTCATTTACTTAAATTTTGTAATCATGTGCTAAAGTTGATGGATTTTAAGAAACATTGACTAATTATGCTAGGCATATGGAAATGTAATTCTCTCCTAAGGTTCTGGGCCTTTTTGTGGGGGGGAGGGCTGTAATGGCTTTTTGGTTTGGGTTTTTTTTTTTTTTTTTTAATGTTTATTTATTTTGAGAGAGAGAGGGAGAGGAAGAATCCCAAGCAGGGTCCATGCTGTCAGCACAGAGTCCAATGAGGGGCTTGATCCCACTAACCAACAGGACACCATGACCTGAGCTGAAAGCTTAACTGACTGAGCCACCCAGGCTCCCCTTGGGTTTTTTTGTAAATTTTTCCTTTGGATGTAATCTTTTTTATTTTCCTATTACCTAAAAATTAGAACTTCTCCAGTGATCTAATTTCCTTTTCTTTCCTTTTCCATTTGTTTGTCCCTTTTGGATACCTACTGGGACAATGTTCTAGTTTCTTTATTTTAAAATTTTATTATATTCCTCTAGCTTTGTAAATGTTCTCTGATATATAAATTCCTATTCTTAATATTTTTATCTCTTCTTCATTCTCCTCTGTTTGAAATTTTCTGCATCTCTTTGCACTGTCTTTATGGCCACTGAGTTCCCTTTGTTTGTTTTTGTCTTCCGTATTTGGTGACATTCATACATACCTGATACCTCCCATTCGTTATCTTTTCCAGGAAATTGTAAACCAGTTTACTAGCTTCCAAATTCTTGTCAACATTTTAAACGTGTTGTCTCCTTTCACCTTACTTTGCTGTTTTTTTTTTTTAATTACAATTTTAGAGGATTTTCAGGGAGTGTTAGAAGTAAACACATTTATTTAATCTGCCATGCTTAACCAGAAGTCATTAATAACATTTCTTTTGTGCTCTTCATCTTGGAATTGTTTTAAATTGGTAAATCATACAGTTGTAGTTTTTCAAAACTTGAAAGTTAGAAGCTATTCCAAGTGTTCATTTTCTCTTTGGTGTTTGCTTCTTGAAATTTTTGTATATAAAGACTTATGTGTAGGTATTTTTATGAGACTGACATGACAAAATATTTAAAACTTGAGAGGTTAGGTTAGCTCATCGTGTGGCTTCGACAACACATTAAGACTATAAATAGGATCTTTTTTCTAATTACTTATTGCTGGTATCAAAGAAAACTATTGATTTTTATGTGTTCTTATATCTCCCTATGTAACTAAACTCTTGTTAATTCCAACAATGTGTAGTCAATTTTCTTGGATTCTCCAAGAAGACAATCATATTTTTTTACACATAGTAAGAAATTTTATTATACTTGTGAGGACAGTGTAATGTTGTGTAGTAGTAATAAAATATCTGAATGTAAATTTCTACTAAAAACTATTTAAGTGACCTATTTTAAATTAAGCTTCATTTAAAGCAAAGCAAATTGTTTTGGATTGTCTTTTTTTTAATTAATTATTTTTTAAATTTACATCCAAGTTAGTTACATATGGTACAATAGTGATTTTAGGAGTAGATTACTTAATGTCCCTTACCCATTTACCCCATCCCCCCTCCCATAACCCCTCCAGCAACCCTCAGTTTGTTCTCTTGTATTTAAGAGTCTCTTATGTTTTGTTCCCCTCCCTGTTTTTATATTATTTTTGCTTCCCTTCCCTTATGTTCATCTGTTTTGTCTCTTGTATGTTGTAAAATTTGTATGAGCATGATCTGTGTGAAATGATGAGGGTCAGGTGTTTATAGTCAAAACATATAGTCAAAAACAAGCTGTTGCAAATACAGTCATATATGTATGAAAATATTATTTGTCAACTTACATAGTGTTTTCATTGATAGTATCACCCTAAATAGATGTGTTTCCTTAGTGACTTGAAAAAGGAGGGCAAAATATAGGCCAGTTGGTTATGACAGTCAATTCTAAACAGTTTAGATTTTGCACCTGTGATAGCATTTTTTTTTTTCTGTTTGCCAATAAAGACACTGGGGAGAGAAAAATCCTGATTTTATCCTGTTTGTTCAATGCTTATCATTTTGCTTACTGTCTTTTAGTGACTGTTCTGTTTCCAGCTGTCTAAACATTTTCTCACATGCCTGTCAGAAATGTGACTTGAGCTCAGGTTCAAGATTTTTGTGTCCACTCCCTCATTGCTTATTACTTCCTCAGCATACTTTTAGTAAGATTTGAAGTAGGTGAACCAGCTAGTATTATTATATTTTAATTCAAATCCTATGAGGAATACTTCTCATTAAATAACAGGATCATCTCTTATACCCCAAATTCTGTTATTGCTTAATCTTATGATACAGTGGAATTTGGAAAGTAGACATTTTTTTTTTTTAAGTTTATTCATTTTTGAGAGACAGAGAGAGACAGTGCAAACAGGAGTGGGGCAGAGAGGGAGGGAGACACAGAATCCAAAGCAGGCTGCAGGCTCTGAGCTGTCAGCACAGAGCCCAACACGGGGCTGGAACTCACGAACCGTGAGATCATGACCTGAGCAGAAGTAGTTTAACTAACTGAGCCACCCAGGTGCCCCAGAAAGTAGACATTTTAACTGGAGGTTAAATTTCCTTTGAATTTAAAATCCTTTGAAAATTGAAACCTCCAAAAACCTTTAACATTCTTGAAATTTTAAATCCTTTGAAAAAACATTTCTATAAACTCAGTTGTGTGAGCTCTTGCTTATTTTCTGAATATTTGTATATTCATTTTGTTCAAGAATACAGCATCAAAATTTCCTATCAAGTATTATTCTACTCATATTTTTAAATGCATAACATAAAATAATTCCTTTATTGCTGTAATTATATATGTGAAATAGGAGATCTCAGATATAACCAGTGTCTATCTTGACAGCATCTTTGTGCAAAATTTAGTAAAAAATATCTGACCAGGCCTGCCATGACTTACCATTACTATCTTAATTGTGGTCACATTAAGTTAGTTTTGAAGAAGTACTTATTGAATCTGAAAACTGATCCTTGGAATTTCCCAGAAGTTTTATCATTAATACCTTTTTTTCTTATCAGAATTTAACAGAATGCCCTTTATAATGTAAACAATGAGGCCATTTAAGCAACTAAGGAGGTCTTATTACCCAAGCTTTCGTATGCTCCTTCTGGATGTTTTATATTTATTACTTCTGTTAGAAGAAGAAATTTTCTTACAGATTTTATGTTTTAAAGGGACACCAGTTAAGTTTTTAAATTAAAGTTTACACAGAAAACTGTGTCTCAGTGAGCTATAAATTTTAGATTTGGATGAAGGTCTTGGGAAATGTTAAGGGTAACTTTTCTCCAAAGAACCTTCTATAATATTTCACCTTCGAGAGATCAGATTAATCAAAATAGTACTATGGACATTTTGGGTTATTCTATAGTATTTTCATTATATTCTGTGTTTATATAAAGTACTTGAGAAAAGTGGGTATGTTAAGAGTTGCTTCTAGTTTTAAGCAGCAAATATTTGTTCATTTAAGTAATAGACCTGCTTGCTTATGAAAGTTATTTGTGAACTGTGCTCTATGACTGGTACCTTTGAATTGAAAAGTCAGTATATTTGATAGAGTTAGAAATAACATAAAGAGATTATGCTTAATCCTCACTGGAAACCTATAATTTCATTTAAGTTTTGTGAAAATATGTAGTCATTCTGTAGTGAATAGCTTTTAATGTCATTTACCAAGCCTAATGAGCAGCTAATGATAATGAATTACAGACCTCTAAGATAATGGTTCTATTTGTTATTAATTCACAGAACATATTCACTTTGTGTCAGAAGAGTTGTTTGTTGAGCAAGTGGAATTGATAATTCAGGCAGTATCCTGATATTATTTTATCACCCAGGGTCAGACATTTCTTTCTTGACTGTGAAACTCACTTTAGAAAATGATGTACCTAGGGGCACCTGGGTGGCTCAGCTGATTAAGTGTCCAACTTGGGCTCAGGTCATGATCTCACAGATCATGGGTTCAAGCCCCACATCGGGCTGTCTGCAGTCAGTGCAGAGCCTGCTTTGGATCCTCTGCCTCCCTCTCTCTCTGCCCCTCCCAGCTTGCTCTCTCTCTCTCTCTCAAAAATGAACATTAAAAAAAAAAAAAGAGAACATGATGTACCTAATTCTGAAAAGAAGTTTGATGAGAAAGAAGATTTTGAAAGACACCTCTGAGTTTTGTTGTAACCTGAGAAAACTACCTAGTTCCACCAAGGAGTATACTTTTCTGCTATCCAAATAGCTTCAGCCAAGGTTAGTTACATGTTAATACCCATTTCACTATAATAGGAGGTTTCACACTTTTGGGCCTCACACTTTATACTCTTATAGATTATTGAGTATCCCCAAAGAGTTTTATTTATGTAGTTTTTATCTATTCATTTATGTATTAGAAATTATAACTAGAGGAGCACCGGGGTGGCACAGTTGATTAAGCATCCAACTCTTTGTCTCAGCTTAGGTCATGGTCTCACCATTGTGAGATCTCAAGCCCAGCATCAGGTTCTGTGCTAACATTTTGGAGCCTGCTTGGGATTCTCTCTCTCTGCTCCTCCCCAGGTGTCTCTCTCTCTCTCTCTCTCTCTCTCTCTCTCTCTCTCTCTCTCTCTTTCAAAATAAAGAAACATTAGTTTCTGGGCACCTGGGTGTCTCAGTTGGTTAAGCGTCCAACCTTGGCTCAGGTCATGATTTCACAGTTCATGAGTTCAAGCCCCACATCAGGCTCTGACAGCTCAGAGCCTGGAACCTGCTTCAGATTCTGTGTCTCCCTCTGTCTCTGCCCCTCCCCTGATCATGCTCTGTCTCTCTCTGTCTCAGTAATAAATAACACTTAAAAAATTAAAAAAAACATTTTTTTCTCCCTCTCTAAAATAAAAAATAAAATAATTCAAAACAATAAAATAAAATATACAAAGAAATCTTAAAAAGTCAACAATAAGAAAATGAACAACTCAAAAAATAGGCAAAAGATCTGAACAGATACCTCACTAAAGATACACAGGAAAAAAAAAACATATGAAAAGAAATTCAACGTCCTGTGTCACTAAAGAATTACAAATTAAAAAACAATGAGATATTACTACCAATCTATCATAATGGTTAAAATCCAAAATACTAATAATGCCAAATGCTAACAAGGATGTAGAGCAACAGAACTCTCATTCATTGCTGGTAGGAATGCCAAATGGACAACCACTCTGGAAGATGGTATGATACTTTCTTACAAAACTAAGCATATTCTTAGCATAAAATCCAGCAATTGTGCTCCTTGGTATTTACCCAAAGGAGTTAAAAGTATATGTTCACACAAAAACTTACACATGAATGTTTATTGCAGCTTTATTCATAACTGCCAAAATTTGAAAGCAACCAAGATGTCCTTCAGTAGGTGAATGGATAAATAAACTGTGGGATATCCAAGACAATAGAATATTCTTTAGTGCTAAAAAGAAATGAACTATTAAACCTTGAAAAGGCATGTAGGAACCTTAAATGTGTATTACTAAGTGAAAGACCACTTTCCAAAAGGGCTACAATATGGTATGATTCCAACTACATGGCATTCCGATAAATGCAAAACTATGGAGGCAGCAAAAAAGATTAATGTTTACCTGAAACTGAAGGCATTGTAGACATGAATAGGCAGAATACAGAGGATTTTAAGGACACTGAGCCTGTATAATACTGCATGAAAATGTATGTATAATTCTATAATACTATATAATACTATATACATATGATACTGTATAATACTATATTGGTGGATACATGCTATTATACTTTTGTCAAAACCTACAGAATGTATAACACCAAGAGTGAATGCTAATGTACATTGTGGACTTTGGGTGATAATGATGTGTCAATCAATAAAGGTTCATCAATTTAACAAATGCACCACGGTGGTTGGGGATATTGATAGTGTGAGAGGCTGGTTTTGGGAACAGGGAATATATAGGAATTCTTAGTACCTTCTGCTCAATTTTGCTGTGAATCTAAAACTGCTTTAAAAATTAAAGTCCATTTTCAAAAATCTGAAAAAGTATATACGTTGATTAGCAGTATTATTCAAGAGATGGAACAAAAACAGAAATGAGCTCACCAATATACCAGCTTTCTGTGCCAGATTACCTTCTGTTATTCTGCTTAATAAGTGTAATCTTGAGCAATTTATTTAACCTCTCAGTGCCTCAGTTTCCTCATCTGTAAAAGGTAGACTATTAGTACCTACCTGCTAGTTTTCTTGAGAAGTCTACATGAGTTAACACATGCAATGTGCTCAGAATAGCCCTTGCCATATAATTCAGTGAAGTAAACATTACTTCTTGTGAATTTAACCCACTTGGATCTAACCTGTTTCTGTCATCATATCTACAACAGTTTCTTTCTCCTCTGTATCAATTTCTTCCAAAACCTGCCCCTCCTTTTTTTTTTTTTTTTTTTTAATGTTTAGGTATTTTTCTGACAGAGAGGAGAGAGAGAGAGAGAGAGACAGAGTGTGAGCAGGGAGGGGCAGAAAAAGGGGGAGACACAGAATTGAAGCAGGCTCCAGGCTCCAAGCTCCAAGCTCCAAGCTGTCAGCAGAGCCTGATGTGGGGCTCGAACTCAGACTGCAAGATCATGACCTGAGCTGAAGTCAGAGTCTCAACCGAATGAGCCACCCAGGCTCCCCCCACCCCTTTTTTTAATGTTGCCTCTCCTTACATTGCCCCATTGCCTCCCTGACTGAGTCTAAAGAGACATCAAAAAAAGAGATCTGGATAGTTTCTTACATTTGGACAGAGACAGTCATCGTGTTCAGAGCTTCTCTACCAAAGGAAAAATTCTACCAGACTCATTTCCATAAGCAGATGTCATAGGAATAGCATGACAGACTTAAAAACACACTAATAAGCAAATAAGTGAAAACATTTTCTTTACATTTTTATTTCAAAATAGTAATTAATCCAACAAATATTTACTGAGTACTTGATAGCATTTATTCTATGAAGACTTCTCTTTAACTTCCCAGGATATCCAGAACCCTCCAGACCCAAGAATCGTGAAGTTCCTCTACTGTGTTCCAAAGCCATTTTATACATTTTAAAAATAATAATTAATAAATTAATTATCTCTTCTTATCTATTTCCCTAGAACTTATCATCTACTCTACCAATTTGGTACAGAAAAGTTGGCTTGTAATTTTCTTTATGTGTATATTTCTCTTCATCAATCCATCTATCCAAATTCCATGACCATATGTCTTAAGCTTTCTTGTGGCCATCAAAAGGATATCATATTCCAGAACAGCAGCCCTCAAAGTGTGTTACACAGAATCATAGAGTTCCAGAGGTCAAAACTGTTTTCATAATAATAATACTAATAATTAGTGGTTTCTTTCACTTTGTTGACATTTACATTGATGGTGCAAAAGTAATGGTGGGTAAAACTGCTGGCACCTTAATAGAAATGAATGCAGCAAGCCCCAAACTATACTTGTAGTCATTGTATTCTTCATAGCTGCACATTTGCAGTTTTTTCTAAAAAAAAAAAAAAGCGAGTTTCAGTTTAAAATGCCCTTGATGAACAATAAATATTTTAATTATTTATTATTATTATTTTTTTAATATATGAAATTTATTGTCAAATTGGTTTCCATACAACACCCAGTGCTCATCCCAAAAGGTGCCCTCCTCAATACCCATCACCCACCCTCCCCTCCCTCCCACCCCCCATCAACCCTCAGTTTGTTCTCAGTTTTTAAGAGTCTCTTATGCTTTGGCTCTCTCCCACTCTAACCTCTCTTTCTTTTTCTTTTTTTTTCCTTCCCCTCCCCCATGGGTTTCTATTAAGTTTCTCAGGATCCACATACGAGTGAAACATATGGTATCTGTCTTTCTCTGTATGACTTATTTCCCTTAGCATAACACTCTCCAGTTCCATCCACGTTGCTACAAAGGGCCATATTTCATTCTTTCTCATTGCCATGTAGTACTCCATTGTGTATATAAACCACAATTTTTTTATCCATTCATCAGTTGAGGGACATTTAGGCTCTTTCCATAATTTGGCTATTGTTGAGAGTGCTGCTATAAACATTGGGGTACAAGTGCCCCTATGTATCAGCACTCCTGAATCCCTTGGGTAAATTCCTAGCAGTGCTATTGCTGGGTCATAGGGTAGGTCTATTTTCAACTTTTTGAGGAACCTGCACACTGTTTTCCAGAGCGGCTGCACCAGTTTGCATTCCCACCAATAGTGCAAGAGGGTTCCCGTTTCTCCACATCCTCTCCAGCATCTATCGTCTCCTGATTTGTTCATTTTAGCCACTCTGACCGGCGTGAGGTGATATCTGAGTGTGGTTTTGATTTGTATTTCCCTGAAGAGGAACAACGTTGAGCATCTTTTTGTGTGCCTATTGGCCATCTGGATGTCTTCTTTAGAGAAGTGTCTATTCATGTTTTCTGCCCATTTCTTCATTGGATTATTTGTTTTTCGGGTGTGGAGTTTGGTGAGCTCTTTATAGATTTTGGATACTAGCCCTTTGTTGGATATGTCATTTGCAAATATCGTTTCCCATTCCGTTGGTTGCCTTTTAGTTTTGTTGATTGTTTCCTTTGCTGTGCAGAAGCTTTTTATCTTCATGAGGTCCCAATAGTTCATTTTTGCTTTTAATTCCCTTGCCTTTGGGGATGTGTCAAGGAAGAAATTGCTGCGGCTGAGGTCAGAGAGGTTTTTTTTCCTGCTTTCTCCTCTAGGGTTTTGATGGTTTCCTGTCTCACATTCAGGTCCTTTATACATTTTGAGTTTGTTTTTGTGAATGGTGTGAGAAAGTGGTCTAGTTTCAACCTTCTGCATGTTGCTGTCCAGTTCTCCCAGCACCATTTGTTAAAGAGACTGTCTTTTTTCCATTGGATATTCTTTCCTGCTTTGTCAAAGATTAGTTGGCCATATTTTTGTGGGTCTAGTTCTGGGGTTTCTGTTCTATTCCATTGGTCTGTTTGTCTGTTTTTGTGCCAATACCATGCTGTCTTGATGATGACAGCTTTGTAGTAGAGGCTAAAGTGTGGGATTGTGATGCCTCCGGCTTTGGTCTTCTTCTTCAAAATTACTTTGGCTATTCGGGGCCTTTTGTGGTTCCATATGAATTTTAGGACTGCCTGTTCTAGCTTCGAGAAGAATGCTGGTGCAATTTTGATTGGGATTGCATTGAATATGTAGGTAGCTTTGGGTAGTATTGACATTTTGACAATATTTATTCTTCCAACCCATGAGTATGGAATCTTTTTCCATTTCTTTATATCTTCTTCAATTTCCTTCATAAGCTTTCTATAGTTTTCAGCAGACAGATCTTTTACATCTTTGGTTACGTTTATTCCTAGGTATTTTATGCTTCTTGGTGCAGTTGTGAATGGGATCAGTTTCTTTATTTGCCTTTCTGTTGCTTCATTATTGGTGTATAAAAATGCAACTGATTTCTGTACATTAATTTTGTATCCTGCAATTTTGCTGAATTCATGTATTAGTTCTAGCAGACTTTTGGTGGAGTCTATCGGATTTTCCATGTATAATATCATGTCATCTGGAAAAAGTGAAAGCTTGACTTCATCTGTGCCAATTTTGATGCCTTTGATTGCCTTTTGTTGTCTGATTGCTGATGCTAGAACTTCCAACACTATGCTAAACAACAGCGGTGAGAGTGGACATCCCTGTTGTCTTCCTGATCTCAGGGAAAAAGGTCTCAGTTTTTCCCCATTGAGGATGATGTTAGCTGTGGGCTTTTCATAAATGGCTTTTATGATGTTTAAGTATATTCCTTTTATCCCGACTTTCTCGAGGGTTTTTATTAAGAAAGGATGCTGAATTTTGTCAAATGCTTTTTCTGCATCGATTGACAGGATCATATGATTCTTATCTTTTCTTTTATTAATGTGATGTATCACATTGATTGATTTGCGAATGTTGAACCAGCCCTGCATCCCAGGAATGAATCCCACTTGATCATGGTGAATAATTCTTTTTATATGCTGTTGAATTCGATTTGCTAGTATCTTATTGAGAATTTCTGCATCCATCTTCATCAGGGATATTGGCCTGTAGTTCTCTTTTTATACTGGGTCTCTGTCTGGTTTAGGAATCAAAGTAATGCTGGCTTCATAGAATGAGTCTGGAAGTTTTCCTTCCCTTTCTATTTTTTGGAACAGCTTGAGAAGGATAGGTATTATTTCTGCTTTAAATGTCTGGTAGAATTCCCCTGCAAGCCATCTGGCCCTGGACTCTTATTTGTTGGGAGATTTTTGATAACTGATTCAATTTCTTCGCTGGTTATGGGTCTGTTTAAGTTTTCTGTTTCTTCCTGTTTGAGTTTTGGAAGTGTGTGGGTGTTTAGGAATTTGTCCATTTCTTCCGGGTTGTCCGGTTTGTTGGCATATAATGTTTCATAGTATTCCCTGATAATTGCTTGTATTTCTGAGGGATTGGTTGTAATAATTCCATTTTCATTCATGATTTTGTCTGTTTGGGTCATCTCCCTTTTCTTTTTGAGAAGCCTGGCTAGAGGTTTATCAATTTTGTTTATTTTTTTCAAAAAACCAACTCTTGGTTTCAGTGATCTGCTCTACACTTTTTTTAGATTCTATATTGTTTATTTCTGCTTTGATCTTTATTATTTCTCATCTTCTGCTGGGTTTGGCCTGTCTTTGCTGTTCTGCTTCTGTTTCCTTTAGGTGTGCTGTTAGATTTTGTATTTGGGATTTTTCTTGTTTCTTGAGATAGGCCTGGATTGCAGTGTATTTTCCTCTCAGGACTGCCTTCGCTGCGTCCCAAAGCGTTTGGATTGTTGTATTTTCATTTTCGTTTGTTTCCATATATTTTTAAATTTCTTCTCTAATTGCCTGGTTGACCCATTCATTCTTTAGTAGGGTGTTCTTTAACCTCCTTGCTTTTGGAGGTTTTCCAGACTTTTTCCTGTGGTTGATTTCAAGCTTCATAGCATTGTGGTCTGAAAGTATGCATGGTGTGATCTCAATTCTTGTATACTTATGAAGGGCTATTTTGTGACCCAGTATGTGATCTGTCTTGAAGAATGTTCCATGTGCACTCGAGAAGAAAGTATATTCTGTTGCTTTGGGATGCAGAGTTCTAAATATATCTGTCAAGTCCATCTGATCCAATGTATCATTCAGGGCCCTTGTTTCTTTATTGACCGTGTGTCTAGATGATCTATCCATTGTTGTAAGTGGAGTATTAAAGTCCCCTGCTTTACCACATTCTTATCAATAAGGTTGCTTATGTTTGTGAGTAATTGTTTTATATATTTGGGGGCTCCTGTATTTGGTGCATAGACATTTTTATAATTGTTAGCTCTTCCTGATGGATAGACCCTGTGATTATTATATAATGCCCTTCTTCATCTCTTGTTACAGCCTTTAATTTAAAGTCTAGTTTGTCTGATATAAGTATGGCTACTCCAGCTCTCTTTTGACTTCCAGTAGCATGATAGATAGTTCTCCATTCCCTCACTTTCAATCTGAAGGTGTCCTCAGGTCTAAAATGAGTCTCTTGTAGACAGCAAATAGATGGGTCTTGTTTTTTTATCCATTCTGATACCCTATGTCTTTTGGTTGGCGCATTTAGTCCATTTACATTCAGTGTTATTATAGAAAGATATGGGTTTAGAGTTATTGTGATGTCTGTAGGTTTCATGCTTGTAGCGATGTCTCTGGGACTTTGTCTCACAGGATCCCCCTTAGGATCTCTTTTAGGGCTGGTTTAGTGGTGACGAATTCCTTCAGTTTTTGTTTGTTTGGGATGACCTTTATCTCTCCTTCTATTCTAAATGACAGACTTGCTGGATAAAGGATTCTCGGCTGCATATTTTTTTCTGTTCATCACATTGAAGATCTCCTGTCATTCCTTTCTGGCCTGCCAAGTTTCAGTAGAGAGATCCATCACGAGGGTTATCAGTCTCCCTTTATATGTTAGAGCATGTTTATCCCTAGCTGCTTTCAGAATTTTCTCTTTATCCTTTTATTTTGCCAGTTTCGCTATGATGTGTCGTGCACAAGATTGATTCAAGTTATGTCTGAGGGGAGTTCTCTGTGCCTCTTGGATTTCAATGCCTTTTTCCTTCCCCAGATCAGGGAAGTTCTCAGCTATGATTTCTTTTCGTACACCTTCAACCCCTTTCCCTCTTTCTTCCTCCCCTGGAATTCCAATTATGCGTATATTATTGCACTTCATCACATCACTTAGTTCTCTAATTCTCCCCTCATACTCCTGGATTTTTTTATCTCTTTTTCTCAGCTTCTTCTTTTTCCATAATTTTATCTTCTAATTCACCTATTCTCTCCTCTGCATCTTCAATCCGAGCGGTGGTCGCCTCCATTTTATTTTGTAGCTCATTTATAGCATTTTTTAGCTCCTCCTGGCTGTTTTTTAGTCCCTTGATCTCTGTAGTAATAGATTCTCTGCTGTCCTCTATACTTTTTTCAAGCCCAGCGATTAATTTTATGACTATTATTTTAAATTCATTTTCTGTTATATTGCTTAAATCATTTTTGATTAGTTGGTTAGCTGTTGCTACTTCCTGGAGTTTCTTTTGAGGAGAATTCTTCCGTTTCGTCATTTTGGATAGTCCCTGGAGTGGCGTGGAACTGCATGGCTCTTCCCCTGTGCTGTATAGAGTAACATGCGTTGGTGGGCGGAGCCACAGTCAGACCTGATGTCTGCCCCCAGCCCACCACTGGGGCCACAGTCATACTGGTGTGTACCTTCTCTTCCCCTCTCCCAGGGGCAGGACTCACTGTGGAGTGGTGTGGCCCCTGTCCGGGCTACTTGCACACTGCCAGGCTTGTGGTGCTGCTTTGATGGGAACCTGCGTATTAGCCGGGGTGGGTCAGCAAGGTGCACAGGGGTGGGAGGGGCAGACTCAGGTCGCTTTGCCTTTGGTGGCCTGCTTCGGGAGGGGCCCTGTGGCACCAGGCGGGAGGTCAGAGGGATGGATCCACAGAAGCACAGCATTGGGTGTTTGCCGTGCAAGCACGTTCCATGAGGGGAAGTGGTTCCCTTTGGGATTTTGGCTGCGGGATGGGTGAGGGAGATGACGCTGGCCAGTGCCTTTGTTCCCTGCCAAGCTGAGCTCTGTCCTCCGGGTCTCAACCCCTCTCCCTCCCATTGTCTTCTAGCCCTCCCACTCTCCGAGCAGAGCTGTTGACTTATAACATTCCAGATGTTAAGTCCCTCTGGCTGTCAGAACACACTCCACAGGCTGCTCCACTTTTGCAAACCAGACTCGGGGGCTCTGCCTTGCCGGGTGGGCTGCCCCTTCACTGCCCCAGCTCCCTCCCGCCAGTCCGTGTAGCACGCACGGCCTCTCTCCCCTTCCTGCCCTCTTCCATGGGCTTCTTGTCTACTCTTGGCTCCAGAGAATCCATTCTGCTAATCTTCTGGTGGTTTTCTAGGTTATTTAGGCAGATATGAGTGGAATCTAAGTGATCAGCAGGACACGGTGAGACCAGCGTCGTCCTACACTGCCATCTTCCCCCAGACCTTTCTTTATTATCTTTTAATGTCCATGGGATCTGTAGTACTGTTGCCTCTTTAATTTCCGATGTTAGTAATTTGTAACTTTTTTTTTCTTAGTTAGCTGGCTAGAGGGTTGTTGATTTTAATGATTTTTTTTTCAAAAAACCAGCTATGTTTTGTTGATTTTCTCTATTGAATTTTGTTTTCAATTTAATTGATTTCTACTCTAATCTATTATTTCTTTTCACCTGCTTACTTTGAATTTAATTTGCTCTTCTTTTTATAGTTTCCTAAGATAGAAGCTTAGATTATTGATTTTAGATCTTTCTTCTTTTGTAATATATACATACAATGCTATAAATTTTCCTCTAAGCACTGCTTTTGCTGAATCTCGAAAAATGTTGATAAGATGTATTTTCATTTTCATTGATTTAAAAATATTTTTTAATTTCTTTTGAGATTTTGTCTTTGACCCGTGTGTTATTTAGAAGTGTGTTGTTTAATCTTCAAATTTTGGGGGAATTTTTCAGCTATCTTTCTGTTACGAGTTCAGTTCTGTTGTGGTCTAAGAGCATACATTGTATGATTTCTATTCTTTTAAATACATGTAAATATATAGCCTATAATGTGGCTTATCTTGATGAATAAGATATCTTTTTCATTGAATTGAATTGAAAACTCTTAGATTGATGAAGGAATTTTGAAATAATTCTGTTTCCTACCAGCAATAGATACTTAGCTCTTTATCTTCAACTCATTTCATGATTTGTTCTGAAGTGGGAAAGTTTTTCATTTATGTGATTTGTTCCTACATATGCTAATCTATGTCTCAGAATGAGGGGCATCTGTGGAAAATCTAGGCTGTCCTCATAAAATGCATATGTACATTAGATAAAGTGTTCTACGTTATAAATCTACTTTTAAAAATATAGTGGCTGAGATAACATATCACATTAGCTGGAAACTTTTTTACAATGGGGTGATATGTAACATTTCAGAAAGATTTATAAATAATAAATTTTCATTATGCTTTTAAAATGTGACAATTTTTTTCTATTCCCTTTAGTTTTGTCAACCTGGTGGGTGGCAGCTGTCCAGAGAGAGGAAGCAGCCAACATTTTTTGTGGTGGTCCTGACAGATATTGACTCAGATCGACATTACTGCTCATGCCTAACCTTCTATGAGGCAGAAATCAATCTACAGGTACAACCACTCTTCTAGGCAAACTACAAAGGAACAACATTTAAGAATATTTTTTTTAATGCCATATTTGTTTTTGTTAAACTGTGAGTTTAAGTTCTTTGGGCTACTTTAAAAAGACTGAGGTACTAAACTGTTGGAGAAGAGAGAAAGAAAGTATACTTTGTTTTCTTTTATTTTTTTAATCATTTTTTTAAATGTTTATTTTTGAAAGACAGAGACACAGAGTGTGAGCATGGGAGGGGCAAAGAGAGGGAGACACAGGATCTGAAGCAGGCTCTAGGCTCTGAGCTGTCAGCACAGAGCCCTATGCAGGGCTTGAACTCACGAACTGTGAGATATGACCTGAGCTGATGTCAGATGCTTAACTGACTGAGCCACCCAGGCTCCCCTTAATTGTTTTCTTTTAAAATATTGATCAGAATCTGAATATTTCTAATAATAGCATATTCATTAATTGGTATATTAAGAAGATTTATATCCCCTCATGTAGAAGGTGTGATTTTTTTCTCTCCTTTTCCTGAGCAATCTTTCACAGAATGTAAAGCATTTAATCATAATGTTCATAAATCACCTATCACAATGCTTGATATTATTTTTTAAACACCCAAGTAAATGTCAACTCATTATTGTTAATGGCGGGAGTATCAACATGACTGAAATTCATAGGCTAGACCATTGAAACAAGAAATACTAGGTTTCTCAAAGAGTATTTGTTGGGGTTCTTAGTTTCAGACAACTGGATCTACTTTCTCTATGCATAAAAGGATTTATGACAATGAATTGCAGAGGTTATGTAATTTCATGGGTGAGGAATAAACAGGGAACCAACTTTGGATACTAGGAATTGCCTGGTTTGAGTCTATTTTAGTAGATACTTTTTCTCCCATTGACCACTTGTCACTTACAATGTTGGGTACTAGACAATATAACCTTTATATGTTACCCTAAAAATCTAATGTCATGTACAACTTGTTTCACGATCTTACACCGGTGACTTCTGCTTTAATTCTCATATGTGTTGTTTCCTTGTGGACGTCAAGTTGCATACAGATCCCACCCCCCTGCAAAGGAATCAGAAAAACTCTTTGTTGTTGTTATGTGTTTGTTTATTTTGATTTCAAAGCTCTATAGTACAAGAAGGAAACTATAAAAGGGTTCAGAGGATATTGACTGAGCCAGTGAGCATTATCTGCAGTACTTTCTGCTACATGCAGGTGAATGAGTATCACTGCCATGGAAAAGGACTGGCTTTTCTAAAATGGCCTCACAAAAGAGCATTTGTCGTTTGGGTTACTTTAATTAAACCCTAATATCTGACTTTTCTAGATGCAGAAATCTGATTTTGCAGTACAAGAGGAGATAAATCACCTTTCCTGACACAGAGTCACATTATCCACATTCATTAGACTGATGTATTAAAACCAGCTTGCAAGTTTATTAAGTTACAGTGATAAATTAAAAGATTACATAGAACAAAATATGCACCACATATTATCAATACATTCTTTCTTTGTTGTCAGATCATTGTGGGAAGCCATATCAAAATCTGAAGCATTTTGGCGTGGAATCAAACTAAGGAATACTTTATGCTAAATATTTAAAAAAAATTTTTTTTAATGTTTATTTATTTTTGAGAGAGAGACAGAGTGTGAGCAGGGAAGGAGCAGAAAAAGAGGGAGACACAGAATCTGAAGCAGGCTCCAGACTCTGAGCTGTCAGCACAGAGCCCGATGCGGGGCTCGAACTCACAAACCATGAGATCATATCCTGAGCTGAAGTAGGACGCTTATCGACTGAGCCACCTGGGCACCCCATGTCAAATATTTAATGCTTGCTAGACTAACATAACCCATTGTTTCTATTTGAAATTAGCCCATTGTTTCTATGTTGTCAATGGGGACAGAAATCTTAGAAGTTGATGACAATAGCCATTTCTGTTTTGGATAGTGTTTGAGTGGATGTTGCCGACAGATAACTAATCAAATTCCCATTTTTGATCATTTCAGTTTAAAAGTATTCTCCAGCCAAGAGCCTACCTATGTCTTTTAGGTGACCTTTCATTTTTATGTTTATCTTCGGAATTTAAGTTGGTTCTGAAAATGCAGTAGCAGTATTTTCTTTTATTTCCGTATTCTTGACAGTACCTCTTTACAACTCCCTAGAATTGTCCAATGAAACTGATTATTTAAGTCTTCCTCCTTGCTCCTTCATTACGAACCCTTCTTGCCCCAAAATAACTGACAGAAAAGTAATACATTAAGACAGTGTAGGGGGGTCCTGCACTGTCTATGGTGACATAGCAAGGTCCTGAAATCAGTTCCTCCCGCAGACACACCAAATCTACAGCTACATGGAGTGATTCCCTCTGAAAGAAATCTAGAAATGAGTTTAGCAACTCACATTTTACAAACAAGAAAATACCCACACTGAAATAAGTAGGAAAATCTGAGACAAACTCTCACCATAAACCCTACCCCTGGCATAGCAACATGAGATTGGGAAGGAATTTACAACTACTAGCATTTTCCTGAGTCATAAAGGATTTGGACCCAATATCTAGCCTCAACTTTAAAGACTTGCACTGAGGGATGGACACCCAAAACACCTAACTTTGAAAAATAATGGGTCTTATGTCCCTGAGACCCATCAACTATAGCAAACAAAGAAAGAGTTCTTAACAGGTTCATAAGAATTCACTGTGTCTGTGCCCCTACAACTCATCATGGAAAGAACAGGGAGAAATGCCCACCTCTTGGTCTTTCCTTGAAAGAGTCCTGTTTGCATACTTTAAAAGCTGCCTTAGGGTCAGGTCTCTAATTTAGCATATTTCTGGGGGCCGTACTGGAGACAAGGAAGCTAGCAGGTACCATCTCTGTGTTGTCTCTCTGGCCCACTTTACTTTACCAGTTTCTCTCTGGAAAGAACTTATGCACATATCTGGCACTTCAGATTTGCAGTTGTTGCCCAAGGAATGCACCCTTTTAATCTCCTGGCTCTGGTGGTCAGCAGAGCTTAAAGCTGTCAACTCCTACAGGACTGTAGCAAAGAAAGAAAGTTCTTAACTGGCCATCTCCACCCAGGAGTCAGTGAGAAGGAGCAGAGAGAAACACCCATCTCCAAGTCTTTCAGTGAAAGAGGTATATTTGCATACATTAAGGTTGCTTCCTGAGAGTCTGGCCTTCAGTCAGTCTGAATCTAGTTGCTGAGATCCTTCTCTTTGGGACAATGAAAGGTCTTGGCACACCCTCAACTACAGGAAGCACTAAGAATAAGGTAGGCTGTTTGTGGACAATTACAAAGATTTGAGAGACAGCCAAGAACTACGGCAAGATTAAATGATAAGATTCATCCTCCTACAAGAGGCCACTTCTTCAAGACTAGGAGAGGTGGCTGTTTAATTGAATACCTAGAAACTAACAAAGAGAGTCAAGAAAGTGGAGAGACAGAAGAATATGTTCCAAACTAAAGAACAAGATAAAACTCAGAAAAAGGAGAAATGGAGATAAGAGACTTATCTGATCAAGAGTTCAAAATAATGATCATAAAAGATGCTCACTTAGCTCAGGAGAAGAATGAATGAACAAGGGTAGAATTTTAAACAAAACTTAAGAAAGAACCAATAAAAGTCAGAGCTGAAGCATATAATAACTGCATTGAAATGTACCATAATGGGATTTAACAGCAGACTAGATGAAGGAGAAAAAGGGATCAGTGAACTTGAGGCCAGGGCAGTGGAAATCACCCAATCAAAAAAGCAAAAATGAAAAAAGAATGAAAAAGAGTAAACATAGCTTTAAGGATTTAAATTTTTTTTTTTTTAATGTTTTTTATTTATTTTTGGGACAGAGAGAGACAGAGCATGAACGGGGGAGGGGCAGAGAGAGAGGGAGACACAGAATCGGAAACAGGCTCCAGGCTCCGAGCCATCAGCCCAGAGCCTGACGCGGGGCTCGAACTCACGGACCGCGAGATCGTGACCTGGCTGAAGTCGGACGCTTAACCGACTGCGCCACCCAGGCGCCCCAACTTTAAGGATTTAAATGACACATTAAGTAGGCCGATGTTCGTGATTTAGGTATTCCAGAAGGAGAAGAGAGAGAGAAAGAGGAAGAAAACTTATTTGAAGAAGTAATGGCTAAAACCTTTCCTAACATAGGGAAGGAAACAGACACACAGATCCTTAAAGCCCATAGAGTTCTAATAAAGATGAACTCAAAGAGACTAGCACCAAGATACATTATAATTGAAGTGTCAAGAGGTGAGGACAAGAGAAAAGCAACTTGTTCATAAAAGGGAACCCCCATACTTATGAGCAGATTTCTCAGCAGAAACTTTGTGGGATACTAGGGAGTGTCAAGATACAGTCAATCTAACATATTCCACCTGACAAAAATGTCCTTCAGAATTGAAAGAGAAATAAACAGTTTTCCATACAAGCAAAAGCTAAAGGAGTTCATCACCACTAGACTGGCTTTATAAGAAATGTTAAAAAGAGTTATTTAAGCCTAAATGAAAGGGTACTAATTAGTAACAGGAAAACATATTAAAGTATAAATCTTACTTGTAAAAAATATCTAATGTTGTAAAAGATGGTGGGTTAATCACTTATAAAGCTTAGTATGAAGGGACCAAAAGACAAAAGTAGTAAAAATAACTGTAACTACAAAAATTTGTTAATGAATACACACGATCAAAAAGATATAAATTATGACATCAAAAACCTAGATTAGGTGAGGGAGATGTAAAATGTAGAGCATAGAATATATTCTAATGTAAACTGTTATCAACTTAAAATAGACTGTTATAAATTGTTTTATGTAAACCTCATGGTAACCACAAGCAAAAACCTATAGTAGATACACTAAAAATGAAGATAAAGGAATCTAAGCATACCACTACAGAAAACATCAAATCACAAAGGAAGAGAGTAAGAGAGGAAGATATTATAAAATATCCATAAAATAAGGAACAAAATGGCATTAGTAAATATAAACTGATCACTAATTTTTTTTTAATTTTTTTTTTTAACGTTTTTATTTATTTTTGAGACAGAGAAAGACAGAGCATGAACGGGGGAGGGTCAGAGAGAGGGAGACACAGAATCTGAAACAGGCTCCAGGCTCTGAGCTGTCAGCACAGAGCCCGACGCGGGGCTCGAACTCACAGACCGTGAGATCATGACCCAAGCCGAAGTCGGACTCTTAACCGACTGAGCCACCCAGGCGCCCCTAAACTGATCACTAATTACTTTAAATGTAGACAGATTAAATTCTCCAATCCAGAGACTTAGAGTGGCTAAAAGGATTTAAAAAATAAGACCCAACTAAATGCCACCCACCAGAGACTTTAGCTTTAAGGATAGACACAGACTGAAAGTGAAGGGGTAGAAGAAAATATCTCCTGCAAATGGAAACCAAAGGAAAGCTACAGTAGCTATACTTGTCAGACAAAATAGACTTTAATCTAAAAACTCTCATAATAGACAAAGAAGGTCATTATATAATGATAAAGTAGTCAACTCATCAAGAGGATATAACAATTGTAAATATTTATATACCCAACATCAGAGCAGCTAAGTAAATATAATATTTGCTTATGTTCTTTACGGATCTACCTTTTTTGCCCTCCAGTATAGGATGCAGTTCACAATCACATACAGCTTTTAATTATCATTTCTCTTTGTTTCTTTTTATCTGGAATAGTTGATCACCCTTTCTTTGCCTTATGACATTGACATTTTTGAATAGTGCAGGTCCCATGGCCTCTTTTAATTGGCTGTCCATTATTGTGTGTTTTTTCTGATGTCTCTCATCTTTAGATTCAGGTTATACATCAGCAGTTGGATTACTGCCAACAATTGAAATACTGTGTGTTCCTTATATTGGTTTCCATTGGTGTCCATGTTAATTTTGGTAACTTGGTCAGGTGATTGTCAGATATTTCCATTGTCTAGTTGTTGTCTTTTGTCTTGCAACTAAAATGCCATCTGTGGGAAGATACTTTGAGACTATGCAAATATTCTATTACTCATTAATCATGCCCACCCCTAGATTTAGCATTAGTGATAATTCTTGCCTGTTCCAATTTTTATTTTGATGGCTGCAAAATGATTATTTCTTACCCCACACACCCTCTACCTTTACCAGTTGGTAGTTGGCATTTTGCACTGAACAAGAGCTTTTTTGTCTTGCCTATCTGAGCTAGAGACTCACTTACTCCACTTTCTTTTTCCTTCAATACTATTTAATTAATGGTTTTCATTGTCTTATTGCACAAATTGTCATAGATTTGTACCCTTCAGGTTGGTTCCTGTATTCTTTTGATAAGGCCCCAGCATTTTTTAAGGCATTTTTTTTTAACTTTTTATCATAACAAGCTGATCCAGGCTCATCATATTCTTCCCTGCCCTTGACCTTGAAATCAGCCATTTTCCCAAGGATCCCTGGCTAATTTGAGTAGAGAATAACATTAAAAATCAAGATGTAGGTTCTTATGTATTTGGAATCAGTGTTTAAAAAGTTTTTTTTCTTTTTAAGTTCAGATATTTTTTCATTTTCCATTTTAAGTGAACGAAATATTATAATTTATTTAGTTTTATAATCAACTTACAGAAGGTTAGATTCTGCTTCTTACGAGTTTTCCCAAGATTCTGAAAATGAAAATAAGTTGTAAGAGTACTGGCTCCTATAGAATTACACTTAGGTAGTTAGGTATTAGCCAGAATTGTATGACAGCTTTTCTGTGCTCACCAAAGAAAGTTAATGTTTTTTGGAATTGGTCTAAAAAAACGGCACGGACAATGAGGTAGGATTTTTAAAAATAATATTAAAACTCAGATGATGTTACTTTTAGGTCATCATTAATGTTTTTCCCATTTTTTGTGTGAAGTTAACTATGTTCTTTTTTAAAAATGTGTTTTTCTTCTGTTACTGGATCATATCATCAGTTCAAAAATAGATCTTTTTAATTCTCATTTGGTCTGAATTACTTCAGACCAAATATACTATGACACATTATTTGGAAACCTGAAGAGGAGGAACTTAGGGACACATCATCCAAAGTATAATTGTGCAACTTTAAAAATGTTGGCTCTTATCTTTCCAAGATACAGTAATACTATCAGTAATCACAAGCAAAACCTTTTCATTAAACTTTTGAAAATGGGTTCCCAAAATTATTTGACTAAATATAATTGTAGATTTTTTTCAGGGATTAGTAAAATACAACAGATGTAAGGTTGCTTTATATTACTTCTCTAAAAAATGATAGACCTGTCTAAATTTTTTATTTAGTTGTATCATTTTAAAGTATTTTTAGTGTGTTGAAAAATGTGTTTATGAACCAATAATAATGATGCAGTTTACAGTAAAGACATTTGGTATGTCAGCAAATAAATTGTCATCAAAGAAAGGGAGGGGGAATGATTGAGGGTACACTGGAGAAGTAAGATGAGGAATAAAGAAGGAGTACATAGAAGGAATAGGATTTGTTTCTTCATCTCAATTGGCTTAACAATCTAGTGTGAGGCAAAACCAAAATTTAAATATAAAGATACTCCAAAGTACCTATGTTAAGCACTGATTCAATGATAGACTTAATAATTAAAGACAGGGCAGTGGAAATAAGTCTTACCGAGTTTCAAGGATTCAGTGGCCTTTCAGAAAACAAGAGCTAAGGAAAGCTTAGAGTAAAGGAAATGGAGCAGTCCAGGCAAAAAGCTTGGATATGAAAATGGATAGGAAAAAAGATTATAGTGTTTATGATACATTGAAGGGCTTATCATGTTCCAGGAACTATGCTAAAAGTTTTATAGCACTTTTATTCCATTTTATTTAATTCACATGTAGTTTATATTATTCTTACAAGAACAGCACTTGGTAAGTTTTAACGTTCCAATTTTATGGATGAGGCTAAAAGACTTACCCAGGGACATTAAAGTACTAAGTCAAAAAGCTTGAATCTGTCTGTCTCCAAAGACCAAATACCAATATCAAATACTAAAGCATCTATTACAAGGCTGCAAAAATTATATCAGTGTGTTATTGGTTCAAGAAGAATTGTCAAGAATAAGACCAGAACTGGTCTTATTATTTATTATCAATATATGACTATGGAAACATTCATTACAAATGAATGGAGTTTGTACATTTTAACAAGTGTTATTTAAATAGTTATTGAACTTTGTGAGAAAAAAATAAATTGAAATGCTCGTAGTAAAATACAATTCCAAATGATTGAGTAATTTATTTGGAAAAATGAAGTAATAAAAATGGATTTCTAAACTGATCTCTTGTTGGCAAAACTTGGAGCAGTGGGGGAAATCACATAAAACGTTCAATAGATTTATCTGAAGAATAGACTAGTCATTTTTTTCTTTTTTTCTCTTTTCCCTTTCCTGGTTATCAAGCTACTAAATTGTGCTTATTGTAGAAAATTTAGAACTTATTGGGAGAAAAGTAAGACAACAGAAAAAAAATTATAGTTTGATATATTTTGTTTCAATATTAAGGGTTTTTTAAAACTAAAACTCTATGTAGATCTAATTAATGTCTACACATTAATTGACCATATGGATGTAGTATACTTGATCCATCTCCTAATAGGCATTTAGTTCCCCTTTTGTCAATATCATGAATAACACTGTGATGAATATCTCTTTGGAATAATCTTGATTCCGCCAAGGAGGGTTTTGTCCGTGATTATCTATCTCACTGAATTAGAAATTACAAATAGAGAAAAGTGAGAAGTGGGTTTGCTAGTAATACAGTCAACATTATATTTGATAGTATTCTAGAGACTAATCCTCAGACCTCATTCAACAAAGAGAGTCTAGTGAAAAGTAGCGTAAGTAACAATTCAGACAATGATCAAAATTGAGGGACATACATCCTGAGTTTCTAATGTTTGTTTGATAATTTGCAGCATATGCAATTATCCACATAGGATTCTTGATATAATAGGAATGGTGGAGATTATGCCTTTTGTGAAAGGGTCCTATCTCCATCCTCTCCCCCTTTTAAAATGAGAACTGCTTAATGGACAGAATGCTGAATCTTAACAGTCTCCTTGACATCCATCACAGATACATTCTGTAGGGAAAACATTTCACTTAATTAGGTATGATTGATTGGTATTATATGCTTAAAATAGTATGAGACATTAAAACAACAGGAGAAGCTTTTGAGAACAGGCTCCTAAAGTCCTTCAACATTAAATCCCTTTTCTTAAATTTTGACAGTTTTACACTAGGAAAGGCTGCAGCAAGAACTGTTATTGCTATTTCAGTTTAACATAAGGATTATTACATGCAAATATACTTAATGGAAAATAGTGTGAACGTCTTTCCAGATTTACAGTTTAACTTTTTGTATGTCATCTGTTCTAAACAGTTTCTTTAAACTAGCACCTATTTCTTTTAAAAGTTGTGTATGAGTACAAGACATTGGAAAGAGAAAACTAGCCCAAGAATTATAAGACTTGACTTATTAATTCTCATTATACCTTTAATGAGCTGTATGATCCTGGCAAGTAATTTCATGTCTCTGGGCATGAGATTGCTTGTTTGTAAAATAAAGTAGATACCTTCTAGTACTATAGTGTTTTTATTATTCTATCATATTAATAACTACATCTGATTTTATTTTATTTTTATATTAAATTTTTTTAAATGTTTATTTATTTTTGAGAGACAGAGTGCAAGTGGGGGAGAGGCAGAAAGAGAGGGAGACACAGAATCTGAAGCAGGCTTCAGGCTATGAGCTGTCAGCACAGAGCCTGATGCAGGGCTTGAACCGATGAACTGTGAGATCATGACCTGAGCCGAAGTCAGATGCTTAACTGACTAAGCCACCCAAGCGCTCCAGGCACATCTGATTTTAAAGATACATTTTAATTTTTCTCATAGTAGATACAAAGTTTCTACCCAAATTATCCACAGGATACTATTCTTAGTCATCTGAATAAGGCATACTTTTTAGACCACTATGTTGAATATAACCATATGTCCTATATCTTTATGGAATGTTTCAGTATGCCATGTTACATGATCATTAAGGTTTCAACATGTGTTCTTTGAGAAAATAAAGCTGAAATCTTGAGTCTTTGTGCTCAGCATATAAACTTCTAAATTAGGGATTCCAGGGAAGTACATTTTATTTAACCTATGAGATTGTAAGCTTAATTTCTATGATCATATAACTCACCAAATAATATTAATATAATTTTTCATTTAAAAATGATATTTTATCATTTCTAATCTTTTTCGTCCATTTTCACATAGTGGGAAAGGACTTTGAAAGGAACCCTTGACTTTGGTGGTTCACAAAATAATTTTCTTGAGTTTATGAGAACGTAATTTTGAGTTGGTTAACCTATTAGAAAGGAAACAAACAAGAAGCTTATCTGTAGTTTCCCCACTTCATACAGAAGTTTGTACTCATTATTTCATTTTCTTCAGAGATAAGGTTTACCGTAATAGTATTTCTCATAATGTTGATGTTTTAAGTCAGTCCTAGATGTTCTTAGTCATTTTATAAGATACACCAGAGAATTCTTGAGTACTCTCTAACAGTTGATTTGAGTTAATTATGTCTTGGGGATAAAAGATGAACATATTTCAGTGCCAGCGACCATATTCTTCAGTTTATGATGATTAATTTATTAACTGTGATTTATTCACTGTATATTAACTGGAGGGTAAAAGGTGTTTTAAAGAAGATATGCAATAAGAATTACTGAAATAAAAGATGCCAAAAAGTAAAACTTCAATAAATTATCATTCTCATGTTTCTTATATTAAAAAGTATATTATAAATTATGTTACCAACTAATAGTGTGAACATAGGAAATGAATTTTAGTTAAGTATGCCTAGCTTAAAAATTTAGTGGTTAGCTCATATTTTTAAAGGTTATATAAGAACTAAAATTAGGAAAATGAAATAGGCAGGATAGATAAATACTACAATTCAAGCTGGTATGTACATAGTATACTGCCTTTTTTTTTTTTTAACATTTATTTATTATTGAGAGAGAGAAAGCATGAGCATGGGAGGGGCAGACACAGAATCTGAAGCAAGCTCCAGGCTCTGAGCTGTCAGCACAGAGCCCGACACGGAGCTTGAACTCACAAACTGAGAGATCATGACCTGAGCCGAAGTCAGACGCTTAATCGACTGAGCTGCCCAGGCACCCCAGTATACTGCCTTTTTCTAAGGCGTTTTCTTTGGATGCTTTGACTTGTCTCTTTGTTGGATTTCTTCTTTTCCCTTTCCCTTTCCCTCTGACTGTCCTATTTATTAAGTTCCAGCTCACTATTGTGGACCTCACTGATTTCCCTTCTCAGAGTTTCTCAACACTGTAAATATGAACTTCAAAATGTTACAGTATTGTTTTGCACTTATTACTGTTATTTCACCTGTGTTGGTTTTAGCACTTAAGCTAGATTATAAATTTCCTGACACAAAGAACTGCACCTTATCCTTCTGTGACACATGCTATGTGTCCAGCCACTTAGTAAGTGTTTAATAAATAAACACATACAGATACATTACTATTTACTTTTTAAAACTTTAAACTTTTTGTTATAAAGATAATGCAAGAGTAAACATTTTAGCAAATTATTTTTCTCTGGATATGCACATATGTTTATATGGTATGTGAAAACCGTAATCCCACGACCCAGAGACAAATGCTAAGACAAATGCTAGTCTTTTGGTATATAACCTTCCAGGCCTTTTCTCCTCCATATCAAAATATAAACGTATTTAACACAAAATACGCACACACACACACACACAAACACACTGTATACTACTTTTTTAAAGTTTATTTATTTTGAGAGAGAGAGGGTGAGAGTGAGCAGGGGAGAGAAAGAGAGAGAGGGAGGGAGGGAGGGAGGGAGGGAGAGAGAGAGAGAGAGAGAGAGAGAGAGAGAGAGAGAGAGAGAATGAGTGAGAGAATCCCAAGTAGGCTCTGCACTGTCATTGCAGAACCAGTTGTTGGTCTTGATCTAATGAACTGTAAGATCATGACCAGTGCCGAAATCAAGAGTTGGATGCTTAACTGACTGAGCCACCTAGGTGCTCCTCCTTTTATCCTTTTTTAAACAGAATATTGAAAGAAATACTGTAGGAAGAGTTTTAGTGTGAAATACTATTGTTGAAAATGAGCTTTGCACATTTTGGATATTGGATACAAGTCTTTTCAAGGTAGAAGAGACAGGAATCAAGCATCAAGAGTGCACAAAGATGAGGCTGACATATTCAACCTGAGTGAAAAGATGAACTTCCTAAATATTTTGCATATGGAGTCATCCCATAAAATCAGTAATCTAATAATTTTTAGCATTTTTGTCTCAGGATACATTTAAAAAGCAATAGTGCTTTTGGGGAAGATTGATATGGTAAGTACTAATTTATCCCATGTTATTGAAACACAGAGACTGTGACCTACATAGAATGTAAATTACATAGAAGCTGGGAATCCCACTGGCACATGTAGTCCATGGTAAAAATAAGTAGGAAAAAAATCTATAAGTGGGCAAGTTGTAGCATGTGCTTATGGTGTGTATAAGAGATAAGGTGACCCTGCAAGTCATTGTGAGACAATTCAGTAAACTTAGTGTTTAAGATAAATTTGTATCTTTAATGGCATCTACTAGAATTAGGAATAATCTTAGGTTAGAAAAAGGCTTGCAAGTACTGTTCAGTGAGATAAAATATGTGAAAATGTTTTCTACTATAAAATATAAAATTTCAAAGCATTATTATAACATCTGTTACATTCATAGCCTATGTTTTAAATTTCCTGCTTATTTTTAGGTTTCTCACATCTTTTCAGCATGTGAAATACGTAATTGTTACACAAAAGATATTCTAGCTGCCGTAATGAATAAACAGTATTCCCTTAAATGATAAATTATTTATAGAAAAATTTTACCAAAACCACCACATTACTGTCTCTTGGAACAAACCTTATTTTAACCAGCAGTGTTGGGGTTTAAATTTTTTTAGTACTACATTTTTAGTACTACATTTTGCTTTGAAAAGAGGAGTATGAATTTTGTCTAAACTTGTGACATTATATTCTCTTTTTTTTTGTAGAAACATTGTTTATTAATTATAATGAAGTATTTTAATAAGAATTTTGATATTTAATTCATAATTTGACTTAATAAAACAATTAAGCAATAAATATTAAAAATAATTCCAGTCTTCCAACAGAGATTTGGAGAATTCAGTATTTTAAAAGGATGATGAAAGCTAAATTTAAGGAACACACACACACACACACACACACACACACACACACAACAGTCTTTGAAATTAAGCATGAAAACCTGGTGTATTATTATAGTATAAAATCACTAAGAGGGGGGGCGCCTGGGTGGCGCAGTCGGTTAAGCGTCCGACTTCAGCCAGGTCACGATCTCGCGGTCCGTGAGTTCAAGCCCCGCATCAGGCTCTGGGCTGATGGCTCGGAGCCTGGAGCCTGTTTCCGATTCTGTCTCCCTCTCTCTCTGCCCCTCCCCCATTCATGCTCTGTCTCTCTCTGTCCCAAAAATAAATAAAAAATGTTGAAAAAAAAATTAAAAAAAAAAATCACTAAGAGGGATAGTATATCAGTGTATTATAGTAAACTCAAAGTTATGATCATAAGTAGTAGAGTTTCATCATATTTTATTTCCTTGGGATTCATCTTTTATTAAAAAATATTATAAGGAGTAAAGTTTGTGTATAATTTCACTTTTGGGTTTTGGGTTTTTGTTGTTTTTATTCTAAAGTATATCTTAATGATGACATAAGATATACTAGATATATATTCTCAGGTAAATATTGCCAGGTAATCTATAAGCAAAAAGTATAACCAAACTAAAATTAGAATTTGGTGCTTATTTACTTCAACCAGAAATCAGAAAGTCTTAATATATTGCAAAATCTCTGATTAAAAAGATAAAATTATTATGTAATATGGATGCTAATTGCCCTTAGTATTTTGCATTACTTTTTTTTTGACATTTTTTTTATTTTATTTTTCAATATATGAAGTTTATTGTCAAATTGATTTCCATACAACACCCAGTGCTCATCCCAAAAGGTGCCCTCCTCAATACCCTGCATTACTTTTTGAGTTGAGATCTAATTACCATGCCATAAAATCCATCCTTTTAAAGTGTGCAATTTAGTCTTTTTAGTATATTAAAAAAAAAATTTTTTTAACCATAGTACTGCATTTTGTTTTGAAAAGTGGAGTATGAATTTTTTCTAAACTTGTGACATTGTATGCTTATAGGAGAGCTGTTAGAATTAAGAATAACAACATCTTATGATTTATAATACAGTTATGAAGTAAAAGCCAACCTCTGTAATAAAAAGTGATATAAATAAAAATGGAATTGTTTTTACTTAATACAGATTTACACTATACTGGCGCTTTTTTTCTTTTTTGTTAATAACTATTCCATTTAGTGAATGTTTAAAGAATAGCTTTAAGAAAAGACCAATGCATTCTATTTTGTGTTATGGTCAAAGTAGGTTAATGGTTATTTATTTGAAATGGTTATCTACTTAGTCAAGCTGACTTCTAATGGTACTCTAGGGCATTTATCACAATCTCATAAAATGGATAGCTTTATCTTTTTGAGGAATTTTAGTCGTTCTTTTGTCATTTCAAATTTGTTAGTAATCCATGAAGAATATGATTCATTATGTGTGGAAATATTTGGTAAATTCATATTCATCACATTTTTATTATTTCTAAGGATTTTAGAAACCAGCCAACCTTTTAGCTTTTGCTTTATAACAGATGAAAATCTTTCAAGAGCATAGGGACCTTATGACACATATAAAAAGTAAACAGATAGTTCCCTTTGGATACGTGCATTCCATAGACATCTAATACTTGATTATATTTCACTGTACTAGAAAATATACGAGCTCCAGCGGAGATAGAAAATATAGTTTTTGGCCTCTATAAGTGAGGGGGGCAGGGGAGAGACTTTCCTTGGTGAACTAGCCAGAAAGTTATTCCAAGAAAATTCATTCCTGCATGTATGCAGTGAACAAAAATTAATAAAGTATCAACCATGTGCCCAGCTCTTGTTTTAGGAACTGGAAAATTATTAGTGAACAAGACAGAAATCCTGGGCTTCATTAAGCATATTTTAGTGGAGGAGACAGACAAACAAAAAACAAGATAAGCGTGGGGCCCCTGAGTGGCTCAGTCGGTTAAGCATCCAACTTTGGCTCAGGTCATGATCTCACAGTTTGTGAGTTCAAGCCCCACTTCGGGCTCAGAGCCTGGAGCCTACTTAGGATTCTGTGTCTCCCTCTCTCTCTGCCCGTTCCCCACTCGCACTCGCACTCTCTCTCAAAAATAAACATTAAAAAAATTAAAAAAAAAAAACAAGATAAGTGAAATAGGTTAATATGTTGGATGGTAACAAGTGCCAAGGAGAAAAATAAAGCAAGGAAAGGAAATAGAGAATGTTAGTGAATTGGGATTTTAATTAGGGTGCCAACAAAGGCTTAACAGATGAGAAGTCACTTGAACGAAGACCTAATGGAGATGAGGGAATTCATCATTAGAGTATCTGTGGGAAGAGTATTTCAGGAAAAGGAATAACAGACAGTGCTTAAGAGCCTTAGTTGGGAGCATGCCCAGCATGTTTGAAGAGCAACAAGGAAGCAAACTGGGGCTAAGGAGGAATAGGAGAGACTGAAGGAGATTGTTAAAATAATCCAGACAAGCAATGATGGTGGCTCATAATACTGTGGTAGGAGTGGAGGTGGTGAGCATTCAGGATTTGCTGACAGTTTGGATATGGGGCATGAAGGGAGAGGAATCCAGAGTTTTGATCTGCCAAATGGACAGGTAGGATTTCCATTAACTGAGACTCAATACTGTAGGAGGAATGGAGTTTGAGGAGAAAGATTGGAGCTATGGTTTGGACATGTTTAAGATACCTGTTAGTCATCTAAGTGGACAGGTCAAGCAGGCAATTGGATTTGGCATTTTGGGGAGAGGTTGGTGGGAGAAATGAGTTGGAGGATGTGTGATATATTGGTGAACTGTGCTGAGAATTAAAAGAAAAATAAGTAAAGGAAAGGCTTCAGGAAGGAAGACAGATTTTTGAGCTGCAAATTTGATTAATGGGAAAGAAAGAACAATCTAGTTAGGGAAAATGTCCTGGCATCTTAGAATATCATCTAGAAATCAATCTGAATGCTTTACTACCTTGTCTTTTTTTTAATTTTATTTATAAGTTTTATAGTGCATCATATAGTATAATGGAACAGTAGGTGCACAGGAAATACTTGTTGACACTTAATGGGAACAAAAGTTTTCAAAGTTTATTTCATTAACCAGTATTTTTAGTCATTGTAATGTAGGGTATTTTTTTTATTATAGATGTTTTTATTGTGCTAAAATGTACATGACATAGATTTGCCATTTTAACCATTATTAAGTGTACATTTCCATGGCAGTAAGTACATTCTGAAAATTAGTTTTGTGTAGAAAGATTATTTTCTCTTCTCAAAAAAATCAACATTGTTGCTTATGAGCAGAAGGAATTTAGAGCTGATTGGGTTTCACTTCTAAGAGCACTGAGCATTCTGTAAGCCTTAGAATCCTAAATGAGCATCACTTTTGTTTGAAAGATTGGTACAAGTAGAAAAACAAGAATGAAAATTAGTGCCTTCTAAAATAGATCTTTTCTTAAAAACTGAGTCTCCATTTAAGTGAGTATCATTTTTAGTTGTTTGGGTCACTATCTAAAATAATGTTAATGTGTCTTCTTTACCTTTGATTCCCGATCTCACATAAAAACCAAATGCTCACATAAAGTTGTGGTATATATCTGGAGCATAAGGAGCTTTTCAAAATTGAAATAAGCATGGCTTTCTTTATAATTTCTTTGTCTACTTACTTGCTTCTTAGATTCCTGTCAAAGTATGTATCTTTATTTTTAGTTTGAGTTTTGTAAATTATATTATAAATTATATTTTATAAATAATTTTAGATTTTGTAAATTACATGAAAATGTGTGATATGTCTATCTTTTGTGAATTATAAATCTAGAAATTCTGTCTGTTCATTTCAGTGCATCTTTTTCTAGGGAACAAAGAAGGAAGAGATTGAAGGTGAAGTGGAAGGGTCTGGTTTAATTCAGCCCGCAGAAGTATTTGCTCCCAAAAGCCTGGTGTTGGTATCCAGATTAGATTATCCAGAAATTTTTAGGGTAAAGAACTCATAGTTGTCATTATTGATTTATATTATTGTGTGAATCTGCTTTGAGTGAATCATGGTAACAAGATTTTGTATTTAAAATATCTTTGAATTGATTTAGAGGTTCGTCAATAAAATAAATGTAGTGTCAATAGAAAAAAATGTATTCATGTTGGATGAAATACATACCTAGATTAATGTAACTATTTAAACTTATAAGGATGTAGTGTTTGTTTTTAAATAGATCCCATGGCTACTGACTTCAAAATTTATGAATCTAAAAGAAATCATTTGATTGCCTGTAGCAAATTTAAAATGTATTAGCAGTATAACAACTTTGTGTTTTTATTTACCTTCTTTTGAGGAGACCAGGCTCAGTAAATAGATTGAATATCTAAATCTCAAATAGTTTTGGTCTCCAACATAGCTTTAAAATATTGTTTACTTCCAGATATTGTCTCTTTGACACACTCAGAATTTTTAAATGCAAAAAAATTTTTTTATACATTTAAGCTTTGAAAGAAGAGGGCTTACTTTTCTTATTTCAGTTGCTACCTTTAGTAATAGTAATGTTGATTATTGTCCGAAATCACAGATGTCTTTGGAAAATATAAAAAATATACCTTAAAATTTCTGCGGCGTCTGGGTGGCTCAGTTAAATGTCCGACTTTGGCTCAGGTATGATTTCACGGTTCGTGAGTTCGAGCCCCACGCCGGGTACTGTGCTGATAGCTCAGGGCCTCAAGCCTGCTTTGGATTCTGTGTGTGTCTCTCTCTGTTTCTCCCCTACTCGCACGGTCTCTCTCAGAAATAAATAAAGGTTTTTAAAAATTTTTAAATATACCTTAAAATTTCTGAAGGACTTGGGAAATTAATACATAATTTCTGGAAAACTTTTCCATATTCTTGAGATTATATATATTCTAGAAGAATTAACTTAGTGTCAAGATTCCAATGACAATGGATAACTTCTAACAAATACTAATTTTTCTTTTTTTTTTTTTAATGTTTATTTTTGGGAAAGAGAGAGACAAATACAGAGTACAAGTAGGGGAGGGACAGAGAGAGAGTCACAGATTCTGAAGCAGGCTCCAGGCTCTGAGCTGTCAGCACAGAGTTCGATGCGGGGCTCAAACTCATGGACCACAATAATGACCTGAGCTGAAGTTGGACGCTTAACCGACCAAACCACCCAGGCATCCCTACTAATTTTTCTTAGTCACAAATTTTAATAAACTGAAAGATTCATAAAGATTGCATTTTATCTTCCATTTTACCACCTACCTTCTTCTGAGTTTACAGTGTTAATTATATCTTGTCTCTATTTTGCTAACCTCTGATAATTTACAAAATTTTTTTCTGTAGAACAAACATTCTGAATTTATAAGAATCACAAAGCAATAACATTTTGAAATTTTTATCTTGAAGTTTGACTTTTTGCAAAGTAGGCTGAGACCACAACAGTTTTAAGCCCTACAAATTTGCTAGAGTGTTTATCTCAGCACAAACACCTGTTTTACAAATTATGGTTCTGCTTTTTATAAACTCATCGCAAAAGCTCATTTAGAGCTTCTGGTCAAGGAGGAAAATTTAATAAACTTAATAACATTTGCTGCTTAAAACTTATTCCATGGTCACTGTGGAATATACTTTACTGGCTTCAAAAAGAAATTTCCTTAAGAGCAGATGTCACAGCAATTTATTTTTTAATGCTTATTTTTTCCATGAAAAAGTAATCTCTTCTTTCATCTTCTCTTTGTAGGCTTGCCTAGGTTTGATCTACACTGTATATGTGGATAGTTTGAATGTCTCCTTGGAAAGTCTCATTGCAAACCTGTGTGCGTGCCTTGTCCCAGCAGCTGGAGGGTCTCAGGTAAATAGAATAAAAAGGGAGATGAAGAGGGCCTGTTCCTCTTCTCCTCTGCTCCAGTTAATTTAATTTTTGAAGAAAAGAAAAAAATGGAATTCCTTAAATATTTTCATTTTAAAGAAGATCTTAGTTAAGCATTGTCCCTATGGTCTGCCTTCTAGAGACCCAAGATTCCATTCTCTTCTTAGGTCATAAGGTTAGTTTTAACACAGGGCTCACCTTTCACATAGCATAATTAGAAGTCATATTTTGTGTAACTTGAACTCTAGTTTACATTTTCTTGGAAATATTCGTTTTTAAGCTGAACATTTAAAATGTCTCCTTTCTACCTTTATTACTCCTCTATACAGCTATGGCTCATTTCATTAACTTATATCAAAATGTTTTTTAGTGATAAAAATTAGAAAAACTCTAAACTACCTTTAGAAATATTAATGTTGATGACCATCCAAAATCACAGATCTTTTCCAGAAAGTATAAGCTATCCCTTAAAATTTCCCAAAGTTTTTGTCATATTTGAGCCTCATATGAGGACATTAAATTCTTTTACCGACATAAAACTTTCTCAGAGTAGTCATCTTGTTTGTCTTAAGATTTTAATTTTCATCTCTGCAGTCGAAAAATAAGAACCTGAGCTTTTATGTCTCAATGTTTCCAGGGCACCGTAGTTAAAAAAAAAAAAAAAAAAAAGACTTCCTTCACTTATTTTGCTTATTCTTGTGTAATGTTGTGGAAGGGGACAGCCCTCTAAAAATTACATTGTTTATCCTCCTCAGTCTGACAGAGATGATACTTGCTATGAAACTGATATTTTTTTTCCTTGCCCTTTGTCTTTTTTCTAATACGAAATTTATTATCAAATTTGTTTCCATACAACACCCAGTGCTCATCCCAACAGGTGCCCTCCTCGATGCTCATCACCCACTTTCCTCTCTCTCCCACCCCCCCCATCAACCCTCAGTTCTTTCTCTTTTAACTCTTTTGTCTTACCTGGTGTCCTGTTACTCTTAAGTTTTTATCCTCTTGTCTTCCTCCTATTCCCTCCTCCCTCATTCTTCTTCCCTTACTACAAAGGCAGAATACAAGATGTAAGTTTGGTTACAAATGAACCTAAACTTTAAAGCTGTGGAATTATTTTATGGAACTTTCTCACGGATTTATTTTGACTTTATTATGTTAATTTATTTTTTAACTTAAAAAACTTTTTATTGTGGCTGCTAGAAGTTTTAAAATATTATGTATGTGGTTCATGTTACATATTTTTTGTTTTCCAAGTTTTATTGACATATAATTGGCATAAAAATGTTGACTTTAATATTTTCTTATTTTTTAGTTAAGTATGATTGTCACTAATTTTTGTTTCTCCATTGTTATTAAATTTTCAGCTTTCTTTTTTTTTTTTTTAAATTTTTTTTTCAACGTTTTTTATTTATTTTTGGGACAGAGAGAGACAGAGCATGAACGGGGGAGGGGCAGAGAGAGAGGGAGACACAGAATCAGAAACAGGCTCCAGGCTCCGAGCCATCGGCCCAGAGCCTGACGCGGGGCTCGAACTCACGGACCGCGAGATCGTGACCTGGCTGAAGTCGGACGCTTAACCGACTGCGCCACCCAGGCGCCCCTTAAATTTTCAGCTTTCTAATTATTGAATTTTCTCATACCATATTCATTTGGGCACAATGTAATTTGAATATTTTTGGTTTCATCATTACTCTTGCATCTATTAATTGGATCTTATAGGCTCATCATTACTCTAAATTTGGACTTCAAAAAAAAGTTGGTTTTTTTACATTTTTTATTTATTTATTTTATTAAAATTTTTTTTTAATGTTTATTCATTTTTGAGAGACAGAGAGAGACAGAGCACAAGTGGGGGAGGGGCAGAGTGTCAGCACAGAGCCCGATGCGGGGCTCGAACTCAGGAACTGTGAGATCATGACCTGAGCCGAAGTCAGGCACTCAACCAACTGAGCCACCCAGGTGTCCCATATTTTTTATTTTTGAGAGAGATAGAGAGAGACAGAGCACAAGTGGGGGAGGGGCAGAGAGAGAGTGAGACACAGAATCCGAAGCAGGCTCCAGGCCCCGAGCTGTCAGCACAGAGCCCGATGCGTGGCCTGAACCCATGGACCCATGAGATCATGACCTGAGCCAAAGTTAGATGCTTAACCGACTGAGCCACCCAGGCACCCCCCCAAAAAGTTTTTTTTTTTATTTTATTTTGAGAGAGAGATAGAGAGCAAGTGGAGAAGGGACAGAGAGAGAGGGAGATAGAATCCCAAGCAGGCTCTGCACTGCTAGCACAGAGCCCCATATAGGCCTCAAACTCACAAACCTCGAGATCATGACCTGAGCCGAGGTTGAGAGTCAGATGCTTAACAAAACTGAGCCACCCAGGCTTCCCCCCAAAAAACATTTTTTTAAACAAATTTGAACTTTCAAAGGATTTTTTTTTTTGTTTTAAGAAAATGAGAGAAATCATTTATGTTTGTGTATGTGTGTTTTTCACCCATTCTGCAGAAGCTGTTCTCCTTGGGTGCGGGAGACAGACAGCTGATCCAGACTCCTTTGCATGACAGTCTTCCTGTCACAGGCACTAGTGTGGCTCTCCTGTTCCAGCAGTTGGGTATGTCTTTTCTCCCATTGTCAGTGTCCTCTTGTAGAAGCCTATGAAAAAAAGATTTATCTGAAACTCATGTCACCTGACATAAATCAAGAGAATAAAAAGCTAATGATTAAATACCTGATGTATAAAATATATAATTATATGGGTCCTAATCTTAAATGGTATTCATTCTTTACTTTCTTTTTTTTTTTTTTAAGTTTTAACCCTGGCCTCTTTTGCTCTGGAGTCAATTCGACTTTTAGAAAATAGGCAGATTTTCTTTATGCTTTCAAAAATGAATAGATAGTATAGTTTGCTTTTCCTTAGATGAATTAGTTTCGTAGAATCCTTGTCAGATGGAACTAAAAGTCCCATTATTCTAATCTATCACCTGGATCAGGACTTTATCTTCAATTTTCTAGCAATGGCAAGGCTGAAGAATTGTGGGGAGGACATCAGAAAAAGTACCCTCTATCCATTGGATACCTTTTACTTCATTTAGGGAGTAGTATAAAAATTTTTTTCAAAATTTTTTTCTTTTTTTTTTTTAATGTTCATTATTTATTTTTGAGAGAGAGAGAGAGACAGACGGACAGACAGACAGAGCATGAGCAGGGGAGGGGCAGAAAGAGAGGGAGTCACAGAATCCGAAGCAGGCTCCAGGCTCCAAGCTGTCAGCATAGAGCCTGATGGGGGCTTGAACTCATGAACCGCAAGATCATGACCTGAGCAGAAGTCAGACATTTAACCAGCTGAGCCACTCAGATGTCCTAATTTTTTTTTTCCAAAAATTCATTTAAATTCTAGTTAGTTGACATATAGTGTAGTATTGTTTTCAAGAGTAGAATTTAGTGATTCATCACTTACATACAACACCCAGTGCTCAACACAAGTGCCTACCTTAATGCCTATCACTCATCTAGCCCATCCCCCACCCCCCTCCCTCCATCAACCCTCAGTTTGTTCTCTATCATTAAGTCTCTTAATGATAGAGTCTCTTATGATTTGGGATGCCTGGGTGGCTCAGTTGATTGGGCGTCCAACTCAGGTCATGATCTCAGCTCGTGAGTTTGAGCCCTGCGTTTGGCTCTGTGTGGACAGCTTGGAGCCTGGAGCCTGCTTCAGATTCTTTCTCCCTCTCTCTCTGCCCCTTACCTGCTTATGCTCTGTCTCTTTCTCAAAAATAAATAAACATTAAATTTTTTTTTTTAAATAGAGTCTCTTATGGTTTGTTTCCCTCTCTTTTTCCCCCCTTTCCATATATTCGTTTCTTAAATTGCACACATGAGAGAAATCTCATGGCATTTGTCTTTCTCTGACTTATTTTGCTTAGCATAATACTCTCTAGCTCTAGCCATGTCATTGCAAAAGGCAAGATTTCATTCCTTTAGATGACTGAGTAGTAGTCCATTGTGTATATATATCACCTCTTCTTTATCCATTCATTAGTCATTGGACACTTGGGCTCTTTCCATAGTTTGGATATTATTAATAATGCTGCTATAAACATTGGGATACATGTACCCCTTCATATCTGTATATTTGTGTCCTTTGGGTAAATACCTAGTAATGCAATTGCTGGATTGTAGGGTAGTTCTATTTTTCACTTTTGAGGAATCTGCATACTCTTTTCCAGAGTGGCTGCACCAGTTTGCATTCCCACCAACAGTGCAAGAGGGTTCCCCTTTCTCTGCATTCTTGCTAACACTATATTGTTAATTTTAGCCATTCTGACAGGTGTGAGATGGTATCTCATTGTGATTTTGATTTGTATTTCCCTGATGATGAGTGATGTTGAGTATCTTTTCATATGTCTGTTAGTCATCTGGATGTCTTCTTTGGAAAAATGTGCCTTCATGTCTTCTGCCCATTTTTTAAGTGCATTATTTGGGGTTTTTTTGGATGTTGAGTTTGATAAGTTCCTTATAGATTTTGGATACTAACACTTTATCAGATATGCCATTTGCAAGTATCTTATCCTGTTCCATAGGCTGCATTTTGGTTTTGTTGATTGGTTCCCTCCCTGTGCAGAAGCTTTTTGTCTTGATGAAGTCCCAATAGTTCATTTTTGCTTTTGTTTCCCTTACCTCCGGCAACATATCTAGCAACAAGTTGCTCTGGACCAGGCCAAAGAGGTTGTTACCTGTTTTCTTCTCTAGGATTTTGATAGTTTCCTGTCTCACATTTAGGTCTTTGATCCATTTTGAATTTATTTTTGTGTATGGTGTAAGAAAGTGGTCCAGTTTCATTTTTCTCTTGCTGTCCAGTTTTCCCAGCATGATTTGTTGAAGAGACTGTCTTTTTCCTACTGGATATTCTTTTTTTATTATTATTCTCAAGTTAGTTAACATACAGTTCAGTCTTGTTTTCAGGAGTAGAACCCAGTGATTCATCTCTTACACATGACACCCAGTGCTCATCCCAAAAAGTGCCCCCTTTAGTGTCTGTCACCCATTTAACCCCCGCCCCCACCATCAACCCTCAGTTTGTTCTCCGTATTTAAGAGTCTCTTCTTTCCTGCTTCATTGAAGATTAGTTGACCATATAGTTGTAGATAGAAATAGTATAACTTTTTTTTTTTTTTTTTTTAATTTTTTTTCAACGTTTTTTATTTATTTTTGGGAGAGAGAGACAGAGCATGAACGGGGGAGGGGCAGAGAGAGAGGGAGACACAGAATCGGAAACAGGCTCCAGGCTCCGAGCCATCAGCCCAGAGCCTGACGCGGGGCTCGAACTCACAGACCGCGAGATCGTGACCTGGCTGAAGTCGGACGCTTAACCGACTGCGCCACCCAGGCGCCCCAGAAATAGTATAACTTTAAAGTGAGTATGCTTCTGATCACGGCTGCCTGAGATTCCTGTTTACCTCTTACTTGTCCTTTATATGTGCCTACATATGAGTGTCCCATTCTCCTTGATTCAGTCTTTGTCAGGGTTCTTCATCTGTCTTTGGGTCTTTTTTTAGTTACACTGGAACCTTCCCTTCCTTAGGGCTCATATTCTGCATCCCCATGGAATTATTCCTTATACAAAACTCCTGCCCTCTTGTTTCCTTTCTATATCATGCTGAATTTTGCTGCTTGCTCAGCTCTATAATTTATCCCTTCTTTTTCATTAATGGTCCCATCCTTATTCTTCTGTTGTGACTTCAATTGTCAAATTTAGAAAGCCTCAGAAGAAATTAATGTAAATATATGCGGAGTTTTATAGTATCCTAATAAAGATGAATGGTGATACCAATCCCCAAGTAGTAGTTTTTCCCCCTTTACATCTATTTCCTTTCAGAAGTTCAAACACTAAAAAATCACCTATCCCTTTTTCTCTCCCCTCTGAAAGATTCTACTCAGTCATTTCGGTGAAGTCCTAATTTAATTAAACTTTTTTTTTTTTTAAGTGTATGAAATAGATAATCTCTCACTGGTGGCACTTACTTCTCTAAAGAATATCTTATTTATTAAATCCTCCTGCCATATACTTTTAGAAAATATTTTAGGAGCTTCATGGACTACCTGCAGCCTGTCCATGGTCCCTCCTAACCATTGACTTAGTTGATTTTAGCCAAACACTATTCCTGTGACTTTTTTACTTTTAGAAGAGGCTGTATACCTCTAACGGGTCAATCAAAGCAAAGATTTACCATGAAAAGGAATAGAAAAATAATGACACAAATATAATAATATCACATTCCCAAATGCTGCCTTTTATCTTAATGAGTGCCTTACAAGCCTCGCACGTTTTTGAGTTTTTACAATGATTTGATGAGGGGAGGAGAGGGATGTTACTGACATTCAGTGCCCATGACCAGGGATATTAAACATCCCTCATGCATGATGTATGTGCACCAGAAGAGTTTTTACTTCAAAAACACTGGTAGCACTCCCACTGAGAAAAACTACAATAAAGTATAAATTTATAAAACCTGTATCTCTCTTCAGGTAACGGTGGTCTGTGTAACTTAGACTAACCCTCTTAGCAATAACTACTAGAAAAACTATGTAAATATAAGCATCATCTTCTTGAAAGTATCAGAAGCAGTAAAGGTGACTAAACCATGGTCCAAGAAAAGAAGGAAACCTAGAGAAGTGAGCCAGACATTTGGGACCAGTTTTTCCCAGAGCATCAGTTGATTTTGGAAGAAGTAACTGAAAAGCTGTCCACACACTATCGATATCCCGTAGGGATGGGGGAAATTGAGTTCAGGTTTACCAAGGGACATTTCTTTAAAAGCTGTCATCCTTTGAGTTGAGACTACAAAGGACCACAGCTGAGGAATGAGTCAAGGTCTACATAAGGTCCCTTGAGGAACTGAAGTGGAACTTGAGATCATTTTAGTTCCTTAAAATAGATTCTAGTGATCCTTGATGCTACTGTAGTATATAGCTATATAGTACCAATAAAAGAAAATCCTCTCTGGAACAAGATAACTGCATTCTAGGCCTTAAGTATACCTGTAAAATTTTATATATAAATATTCCCAACACTCAACCAAAACTAGCCAGAAACACAGAGGACTAATCCTATATGAAAGAAATACAGAAGAAACCATAGACAGGGGCACCTAGAAAATAGTTACCAGATTCACATATTAAAATAACTATGCTTAAATATTGAAGGAGATAAACAGTCCAGAGTGAGAATTTGGGGAGTGGCATCAGCAAGGTGTTAGAACAAGAAGTCCTAGTCCTTCTTCCACAGAAACATTGCTTTAACAATGATGTACCGTTCAAAATGCAATCCAGCTAAGAATTTGCAGTGAGCACACAGCTGAGTACAGACAGACACGTTAAAATGGGTAAGGAGAGCAACTTCACTTTTTCTTGTCAGCCTCTCCCCCAAGCTTGCACAGCTCAGCACAGGGAGAGGACGCCCCAGCTTGCAGCTCCTTGGGGGAGAGGGAAGGAGAAGAGTAGAGTATGTATTCAATTTTCCAGCTTTTTGGAGGGCTGCCTGAGGGTGAGACTGGTTCCTGTCTCACCTCTTTTGGAGCACTGACAGGATTGGCATAGTTTCGATGCCACTGAGAACAAAGAAGAGTAAAGGGTAGCTTTCTGTACCATCATTGCTTGTCACAGGTGGAGAAGATGCACAACTTGGGGTATATCCCATGGGAAGGAGGAAGAGGAAAAACAGCAGTCTAACTTTTCAGAGAGCTGCCTGAATATTGACAAAGTTGTAGAGGAACTTTAATTCACTGCTGATGAGAATGTGAATTGGAGCACAGTTTGATTTACTAAAAAGTTAAATAAACCAAATAATCTAGCCATTCTACTCTTAAACCTTCTACTCCATTTACCTAAGGAAAATGGTAACATTGTCCATAAAATATTTGTACATGAATGTTCATTTCCATATTTTTATGGATATTTTAAAAACTAGGAACAAGCTCAGTCTGGATCAGTGGCAGTGGTTAATGGTGATGATAATACATAAATAATCTGGTATATCCATACAATGCAGTACTACTAAGCTATATAATGAATTATTGAGACATGGTATAGCATAGATTAATCTGAAAATAATTATGCTGAATTTAAAAAGTCATACAAAAAAGAATTTATACTGTATGATTTGGTTTCTATAAAGTTCTAGAAAATGCAGTCTCTGTGGTAATAGAATAGTTGCTTTGGGGGTGAGAAAAGAAGGATTACAAAGAGATATAAGGAAACTTTTTTTTTAATGTTTATTTATTTTTGAGAGAGAGATAGAGACAGAGCGCAAGCAGGGGAGGAGCAGAGAGAGAGGGAAACACAGAATCTGAAGCACGCTCCAGGCTCTGAGCTGTCAGCACAGAGCCTGACGTGGGGCTTGAACTCACAAACCATGAGATCGTGACCTGAGCCGAAGTTGGATGCTTAACCAACAGAGCCACCAAGGTACCCCAAGTATGAGGAAACTTTGGAATGTTGTGTTCATTATCTTGATTGTGGTGATGGTTTTACAGGTATGCATATATATGTCAAAGTATATCAAATTCTACAAGTGAATTAAAAATATATATTCATACAAGAGCTTATACATGAATTTTCATAGCAGCATTATTCATAATAGCCAAAAAAATGGAAACAACCCAAAGGTCCATCAACTCATAAATGGATAAACAAATTTTGGTATATTTATATAAATGGATTATTATTGAGCCATACTAAGGAATGAATTTTTGATATGTGCTACAAATGGACAAATCTTGAAAACATTATGTGAAGTGAAAGAAGCAAGACTCAGAAGGTCTTATATTGTATGATCCCATTTATATGAAATGTGTACAACAGGCAAATCCATAGAGACAGGAAGTAGATTAAAGGTTGCCAAGAACTAGTGGGGGAGGGGACAGTGGAGTGACTGATAAGGAGAATGGGGTTTCTCTTCAGGTCATGAAATTGAGTTAGAGACTGGTGATGGTTTTACAACCTAAGCCTATACTAAAAACTACTGAATTGTATTCTTTATAAGGGCAAGTTTATGGTATATGAATTATATCTCAATAAAGAAAAAACTTGTCAGAAGAATTCAGAAGCCATCTTGAAGAGGCTTGCAACTGATCTGATGGTATAATTTGAGCTTCATAAATGATGGTAATTGCAATTGATTGAAACCCAGCAAATATTTTTAAATCCATGAATTCATAATAATATTAAATGAAAAATTATTACCTTAGAACATAATGGAACCAATTTGTTATCTTGAAAACTTATCAGTAAAGGAAAAGAGGGGCGCCTGGGTGGCTCAGTCGGTTAAGCATCCAACTTCGGCTCAGGTCATGATCTCACGGCTTGTGAGTTCGAGCCCTGTGTCTGGCTCTGCGCTGACAGCTCAGATCCTGGAGCCTCTTCGGATTCTGTGTCTTTCTCTCTCTCTCTGCCCCTCCCCCGCTCACGCTCTGTCTCTCAAAAATAAACATTAAAAAAAATAGTTTTTTAAATAAAGGAAAAGAATCTAGCATTTATTCTGCCTTGTTTATATGACTATATAATACAGGACAACCCATTAGTAGATGAGGAGAATTGTGTCTTTTTAAAAGTATTCTATCAAGGTGCACCTGGGGGCTCAGTCGGTTAAGCATCCTGCTCTTGGTTTCGGCTCACATCATGATCTCATGGTTTGTGAGTTTGAACCCTGCATCGGGCTCTGTGCTGACAGTGCAGAGCCTGCTTGGGATTCTCTCTCTCTCTGCCCCTCCCCTGCTCTCTCTCTGTCTCTCTCTCTCTCTTTCAAAATTATAAGTAAACTTAAAAAAATAAAAATAATAAATAAAAGTATTCTATCAATAAATGAAAAAGTTATAGTAACAGAACATCATCATTTTACAGTCTTTAGTAAATGAAGATCTAATAATCAACAAGTGTTATTATAAGAAGGAAAAAAGCAGGTATTATATATCTAGCCTTGCCACACACACTACCTGTAGTTTGGTCAGAGGGATTAATCTGAGTCTGATTTCAGGAAATACAGAAGACAGGGGAACACATTGAAATGCACCAAAAGATGGCAGTTGTCAAAATCTAGGCTCTCAGAAGATGTGGTGTGTGTATATATATGTATGTATGTATATAATGTGTGTGTGTGTGTGTGTGTGTATACACACACACACACACACACACACACACACACACACATATAATGGAATATTATTCAGCCATAAAAAAGAATGGAATCTTACCATTTATAATAACATGGATGGAGCTACAGAGTGTAATGCTAAGCAAAATAAGTCAGATAAAGACAAATACCATACTATTTCCCTTATATGTGAAATTTAAGAAATGAAACAAATGAGCACAAGAAAAAAAGAGAGTAACCAAGAAACAGACTCTTAACTATAGAGCACAAACTAATGGTTACCAGAGGGGTGGTAGGTGGGGGGATGGGTGAAATAGGTGAAGGGAATTAAGAGTACACTTATCATAATGAGCACTGAGTAATATATAGTATTGTTGAATCACTGTATTGTACAACTGAAACTGATATAACACTGTATGTTAACTATACTGGAATTAAAGTAAACTTTTAAAAAGTCTGGGTTCACAGAAAATCATTAGTCAAATGTCCCAGGTTCTTTTTTTATTGTTTATTTTTAATGTTTATTTATTTTTGAGAGAGACAGACAGAGCACAAGCAGGGGAGGAGCAGAGAGAGAGGAAGACACAGAATCCAAAGCAGGCTCCAGGCGCCATGCTGTCAGCACAGAGCCCAACACAGGGATTGAACTTACAGACTGTGAGATCATGACCTGAGCCGAAGTCAGACGCTTAACTGACCAAGCCACCCATGTGCCCCTGTCCCAGGTTCTTTAACAAATAAATTTTAATGAAAGGAAAGGAATGGAGGAATAACTTCAAGATTAAAAGAGATTTATAACATACCCTATTTTTAATAGAGTGAGATTGAACTATAGTGTCTAGGAATGCACATTTTGGCAATGAAACTATAGAAAAAAAGGAAAATGGTTGATAGAATAAAGTCAAGATAATGGTTACTTATGGCAGTAGAGAGAGAATTCTGATTGGAGGCACAGGGAAGGGGCCTTTAGGGTTGCTGGCAAAGTTCTCTTTCTCAGCCTAGGTAGTGTTCATTAATTCTTTAGGATAATTCACTAAGCCACCCATTTTACTTGTATGGTTTTCTATATTTGTGTTTAATCTTTCAATAAAAATATTTTTTAAAAACTTATAAAACTAACTCTTTACATGTATATATTTTATTTAAAAATATATAGTACTTCAACACATTAGAGATTTTATTCTCAGATAACAAAGTCTAGAGGTAGGCAGTACAGAGCTGATGTGTTGACTCACGGTTGTCTTCAGGGATGGTATGGAAATTCTACTCCATAGTTTTTCCTTACTGATTAATAAGGGGTTTTTCCCTTACAAGACTGTGAGCTTTAAGAACTTCTTATTCTCTGTGTCCTCTGTATTTGGCATAGTACCTTAGACTCAAAAAACATTAATATTTGTTGAATACATGAATGAATACATTAGCCATGAAGAAAACGGCAATCATTATTTTATTAGATGATGTTCTATGTATGGATGAAGTGTGTCGGAATGTATGACTATTAGTCATTTGAAGATCAGATTTCATTATTTTACTCTCTAGTATTTTCAGCTGAATTATCTTTTGCTTACATATTCAAAATTTAATTTTTCAGGGAAAAAATAAGGAAAAGATAAGAAAGGGAAGGAGAGAGAAGGATGCTTCTAAGCGCTGTGTGCAGAGTTGTAGTTTCCAGAGCATGCGGCACTGATAATTCTGTCTAAAGGCATGTTCTTATCACCAGTCATTTTGGTTGGACTGTTGTTGAAGGCCATTATCAGAGTTCACTACCTGGTTTGGGGGTGAGATGGTGGTGGTGGATTTTATAAAGCATAGACAGGAAGCAGATAAGACTGTAAGATTCTTTTGTAGCCTTGACCAGTTTTCCTGTGGAAGGTCTAAATGTAATGATAGCATTTCCTTGGTTCTTCTCTCCACGGATTGTTATGATAATGAATTTGTTTTTCACAGTTTGAAAGGTCTCTGCCATTGCCTGAAATAATTATGTGGACTTCTACCATCACCCACCTCATTCCCCATAATTTCCTGTTAATCACCTTCGTCTCTTACTTCCTGTATTATTTATTTGTTCCTTGTAGCCTATCTGAACTATTTTTGTTTACCTGAAGATTTGTGGAAAACTGTAGATGTTTTGTGTTTTTAATGTTAGTAAGATTATATTCACAGGACTGGTTTTTATAGCCCATCTGATTTTTTGTTTGTTTGTTTAATCCATAGCTGTTTAACTCACATGTCCCTCTTTAACCCAAATAATTTTGTGAAATTTTCATGACATGTTTTGCCATATCTGTTTAGTTATAATTTGGATTTTAACTGCAAATACGCTAATTTTAGAATACTTATTCCCCAGTTTTTACAGTATCCTATTTTAAAGTATACTTAAAAATGTATACTACATTTTTTAAGTTGCGTACTAAAATGAACTTGGACCCTCATCTATCGTCAATTTCCATAGTTAAACTACAATAGTCTTATATCATCCATGCTTATACTTCTATCACAGCTTTACCAATGTATTATTGACGCATAGCTTATGTAAGTTCAAGGTTTACAATGTGATGACTTGATGCAGATATATATTGTGAAATGATTACTACAGTAAGATTAGCTAATACCTCTGTCCCTTCACATAATTCTAAATTTTTATGTGTGTGCTGATAATATTTAAGATCTACTGTCTTAAGAACTTTCAAGTATATAATACAGTATTATTATTATAATCATCACGCTGTACATTAGGTCCCCTGAATTTATTCATCTTATACTTAGAATTTGCGCCCTTTGACCAGTGTCTCCCCATTTCTCACACCCGTTAGCCCCTGGCAACCACCATTCTACTCTCTATTTCTATGAATTCAGCTTTTTTTGATTCCACATGTAAGTGAGAACATAGAGTGTCTTTCTCTTTCTAATTTGTTTAACTTAATATAATGCCTTAAAGGTCTATCTATGTTGCTACAAAAGCCAGGATTTCTTTCTTTTTTATGGATGAAAAATATTCCATTGTATTACAATTATTTTCTTTATTCATTCATCTATCGAAGGACACTTAGGTTGTTTCCATGTCTTGGCTATTGTGAATAATGTCATGAACATAGGAGAGTAGATAACTCTTCAAGATAGGGATTTCATTTCTTTTGGATATATAATCAGAGGTGGAATTGCTGGATCATATGGTAGTTCTATTTTTAATTTTCTGAAGTACTTCCACATTGTTTTCCAAAATGGCTGCGCCAATCTACATTTCCACCAAGAGTGCACAATGGATACCATTTCTCCATAACCTTGCCAATACTTGTTATCTCTTATCTTTTAGATAAACATTCTAACAAATGTAAGATGATAACTTACTATGGCTTTGATTTGCATTTCCCTGATGGTTAGTGATGTTAAGCATCTTTTCATATACTCTACATGGCATTTGTATGTTTTTGGAAAAATGTCTATTCAAGTCCTTTGTCCAATTTTTAATCAGGTAGGTCTTTTTTCTTGGCTATGAAGTTGTATGTGTTCCTTATATATTTTAGATATTAATCCCTTATCAGATAGATGGTTTGCATATATTTTCTCCTCTTTTGTAGGTTGCCTTTTCATTTTGCTGACTTATTTCTTTTGCTAGGCAGAAACTTTTTAGTTTGATATTGTCCCACTTGTTTATTTTTTCTTTTGGTGTCACATTCAAAAAAATCATTGCAAAACCAATGTCAAGGAGCTTTCCCCTATGTTTTCCTCTAGTAGTTTTATAGTTTGGGTTCTTATGTTTACATATTTAATCCATTTTGAGTTTGTTTTTTTTTTAAGTGATGTGACTTAGGGGTCCAATTTCATTCTTTTGCATGTGAGTATCCAGTTTTCCTAGCACTGTTTATTGAAGAGATTATCTTTTCCTCATTGAATATTCCTGGCTCCTTTATGAAATATTTGTTGACCTTATGAGTTTATTTCTGTGATCTCAATTATCTTCCCTTGATTTGTGTGTTTTTTATGCTAGTACCACACTATTTTTATTACTATAGCTTTGTAATATAGATTTAAATCAAGAATTATGATGCTTCTAGCTTTGTTTTTTGTCAGGATTGCTTTGACTGTTTGGGATCTTTTATGGTTCCATATAAATTTTAGGATTTTTTTCTGTTTCTGTGAAAAATTTCATTAGAATTTTGATAGAGATAGCATTGAATCCATAGATGGTTTTGGGTAGTAACATTTTAACAATATTAATTCTTCTGATTCATGAACACAGGATATCGTTCCATTTATTTGTGTCTTCTTTAGTTCCTTTCATCAGTCTTGTGGGTTTTAACATATAGATCTTTCATGTCTTGGTTAAATTTATCCCTAAGTTTGAAATTATTTTTGAATGGTGTTGTAAGTGGGATTGTTTTCTTTATTTCTTTTTTATTTTTATTTTTTTAAATTTTTTTTAACATTTATTTATTTTTGAGACAGAGAGAGACAGAGCATGAACGGGGGAGGGTCAGAGAGAGAGGGAGACACAGAATCTGAAACAGGCTCCAGGCTCTGAGCGGTCAGCACAGAGCCCGACGCGGGGCTCGAACTCACAGACCGCGAGATCATGACCTGAGCCGAAGTCAGACGCTTAACCGACTGAGCCACCCAGGCGCCCCCTTTATTTCTTTTTTAGATAGTTTCTTGTTAGTATATAGAAATGCAGCTGATTTTTGATTACTGTTGACTTTGTATCTGCGTCTTTACTGAATTAGTTTATTAGTTCTAATAGCTTTGTGGTAGGGTCTTTAGGATTCTCTCTATATAAGATCATATCATCTGCCAAAAGATACAGTTTTACTTCTTTTCTTATATGGGTGCCTTTTATTTCTTCTTGCCTAATTGCTCTGACGAGGGTTTCTAGTACTCTGTTGAATAGAGTGGTGAGAATGGGTACCTTTTTCTTATTCCCGATCTTACTAGGAAAGTTTTCAACCTTTTACCATCGAGTAAGATGTTAGCTGTGGGATTGTCATATGTGGTGTTTATTATGTTGAGGTACATTCCATCTATACCCAATTTGTTGAGAATTTTTATCATGAAATAATATTGAATTTTGTCAAATGCTTTTTTCTGCTTCTATTGAGATGATCATAGGATTTTTATTTATTTTTATTTTTTAAATTTTCATTTATTTTAGAAAGAGAGAGAGACAGAGCATGAGTGGGGGAGAGGGAGAGAGAGAGGGAGACACAGAATCCAAAGCAAGCTCCAGGCTCTGAGCTGTCAGCACAGAGCCCAATGTGGGGCCCAAACCCATGAACCATGAGATCATGACCTGAACCGAAATTGGACGCCCAACTGACCAAGCCACCCAGCTGCCCCAGTCATGATTTTTAAATCTTTCATTCTATTAATGTGGTGTATCACATTGATTTGTGTATGTTGAACCATCCTTACATGCAGGATTAAATCCCACTTGATGATTGTGTGTGGTCCTTTTAGTGTGATGCTGAATTCGGTTTGCAGATGTTTTATTGAGAGTTTTTGCATCCATTCATCAGGGATATTGGCCTGTAGTTTTCTTTTCAAATAGTGTCCTTATCTGACTTTGTTATCAGGATAATGCTAGCCTTGTAAAATTAGTTTGGGAGTGTTCCTTCCTCTTTAATTTTTTAGAAATTTGAGAGGAATTAGTATTCTTATTTAAATGTTTGGTAGAATTTACTAGTGAAACCATGTAGTCCTAGACTTTTCTTTGTTGGGAAGTTTTGATTACTGTTTCCATCTCCTTACATATTATTGGTCTGTTTGAAATTTCTATTTCCTCCTGAGTCAGCCTTGGTATAAGCTTTTTTATATGCATAGTTTCTTTTTGCTTACCCAAATTAACCTCAGCCAGTTTTTCATTAACTATTATTAGGTCAGTTTTTTTATGTTGATTGTCTCTAATACTAAATATCGACATTATTAAAAAATTATTAAAGTAGCCAGAGTTTTTTCTTCAGTTTATCTTATAAACATTATTTTTACTTTGTATATACACATCCTTAAAATTTTGATTATAGCTGTAACTTTTGGTTCAGAAAGTTACTTCTATTTTTAAATTTTTTTTTTAACATTTATTTATTTTTGAGACAGAGAGAGACAGAGCATGAGCAGGGGAGGGTCAGAGAGAGAGGGAGACGCAGAATGTGAAACGGGCTCCAGGCTCCGAGCTGTCAGCACAGAGCCCGACGCGGGGCTCGAACTCACGGACCGTGAGATCATGACCTGAGCCAAAGTCAGACGCTTAACCGACTGAGCCACTCAGGCGCCCCTATTTTTAAATATTTTAATGGGAAAATTTTGGTATTCTCTTTTGTCTTCCCCTGGAAAATCTTCTGTCTATAATGCTATATGATTATTCCTGAAGTGACATTAACTTTTACAAGAATATCAAAAATAATTTATGTTCCTGAAATAGAAAGATGAAATCCCAGAGGAAATAATGAAAGTTTAGGTTGTACAAAATATTATTTTTACATTAATACCTTTAAGAATATGTTGAGGGGCACCTGGGTGGCTCAGTCAGTTAAGCATCCAACTTCAGCTCAGGTCATGATCTCGTGGTTAGTGAGTTCAAGCCCTGCATTGAGCTCTGTGCAGACAGCTCAGAGCCTGGAGCCTGTTCAGATCCTGTGTCTCCCTCTTTCTCTGCCCCTCCCCTGCCTGTACTCTGTTTCTCTCAAAAGTAAATAAACATTTTAAGAATTTTAAATAAAAAGAATATGTTGATTGGTTAATTTACAAACCATATATTTTATGCATCAACTGTGGAATGATATTTGTCTTTTTACCTTAAGTGATTGAAATCTAGTACCTTGGATTATGTTTCTGTTTTCACTCATTTTTTTCAGTTTATTCATGTAACATTATTACTTGTTTTTTGTCTTCTTAATTATAATGGGAAGAAGTTAAGTAGTCATTTTCTTTCTCAATATATGTAGTTAAAAAGAATAGTTGGAAATTTGAACACACAAGAGTTTAGACCATTACTGTGAATGGCATATTGTGCTCTATATATGGAAAAGGAGGAAATAGGAAATTTAATGTTTTATTAGATCTATGACTAATCATTTTTTGACAGTTTGAATATCAACTCCTTTCCATGGGGATTTGAAACAAATTAAATCTTCTCACTGATCTGTTCTGGAGCAGTTTTTTGAAGGAACTACTTACCATGTGTACTCTATTCCAGAGGCCTTAGGATCTCTTGGGAAAACCATTCAAATTTCATTTTTTGTAATAAATAGCACAAAGAATAAAGTCCCTATAATGCTTACCTGCAGGAGTATTTGTTTTTAATTTTTTTAATGTTTATTTACTTTTGAGAGAGGGAGACAAAGTGCGAGCAGGGGAGGGACAGAGAGAGAGGGAGAAAGAGAATCTGAAGCAGGTTACAGGCTCTGAGCTGTCAGCACAGAGCCCATCAGGGGGCTTGAACTCACAAACTGCGAGATCATGACCAGAACTGAAGTTAGATGCTTAACTGACTGAGCCACCCAGGTGCCCCAGGAGTATTTTTTTTTTTAATTAAATATTTACAAAGTCAGTAACATATGCCAGGTTCTGTGCTAGTCACAAGTGATATAAAGATGAAAAAAGTCATAGCCCTTACCTAGATATACTTTTAACCTAATGGAGAAACATACATATTTTAAAAACTGTATTACAGTATAATTAATGCAATAATAGGAATACCAAGAACTAAGAGAGATACCTTACTAGCTAGACAAGAGGATGAAGGACATTCCAGGTAGAAGGAAGAACATAAGCAATGGTATAGAGCCATAAAATGTCTTCATGAAATAGTAAGAGGTTTGATGAAGTTTGAGTATAGAGTTGTAGGAAATAGACTCTAATCAGGAAATTGATTGCTTTTCTTTTGAAAGTTAAAGATTAAATTTATGCTAGTTTTGTAAAGGAAGCCATTTTTAGATTACCAAAGACTGATAGTCAGTGATCAATGGAGTGCTTGTTGACTAGTGTACTACCCTTGCTGGAATTACACATAAATAAAGCATGTGGTGGCTACATGATATAATTTGAGGACAGTTCAGAAGAATCCTCGTTCAAAACTGTCTTCTCCATTTTCCTTTTATGGTGTTTAAATGCTATATTAAATAGTAATCTCTATCTTTGTATTTAGTTACCCTTTAATGAGTGTAAATGTTTTGAGGCAAGATAGCCACTAAGAGTTATCCTTCATTGTCATGAAGTTCTCTTGTCTAAAATTTCATTTTACTCTTTTAGCACTCAGAGATTTAATATTCTTTGGCTACTCAGCATTTAAGTATGCAACTTACAAATGATGGCAGGATAAATTACCCTCTCTTTTGTGCTCTGTAGCACTTTGTACATATCTATATTCTGTTACTTTTAATTATTTACTTACCATCTTCACTGAACTGTGAACCCCTGTTTCAGCCTGCCTCAAATTTCTTTATCCATCCCTAGAGTTTGCAATTTCTTATATATCTCAGCAGCTTGATAAAGGCTTAATAGTGGAGGAAAGAAGGAAAAAGGAGAAGAAAGGAAGAAGTTTTAATTAAAAGTTATTTCTGCCAAGGCAATTCCTTCCTGCTTGATCCTTGCTTTATTTAGTTATGCAATTACTCAATATATTATCCTTCCCCTTTGTTTGTTATTCTATTCCCAAGACACCTTTTGCTTCCTGCTTCTTAAATTTAGACATTAAAAAGATTTTAAAACTTGGTCTATCAGAACAGGCACAGACTGGGAATCTGGGCCATTTGGGATTGGAGTAATCTGACGTGATTACCCCAGTCTCAGAATCAATTATAGGGTTATAAAGAAAAGAAATGTGCTGTACCTTTTTTACAGTTTTGGTTGAAATGGTCATTTATGGATTGTTACTTGGGATATTCACAGTTTTAGAATTGAATTATTTGTGGTCATATGTATTTATTAATTCACTTCTTATATTTAAAGATTACCACATTGCTAAACTCTATTTATAAGCCTGTAAAGTATATTTAATTCATGTCACACTTAAGGGAGTAATCCTATGTTCATAACCACTAAAAATATACCCATGTCCCATGTATGGTTGCCCAATTCGGTTACATTTTTAAACCATTTTTTACATAGAAGATTTTCATTTCTAACATATTTGGAAATAATGTACTATTTGTAATGTATTAAACATTGCCTCTCAGTGATAGTTATAAACTAACATGTATAAACCTATATAAAACTTTAGTTAATTTGTGAAGGTAGCAGTTTTGTTTTTCTTTACTGCTATATTCCCAGTGCCTGGAACATGGTAGATTCTTGACAAATATTGATCAAATAAATGAGAAATATCCTTTTCCTTGACTTTTATTAAGTCAGGATCATTATTATATTGTCTTCTCCATTGTGGATTTATGTAAAAGAACTGTAATAAATTGTTTAAGGTGTCCTGAAATATATTCTGCCTTAAACCACAGCCTTCAGTTCCTCAATATGCCATTTGAAAGCTGAGACATAGTGTTCTACCTACGCAACATATTATTATTCAGAGAAGGGGACAATTTCTGGAGAAAATTTTTTGGTGTTTTCTTCAAAACAGGAAACAAATAGATTTGTTAATGTTTGATGCTATGAATTCTAGAACTTCAACCCCTAAAGAAAAGTTAAGAACAGGAAGTAATTTTTCAGAATGTTTTACTATTTGAATAATCAACAGGATGTATGTGAACCATTGTACTGAAGTCAGTAGTAATTATCACTAGAATATTTGTTTGTCTTCTCTACTGTTATTGTGCAGCTTTAGATGGACATTAACTACTAAAGACGAGGAATCAATTCAAGACTATGTAGCAAACTGGTTATGACTTGTAGTTCAAAGAAATTTGAATTTCTAAATAATTACACAGCTATAAACACAGCAACAAACATTGCTAGTTAGGATTAAAAACAATTTCTTAAAATATTTGAGATTGTTAATTATCTGAATTTAAGAAAGCATGTGATATTCAAGAATACAAAAAAAAAAATTTAATGTTTTCTTGAGAGAGAGAGAATGAGAAAGCGCATGAGCTGGGGAGGGCAGAGAGAGTAATTAATCCGAAGCGGGCTCCATGCTGAGAGGAGCAAGCCCGATGCATGGCTCAAACCCACCAACTGGGAGATCATGACCTAGGTCATAGTTGGCCGCTTGACCAGCTGAGATGCCCCAAGAATACAAAATTTAAGTAATACTTCAGTTAGGGATGGGTAAATCATTTGTACATATACACAATATTATTTTCTGGATAATGGAAAACTTCCCCTTTAAGTACTAGAATATTGTCCCTAACTCATTTCTAATGTAAATCCTAATATATATCTTGTGTTAGTAAGTATAGTGTAATATTTCCTCCTTGGTATCATAAACTGGTTGTTTTTACTGATATAAGTGGTTAAAGTCCCTTAAAAACTGAATACCTGCTTTCTCCACAATTTATCTAGTACTAAATGATGCTGACTATGAATTTTATTTTCTGGTGGATGATCAGAACGGATTCTTTTTGTGGGAGATGGGGGGAACATTGCAGAGAGTTCAGATAGGAGTGGAGAGGCAAAAGTTCTTCCCCAGAGTCTTCAGGAAAGAAAGCCGGATTCCTTCTCATGGTATTCAGATTCTTTTTGAACATGCCCTTGACAGAACTACTTATAGGTCTTACTGCCTTTTCCTCCTCAGCCCTGTTTATTTGCACATGGTTTTCTGTCAGCTTTGAAAGCCTTGTTTCTCCTGTCTCCCTAACTAACTTCTGCTTATTCTTCAAAATCCAGCTCAAGGATCGGTTCCTTTGGTGGGTCCAGTATAAATCACAGAGATCTGCGAAAGATGAAAGAGGGAAATAAAAGAGCCAGTGTTAGAGTGGTACATTCTGACATCACATAAATGAGAAACGCTTGTCTGGCTTTTGTCAGCTTTAAAGATGGAAGGGGGCCATGAGCCAAGGAATGTGGGCATTTGCTAGAAACTGAAAAACCCCAAAATAGGACTTCTGAACATTAAGACCTGCTGAACTTCATAGTAATATGTTTGTGTTTTTAAGCAAATGCATACTTTAATCATAATTCTAAATTACTTATTTTCACATTTATATAAATGTTTCCATAAACCAAGAAAAACTGAGCTAATAAGTATTATACATTTAATGGTTAATATGCTTCAAAGAGTTTTTCTTAAAAAGTGAACAGGAGTTGGTTGAAATTGTTCCCACAGATATAAAGTATCTGTTAGTATTTTTATTCATAACAAATTCATATCTAAGCTTTCTGAAAAGCTGTATTACCTAATACCATAAGAAGGATGACTAAGTACTTGACAGCCCCCCTCTTAAGCACTGGCTTAACATAAAGAAATTATTTTAAGAAACAGCCTCCCCTGCACTATCCTCACCCCTGTTTTATTTACAGTACAGAGACTAATATTTTTGCAAAGCATTCATTTAATCATGAAATGTAGACAGATGCAATGGTATCAAGGAAAAGAGCGTTTAGTACCTTTTCACTTTATTAAAGGTTTTGACAATGAGAGCCTTATAAAATGTCATGAAATTCAGTTTGCTATACAATAAACATCTGTTAAGTAGGAGACATATCCCATATTATAAAACCATTTTAATGATTAAAATAATTCTGAATTCTTACTATAAAAATATTTGGCTAAAATATGAAACATCTTTGTAATAAAACTGACAATGTGCTTAAGTAAGATTTCAGAAATGTCTCCTGGAAAAAATGAGAATGTTTCCTTTTGCCAGATAAACTCTGAAAAGTTTAGGTGCCATAAACAAGACAAAACTAGTAAGGAATATCCTGTTACTAGAAAAGAACAGCATGTAATGTGGACTTCCTCCATGTCAAAGTGACAACCACTTAATGACAGTGACTAATTATACATAAAAAAAATAGAATATAAAAGATAATATGTGTTGTTCTAAGCCATTAAGTTGTGGTAATTTGTTACAGCAACCATTGAAAACTGATACGACCACAGAGTTTTTTTAACAAAAATTTTTGTTTGTATTTATGTGTGTTTGTATGTATGTTTATTTTTGAGAGAGAGGAGAGCATGAGCAGGGAAGGTGTAGAGAGAGGGAGACACAGAATCCAAAGCAGGCTCTAGGCTCTGAGATGTCAGCACAGAGCCCATTGCCGGGCTTGAACTCACAAACTGTGAGATCATGACCTGAGCCAAAGTTGGACACGTGACCAACTGAGCCACCCAGGCACTCCGATTTTTTGTTTTTAAATATTTTGACTCAGAACAGTTGCAGTAAACTGGTGCAGAAAAGCCTCATGTATACATCATTCATATTTCCCCCAAATAATATTTTATGTAATTATAGTACATTATAACAACCAGGAAATTGATTTGGGCACCATACTATTAATTCAGGGAAGGAGTGACACTTCTCTGAGTAGACTTTTTATATAGGTTCCACTTTTTTTTTTTTTTTAATTTTTTTTTTCAACGTTTTTTATTTTATTTTTGGGACAGAGAGAGACAGAGCATGAACGGGGGAGGGTCAGAGAGAGAGGGAGACACAGAATCGGAAACAGGCTCCAGGCTCCAGGCTCCGAGCCATCAGCCCAGAGCCTGACGCGGGGCTCGAACCCACGGACCGCGAGATCGTGACCTGGCTGAAGTCGGATGCTTAACCGACTGCGCCACCCAGGCGCCCCTATAGGTTCCACTTTTGGAAGTATATGTAGGTCTTACATATTCAGAACATAATACTACATCAGTCATGATGGAAGAAACAAAAAAATATATATTAAAATTGAAAGCGTATGGAAACAAACTCCACTGTCTTTCAAATGAAGAACCTAGCCACACTGAAAAAAACTAATTAAAGTAACTTGCATACGCAGTATTTGATTAACTTCAGTTTTGGACAGGTTTGAGGAGAGAATTACATACAAATCATGAGCTCCTTTTTAGTTGGTGTGGTGTTTTGAGTTAGAATGGCTGAGGAAATTTTGCAACTACTTTATATGTAATATAAGATTTAGCAAATGGATAAATATGTGTATGTTATTACTCTCCAGGGTTCTCACTGGTGGAAGGCACACACAAATATGTGTTGGAGTCAGTGGGGAGACCCTGTAGAAATGGATTGGAATTAAAAGTAATGGTGTGGACCCAGGATTTCTCGTGTATATGTGTCTGTCTATATGCATGTATATATGTTTATATATTTGTGCATATATATGTGTGTACATGGATATATTTCTTATGTTTGTCTACTGAAGTGACTCAGGAACAAAAACTCCCAGTAAAAATGATCTAACATTACCCTAATACTCAGAATCTTGGTCCTTCTTTTTTTTCAATGTTCCTGTTTAAATTCCAGTTAGTTAACATACAGTGTAATATTAATTTCAGATGTACAGTATAGTGATTCAACTCTTCTATACAATACCCGGTGCTCATCACAAGTACACTCCTTAATCCCCATCACATATTTCATCCAGCTCTCTACCCACTTGCCCTCTGGTAACCACCAGTTTGTTCTCTGTAGTTAAGAGTGTTTCTTGGTTTGCTTCCCTCTATCTTTTTTTCCCTTTGTGCATTTGTTCGTAAATTCTACATATGAATGAAATTATATCTTTCTGTCCTTCTCTGACTTATTTCACTTAGCATAATACTCTCTAGCTCCATCCATGTTGTTGCAAACAGCAAGATTTCATTCTTTTTTATGACTGAGTAATATTCCTGTGTGTGTGTGTGTGTGTGTGTGTGTGTGTGTGTGTGTGTGTGTGTGTGATATGCACACCACATCTTCTTTATCCATTTATCAGTGTATATTTGGGCTTTCCCCATAATTGGGCTATTATAGATAATGCTACTATCAACATCAGGGTGCATATATCCCTTGAATTAGTATTTTTGTATCCTTTGGGTAAATACCTAGTAATATAATTGCTGATAGTTCTATTTTTAACTTTTTAAGGAACCTCCATACTGTTTTTCCAGAGTTACTGCACCGGTTTGCACCCTAGTGCAAGAGGGTTCCCTTTTCTCCACATCCTTGCCAACACCTGTTGTTTCTTATGTTAATTTTAGCCATTCTGACTGGTGTGGAGTGATACCTCATTGTAGTTTTGATTTGTGTTTTCCTGATGATGAGTGATGTTGAGCATCTTTTCATGTGTCTGTTGGCCATCTGGATGTCTTCTTTCAAAAAAATATCTGTGTGTCTTCTTTTTTTTTAACTTTATTTTCTAAAATTTACATCCAAATTAGTTAGCATATAGTGAAACAATGATTTCAGGAGTAGATTCCTTAATGACCTTTACCCATTGAGCCTATCCCCCCCTAAAACCCCTCCAGTAACCCTCAGTTTGTTCTCCATATTTATGAGTCTCTTCTGTTTTGTCCCCCTTACTGTTTTTATGTTATTTTTGTTTCCCTTCCCTTATGTTCATCTGTTTTGTCTCTTAAAGTCCTCATATGACTGGGGCGCCTGGGTGGCTCAGTTGGTTGGGCGTCCGACTTCAGCTCAGGTCACGATCTCGCGGTCCGTGAGTTCGAGCTCTGCATCAGGCTCTGGGCTGATGGCTCAGAGCCTGGAGCCTGCTTCCGATTCTGTGTCTCCCTCTGTCTCTGCCCCTCCCCCGTTCATGCTCTGTCTCTCTCTGTCTAAAAAATAAATAAAACGTTAAAAAAAAAATTTAAAAAAAAAAAGTCCTCATATGACTGAAGTCATATGATTTTTGTCTTTCTCTGACTGACTAATTTCACTTATCTATGCATGTCTTCTGCCCATGTTTTAGGTGAATTATTAATTTTTGAGTGTTGAGTTTTGTAAGTTCTTTATATATTTTAGATACTAACCTTTTATCAAATATATCATTTCCAAATATCATCCCCCATTCTGCAGGTTGCCTATTACTTTTGTTGCTTGTTTACATTGCTGTGCTGAAGCTTTTTATTTTGATGAAGTCCCTATAGTTTATTTTTGCTTTTTTGTTTCCATTGCTTCAGGAGATATATCTAGTAAGAAGTTGCTCCAGCTGGATGTCAAAGAGTTTACTGCCCCTGTTCTCCTCTAGGATTTTTATGGTTTCAAGTCTCACATTTAGGTCTCTAATCCATTTTGAATTTACTTTTGTGTATGGTGTAATTAAGTGGTCCAATCTCATTCTGTTGCATACTATGGTTCAGTTTTCCCAACACCATTTTTTGAAGAGACTGGCTTTCTCTTGGATAGTTGGATATTCTTTACTGCTTTGTCGAAGATTACTTGATCATACAGTTCTGACTTCACTTCTGGGTTTTCTGTTCTGTTCAATTGATCTATGTGTCTATTTTTTGTGCCAGTACCATACTCTTTTGATTACTACAGCTTTGTGATATAACCTGAAGTCGGGAATTGTGATCCCTCCAGCTTTGCTTTTCTTCTTCAAGGTTGCTTTGGCTATTTGAGGTCTTTTGTCGTTCCATACATATTTTAGGACTGCTCTGTGGAAAATGGTGTGAAAAATTCCCATTTTGATAGGGATTGCATTAAATGTATAAATTCCTTTGGGCAGTATAAACATTTTGACAATATTTGATCTTCCAACCCATGAGCAGCATGGTATGTTTTTCCATTTCTTTGTGTCACCTGCAGTTTCTTTCATCAGTGTTTTATAGTTTTCAGAATACAGCTCTTTCAATGCTCTGGTTAAGTTTATTCCTAGCTATCCTATTGGTTTTGGTGCAATTGTAAATGAGATTGATTCCTTAATTTCTCTGCTGCTTTACTGGTGTATAGAAATGCAACAGATTTCTGTATGCTGATTTTGTATCCTGGGACTTTACTGAATTTGTGTTTCAGTTCTAGCAGATTTTTTTTTAATGTTTATTTACTTTTGAGAGAAAGAGAGAGACAGAGGTGTGAGCCAGGGAAGGACAGAGAGAGGGAGACACAGAATCTGAAGCTGGCTCCAGGCTCTGAGCTGTCAGCACAGCTGACATCTCTTCATCTCTTGTTACAGCCTTTAATTTAAAGTCTAGTTTTTCTGATTTAAGTATGGCTACTCCAGCTTTCTTTTGACCTACAATAGCATGATAGATAGTTCTCCATCCCCTCACTTTGAATCTGAAGGTGTCCTCAGGTCTCAAATGAGTCTCTGGTAGACAGCAAATAGATGGGTCTTGTTTTTTTATCCATTTTGATACCCTATGTCTTTTGGTTGGTGTATTTAGTCCATTTACATTCAGTGTTATTTTGAAAGATATGGGTAGAGTCATTGTGATATCTGTAGGTTTCATGCTTGTAGTGGTGTCTCTGGTATTTTGTGGTCTTTGCAACATTTCACTCAGAGTCCCCCATTAGGATGTCTTGTAGGGCTGGTTTAGTGGTGATGAATTCCTTCAGTTTTTGTTTGGGAAAACCTTTATCTCTCCTTCTATTCTGAATGACAGACTTGCTGGGTAAAGGATTTTTGGCTGCATATTTTTTTTCTGTTCATCACATTGAAGATTTCCTGCCATTCCTTTCTGGCCTGCCAAGTTTCAATAGATAGGTCTGCTACTACCCTTATGTGTCTACCTTTGTGTGTTAAGACCGTTTATCCCTACCTGCTTTCAGAATTCTCTCTTTATCCTTGTATTTTGCCAGTTTGACTATGATAAATCGTGCAGAAGATCAATTCAAGTTACGTCTGAAGGGAGTTCTCTCTGCCTCTTGGATTTCAATGCCTGTTTCCTTCCCCAGATTGGGGAATTTCTCAGCTATGATTTGTTCAAGTATGCCTTCAGCCCCTTTCTCTCTTCCTCTGAATTCCTATGATATGGATATTGTTCTGTTTGATTGCATCACTTAGTTCCCTAATCCTCCCCTTGTACTCATGGATTTTTTAATCTTTTTCTCAGCTTCCTCTTTTTCCATAATTTTATCTTCTAATTCACCTATTCTCCCCTCTGCCTCTTCAGTCCACGCTGTGTCTGCCTCCATTTTATTTTGCACCTCATTTATAGAATTTTTTAATTCATCATGACTATTTCTTAGTCCCTTGATTTCTGTAGCAATAGATTCTCTGCTGTCCTCTATGCTTTTTTCAAGCCCAGCAATTAATTTTATGACTATTATTCTAAATTCTTGTTCAGTTATATTGCTTAAATCGGTTTTGATCAATTCGTTAGTTGTCACTACTTCCTGGAATTTCTTTTGAGGAAAATTCTTCCGTTTCATCATTTTCGCAAGTTTTCTGTCCCTTATGCGTTTTAAAAGCTTGTGTGCTCTGCACCTGTGAGCACTGTTATATTCAAGGAGGGTCATACACTGTCTAGAGCCTGGCCCTCAGGAGGTGTTTTTTGGGGATTGTTACTTGCTCTGTGTTGTGACTTTGGTTATTTTATTACCTTACTCACAATAATATTTTGTACCCTCCACCAGGTGTGCTTTGATTTGTTCCTTGGAGTAGCCCTGTAAAGGAAAACAGACAAACAGGAGACAAAAACATGCAAACACACAAACAAATAACACAAACAAACAAATAAACAAAAACAAAAACCTAAAGACTAAAAACAAAAAAACCCAAATTATTTCCTTGTTTATGTTTTGTTTAGATGATCTATCCATTGATGTAAGTGGGTATTAAAGTCCCCTACTATTATTGTATTATTATCAGTATTCAGAATAGAAGGAGCAATAAAAAGTTTCCCAAACAAAAACTAACAGTTTGTAACCACTAAACCAGCCCTGCAAAAAAATATGAAAGAGGACTCTTTAAGGGCAAAGTAGAGACCACAAGTGAGGTAAGGAATGATTAGCAAAAATCTCCAGAAAGAATGACAAAATCAGTAAAATAATAATTTAAAAAAGGCTGTGTGTGTGTGTGTGTGTGTGTGTGTATTGCTTTGAATGTAAATGGATTAAATGCTCCAGCCAAAAGACATAGGGTGACAGAATGGGTAAAACAATAAGATTTATCTATATGCTACCTACAAGCGACTCTTTGTAGACCTAAAGACACTTGCAGATTGAAAGTGAGGGGGTGTAGAATCATTTATCACACAAATGGATGTCAAGAAAAAAAAAGCCAGAGTAGCAATACTTATAGCAAACAAAATACTTTAAAACAAAAACTTTTCATAAAAGACAAAGAAGGGTATTATATAATCATAAAGGGGACAATCCAACAAGAAGATATAACAATTGTAAATATTAATGCATCCAGCATGGGGGCACCCAAATATATAACACAATTAATAGCAAACATGAAGGAACTAATTCAGGATCTTGGTCTTTAATACCATACCTCACAAAACAGTGCCAGGACTTCTTAGAGAAATTGCTGACCTTAGGGCAGGGACAAGGTAGTTATAATATGAGCCTGGATTGTTTTGTTAAGCCAGAAAGTAAGAAAAAACTAGGGAAAAAAACGTGGGTTCATGTCACAGGGCACAAGAACTAGGTTAAAGTCATGCCCACTGTCTAAATCTAGGACTTGTTTAGCACAAAAAATAGTTAAGTTAGTAATGACTTTATAGAATATTGGGATTAAAAATAGGAATTCATGAGTTCATACTGATAGGGGGTACACAAATAAGCATGTTAGGGAGGGATAAATGAGGAGTCTACTAATTGCAGAATGTTGAGTGCTAACTGGTGGATGTGGAAGAAGTGCTGGATTTGGAAAATCATTTTATAATCATCATAGCAAAGTCTGATTTTTGCAGTAATTATCAGTAGATGTGAAATCTAGGCAGAAATTTGGGGCATCTGGGTGGCTCAGTTGGATAAGTGTCCCATTTCGGCTCAGGTCGTGATCTCCCAGTTCATGAGTTTCAGCCCTGCATTGGCTTCTCTGCTGTCAGCACAGAGCCCACTTCAGATCCTCTGTCTCCCTCCCTTTCTGCCCCTCCCCTGCTGTGTCTCTCAATCTAAAAACTAAATAAACATTTTAAAAAATAATAAAAAATAAATCCAGGCAGAAATTTTGGTGAGGAGCAAGATACTTGCATGGCCTAAAGTGTCAGACCACAGATTGCTTGTTAGTTGCAAGGAAAAATGTGAAATATCCATTAGAAAAATTGGACACCATTAAGTAAAAATTTAGGTAAGCAAAACTGACATCACCAAGGACCACATGTCTGCTTATAGCAGTATAAAGAGATGAGCAAATCTCTTCCCCAAAGAACCAGTATGAAACTAGACAATAATTATTGAATACAACTATTTCAGAGCTCTAAAACTTGACTAGAAGCAAACAAATTTAGAAGCAGTTATTCATGCTTGTATTTTGGGTAAGAACAGTAAAAATCTGCAGCATTCTTAGCTGAAGTTGCTACCATCTCCCTCACATTTCAGCTCTGTCAGTAAGAATGATAGTTTCTTCCAGGGCAGAGCTGGCCATATAACCAGGAGCTTTGCTGCCAAATAGGACAGAAAGCTTAAATCCACATCATTGTCAGTAACAGTAGTATTGAACCCAGTAGGAAATGAAAGGCAAAAAAAACCCCTCTAATTCTGCTTGTCTAAGTTACAATCCTATTTGGGACTAGTGGCACACCTGCCAGAAATTTAACAGAGAAATCCTGAAAATAAGTCATAGAAGGCCTACCTGGAGACTCTGGACCAAGAAGGCAACAGAGGAGGCTTCTAAATTCATTCCTTTCACAGATACATCAAATGCACAGCTACACACAGAGCAATTCTCTCTGAGAGAAATCCAGAAACCGGTTGAGTAACTCCTATACATTGGGCCCTTGACAAATACACACATTGAAATGGGTGGGAAAGATTAAGATACATTTTTGCCATAAACAGCACTCCTTGCAGAATGCTATGTATCAGAGAGAGAAATCTCAACTCCCAACTACAACTTGAAGAGTGAGGAGTTTGGATCACACATCTCGTACCCCAACTTTTAAGGCTCCTGCCCAAGGGATGGGTCTTCCAAATTCCTAACTCTGTAAGTCAGCAGAGCTTTTGTTCATGAGTCTCACAGGACTATAGTAAACACACAGGCAGTTTTTAATGGAGTTCTGGGCACTCACAGCGACTATCCCTCCAGAACTCATTGCAGAGGGAGCTGGCAAAAATGCCCATCTCCCACTGTTTCTCCCAGCTACTTTACCGGTACCTGTCTGAAGTTTCAGCTTCTAATTAGCACATTTTCAGGTGCCCGCTGCTGTCTTTACCAGAGCCCAAAACAAAAAGACTCACTTCAGCATTGACTGAAGATGAAAGTATCTAAAAATATATTCCATGCAAATAGAAATAAAAGTAAAGCATGGGTAGCTATACTGATATATTAGACATAATAGACTTTAAGCCAAAAACTGTAATAAGAGATAAAGAGGTCATTGTATAATGACAAAGTGGTCAACTCATCAAGTGGATATAACAATTATGTTTATGTATGCAACATTGGAGTATCTGAATATATAAAGCAAATGTTAGCAGATTTGAAGGGAAAAATAGACAACAAAACAATAATAGTAAAGGACTTCAGTACTCCACATTCAACAATGGGTTTATAAGCAAACAAAATCAATTAAGAAAAATAAGACCGAGATGACACGTTAGACCAGATGGACCTCATAGGTGTATACAGAACCTTTCATCCAACAACAGAGCACACATTCTTCTCAATTGCACATGGATCATTCTCCAGGATAGATCATGTGTTTGGTCACAAAACAAGTCTTAATAAATTTAAGAAGATCAAAATCATGTAAAGCATACTTTCCAACCAACCATAATGGTATAAAACTTAGAAATTAATAAGAAAATTTGAAAATTCAAAGATATATGGAGATTAAACAATGTGCTCCTTAACAACCAATGGGTCAATGAAGAAGTCAAAAAGGAAATCAAAAACATCATAAGACAAATGAAAGTGGAAATACAACATACTAAAATTTATGGGATGCAGCAAAAACATATCTAAGATGTAAGTTTATAGCAATAAATACCTACATTAAGAAAAAGGAAATATCTCAAATATATGCAGGCTAACTTTACATTCCAAAGAACTAGAAAAAGAACAAACTAAGCCTAAAGTTAGAAAGAAATAACAAAGATCAGAGCAGAATTAAATGAAATAGAGTTAAAAAGGCAATAAAAAAGGCAAATGATACTAAGATCTGGTTTGTTTGATTTTTTTTGAAAAGAAAAACAAAATGACAAATGTTTAACAAGACTAATAAAAAAAGAGAGAAGCTGCAAATAAAATCAGGTATGAAAGAAAAGACATTACAGTTAATACCACAGAAATGCTAAGGACCATAAGAGAGTACTATGAATAATTACATGCCAACAGTTAGATAACCTGGAAGAACACATAAATTCCTAGAAACATACAACCTACCAAGACTGAATCATAAAGAAATAGAAAATCTGAACAAATAATTACTAGTAAGAAGAGTGAAGCTGTAATCAAAAACATCCCAGAAAGAAAACTTCAGGACCACCTGGCTTCACTACTGAATTCTACCAAACATTTAAAGAAAAATAAATACCTATTCATTTCAAATTCTTCCAAAAAAAGTAGAAGCAGAGGAAACATTTCAAGCCCATTTTATGAGGCCACAATCACCCTGATATCAAAGCCAGATGTAGACATGGAAGGAAGGAAGGAAGGAAGGAAGGAAGGAAGGAAGGAAGGAAGGAAGGGAGGGAGGGGAAGAAAAGGAAAGAGAGAAGGAAAGAGAAAAAAAGAAAGAAAGAAAGAAAGAAAGAAAGAAAGAAAGAAAGAAAGAAAGAAAGAAAGAAAGAAAGAAAGAAAGAAAGAAAGAAAGAAAAAGAAAGAAAGAGGAAGAAAGAAAAAGGGAGAGGAGGAGAGAAAGGAAAAGAGAAAGAAGGAAGGAAAGAAGGAAGCAAAGAATGACAGAGGGAAGGAAGTAAAGAGAAAAAGAGAAATGAAGGAAGGAAGGAAACTACAAGCCAAATCTCAATGAATATAGAGGCAAAAATGCTCAACAAATATTAGTAAATCAAATTTAACAACATGTTAAGAGGATCATATACTGTGGTCAAAGGGGACTTATTCCTGGAATGCAGTAATGTTTCAACATAAGCAAATCAATAAATTGTTCTCTTTAAAATGGTTATTTTATAGTGTGAATTCTACCTCAGTAAAAAAAAAATATATATACTTGTTAATATTGTGATAATGTTCCATATTGAATGAGACTAAAGAAACGCAACAACTAATTGGAATATCTGATTCCAGATCAAATTATGAGTGTAGAGAAAACAGTTCTAAAGAACATTATTGGGGGCAAAGCAGTATTGAGAAAGAACAAAACTGGAGGTATCACACTTTCTGATTTCAAACTATACTACAAAGCTATAGCAATCAAAATAGTATGGTATTGACACAGAAACATGTAGGTCAATGTAATAGACTCGAGTCCAGAAATAAACCCATGCTTATATGGTCAGTTAATCTACAAAAAAGGAGGCAAGAATATACAATGGGGAAAAGACAGTCTTTTCAATAAATTATATTGGTAAAACTGGACAACTGCATGCCAAAAAAATGAAACTGAACCACTTTCTTATACCACATACAAAGATAAAGCTCAAATAGTTTAAAGACTTAAACGTAAAACTAGAAACCATAAAATTCCTAGAAGAAAAATTAGGCAGTAAGTTCTTTGAAATTGGTCTTAGCTGTATTTTTGGATTTGTTTCCTCCAGCAAGGGCAACATATTTTTTGGCAACATTTTTTCACATTTATATACTTCCTATGTAATTTTTCTCCGTCTGAGACTTGTCCTCATTTTTTATTATTTTTTGACAGAAATTTTCAATTTAAAATTATTGAATTTATCAATCTTTTAATTTATGACGTGTATTTTACACTTTCCCTATCTGAATTTATAAAGATATTCTCTGATATCTTCTAATGAAAGTTTGAACATCTTTTTATAGTGACTCCTGTCACCATTCAGAGAGCTTGTCAGTTCAGTGAAACATTTTTGAGTGCCTGCTATATAGTCAGTTCTTGGCAGGAGGGGTATAGCAATGTATAAGGCCCAGTATTATCTTTGAGGGACTCGCATTTTAATGAAGGAGCAAAAAGAGCGTGAACAGGGGCGCCTGGGTGGCTCAGTGGGTTAAGCGTCCAACGTCAGCTCAGGTTATGATCTCATGGTTTGTGAGCTTGAGCCCTCACAGAGCCTGCTTCAGATCCTCTATCTCCCTTTCTCTATGCCCCTCCCCTGTGTACTCTCTCTCTCTCTCTTTCTCTCAAGAATAAATAAACATAAAAAAAAGAACATGAATATAAGAAGCAGAGATATCAAACTGAAAGAAGTGTTCTGAGAGCTAGGTTAGTTTATTGATCACACGAGGGTGGGAGGCAGCAGCTGGGTTGGAAATCTGGAAGTAAGACCATAAAGACAATTTGGCATGGAGCTCAGACCTAGTCTGGTACGTCAGGTGTCTTCAAACAGTTTTAGCATCGGAATCCTAACTTGAAAGGAAATTAATGGTAACAACTATAATAATTACAATAATAATTGCAACAATAATCATAATTTCAGCTAATATATCTATATATATTATTTACCATGGTGCCATGCTGAGAACTCTATGTATTATCTCATTTCTTCTTCATAGCAACCCTATAAGATAGGTTTTGAAATTATCCTCATTTTACCAACTGAGGTTCACAGAGATTAATATATAAAACTGAAGCAAAGCTTCTCTTAATAAATTGCTTCTGTGTAACAGAGTATACTTGAAAATCACTACCCAAAAGGATGGGAAGATACCAAAGAGATTGAGGCATGAAAGTGACATAATCAGATTTGTATTTTATGTCCATCATGCTGGAGAATAGATCTGAAATGAATAAGGACTGGATTAGAGAAACTAGTTATGAAACTTTTACATTAGTCAAAATGAGATATAATTAAAAATGGAACTATAAGTTCAGGTGTATCATATGGGATAAGCTGGGAGTGATAAAAGAGGATAATGGGCAGTTAATAATGGGCTAAGAAGATATATGCATGCCTCATGTGAAGGGACAAGCTGTAGTAAAAGGAGATAGAGGAAGTATTTTACCTTAGAAAACTAATGGCAACTCTTGATTTAGTGGGTCCATGTAATTAAGGTTCAACTGATAATTTAAGGATGATTTGTTAATAAAAAAGAAAATAAGAAATGATGTAGCTTTTTAACTTCAATTTGGTATGTTTGAGGCTGTATTTTCTAGCATTGTCACTAGAAAAAATAGGGCTTATAAATTCTGGGGACTTATAAGGGGATAAAAGAAGGTCCATTTCTATTAATCATTTAGAAATGGTAAAAAAGGTAGAACAAATAAAAAGTATTGAATAAGATATTATATGTATATATAGAAATAATTGCAATAAATATAAGTCAATTAAATGATCTCTTTAAAAGACAAAAGTTGTCAGAATGGATTTTTTTTTAATGCCAACTATATTTACAAGAAGTAGAGAAAGGTTGAAATGAAAAGATGGAAAAAGACATACCAGGAAAATTTCAACAACAAAGCTGGTGTGGTTATATTAACATCAGACAAATTGACTTTAAAGGGGAAAAAAGTTATTTAACAGTGCCAGAATCTAAAACAGGGATTTAAGTACAGTCCTTGGAGATGAAGTTGAAAAGAAGGTAATAGTGTATTTCCAAACAACTGATATGTTCACTGAGTGTTACACTGATTTGAAGAATAAAGACAAAATGAAAGTTTGGGAAAACAAATACCCATAGATTGTATGGAGTTTATAGTTTAACCAAATAGTTTTCTTTACAGCTTTAAAAAATATTGGCTTTTTCATTCCATGTCATTCTTAGTCTGTTTGTTGGCATCACATATAAAATTAAATGCATTTGGTAAGCATTTGCTCTTGTGTTTTCAGGAATTCAAAATGTCCTCAGCCTCTTCTGTGCAGTTCTCACAGAAAATAAGGTTCTCTTCCATTCTGCAAGTTTCCAGAGACTTAGTGATGCTTGCAGAGCCCTGGAATCTTTAATGTTTCCTCTTAAATATAGGTGAGGTTTTCTACTTGGTACTTTAATTTATTCCTGAATTCTGCATTACTTATTGATGATTAGTTGAAATGTCATAGCACAATCAATAGTTTTGAACCACAAGGGCATATTTTACAAAGTTACACTGTATACATGATTCTGATGGAAATCTAACCTAGAATTTGGAAAATTTCCAAGTTGTTCATTACTGAGTGTTGATTAATTTAGTGGGAAAAATAACTTGCATAGTATTGTCAGCAACATTTAATTCTCTCTAAATACAATTGGTGATAAAAGTCTTAAGTTAGTTCTGGTTATTTGATATTAAAGACTTATTAATTTTTAGGAGTTATAATGGTATTATGTATATTTAAAAAGATACCTTACCTTTTTTTAGATATCTACTAAAGTATTTATGTATAAATGATATGATATCTGGGAGTTGCTTCAAATAATACAGTAGGGGAGAGAATGAAAATGGGTAGAAACATACATGTAACCATGCATTGGTAATTGTCAAATCTGGATTGGATACATGGGGTTTCATTGTCCTTTTTTCGTCTTTATTTTCTGGGGGACATGTTAAAACTTTCCATAGTAAAAAGTAAAAACCAAAACAATCTAAACAGTGATGCCTGATAGTGTTATGAATAAAATATTTTATTCTAATATACTGTTTATCAATTTGATACTCATAACACTTAGGATCTTAAGTCATACAAACTAGAAAAAAATTTAGACTGCCTCCATATTTTATTTAAAAAATATTTCTTTCTTTCTTTTTTTTTTTACTATGTGCCTTTCTTAACCTCTAGATAAGAGAGCATTCTATGCCTTAATTTTTGCACTTTGCCATTCTGATTGAATTCAAACATCAAGTACAAAAAATGGAATTTGAATGATTGTTTTGTTTAGACAAATCATCATCATTATTGAGGGGGAGAGCCCATAAGGGAGTCACTGTTACCTCCTGATGTCAGATTTTTATGTAAGGAAAAATGTTTTCAAGCAAGATGAATAAACCTAAAAAGACTGCTTACCTCAGAGGGATAAGGGATAAGGAAGCTGTCCTGGGTTCTGTTTACTTTATATCTTGTTATACCTGATCATCTCTTTTACATGAAAATTTTTTTAAATCTTTCTTTTTAAAAATTTAATGTTAATAACCATGAGAATATTAATGATAATGTAGGTAATCTAAAACTCATACTGCATAAAGATAAAAGAAAATACGTTCATATTACAGAAAAACAAATATATCTCACATATTCTTTTATTATTTCCAGTTATCCTTATATTCCCATTCTCCCGGCTCAGCTACTAGAAGTTCTAAGTTCCCCAACACCTTTCATTATTGGAGTACATTCTATCTTTAAAACTGATATCCATGAACTTGTAAGTATTCATCTTTAAATTGCCAGTTAATGAGACTAAAAGCTTATCATATTTATTTGAATCCTATAACATTTCACCTGATTACTATTTTCAGATCTCTTACATTCCCAATAGAAAAGATTGGCTGGAAGAAAAAGCATCACTGAAAAATATAAATATTAATTTTTTTTCATAGCAAGTATGGAAGATCTACAAAATGAATTTATTCATATTTAAAATGCCCCATTTTTGGCATACTAATTTTATCTTCTGTATTCTTCATCCTATATATGAGAAAGGGAGATAAAATAATCCATTAATTAGTATTTTACTTATACTTTGTCATGAGTGCTTTAATATATTCATATTTTGAAATGAGGTCTGGGTTAATGCTGAATGGCTAGTAGCTAAAAAGCAAAAAGTATTTGCAAAAGAGTGAAGGCTTTTAGTGGAATACAAGTTGTGTATGAGCTCCACCAAATTATTCTATTCTTAATGCCATATGAAAAGAAATAGCAAAGAAGAAAAGGAATACTGTATATTGAAGCCAGTGCTGGAATATTGTGTTTACTTCTCTGTACTGAACTTATTTAAGAGGGATTATAAGAAAATAATGTGCTTCGGAGAGGAACATCCAGGATTGTCAGAGTATAGAAACCATATCCTATGAGACCCTTAAATTTTCTCAGGTAATATCCTGGTCCTGTTTGATAGCTAAATATAAATATTTAAATGGCTGTTGTAGGAAGGTTCACTTTTTGTAGCTCTAAAAGGCTGAAGTAGAATCAATGGGTATAGTGGATATAAAAAGAAATTTCTCCTTAGTATAAAAGTTTTCAACTATGAGAGCTGACCAATGATGAAAAATGGGGTGCCTTACGTGAGGAATGTATGCTCAAGCACAGTAAGTGGAGTGCAAAGAACAAATTCCATGACACTTCAGGGAGTTTAAGAAAAATGTCTTTACTGAAAGGTTGGGCTATATGATATCTATGATCCACAGCTTCTTAAGATTTTGTAATCCTACTTTTGTTTTAGTTTTAAATGCCAACAAAGATGCAAACTCTGTTGGTACTTACATATAGTTACAATTGTAGTCAAAGTATAAGTGTCATTAAAACTGACAAAGTACTATTCAACACTGTAATTATAAACGGGATCCTCATTCATATATTAATTACTTTTCCTTTCTTTATATGTTGGTATCTAGTTCCTATTTTGCTGTGATATCAGCATATGAAAATATGTGTAAATCAATAAACATAATCAGTAAAACCTACTTAGTACTAACTAGAAGCATACTGATCTGGTTGAAGGTCATTTTTTCCCACTAAATATAAACAGTTTCTAGAGGTAGGACAAGCCAAGTATTTCCAAAAATAAATTTATTAACTTTTAATGTATAAATTAAGATGAATTTTAAGCCTCTTGTCAGCATAAGAACTTCAACAGTATTGGCTGGTTTCTCTATTACATTTTTATGTAAGTTATTTTAAAATAGACTGTTGTAAATGTAAAAATCAGTTTCTTTCTGAAGCACCCAAATGGTACCATTTTGGTGTATACCAATTGTTTTGTTTGTTAACTCTTGTAATGAGTACTGTATTATTTAGGATATGGCTAAACTACTATACCAAAGCATCCAAAATACAGTGGTTAAAACAAAATGGAATTTTACTTAACACTTATGCAGCAGTCCCTAGTGGTATTCCATTATGCCAGACCAGCTTATTCCATGAACTCATTCACATTCTAAGCTTCTTTCCCTCTTGTTTGTACACCAGAAATCCCCTCAGCATTGTCATAATCTGAATATTCAAGGTTGGGTTGTTAACCAGTTCATAGTTTCAGCCATAGGAAGGAAAAGAAGAGCATAGGAGAGCCTTACACCCCCTCTTTTGAATGCCTGAAGTGTACACGTCACTTCTCACATTCCATCATCAGAAACTTAGTCACATGCCACACCTAATTTCAAAGGAACCTAAGAAATACATGGTAGCTGGGAAGTCATGAACCCAACATTCTGTTCCTATGGACAACGAAGAGTCTCTTCTACACCTGGTTCTTCTTATTTTGAGTTAATGAAGGCCAAATTAATTTCCTTAACAACAAATACATTTTATTAATTATTAACTTTTATCTCCTTTAGCTAGATGTAATCATAGCAGATTTGGATGGAGGCACTATTAAAATTCCTGAATGTATTCATCTCTCTTCCCTCCCGGAACCACTTCTACATCAGACTCAAGCAGCTCTTTCTTTGGTATGACATTTTTAACAGTAATTTTCTTTTGATGTAAATGTAAACTCAGATCATTGGAATTAGATATCATTAGCAGTGTAATTACTTTAAAAAGAGTTGTGTGTTCTTAAAACATGAATATATCCTCAGAATATTTAGAATAGAATTCTTTACTGGATATTTTCTGAAGAATATACTTTAAATCCTGACTATTTGTTTTACATTCACTGTTTCACTCGGCATATTTATTTAGTAGTTAGTATATACTGAATACTGTGTTAGGTATTGGAAACACACCAACACACCTGTGAAAATAAGACCAGACTCTGCCTCAGAATCCCTGATTTCCCTGATGCCCCTAATTGGAAGATAGCACTTCTTCTTTTTCCTTCAGCCTCCTTATTGACATCCCATTCCTTTGGTAGATGTGCTACTTGCAAAACAATGTGATATTGTCCTGCCAATATTTTCAAGTTACTACAGAAAAATGTAACTTATTGATAGATTAAATATCCAGCATTCTTTGGAATCAAGTTTTAATAAGTCTTGTAGCTTTGGTGTTTCTCACCGACACATTTATGTTTTTGTAATTATTTTACTTTAGTTGATTTTGTTTTCAACTTTTTTAAAGTAAACTCCATGCTGCACAGGGGGCCTGAACCAATGATCCTGAGCTCAAGAGTCATGTGCTCTATGGACTAAACTAGCCAGGCACCCCTTAGTTGATTTTTAAAAGCATGGCATTTTATTTTACCAACAAAATTTTAGGTGCCAATTTATTCATCATCAGAAAATTGTAACTTAGAAATTCTTCATTACTTTCAAGCCATTACTAGAACTAAGGCCTTCATATTCTTGAATAATATTCCAATCTGAGCTGTTTAAAATAAAATTTCCCTTAAATAGGAACTCAGAAGTCTAGGATTACCAGGAAGTATTTTATTCTTAGAATATTTTCAAATTTGTATTACTCCTTATATTGTTAAGTGGTATGTGTGAGATGTGAACATTTAGAGAAGACTGACATTTCCTAGTGTAATCTAGAATACAAGATGTGATAGAGTAATAAGAGTACTCATGCAGGACTCCGGAGACTTAGAGTCCAGTCTGCATCTTACCACTTGATACTATTGAGCAAATCACGTTCCATCTCTAGGCCTGTTTCCTGGTCTGTCTCTGCAGGAGAATGTTGTATGCACAGGATGCCTAAATGACTGTTTACCAAAGTCAAGGATGGATATGATTTGGGATCATATGTGGCAACCTTTGTTATTTTAATAGTTATGTATTTATGATAATGTGTATTAAAAATAGCATATAAAACCTATGTTTTCATAGATGATATCATCCAATAAAATACTAGATTTCAATAGGTGAGTTGATTTAAAGACAATTGAAAGAAAAGTACTAAGTACATTGGTGGTATATGGATAGAGCAGATGATGAGAAGGTAGTATTTGAGTGATTGAAAAGAAGTTTAATGTTTCTAGAAATCATAATTAAGTTTCTAAATCTTATATATGATTACTTAATAATAATAATAGTTTTTCAGGGATGAAGTACCAAAATGAACAAATATTAACATTTTAGTTCTTAAGTCAATGGCTCCTGATAGAAATTCTGCTGCACACTGATATACCTTAACCTGCAACACCTGTGCCACCAAATTTGATCAGTGATTACCAAACTTGTTTTTGGTAAAACTGTGTATACCTGTTTTTGTGGTTGTCAAGCACAGTGGTGGATTGGGTGGTACACTGTAGTACCATAAATAAGACATGAGAACACAGTGTACTGTCAAGCTAGAACCAAAAAAATCACATTTGATTAACTGAGTGGGAGCTTTGACACACAAGAATATGAGCTTCATTTGGTTAGTAAATAACTGTGATCAAAGGGCAACACAGTTGAACTGAGTAATGACCATGGATGATTTTCTTTTTTTTTTTTTTTTTTTTTTAAATTTAACGTTTATTTATTTTTGAGACAGAGAGAGACAGAGTATGAACAGGGGAGGGGCAGAGAGAGAGGGAGACACAGAATCTGAAATGGGGTCCAGGCTCTGAGCTGTCAGCACAGAGCCCGACGCGGGGCTCGAACTCACGGACCGTGAGATCATGACCTGAGCCGAAGTCAGACGCTTAACCGACTGAGCCACCCAGGTGCCCCCATGGATGATTTTCTAGACATGAATTATACTGTATTATTATCCTGCAGTAATGATTGGGTTATTGGTTATAAATATTGTCAATATTTCAGCGTCATTTTTAAGTATTTTTATGGGTCTTGCCATCAATTATAAGTATACTACCAAAACCTGAGTATTTGGAAATGATTCTGTAAAGACAAAAATTTGCTGCCTACTAATGCAATTTCATCTTTTTCTCTGTGTTAAGTCCTTCATAGATCTTTCTTACCTACCTGCTCCCCCAACCTGTTTTTCTTTGAAGCCTAACTCAAATATTACCCTTTTTTTAGCTTTCTCTAGGTTGAATTAATTGTACTTTATGTTTCGTATATTTTTCTACATATATTTGTAGTACTTGCACATTGCATTATATTTTTACCCCCTCTCAGCTGTGAGGTTCATCAGCTATTCACTTTCCCCTCAGTATTTCAGTTAATTAATTAAAGTACATTAATAAACCTAAAAACAGATGCTTGCTTAACATTTTCAACTATATAGACAAATCACTCTGCCCTAGTCTGTTCCCTTCCCAGAGGTAACTAATATTTTATAGTTTAGTATATATTCTTTCAGAACTTTACATTTTCATTTTGTATATTTAATCAGTGTGTGTGTGTATACAGTTTAAGGTTTGTTTTCTTTTCAAATAAATGAGACCCTACTTGTGTGTGTGTTTTTAGAATATGTTTCTTCATCAAATATTTTATCTTAGAGATCTTTCCACAATAGTACATGCAGAGCTGCCTCAGCTAATTGCATTGTGTTTCATAGAGGGAAATATATTGTAATTCATGTACTGATGCTTTTTCATCTTAATGCTCCAAGTAGGTTAATTAATAACTTTTACTGGTATTAAGATTTTGTATATAATCAAATTTCTTTGCTTTAGATTCTACACCCAGATTTGGAAGTAGCAGATCATGCTTTTCCCCCTCCACGAACAGCTTTATCCCATTCAAAAATGCTGGTAAGAAATTTAATATTTAAATTTGATCCTTTTAAACAGAGCTGTACTTTTATTTGTATGGCTGTTAAAGAAGCTGAATATAGTGAGAGTCAGATGGACAGCCTTGTAAAAAGTGTACTGAATTAGAACTGTCACTGACTGATCTTGTGACCTGCTCTCTGAGGAGCCACAGGGTGGCACATTGACCTGGAAGGAGTAGAGTTGAGACTGTTGCCCTGAGGAGGCAAGAGTAAGTGTGGGATAAAAAATCAGAACATAGGTTATGACTTGGAAAACTATGCCAAGTATCAAATCCAAATGGTCAGGCAAAGATAAAAGGGGGAAGCTTATAAAAAATGGATACACATATTGTTGACAATGAGAGAATCAAGTTCGAAGAGTGAGTGGATGAACATAGTTTCGATTAGAAGCCATGGAAGAGTTAGTATATAATACAGTCTCCTTTTAAATTTTGCCCATTGCATTTCTTAGAGTTGAGCTTTATGGCCAAGAAGAAGCCTTATAGAACTGGACACCTTTGATAAGTTACTTAAGCATTCTTTAGCATTTCCTCATCCATTAAATAAAGGGTTGACCAAATCTGTAAATTTCATTATAGTTCTAAAACTATGATTTTATTAAAACCTGAATTATCAAAACATATTTTTAAGTCATACCTTATTAATATAGGAATAGATTTTTATAAATTGGATAGACTTTGGAAGAATTTCATAAGCTTTTAAAATACAGTCTTTTGAGATTATTTTCTTTTATATTTGTGACTGTAATTCTTTTGATGGATGTAAAAATCAAATGACTTGGGAAATATGTCCTTCTCTAACATGGTGAAAGGGTTAGACTTTGTGACTTTTTTCCAAGAGGAAAATTGGATACACTAGGAGGCAAGCTTTGTTTGGTTCACTTGTAAAAAGAACTATTTAATAGCCTACTCTGTTCAACAATGGAATGGGCTAGGTGCCCACCACTCAGGGCTGCCACAAATAAGACTTATGTGTAGGAAGCACAGACAGATTTATTAAATAACCTCTCAGATTCTTTTCAACTTTTTGTCTTTGTCATATTGCATTTTTTTAAAGAAATTTCAGTTACCTAACTTGTTTCTTCTTATATTTTCAGGATAAAGAAGTACGTGCAGTTTTTCTTAGATTATTTGCACAACTTTTCCAAGGATATAGATCATGCCTACAGCTTATAAGAATTCATGCAGAACCGGTAATACATTTTCACAAGGTAAGATGATACAGTACCAAAATGCTGTATCTGTCTGAAATGTAGCCTCTCATTTAATGAAACAACTTGGTTGTCTTTTTCTAGCCTTGTATTTTGACCTTAGTTTGTTAAACAAAGGTCATTCTTCACTCTCTGCTTTGTGTGATTTTATGGTAATTTTTAATAACGCTATGGAACTGACATGTTTGTCTTTAGAGTTTGTTAATTTTAAATTGGTTTTTCTTTTAAAATTGAGTGTTAATTTTTTGTTTCTCCTCCTGCTTTATAGACAGACCCATTTTTATTTTTTCCAATACATGTAGTATTTCTAGTATCAAAAGCCCTTTTTGAGAGAATGTATCTTATAACACATTTATACATAAAGATACTTATTCAGGTGTTGATCTTTCTATTTTTGTTTTGACAATTCATCTATTACTAAGTGATAAGATAGTCATTTCAATTTTTCTTTCTTTACAGACAGCTTTCTTGGGGCAGCGTGGTTTGGTTGAGAATGATTTCCTCACTAAAGTGCTCAATGGAATGGCATTTGCAGGTTTTGTTTCAGAAAGAGGTCCACCCTATAGATCCTGTGATCTCTTTGATGAGGTATAGTTCTTATCAAATGAATGCATATTTACAGACAAAATTGGACCAGTAGTTAAAAGTGGACAAGTGTTTTAATCAGAATCCTAAATATATTATAAATTAAATACCAAATAATCCAAATGTTATTTATTATTATGCTTATTAAATCTTGGTATTTATAATGTGGACTGGAGAATTAGAAAAATATAGGATGTTACAGAAGCACATAAACATCTTGAACACCTGAATGTAAATAGTTCATTAAAGTATTTTTGAAAAAGTAACAGTGGTTATATAAATAGAACTCTTATTTTATAAGTTTGTGTATTTATTTTGAGAGAGAAAGAAAAAACACAAGCGGGGGAAGGGCAGATGGCTTGAGCCTGGGTCAAGAGTCAGATGCTTAAATGACTGAGCCACCCCGGCACCCCAAAAACTTATTTTTAAAGGCAATAATACAGTGATTCCTTTATCAGTTTCATAGAGATAAAAGTCTAAGTTTAATATATAGATATGTGATTTCAAACTACAGTTACATTTAGTCTATTAGTGTCATAGAACTATAGCTTGGCTTAATGGCATTCTTATTAATCAATAATCAACATTTGTCTGTCTCCTGTAGGAGATCTTAAATGTATGGAAGACAGATTTTGTCTCTGTCTTCAAGGAATTGGCCTTATAAAGGGAAAATTAAGACAAATGTGACTCAAAATAAGGATGCTATTTTGTGTTAGTTTGATTTATTTTAGTACATTTTCCATTTATCATTTAGCTACATTTATATTAGCTCATTCTGGTGGATAGAACAATGAATATTATTCCCATTTCATTTTCTAAAAGAACACTGTGTTGGAACCAATAAATCTAGAGGTTCCTTGAAGTCTATAAAAGGAAAACACTCCTGGCACCCAAGATAGTGGAGAATAGTAATAGTGATTATATTTTGCCACAGGTCATTTTATTGTGTATAGAGAAGATAGGACTCAAGTTGTTAAAGATTCTCAGTTCAGAGAGCGATCTTTTATTTTCTGTAAAGATAGTTAAGTAATCACAGATAAGAGTGAAAGAAGAGGCACATGTTATAGTTCTGAGTATGGAGACCTTCACCAAATACTTCAGTTAATAACACAAAGCATATGAAGACTTAGGAGAGATTGCCCTGTGGTGAGCAATTCTTTCTAATCAGTTACTAATCACTGATTCCCTAATACCAACATTTAATATGATGGATCATTGACTATCTAATACTAATGTATATCAGCTGTTAGATCCTGAATTAAGTAATCTATACATAATGTTTTATGGAGTTATATTAGATGCTCTCTAAGATCCTTTCTAGTCCCCATATTTTATTAATTTCTGAAGCATTTTGAATAGTTACATCAGTTTATATATTCCCTTTTTTTTTTCTATCTAATTCTCTTAGTAACTCCTTCTGGCAGCATTATCACAGCTAGTAAGTCAGATTGATTACTTGCAGAAAACTTGCTTGCCACCGCCTCTCACTGTTTTTGTAAATCCTTCCCTTGCCTAGAGTATCCTCCCTCTACTTTTCAATCTAATCATGACCTCCCATTTCTCATACTCTGCTCTTATCTCACCACCTCCTCCAAACTTTCCTAGAATAAGTGACTTTGAGAGCCACTTAGTCTGCATTAAGCTTTATTTTAGGTCTCTAACTTTATATGGCAACTTACCTTTTTATTATACACCTTTATATACATTGGAAATAATGGTAAGGCAAGGACTGATTCCTACTGAATCTCCCCTGAGTGGTCATCCAGTTCTGTGTTCTGCCTACAGTTACAATTTTTAGTGTCTAATTGATGTTGTTACTTGAAAGCCAGTTGTTCTTATGTATATTTCAGTCAAAGGCCTAGAAGGAATGAGATACCAGATCTAAGTAATTTCTCCTTACCCCTGTTTTGTTGTTGTTTGTTTGTTTGTTTGTTTGTTTGTTTGTTTGTTTTAGAGAGAGCTGTGTAAGCAGGGGAAAGAGGCAGGGGGAGAGAGAAAAAGAGAGAGAGAGAATGAGAGAGAGAGACTCTAAACAGGCTCCATGCTCAGCATGAAGCCCAACGTGGGACTTGAGCCCACAATCCTGGGATCATGACCAGAGCAGAAATCAAGAGTCGGACACTCAACTGACTGAGCCACCCAAGCATCCCCCTCCTTCCACCCTTCTTGGGCCATTTCATTTGCTTGAATGTGCTTTTAAAGGAAAATAGCGTTTGCTCCTAGGAAAGGGATCCTTGTTTTCATTGAACCCAGGGTAGCCTACCATACCCAAGACTTAATGAGTCTTTGAGAGACGGCCTGCATTGTGTGTTGTCTGGTCCCCACACTCCAATCAAATAGGCCTGTTAGAAGGAGAGGAATGTTTGCCTTTGACAATCTTTCTGAATCCCGGCCTAGAACAGAGTTTTATATGTTGTCTGTTCCAGTGAATCTGTTAGTTTCTAGAAGGAAAAATCTTATACCCTTTTTAAAAAAATCATTCATCTATTTATCATTCTTCCCATTTTTTTCCTTTTTGTACTCTTTTCTCCACTCGCAAGTAGATATATTCACACAGTTCTCTTGGGGCGCCTGGGTGGCTCAGTCGGTTGAGCTTCTGACTTCGGCTCAGGTCATGATCTCATGGTCTGTGAGTTCGAGGCCCGCATTGGGCTCTGTGCTGACAGCTTAGAGCCTGGAGCCTGCTTCAGATTCTGTGTCTCCCTCTCTCTCTGACCCTCCCCCATCCATGCTGTGTCTCCCTCTGTCTCAAAAATAAAATAAACATTAAAAAAATTTTTTTTAAAACACAGTTCTCCCAGTAAATTAGTTTCATGGGGAAATGGATTAGAGTTATATATTGTAAGAACTAGAAGGAGTCCACAGATCATTTTGTTTTTTCATCTGATTTTAGAGATGAAGAGACTGAAGCTCAGGGAGTTTTAGTGACTTGTTCCAAATCACTGTCAGCCGAGCTAGAACTAAAGTCTGAGTGACCTGACTTGAACATTTGGTTCATGTTTTGTAAGCTAGGGAAATGTTGGAGACTTCCTGACTGTCTGAAATTCTCTGAGAGCATTTTATGAATGAGGCCTGGAGAATGAGTGGGTCTCTCTCAGTTTTTTCCCCAAGAAGAAATAAGGCCCTGAATAATCAGGGAGAGACCACCAGACCATCCAAGGACTCAATCAACTCTGTAACTTTAGAATAGAGGTGAAATGCTGTAAAATGTAAAATATTTTGTTTTAATAGTAGCGTATGTTTTAGATGCTTTTTGGTTTGCAAATTGTATGAAATTATCATACTGTTTTCTAATTTAGCATTTTTGGAGTTGATGTTTTGCCATTTGATTCTTTTTCCAAGTTGGTAGCTTTTGAAGTAGAGCGAATTAAGGTTGAAGAAAATAACCCAGTGAAGATAATAAAGCATGTCAGAGAACTTGCCGAGCAACTGTTCAAAAATGTAAGTAAGTATATTTATTTAGACAGTCATTAATTTTAAAAGTATGTAATTCTTTTGTTTAAAGAAACTACATCTTTCTAGTAATAATCTTTTTGCTCTGACTTAAAACCTTTAGGATTATAAGATATGTGCATCAAAACAGACCTCATTTTTCAAAGTGATTTTCCTGTTAATCAACTATATTATGCAAACACCTTAGTCACAGTTTCCCAATTTGTTATGTGCCCTCATTGGATTTTCATTTAGGTCCCTGTCTTCTTAAGAGCATATTGTGCATTTTTAAGACATAAAGATTAAACTCACTGGAGACCAGAACTAGAATTGACCAATGTGCTCTGCTTAGTGTGGTCCAGTGATTGTCATCTGGATCAGGAAAATTGAGTAGTATTGTTTTGAGCAGACAGGGAGTGAAAAGCTGAAAGGAAGAAACCAAATTGTCAAGTGAGCACAGAAACTCAAGGGTGGAAACATTCCCTGTGTATAGAAGAAATGCAATAAATTCTAAAGAGTGGGATGTGATAAAGTGTGAAGTAATCGCCTGGATACCAAAACAAAAGAGATCCTAAGATGACAGTGTCATTACATGCATGCAGAAAAATGGATTTTGGCTAATGATTGCTAGTCATTCTTCCTACCTGTGAAGCCTTGCAGAGTTGAATCCTTTTACTAAGAAAAGGAAAGTAAACGGGAAGTATGGTCTTCCAGGGGAGAGTTGAGGGAAGATAATATTTTTCAGGAAATACAGTGAAGAAGGATTTGTGATCGGTATCCTAGTATTGTTTAACTTAATTACTTGAATAGATGGGTGTTTTTGGACAGTGGGTCATTAGTCAGTGCTTTGTCACACCCATTTGAAATCTGAGACCCAATTGGATAAAAACAAGAATGCTAAATTGTGTTTCTTTGTTTCATATTATTCAATTATTTATGAATTTTGTTTCTGAAGTTATTTTAAAATTTATCCCTTTGACTAATACCCTAAACTCCACATATAACTGTGTCCAGTATACTAAATCTATTTCTTGGTTAGTATGCTAAAATTAAAAAAAAAAAAGAATTCTGTCAGAAGAAAAATGTGTGTTCTGTGCTGGTGTTCACCATTTATGATGGCTGTGTAGAACTAATATAGAGCATAACCACATGAGAAATTTCTATTGATTGACTGTAATAATAATAATAAATATTGAATGCTTAACACAATGTACCAGACATGGGATTAAGCACTTTACATACATCATCTCTAATCTTCATAACAACAATATTAAGATAGGTGTCATTATCCCCATTTTACTGAGGATCATTGGCTCAGGATCATATGGCTATTAAGTGATTGAATCCAGATTTTAAATTCAGAAACTTTCAATTATCCAATCCCTAAGCCTATTTTCTTTCCCTCCATTAGACTGGCTTATCTCCAACTTGAAAAATAGTAATATTTTCAATGACTGACTTTATACTTTGTCATTTTAAAGCACTTTAACATACTTTCTCATTTGATCTTGGAAATGACCCTGTGAGATAAATAGGGCAGTTGTTGATATGTGGGAAACCAAAGGTAGAAAGTCTTTTTTCTTGGCTACTAGGAGTGATTTATTGATGGATTTCAAAAAATAGCAAAACATCAAATGGAAATCAGTGTTTGAGATTTTGGAACTGATCCCTTGAATAATTGAATGTTTATTTCTTAGATCTTTACAAGACTATTCCAGAACTGCAGAATTTTGTAGCCTGTAAGTGACCAGAGCTGGGGTTCTGACACAGGTTTGTCTCTATTACATGACTGAGTACACAGTGTGTATGTAAGGGAGTGTGCCAAGTCACTTTGATGCAAAAACAAAGTAATTTCCCTTCTTGCCATCCTAGAACTTAAATTTTATGATACATAGCTTGTACTCAGCTGACACAAGACTGAAAACTGCAATAAAATAAGTAATAATTATACATTCTTTTTTTTCTCTTAAAATAGACACTTTATTATATCCACAGGCAATAAAATCCCAGAGCTACTATTAGGTAAATCCAGACCCTGCTAAATATTTAATGTTACCAAGCTTCTGCGATGTCCAGCATGGTTTTGAGGCTGGTGACCTCAGTGTCTATCTTCCTGCCTGTCTTGGTGACAGCTCTATCTTGCTGGGCATGCAGTGTCACCATCTCTGTCCTCATTTCCAGCAGCTTCCTTTCATTTCAGCGAACACATTTCTTTCACTCTGCTCTTTTCTGGAACGAAGCCTAATTTGGTTATCTGTTCAGACTTTGATCACTTCATCCGTTACTTGGTTGTTTTAACCAATGTAGTTCAAGGTTTATTTTCTCTATTTCTGCTCTGAGGGCTGAAAACTCACTGTTCTCCAAAATAATCATATCTTTTTTCACATTAGAAGTCTGGGACATTATTTTGCTGAACAGTGATCTGCTGCATCTTGGTGACCATATCCTTGTAGACAATATCCATGTTGGCATCCATGTTCTTGACCAATGCAGAGATGGTGATTTCTGCTTGCTGGGTGATGAAACCATTTTTTTTTTTTTTTTTTTTTGAGTAAACACACTGAGGCATGGGTGTCCAGTAGAGCGTCTTATTCCCGCAAGAGAGGAAATCTGTCCTTTTGTGCTCCAAATCTTTCCCAGTGCTCCAGCTGCAGGCTCCTGCCCACTGCCGCCCTGGGGGTAAGGCCCCAGCACCAGTACTCCCCATCCTGGAGCACTCCCAGTCTGCGAGGGACCAGTGCAGGGTGGGCACAAGCAGCTAATTTTTATACATTATTAAAGGTAAATGGAAAACACAGACAACGGCTGATGTGGTTTGGGTGGTGGGGTGCAGAGCCAAGGGCCAAGAAGGAATTCTTGAAACATCTTTGGTGCAAAAAGGTGTTTTTATAAAAGCACGGGAACAATAGGACCCATGGACAGAAAGAGCTGCACTGAGGTTGTGACAGGTGACTGATTATATACTTTTAGGTTGGGAGGGGGTTAGGGATAGCACAAGCCTCCAAGGAATTTTGAAAACAAGGTTTCCAGGACCCTGTTGGGGGCTAGCTATTGTTAAGAAAATGTCATTTATTACTGTTTAGTAAAAACTCAGTCATGAGATCTTTCAGATGTGTATCAGTAGGCCTTATGCTTCGAGTATGATTGCCAATATACATCTTGGTGGATAGAGATAAAGGAAGCTTCCAAAGGAATTTCTATATGTTTGAGGTAGACTCACAGGATCCTGAGGGGTCAGGGTAAGATTGCCTTTTGCCCTTAGCAAAGTGTCAGCATGGAGGCAGCTGAGTTCCTAGAGGAAGGTCACTCTGCCTGTTTCAAGAACTTGTCAATGGGCTGTTAGTACTAAGGAAATTTAATTGTTTTCTTTTTGCTTTTGTTCCCCCACATCAACACCTATCCTTTAAAAACAGTACTTTTAAAGTGATCATCATGAGGGACTTGTATGACTAGGTCAGAGATGGAAATCACCCTTCAAATGTACTCTGCATTTCTTGAGCCCTTATTGAGCTTTTCTCCCCCAATCTAATCCTATTCCATTTAATTGATCCATTCCATTCTTTCAGTATGTATTTATTAAGTGTCTGCTAGCACCAGGCATTTTCTAGGTACATGATTCCCATAGTATCCTTTGAAAGAGGATATATCTACGTGATGAGTGAGAATTTCAGAATATCCCCGTGGATGGTCCTCAGACTTTCTGAGATTCTGTCTAGTTGTAAGATTCTAAACTCCACATGGTCCCAACATTCCTGAAGTAAATATGTTACAAAGTTAAAAGGCAGAGTATGATGGTAAAGTTACTTTCTTGGGTCATGCAGGAAGTTGAGGGGAGGGAGGAAGGATGGTCTCAATGCAAGGAAAATAATCCAGATGGTTCTATTTTTAACTAGTCAGTTGTTTTTTTTTTTTTATCACATTCTAAATTCCCTTTTGGTCAGCAAGAACCAACCATATAATTTGACTGTTTCCTTATTATTGGGTTAGAATTGAGACCTGGTGATTCCACTTAGATGTTTGTAAATACTTTGTTGCAGTGAAGTCTGGTATGTGTGCCTACTCTCTCTGCTTCATTTCCCTTTGAAGTACCTCAAAAACGAACCTCAATTTCTGTTTCTTCTCACTACTCCCTTGTATTGCTTTTTGGTGTGTGAGAATATGAGGAGACATGAGTAGGATGGATTGTAACAGTGTTTGGGTGCTCTTTTAACTTTCTGGAGCTTCTTAATTAAGGAAATAATTTGGTGACTTAGGTAGAGGACAGGAATGGGAAGGAGACATGAAGGAGAAGGAAGGGAATAACTCCATTAGAGACAAATTGTGTAAGCATTGGCAAGGTTTATACCATGAAGATTATTGGCCATTCACTATACAGCTTTTCTTTCCATTCCCAATTGATAATACTGGATCTGGGTCTGCTCACTTTGGCTTTCAGAATCTTCCATGTCTATATGACAGCACATTTATCTACTTACTGGCCCTATCTCTGTGATTCTCATATATACTAACAAAGGACCACTGACTGTACACAAAATGAGAATATTAAGATAGGCCAAGACAAGAAATTTAGAAAACCTCCATTCCAAGGCACCAAGGAATCAGTTGGATATGTATTTTACTGTTTTACATAGTGCAGTTTTTCTAATTTGTTTTGCATCTGCAATGGTATATAAATATTTGCTAGACTGTATAATTTGTTTGATAGTTTTCTTAAAAGTTAAAGGAAAAATGAGAAGACTTGGACCTTCTTATAGAATAATATGAGATTTCTATTTGTGCCTCATGGATGTTTCATTGCCTAGCATTGCAGTGAATAAGTTTTAAAATCCTAATGGGAGAACAAAGTCCAAATACAGGAATATCCATTATAAATCACATAAAGTCTATACCCTTTACATTTCAACATAAAGTTAATTTCACTACCATGCAAATTTAATCTACACTGATGTTATTATCTCTTTGCCAACTGTGAATAAAAGGATTTTGTTGTTGTTATAGGAAGGATGTAAAATACTGTGATCATCTTTAGTCTTAAAAAGTCAAAACATAAACAGCTTACTTAGATTATTGTGATGAAATGAGATCCCCAAAGCATAAAAATCAGACTTCTCCCTTATCTTATCTGATCTATTTGTTCATTTTTAAGTCACGTTTACTGTGAGATAATTTACATGTAGTAATATGTACCTTTTTTAAAATGTACTCTAGGGGCCCCTGGGTGGCTCAGTCGGTTAAGCATCCAACTTCGGCTCAGGCCATGATCTCACAGTCCGTGAGTTCAAGCTCTGCATTGGGCTCTGTGCTGACAGCTCAGAGCCTGGAGCCTGCTTCAGATTCTGTGTCTCCCTCTCTCTCTGCCCCTCCCCTGCTCATGCTCTGTCTCAAAAATAAATATTAAAAAAAAAACATCAAAATGTACTGTAGATATTAACAAATGAATGAAGCTGTATAATCCATCACCACTACAATAAGAACACAGAACATTTTTGACAACCCCCCTAAATTCCTTTCCTTGTTATAATCACTTCCTTGTACCACCTCAAACTCTTAATAACTGATCTGTTTTCTGTCTCTTTAGTTTTTGCCTTTTCTGTAATGTCAGTATGTAGCTTTTTGAATTTGGTTTCTTTCACTTAGCATACTGCATTTCAGATTCCTTTATGCTGCATAGATCAGTTGTTTATTCCTTTTCATTGTTGAGTAGTATTCCATTGCATGGATACCTCACACTTTTGTTTATCTATTAACCAACTGAAGGGCAATTGTGGCAATTATGAACAAAACCAGTAGAACATTTGCACAGGTTTTGTGTGAACATAAATTTTCACTTCTCTTGGGTAAATATTTAGAAGTAGGATGCTGGGATATATGGTAACAAAATGTAAACTTTATAATAAACTGCCAGACTATTTTCCCAAAAGTCTATACCATTTTGCATTCCCACCAGATATATATGAGTTACATTTGTTCTGCATCTTTACCAACATTTGTATCCTCAGGTTTGTTTGTTTGTTTGTTTGGTCTTATTTTGTTTTTAGCCATTCTCATAGGTTTGTGGTGGTATCTTATAGTTTTAATTTGCATGTCAGCAGGTGAGCGAAAGTATGGGTCTCTTACCTAGTTGATGCGTCCTCTCTTGGCACTTGTGAAAAGAGTACTTGTCTTAGAATATGAAACTTCCATCTAGAATTATGAATTAGAGCAGTGGTTCTCAGCAGGGGTAACCCCTCCCTTCCAGAAATTTGGCAACATCTGGAGGCATTTCTGTTTGTCACAGCTGAGGAGGGTGTCCTAGTGGCATCTGGTAGGCAGATGCTAGGGATGCTTCTAAACATCTTACAATTTACAAATTTACAAGACACCCACTACTTCCCCATCCAAACAAAGAAATATCTAGCTCAAAATGTTAAAATTGCCATGGTACAGAAACCCTGGATTAGGGGAATCAGCATATTAGGTATTAAAGTCATACACCAAACTTATTTGTGTTAAGGATGCAGCTTTAATTCATCTGGGTGATCATTGAAAGTCCTGTAAGGATGGAAAGTTGAGAATGTTTCCTTTCATCATTATTGTATGCACAACTAGGCAACCCTAAAAAGTCCAGTTATATTTTGTCAGTGTTTAATGACTTAGTCCAGTGATAGTATTGATTTCAGCTGTGTTCGGAAGGTTTTGTGTAACTTGCTCTCCCACGTGGCTCTATAATAATTGGTGCACATTAAATAATTATTAAATACCTAAATTAATATGGGAAACTTGGTAGCCACCAACAAGGTCACATCAATTTGTCATTCACTGCTGAGACCAACGTGTAGGAAGAAATTGTTTTCCCCAATGTTGCCTACTTTGTATTTCCAGTAGGGTTTGGGCTTTTTGTTTTATTTTGCTTGCTTTGCTTTTATTCGAAGTGCATTCTCAGCCTTGTTTTCCATAAGCCCTAGGCATATTCTCATTTTGCTTGCCAAAAAAAAAAAAAAAGAAAAATCCATGTTTCCAGACCAGATGGTATGTGTGTCATTTTTTCAAGTCTGAGAAAATCATTGTACCTCCCATTACTATCATACATTCTCAAAGCAGGATTACAGAGCCCATTTCTTGAAAACCATTATCTAATTTTAAAATTCCCTCTAAACAATAGTACATTTTGCTGGCTTTTGTGAGCAGTTCATCTTGGCTGCCTTGAACAAAATTTTTACCATGTTCACCATAGTGTTTAGTGGCCTGAATTCTTGGTTATTAATTTATATTTGCATTTCTCTGCAATCAAAGATGAAAATTTGGCAGCTTCTTTCTTCTATTGAAAATAATGAATTTCCTTGTTTCCACAAGGATATTCAACAACAAAATTAGGCTGCGGTTTTTAATGAGCTCAGTAATCTTCAAGGGAACAGTCCAAATGCAGCTGAAGTTCCAAGTAAGAGCAGATGTTTCTAAGAATATGCAGAGTTCAGTGAGCCTTAAATTTCCTCTCATTTCTTCTGTCTTCTTGAAAGCCATTATGTGACCAAATTGGGTGTAAAGTACCAAATGTATTTCTTTATATTTACCACAGTGCCCGTTAGAGGGCAGCAGTATACAGACACAACATCCAGAAAAAACAAGCACTTTGATTCACAGGCATGAGCCTTTTTTGCATCTTCTGAACACAATTGAATATGTTATAATTTTGTAACTTTATCCCATAATACGAATTTTATGTATAATGTCTATACAACTGCAGGATAGCCTCATCTTTGAACTTTGTTTTAAAATGACTAAAAATGCTTTTTAATCTTAATTCTATAGATTTGGTTTATAATATTTCATATTGCTTATGAGAAGAATAACACTACTGATGACTAATAGCAATATCTTTTCTTTAATAAGTTATTTCTGTTTTAACTCTTATTGACTATGATTTTTGTTGTTGTTGTTAAAATGTAAGTAGCTGGTGATATGATGGGATTCGTGGAAGAAAGACATGGTTTGAGTTTTAGAGGTATGGTGTCATGCTATAGAATATGCAGTGAATAAATATTTTTTACATGAATGTACTCTAAATTTTTAGAAAACAGCTTTCATATTTTCTGGGAAAATGTGTATGTGTGTGTACACGTGAGTGCATACAGGCACTAAAAGTTTTCCTATAACAACTCCTTTTGTCCTCTCAAGAACCTTATGAAGTAGGTACTGTACTATTATCTAGATTACAGGTGAGGAAACTAAAACACAAGTGGTGAGTGAATTGACACCGTACCAGGTCACACTACCAATAAGTGGCTAAGCTGGAATTTAACCCAGAAGGTCTGACATCAGAGACCAGGCACTAAAAATACTTTGTTGTACTACCTGTCTCATTGAATTGTCCAACCATTCCCTGTGAATCGTAGTGTCACCTGTCTCTATCACGTTTTTACACATAGTCCTGTTTCTGGGCCTTTATTCCATTAGCCTTTTTAACCCTTCACTAATACCAGTTGCCATACTAGATTTATTATTATAGGTTTAGGTAAGTTTTGAGATCTTGGAACTTTGACTTCTCCACTTAATCTTCTTCAGAATTGCCTTGACTATTTTTGTATCTTTATTCTTCCATATAAGGTTTAGGATGAACTTATACATTGCAGGATTTTAAGTAGAAATAATATGTGTATCTTTATTTTTCTAAATGACCTTAAGTCATTTTTGGAACAAGATAAAAGAATATATAGTAAGAGAGAGATAAAATATAGTTAGGAAAGATAACTAAGAAGATGTATTTTTTAATTCTATTTTTTCCATGTTTTAAAATTTGTTACAATGAATATTATTTACATCATGGAAAATATATTTTAAGTTTTATTTTATTATAAAGAAAATAAGTATAAATAGAAACAGAAGTAATGAAGACTGTACTTAAATGATTCTGATTCTGACCTCAAAATCCATATGAATTACCTTTCCAGCCTGAAAAAAAAAATCTGCCAGTGAGTTTTAGAAAATTGATATTTGTAACTTCGAGAAGATATCTTAGACATTGTGACTAAAGAACAGAAGCATTTAGTCATTGTGACTAAAGAAAAACAAGCATACTACTTTTGAAAAGGACAGTTGCAGAAACTATAGACCAGTGATGTTGGTGTTAATCCAAGCATAATTTTAGAACAATTTTTTCAGCATATAGTTTAGAAAGTGGTGATCATGAAGACTTGGCATAGGAATTTATTTATATATTTTCCCCTGCCTTTGCTAACAATGCAAAGGGAAAACACAAAGTGCATATAAGGGTTACTTTGGCAAGAACAAATTTTATAACTAATTTCACCTTCTCAGGAACCTTGTAAGATGTCCCTCAGGCAAAGTTATTTTCCCAGTGTCACACATGAGTCGAACAAAAACTAGAACTCGGGCTTTTTTACACTTAAAAGAGTATTAATTATTATTGTGTTTCTGAGATATGCTACCTATGTCATCTGCCATGGCTGAACCTTTTCTTTATCTGGGTCTGGACCATATAACCATAAAGAATTGTGGGGAGTAGCTCTAGTAGATGATGACTGATATCCATTTTAACTGTCTGGAGAAAGTATAGAGTAGTATTGAGCTTAATCTACAACACAAATAACAGGTTCAAGAAGAAAAGGGAATTTTCTGGTTGCAAAGGATAATAAATGCTAGAATTGGTCTAAGAATGGCAGTAAAACATCTTTCCCTAGAGAACGTTATTAAAAGATGAATTCCATTCTACCTGTGGTGTTTGAAATATAATCCTCCTTAACTGGGTGGCTAGATAAAAATTTATGCCAGCCCTAAGGATCTATGAAAATATTAGCTGATGTATTTACTTCAATTATTGCAATCCTAGTATGTGTTCAACATTGTGTCCCACTTATTATGAAATAGTGGGAAGTAGTTTAGGGTGCCCGCTATGTGCCAGGCAGTTTCTAGATGCAACAGGTATACAGCAGAGGGCAAAGAATATTTTTCTGATTGGCTGAAATGTTGGCCCTCATGGAGCTTCATTTTAGTAAGAGAAGGGTAGACAATAAGCAAGTTAAATAAAATTTATAATATGTGAGAAGATGGTAAGTGCTAAAGAGGAAAATATAATAAGAGGGATAAGGAGTGTATTCGTATAACTTTAGATAAGGTAGCATTTGAGCAAAGAAATACCTGCAAGAAAGGTAGCATTTGAGCAAAGAAATGCAGGAAGGAATAAAGGATGCTGTTGAAATTGTAGGGGGATAGGCAGAAGTAACAGTTAACTGCAAAGGCCTTGAGGCTGGAACAAGAAGGCCTGGGTAGCTAGAGCAGAATGAAGGAAAACAGTAGCAGGACACAGTCCTATAGGAAAGCCAGATCTTGTGGGGCCTTGTAAATTATTTTAGGAACTTTGGATTTTACTCTGAATAAGATAAAGAGCTACTTGAATGAACAGAGTATTGAGGTGATAGTTTGACATACTTTTAACTAGATCACTCTGTCTGCAGTATTAAGAATAGAGGGAGGGAGGGAATGAGGATGGAAGCAGAGAGACCAGTCAGGAGACTGTTGTTCTGTGGTAATATAGAGATGTTGCCTTGAACCATAGGGTTGTTGAAAAATGGTCAGATTACGAACATATTTGAAAGGCAAATTCCAAAAAAGTTTGCAGAGAAATGGATGATTGAGTGTTGGAGAAAGGGATTACAGATAGCTAAGCATTTCACCTGAGAGGAAAAATAAATATGCCATTTACTGAAGTGGAGAAGACTATAGAAAGCAGATTTGGAGGAGGGGAAGAGTAATTGTGCCATTTGGACGTCTATTTAAGAAGTTATTTTTTTTTTAATTTTTTAAGTTTATTCACTCAGAGAGAGAGGGAGAGAGCACAAGTAGGGGAAGGGCAGAGAGAGAGGGAGAGAGAATCCCAAGCAGGCTCTGCACTGTCATTGCAAAGCCCCATGTGGGGCTTGAACTCACGAACCATGAGATCATGACCTGAGCCGAAGGCAGATAGATGCTTAACCGACTGAGCCACCCAGGTGACTCAAGAAGTTATTTTAAATCCAAATGGAAATACTCTGCGCAGGCAGTTGAATATATGTATATGGCGTTCAGGAGAAAGCTCAGTTGGAGGAAAGAATTTATGGATCATTGGTGTTTTTATGGTTGAAATATTGAGAATGGAAGTTGTCCCCAAGGAAATAAGTGTAGATAGAAAAGAGGCCCGAAGTCTGAGCCCTGGTGTTTTTACATAGTTAAGAGATTAGGCAGATAAAAAAATAGACAAAGATGTAGCAAGAAGACCTAGAAACCACATGGAGAAAGTATTCATAGAAAAGGAGTTTGAGTGATCAGCTATATTATCAGATGCTGCTGATAGATCCCCTAAGAAGATTCTGGTACTCTTTTATGGCATGTATCTGAATGTATATATAATCACTCATCTGTCTGATTTCAGTTTTTGTCCCTTTGAGCTCCCACTCTCTGCCTGGCAATCTGCCATTGGTATTTCAACTTCTGACTAATTTTACCTGTTTGATATTGCAGGAGAATCCTAACCCTCATATGGCATTCCAGAAAGTTCCACGCCCAACAGAAGGATCCCACTTGCGAGTTCATATTCTGCCTTTCCCAAAAATTAATGAAACTCGGGTACAGGAATTAATACAGGAAAATCTTGCTAAGAACCAGAATGCGCCTCCTGCTTCACGAGTGGAAAAGAAATGTGTTGTGCCAGCAGGTCCACCTGTTGGTATGTATCTGTCTCTTTGTTTGTTTTAAAAGTAAACCTTTGGGCGCCTGGGTGGCTCAGTCGGTTGGGCGTCCGACTTCGGCTCAGGTCACGATCTCGAGGTCTGTGAGTTTGAGCCCAGCGTCGGGCTCTGGGCTGATGGCTCGGAGCCTGGAGCCTGCTTCCGATTCTGTGTCTCCCTCTCTCTCTGCCCCTCCCCCGTTCATGCTCTGTCTCTCTCTGTCTCAAAAATAAATAAAACATTAAAAAATTTTAAAAAAAATAAATAAAAGTAAACCTTTTATCAAGATAGAAGAGACAAAAATGAAAGTGATGAATTTTTGTAAAATTTTGTAAAAATTTTGACAAATTTTTACAAAGTAAACAAACTTGTATAACCAGAATTAGAGCATTGTTAACACCCAGAAACACTGTTCCATTCACTGTCTCTCACAAACAGTAACCATTAATGTAACTGCTATACTATAGAATCTTCTCTTTTTAGGGGCGCCTGGGTGGCGCAGTCGGTTAAAGCAGCCGACTTCAGCCAGGTCACGATCTCGCGGTCCGTGAGTTCGAGCCCCGCGTCAGGCTCTGGGCTGATGGCTCGGAGCCTGGAGCCTGCTTCCGATTCTGTGTCTCCCTCTCTCTCTGCCCCTCCCCCATTCATGCTCTGTCTCTCTCTGTCCCAAAAATAAATAAAAAAATGTTGAAAAAAAAGAATCTTCTCTTTTTAAAAAACAGCTATATTGAGTTATATTTCACACACCATAAAACTCAATAAGTGCACCATTCAGTGGTTTTTAGCATATCCACAGAGTTGTGCAACCATTTTCACTACATAATATCAGATTGTTTTCATTATGCCAAATAGAAATACCCATACCCATTAGTAGTCACTCCCCATTTTCCACCAAAACCACTCCTCTCTACCGTTAGGCAATAATCTTTCTGTCTTTATAGATTTACCTATTCTGGACATTTTATATAAATGGAATTATACAGTATATGATCTTTTGTAACTGACTTCATTTAGCATAATATTTTCAAGGTTCATCCATGTAGCATGTAACAATACTTCATTGCTTTTTATACCTGAATAATATTCCATCGTATGGAGATATACATATATGTATACATGTATGTGTGTGTATATGTGTATGTATATGTATATGTATATGTATATGTAAGTATATATATTTACGTTTTGTTGTCCACTCACCAACAGGTGGGTGGTTGGGTTGTTTCTACTTTTGCCTACTTTTGACTACTTTTTGACTACTGTTTTCAGAATGCTGCTGTGAGCATTCATGTGTAAGTTTTTGCATGGATATATGTTTTCAGTTCTTTCAGGTATATCACTAGGTGTGGAATTTCTGGGTCATATGGTAAGTCTATGTTTAATAGTTTTAGAAACTGCCAGACTGTTTTCCAAAACAGCTGCACCATTTTACATTCCCATTAGCAATGTATGGGGCATTCTGATTTCTTTATATACACTGATGTTATAGAGCATCTTTTCATCTACTTATTTACCATTCTTTATATCTTCTTTGGAGAAATGTGTATTTAGATCCTTTGTCCATTTTTAAATGGGCTACTGGTCTCTTTATTATTGATTCATAAGAGTTCTGTATATATTTCGTATACAAGTCCCTTATCAGATACGTAATTTGCAAATATTTTTTCCCATTCTGTGGGTTGTCTTTCTTTACTGATTTTTATCTCTTCTTCTTCAGCTGTTGAGGGAAATGTGTTATAGTCTCCTGTGATAATAGTAGAATTTACCTATTTCTCATTTTAATTCTATCCATATTTTCCTTCATATATTTTGGAGATGATTTGTTGGATCCACATATATTTGATATATCATAGCAACCTGGTGATTGATCCCTTTATCATTATGAAATGTTCCTCTTTGTGTCTAGTAATACTTCTTTCCTTAAAGTATACTTTGATATTTATATAGCTATGCCAGCTTTCCTTTGCTTAGTGTTTGTATGGTTTATCTTTTTTTATCCTTTTATTTTCAAATTTTCTAGGGCTTTATGTTTAATATATGCCTCTGGTAGGGGCACCTGGGTGGCTCAGTCAGTTGAGTGTCTGACTTCAGCTCGGGTCACTTCAGCTTGTGGGTTTGAGCTCCACGTTGGGTTCTGTGCTGGCAGCTCAGAGCCTGGAGCCTGCTTCGGATTTTGTGTCTCCCTCTCTCTCTCTGCCCCTCCCCTGCTCACCCTCTCTCTCTCTCTCTCAAAACAAATAAACATAAAAAAAATGTATACCTCGGGGCGCCTGGGTGGCTCAGTCGGTTGGGCATCCGACTTCGGCTCAGGTCGTGGTCTTGTGGTCCGTGGGTTCGAGCCCCGCGTCGGGCTCTGTGCTGACTGCTCAGAGCCTGGAGCCTGTTTCAGATTCTGTGTCTCCCTCTCTCTCTCTGACCCTCCCCCATTCATGATCTGTCTCTCTCTGTCTCAAAAAAAATAAAAAATAAAAAATGTTAAAAAAAAAAATTAAAAAAAAATACTGATAAAAAAAAATGTATACCTCTTGTAAACAGCATGTGGTGGGGTTTTTTTTTTTAGCCAGTCTATCTTAGTATATTACTTATATTACTTAATATACTATTTATCTTTATGTAAATATAATTACTGATATAGTAATGGCCTTAATGTAGTTTATTGGTTGTTTTTTTTCTGTTTAATCTTCCTGTTTTATGTTTCCCCTGCTTTCTTGCTTTCTTTTGGATTAATAAACCATTTTTCTTATTCCATAATTTATCTCTGTTAACTTTTTATTTATACATTTGCTTACTGATCTTTTAGAGGTTTACCTACAGACCATGGCACACATCTACTTTTGTCAGTTCAGCTTTCACCAGAAACTTTTGGTCAGCCTAGCCATATGCCAGATTCAAGCCTGGATTCTCAGTAGTCTTCTATCTGTACCCAAAATTGGTAGATCGCCTAGGGAAAATTTGGATGTGTGTGTTAACTCACCTCTCCAACTTTTTTCTCCTTCTCTGGAATTTTAGGTCCTCTAGTCCTCGTGCTTCTGTAGCAATCTGATACATTTAAATAGATCGTTTTGCATTTTATCTGACTTTTATAATTGTTCCTGTAGGAATTTTAGTTTGCTACAGACTGTTCTATCATACCTGGAAGTAAGTGTGGTTTTATTATCAATGAATAACCGTATAGTCATTGTATATTTGCATAGTAAGCTTAATAATTACACATTGTTAACATTAATGTTATATTACATATGTAGTAATAATAATGCTACTTTTATTATTTATTTATTTAGTAATGTTAATTTGCCATTATTTTCCTAAGAATACCTTTTACTCAAGTGTTGATTGAACTTTCACATAGAGAAGAAGAGGGAGAAGGTAGACACATTAGGGTGAATAATTATCTTTTGAAGGGATTAGTCAGGTTATTTTAATAATCATAAGCTAGTTGAGTTCTTTCTTTAATGTTTATTTGTTTTTGAGAGAGAGGGAAAGAAAAAGCACAAGTGGGGTAGGGACAGAGAGAGAGGGAGACAGAGGATTGGAAGTGGGCTCCGAGCTGAGAGCGGAAAGCCTGATGCAGGGCTCTAACTCACACACTGTGAGACCATGACCTGAGCCAAAGTCAGACACTTTACTGACTGAGCCACCCAGGCACACCAAGTTCTTTCTTTAAATACCCACATGAAGTTTGATAAAGTTTAATTTGCTTTAATTGTAGCCTTAACTGTCTCAATATTATCCTCATTTGATCTCTTTACTTTCTTCATTTTTAATCCACATCAAATTCATTCTTTAGATGCATGTGGAGTATATCACTGTAATCAGTGAGAGAGGTACACATGACTCAGTATTTGGCCCTGCATGTAAAATCTGAATGAACGAACAAATGAATGAATGCAGGGGCCTCTGTCCAACTTTCTGGTCCATTTGGGTTGATAAGAGTCGGGATTTCCCTTGTACTAAAATTAAACAGTATGAAAGTTTCATTTTACATGATACTCACTTCATGAGTGTAAAATTGCTGTCACCTTAGGAGGCATTCACATTGTGAGAGGTTAATTAGTTTCGAGCTATTCCTCAGGGGAGCCAGAACTAGCATTGGTAAGCCAAAGCCTTAGAAAGGAAGCCCTGGGAATCAAGTGCCCACAAACCAGAGTTGTCATCAGACGTTAGAAAGCTAGTATTAGAACGCCACAACTGGGGGTTTGGCCAGTCTGAAGTATCAGTAACTCCAAGTGAAGAGCTTTCTTCTCTGAGTGAACTAACTCATAGTCTCAAAGGAAGACAATAATTCCCACATGGTAACAGACTTATTATCAGAAAATGTGGGATGTTTTAATGGCTTGTCCTAAAGAAAATTTAAAGTGTTGCTGAAGAGATTTTAGAATTAAAAGTTTATAAACACAGCTTAAAGATGTTGCTCAATAAAGTATGTGGTATTATTTGGAGACTCTAAGAAGTTTCCTACTTAACAATTTCTATTTCAGTCTATTCCACTGACCTACATGTGTGGGAAGCACCAGAGCACACAACTAAGAACGAGCATTTCATAGAAGAGTCATGTGTAATAATCTATTTAACCATCATGGTCATGAAGAATATCAGTGTCATATGATTAAAAATGAATTGAAAAAAAAAATAGTAAAATTTGAGTTTTATTGTCTATTATATGGTGCCAATTGATTTCCTGATTCTGATAATACACTCTAGTTAGGCAAGATGTCACCAATGGGAAAAGCTGAGTGAGGAGTGCATGAATCTTCTCCGTACTATTTTGTAACTTTTGGTGAGCTTAAAATTATTGCAAAAAAAAAGTTTAAAAAATGATTTGAAAGATAAAAGATTTTGTATTGATGAAATGAAAGGGATGCTAATAAGTAAGATATGATAGTCTTTCTTCTTAAGTATGCGGGGAAGTAAAGGGATTATGCCTTTAGATTCCGAGAGCAACCATAAAATATAAGGGCTCTTAAACAAAAAGCCGTATCAGACCTATAAATGTAGAGAACAAACTGATGGTTGCCAGGGAAGTGGGGAGAGTTGGGAAAAATAGGTGAATGGGAACAGGAGATACAGGCTTCCAGTTTTGGAATGAATAAGTCACAGGAATAAGAGGCACAGCATAAGGAATGCAGTCTTTGGTATTGTAATAGCAGTATAATGGGACAGATGGTAGCTACACTTGGAAACAAAGCATTATGTATAAACTTGTCAAATCACTAAATTGTACACCGGAAACTACACTCAAATAAATAAAAAGAAAAAAATATATAAGGGGTCTTTCTTTTTGGCTTAAGAATGATTGATACTACATCATTTGTACCAATGATACAGTACTTTGTGAAATTAACACTCTTAACTAATACTACTTTGGTTTATATCCTTCTAATATTCTTTTCATAAGGTAAATTTATTTTAGGTAATTTTAGCCTATGTATTAGACTAGATTTTTTAAAAATATAATTTATTGTCAAAATGGTTAACATACAGTGTGTAAAGTGTGCTCTTGGTTTTTGGGGTAGATTCCCATGGTTCATCGCTTATATACAACACCCAGTGCTCATCCCAACAAATGCCCTCCTCAATGTCCATAACCCTTTTCCCCTCTCCCCAACCCCCCAATCCACCCTTAGTTTGTTCTCTGTATTTAAGAGTCTCTTATGGTTTGCCTCCCTCCCTCTCTGTAATTATTTTTCTCCCTTCCCTTCCCCCATGGTCTTCTGTTAAGTTTCTCAAGTTCCACATGAGTGAAAACATGGTATCTGCCCTTCTCTGACTGACTTATTTCACTCAGCATAATACCTTCCAGTTCCATCCACATTGCTGCAAATGGCATGATTTCATTCTTTCTCATTGCCAAGTGGTATTCCATTGTATATATAAACCACATCTTCTTTATCCATTCATCAGTTGATGGACATTTAGGCTCTTTCCATAATTTGGCTATTGTTGATAGTGCTGCTATAAACATTGGAGTACAGGTACCCCTATGCCTCAGCACTCCTGTATCCCTCGGATAAATTCCTAGTAGTGCTATTGCTGGGTCATAGGGTAGTTCTATTTTTAACGTTTTGAGGAACCTCCGCACTGTTTTCCAGAGTGGCTACACCAGTTTGTGTTCCCACCAACATTACAAGAGAGCTCCCGTTTCTCCACATCCTCGCCAGAATCTGTAGTTTCCTGAGTTGTTCATTTTAGCCACTCTGACTGGCGTGAGGTAGTATCTCAGTGTGGTTTTGATTTGTATTTCCCTGATGATGAGTGACATTGAGCATCTTTTCATGTGTCTGTTGGCCATCTGGATGTCTTCTTTGGAAAAGTGTCTATTCATATCTTCTGCCCTTTTCTTCACTGGATTATTTGTTTTTTAGGTGTTGAGTTTGGTAAGTTCTTTATACACTTTGGATACTAACCCTTTATCCAATATGTTATTTGCAAATATCTTTTCCCATTCTATCAGTTGTCTTTTGGTTTTGTCAATTGTTCCCTTTGCAGTGCAGAAGATTTTTATCTTGATGAGGTCCCAGTAGTTCATTTTTGCTTTTAATTTCCTTGCATTTGGAGATGTGTCAAGCAAGAAATTGCTGCAGCTGAGATCAAAGAGGTTGTTGTTCCCTGCTTTCTCCTCTGGGGTTTTGATGGTTTCCAGTGTATTAGACTAGAATTATTCAATCTTACGGTAAAGGTGACTGGTACGTAGTTCATAGGAGTAAAAAGTTACTCCCAAGTTCATATAGTAATTCTTGGGCCATAATCATTTCTCTTTTTGTATGGTGTCTTTTCAATTCCCCTCTACTCAGAATTGTAGAATCTAATTTTTTTGTCATATGTGGTTTTCCTTTGGTAATATCTTAGAAATATCAGCTTCTTTTTTTGTTAGTAGTCCTCTCATATATAAATGTTAGCTACTTTTTTCATGATACTGTGCCCCAAACTTTATCAGTTTGTTTACAATTCAAGTTAAAAATTGGGGCATTTGGTGTGGGTTCAGTTGCTGCGTCAGGCTCTGTGCACTGTGCACAGGCATGGAGCCTGCCTAGGATTCTCTTTCTCCCTCCCTCTCTGCCCCTCCCCCATTGGCACGCTCTCAAAATAAATAAAGAAACTTAAAAAAAAATAGATATTTACTTTTGCTTATACAATTGTACTGTGCAGTATCAATTAATTTGCATAATAGTTCAGTTTATCTTTGGAAGCTATCCTGTGATATTATCCTCTATAAGCCTTTGACTAGCCTGACACTTCAAAACCTAAATATGTAATCAGAGTAATAAAATGGAATACCTCCAGTGCCATGCAACCAGGGAAAAGAATAAATTCTAAATGTTGGTCATGTAAATAGTTATAGTCATATAAAGTGTAAATACTAATATTCCTCTTGCTTTTGTAGTTGCCAAAGAGGTTTAATTTGTTTGTGTTGTCTTTATATTCCTCTATTAGTCTCCATAATGGATAAGGTGACAACAGTTTTCAACAGTGCACAGAGATTGGAAGTTGTTAGAAATTGCATCTCTTTCATATTTGAAAATAAAACGTTGGAGACTGAAAAGGTAATAAAATTCCATCTTTCCCAAGTAAGCATTCATCATTTCCCTTTCAGATTTACATGTGTAGAGCTTGCCAAATAACCTCTCCTCTAATTCCATCTCTTGTCTTTATTGAGTGTCCTTTGATCGTTTTGATCATTTTAAGTGAATCAAGTCTAAGAGTTAAAATCTTAGCCAAGCCTAGTTATGTGGCTACCAGAGAAATACTAATAGTCATTTTTTTCCTCAAACTTTTAAACATTGTTCACTAAATCCTATTTTACTTAGAAATTTAACATTTTAAGTATAATTTTATTTATTGCAAAGAATCTAGTCAGAATAAGTAATGAATTATAGAAACAGTGGTATTCAATTTAAATGGGTCTTATTAAAGCACATTTTCTTGAAGCTCATGGGTCGCTCAGTCAGTTAAGCATCTGACTTCAGCTCAGGTCATGATATTATGGTTTGTGAGCTCAAGCCCTATGTCATGTTCCATGCTGACAGCTCAGAACCTGGAGCCTGCTTCAGATTCTGTGTCTCCCTGGCTCTCTGCCTCTGTCTCTCTCTCTCTCTCTCTCTCTCTCTCTTTCAAAAATAAACTTAAAAAAATCATAGTGTTTACAGTGTTCCCAGTATAATAATGTTATTGGAATAAACATAAGAGACACTATTGAAAACAGTGTTTTAAAAAAACACATTTTCTTGACTTTTTAAATAAAACATGCTGAATGTAACGTAATCTTTTCTTAGTGACTCATTATAGCTCTGAGCATCTATTACAGGAGGCTAAAGCATGAAAAGAGTAATATTTTTACCCTTATAGTAAATGACCCCAAGCCTTTCTAGGTTTTGACTTTTTTTGGTTTCCATTTTCTCTTATGCTTGAAGTATCACAGACTTCCTTTTGCTTCTCTTGCTTTAGGTTTCCATCCTATTTCTTGTGCCTGCCTATAGTAATACTGTGCCCTCTTTCTCTCAGACTTCTTCCCTTCCTTCTTAGTTGCTCCTTTGTTCTGTATTTTTTAGGTTTTCAAAGTTAAATAAGCTTATTACTATTTTATATAAAATACATTGGGGCGCCTGGGTGGCGCAGTCGGTTAAGCGTCCGACTTCAGCCAGGTCACGATCTCGCGGTCCATGAGTTCGAGCCCCGCGTCAGGCTCTGGGCTGATGGCTCGGAGCCTGGAGCCTGTTTCCGATTCTGTGTCTCCCTCTCTCTCTGCCCCTCCCCCGTTCATGCTCTGCCTCTCTCTGTCCCCAAAAAAAAAAAAAAAAAAAAAAAAAAAAAAAAAAAAATATTAAAATACATTAACTAGGCTCTCAATGGTAAACTGGAAGAGACATTCTTCTGGGTGATGAAATGAAAGAGTTTTAATACATAAATCTGGACATTTCTATTTGTTGATCTGAGTCCTTTATTATATTGAAATGAGGAAGGGAGATTTAGAATTTTCTAGTCATAAATTAAAACTGACTTGTGATTAAAGAACTGATTAAATAACCAGTTTAAAGGTATAAAATCACCTGTGTTTATTTTCATTTAAATTTTTCCTTCTATTCTTGCCATGAAGATGTGGCCAGTTATTAAAAGAGGTGTCTAAGTGTCATGAGTATTTTGGTAACCAAAGTTTTGTTGAATTGTTGTTTTTTTTTTTTTTAGGTGAAGTTAATGTTTTTTTGTTTTTGTTTTTTAACTTATCACATGAATCAGTTCTATTTCTTTTTCATGCTGGCTTACAAATAAAATTAACTGTTAACCCGTATATTTATGTATAGTTGTTCTTAATAACAAATCAACTCTTCTAGAAGCTAGAAGTTTAATTCTAATAACTTTGTTAAATGGTTTATAGATACGGTGCACTTGAATTTTTAGTGTGATTGAAAGTACTTTTTTGCATTGATTCCTTTTGTTCACTTCTGCCTCTCTTGTCCTCAGACCCTTCCAGCTGCATTGAGAGCCCTTAAAGGAAAGGCAGCAAGACAGTGTCTCACTGATGAGCTGGGTTTGCATGTCCAGCAAAACAGGGCTATATTAGACCACCAACAGTTTGACTACATAATAAGGATGATGAACTGTACTCTACAGGTAATTTTTAGTTCTTTTAGATTATTCCTAATATTTAAGACTACTTTTTATTTTCCCAGGAGATTCTGTAATTACTGATATGTCCAGTTCTTGAGCCTTCCACAGTGAATAAGATGAAGAACCAATATCCATACCATTTTGGACAGAAACGCTTATTACTTAGCATAAACATTTTTATTTTCTCTTGAAAAATACTAGGTTATATTACTTGTTCTCTAAGGAAGCTTTCTGAAAATGAAAAGTCATCTTTAAAACATTCATTTTTATATTACTTAATGTCAGATTACTTAATAATTACTACTTAATTATTCATGCCATTGTCAGGTTTTGGTTGTGCTATTAAGGTAGAGGGTAATGAATGATGGATAATCCAAATTATAAATGAATTACTCAATAAAGTATTTGCTAAACACTACGCATATAAAGCCAAAACATACTTCCATTTGTTTTCAAAAAATATATATATTATATTACAGAAATAAACTTCCCACAAAATAGTGATACCAATTTAAGAGAAGCAAATAATCTGCTTACCCCATCCTGTCTCACTTGTTAGATAATTTATTACATTGGCATTATATTCTTTACAGGTGATACAAAAATTATTTCTCAAACTTTCTTTTTTCAAACTTTTTGAACAAGGAGAAAAATGTTATTAAATATTAAAAATTCAAAGACTATCTGTGGGAGTCTAGAGAAACTAAACAAAATGCATATTAAATTCTGTTACACTGGAAGATGAGAATTGCCAGATATAATTAATAATAAAATTTATGGATGAAAGAAGGCCTAATTAAATGGAAGATATACCATGTCCATGGATTAGAAGATAAAGATAGCAGTTCTCCCCAAAATAATCAATAGAGGCAATGCAATTTCTATCAGAATCCAAACTAGAAGAGCAAAAACCTAAGAATTACCAACACATCCCTGGGGCACCTGGGTGGCTTAGTCAGTTGAGCATTCTCTTGATTTTGGCTCAGGTCATAATCCCAGAGTCAAGGGATCAAGCCCTGTGTGGGGCTTCCTGCTGAGCATGGAGTCTGCTCTGTATTTTTCTCTCTCTCTCCTCTCTCTCTCTCTCTTTCTCTTTCTCTTCCTCTCCCTCTCCTCCCTCTCTCTCTCTCTCTCTCTCTCTTTCTCTCTCTTTCTCTCTCTTTCTCTCCCTCTGCCCCTCTCTCCTGCTTGTGTGCTTTCTCTCTCTAAAAAGTAAATAAATAAACTACAGTTACCAACACATTCCTAAAAACAACAGCAACTTGGGAATTGGTCCTGTCAGATCAAAAATTAGTTTAAAAGAAGACATACCAAAATAAATAAATAATTAAAATAAGACAAATGTACAGAAGGCACCTGAAAATGTGTTCAGCATCACTAATCATCAGGGAAATAGGAATCAAAATCACCATGAGATATCACCTCACATTTGTTAGAATGGCTATTATCAAAAAAGGTAAAAGATAACAAGTGTTGAGAGGATGTGGAGAAAAGGGAACCCTTGTGTCCTGTTGGTAAGAATGTAAATTGATACAGCTACTATTAAAAACATAAAATTAAAACTAAAACATATGATCCAACAGTCCCATTTCTGAGTATATCCAAAGGAAAACAGGATATTGAAGAAGTGTCTGTACCCACATGTTCAATGAAGCGTTTTTAACAATAGCCAAGATATGAAAACAATCTAAGTGTCTATCAACAGATGAATAGAAAAAGATGTGTTATATATAAGCAATGGAATTATTCACCCATGAGAAAAAAGGAAATCCTGCCATTTGTGATAACATGGATAGACATTGAAGGCATCATGATAAGTGACATAAGCCAGACAGACAAAAACAAATACTGCATGTTATCTCTGATAGGTAGAATCTTTAAAAAAAAAAAAAAAAAAAGTCTAACTCTTAGAAACAAAGAGTAGAAAAGTGGTTGCCAGGGCCTGAGGGGTAGGGAAAATAGAAGTTGGTAAGAGGTGCAAACTTTTAGCTATTATAAGGCCAAGGCCTCAGGATCTAATGTAAAATGTGGTGACTGTAATTGATAAAACTGTATTATATACTCAAAATTTGCTGAGAAAGTGGAACTTAAATATTTGCGCCAAACAAAAACAATAAAACAGGTAAATATGGGAGTCCTTTAATGATGTATGTATATATCAAGTCATCATGATGTACACTTTAAATATTTTATGATTTTATTTATCAATTATACTTCAATAAAACTTAAAATAATGTTTGACTAGTTTAAGATTGTAGTAATTAAGACACTATATAGTAGTTAGATTGACCCCTAGAACAGAATGCTCATAACAGATGATAACAGATAATAAACAGAAGTACACATATATGGAAATGTGACTTATGACAAAACTGGTATTTCAAGGGAGCCATTGTGGCTCAGTGGGTTAAGCATCTGACTCTTGATTTCGGCTCAAGTCATGATCTCAGGGTTGTGAGATTGAGCCCCATGTCAGGCTCTGCACTTGGCTTGGAGCCTGCTTAAGATTCTCTCTCCCTCTCCCACTGCTCCACCCCTGCTCACAAATACACTTTTACTCTCTCAAAAAAAAAAAAAAGGGGGGGGCATTTCAGATCAGTGACAAAATGATGAAAAATTCAATAATAGTGCCGGGACAATTAGGTGAAAATGTACACAACTTCACTAATGTATGTGTACCACACTATGCAGTAAAAACACTTTCACGTGGATTAAAGACTTAAATATGAAAAGCCAGGCTATCTAATTTTCCGAACAATCCTTAAAAGAGATATCCTTATGACTCTGGGGTAGGGACAGATTTGTTAAACCAGTTACAAATCATCCTGATCTTAAAATAAAAGATTGATGAATTTGACTACATTCAACTTAAGAACTTTTCTTCATCAAAAAATACCATAGAGTGAATGCATACCTCAGGGTGAGAGATGTTTGCAAAGAATATAACTGCCAACAGATTAGTGCTCAGATTATAAAAACTTCTACAAGTGGGGCACCTTGGTGGCTCAGTTGGTTGAGCATCCAACTTGATTTTGGCTCACGTCATGATCCCAGGGTCATGGGATCAAGCTCCATGTTGGGCTCCATGCGGAGCATGGAGCCTGCTTAAGATTCTCTCCCTCTCTCTGCCCCTCTCCCCTGCTCATGCTCACTCTCTCTCTAAAATAAAATAAATAAAATAAAAACTCCTACAAATCAATAAGAAAAAGACAAATTTTTAATGGACAAGAGACTTAAAAAAAGTATCTCAGAAAAAAGGAAACCCACTTGGTCAGTAGGTGTATAGAAAGATTATCTAGAAATAAAGGACATATGTCAATAATTGGAGAGTGTCAATTTAAACCATAATGCTATAGCCTTTTACATTCACGATTTTGGAATAATTAAAAAATCATATCAAATATTGGTGAAATTATGGAACAAACGGAAGTTTTAAACTTTGCTGGTTAGAATGTAAAATAGTATATAACTCCTTTAGAAAATTTAGTAAGATATAAGATACTAAGAAATAAGATAATTTTTCATTTATGTATAAAGCTGAATATGAACATATTCTCTGACCCAGTGATTCCACTCTCAGATGAGCTCTTACCCATATACACCAAGAGGCATGCACAAAAATGTTCGTAGAAGCATTGTTTGAAATAGCAGAAAACAAAGGAACTAATATGCCAACCAGCAGTAGAATGAATAAATAAATTATGGGGTTTTAAAAAAAATTTTTTTTAACATTTATTTTTGAGAGACAGAGACAGAATGCAAACAGGGGTGGGGCAGGGAGGGAGGAAGACACAGAATCCAAAGCAGGCCCCAGGCTCTAAGCTGTTAGCACAGAGCCTGACACAGGACTTGAACCCATGAGCTGTGAGATCATGAGCTGAGCCAAAGTCGGACACTTAACTGATGCTTGCCAGGCGCCCCTTTTTATGTTAGAATATTTTTTAGTAGAGAAAATGAATGGTAGCTACAAGGAACAATGTGGACGAATCTTAAGATAATTTTGCACAAAAATAAAAAGGCAATTCAATTACAATATGATTCCATTAGTATAAAAGTCAAAGCATGTAATGTATTATTTAGAAATATGCAATTTAGGGATACAATATGTATATGGTAAAACTATAAAGAAAAGCAAGGCTATATATATATATATATATAATTAAAATTATTTTTTATATATTTATTTTATATATTTAATATATATATTAAAATATATATATATTAAATCATTACATTGTATGCTACAATTTTATTTGTCCATTATACCTCGATAAAACTGGGAAAAAAGGAAATCAAGGGAATAATAAACAAAATATTGAAGAAAGTTACCTCAAAGGTTAGAGAGGAAGGGCAGATGAACATAGAGATCTTTGATGGTAAAGGTAATATTCTATTTCTTAAACCAGTTGTATGAGTGTTCATTGTGTCATTATTCTTTATAACCTTATAACTTATACACATTAATATCTTAGGGTACTGCTATTGGGCTTTTCTACAGGGCATATTTTTCTCTTCAAATCCATTTCAAAGGGTATCTTTCTCAGAAATTCTAATTTAAGGGGTGCCTGCGTGGCTCAGTCAGGTAAGCATCCAACTTGAGCTCAAGTCATGATCTCACAGCTCGTGAGTTCGAGCCCTGCGTTGGGCTCTGTGCTGACAGCTCAGATCCTGGAGCCTGCTTTGAATTCTGTGTCTCCCTCTCTCTATGTCCCTCCCCCGCTCATGTTCGTTCTCTCTCTCTCTCTCTCTCTCTCCTTCAAAAATAAAAATTTAAAAAGAGAAATTCTAATTTAAAATTTACCATCAAAATGTAATCTTATAACAAGCACTTTGTAACTTATTTAAGCAAATTGATGAGATCAGAGAGAATTTATCTTTACTGGAATACATTCTTACTTTAAAGTATAATAGACTAGCTATAATGGTTTATAATGGCAACAATTAAAAGCAACCTAGGGGTGCCTGGGTGACTCAGTCAGTTAAGCATCCGACTTCAGCTCAGGTCATGATCTCATGGTTCATGAGTTCGAGCCCCACATCAGGCTCTGTGTTAATAGCTCAGAGGCTGGAGCCTGCTTCAGATTCTGTGTCTCCTTTTCTCTGCCCCTCCCCTGCTCAAGCTCTGCCTCTCTCTGTCTCAAAAGTAAATAAACATTTTTTAAAAAAGCAACTTAAATGTTTACCATTCAGATATTGATTAATTATGTACAACTATTTAGAATAGTGATCAGCTACTAAATAAAAAGAGGTAGATCTATAACATGTGCTCATATGGAAAACCTTCCATTATATATATGTTGGTAGGTGGGAAATTACATAAAGTTAATATAATTCTATTTTTGACCTAAAAGTATACACACACACACACACACACACACACACACACACACATATATATATATATATAAAGATATTTGTAGTAAGTCCTAAACAACAGTTATTTCTGGTTTATGGATTAGACACACACAGAGACAGGCACAGTTAAATTATGTAAAACATGGCAAGCATGTATTTTATAATTTTAAAAAAGATTCTCATTTTGGTAGGAAGGAAATCATTGAACACCTTTATGAAAAGAATAAAACACAATAAAGTTGACCTAAAAAAGGCCATATCTTTTGTTACTTTGCTGCAGTTACTTTGATACTATCATTGTAGAGAACAAAGGAATTTGATTAATAGGTGAAGGTCTCTAGAAGCCCTAAAGTTAGGTAATCTTTTGATACCCTATGATTGCTGATAAAAGTACAAAAACTATTTTATAGAGCTTTTTCCCCATTTCTGTGCTGCTTATTAACTGAGGAACTAAGTTTTAAGGCTTTCTTCAACTTAATTTTAGCATATACCAATTAGGCATTTATAGAATAGCCAGGTACCCTCAGGCTATGAATATTTCCCTTTTTCATTTGAATAATCACATTTCTGGAGAGAAAAAGACATGGGCAATTTTTTTTCCTGCTTTCAAATACACCGGGACTATGGCACTTACTATTTTATAATTCAGTATTTCATGAATACATAAAAATAGATCCTGTCCTTATTCCAGCACACGCTGTTGTTTAACATTATATAGAGGCTCTTCTCAGATATAAATGAGCTCACATGTGACAGTCTTATTTTAATGGGTTATTTATTACTAACTTGGGATTTATTAGTATTTATATTCTTGTTACAACAATGTTACTTGTGGGGATTTAACATGACATTCTGAACATTTTTGACAAAAGCGTAGAATTTCAAGGCAGAGGGGCCAGACATCTGTGTCGGTATTTTAAGAAAGAATCCTTAACTAAATGAACTAATTTTTAGCTAGCAGTGCAAAAACTTTAAATTTTTGCTTTTCGTGATTTTGAAGTTATTCTGTCTTTCCCCTTCCTCAAGGGAAAATTAAGTGGAACATGAGTACTGCAGGGGATTATTTTATTTATTAGGTTCTTTCAATGCCAAGGAAATTTTTTAAAGGAAAAGTTCATAAAGGTTATAGATTATTTCTATTTATCATCTCATTTCAAATAACTAATTGTATTTTGGGTTTTTTTTAATAACTAAGATTACTATAAATCTCTCCAAAACTGTCATGACCTTAACTCTTCATTTTAGCAGATACATGATTAAAACTTTATATGTGTCAAGATCATAGCTAAAATTTTTTAACAATAAGTTATAATTTAAAAGCCCAGTGAGGGGAGTACCTAGGTGGCTCAGTTGGTTGAGCGTCCAACTTCAGCTTAGGTCATGATCTCACAGTTCATGAGTTCAAGCCCCACGTCAGGCTCTGTGCTGATGGCTCAGAACCTGGAGCCTGCTTCGGATTCTGTGTCTCCCTCTCTCACTGCCCCTCCCTCGCTCATATTCTGTCTCTCTCTCTCAAAAATAAATAAGCATTGGGGAGCCTGGGTGGCGCAGTCGGTTAAGCGTCCGACTTCAGCCAGGTCACGATCTCGCGGTCCGTGAGTTCGAGCCCCGCGTCGGGCTCTGGGCTGATGGCTCGGAGCCTGGAGCCTGTTTCCGATTCTGTGTCTCCCTCTCTCTCTGCCCCTCCCCCGTTCATGCTCTGTCTCTCTCTGTCCCAAAAATAAAAAAAAATAAAAAAAAAAAAGTTGAAAAAAAAAAAAATAAATAAGCATTAAAAAAAAATTTTTTTTAAGTAAAAGCCCAGTGAGGTCCTCCATTTTCAGTATCAAACAACTGCATGCTACGAGGAGCCCTCCCACTAATATAGTAGAAATAGATCTTAGAAAATTGTAAAAAAAAAAAAATTTTAAATACCCATGTGATTTTGGTACATTGTTTTTTCTAAGAAGAAAAGGAAAATTTCAATAGGCCCTTCTTCTGTTTTCAAAAAAAGGACAAATAGGGAAAACTAAATTTGTGAGCACAATTAAGCATTGGCCTCCATAAGGAGGGTTGTTTGAACCTGAGAGTTTTGCATTAGGCTAGGACACTAAAAGAGGAATAATCCCTATTCAGTAACATGCCCCCACCCTCACCTCCGGAAGAATCCATTGTAAATCCTTTCTGGAATAATGCAGCCCCAATTTAGGCAATCAGGATATCCATAGGTTAAATTCAATAAAATATGAACTCACCATTTAAAAATGACCAAATACCAGGGAAATGAGCCAGTATGAATTAGTGTCAACAAAACAACCAACAGCAGATTTATATGCTCGGTGTTTTGAATTATCCAGTTCGAATATATAAGTAAAATATTTAAAGAAAAGACTGAGTACAAATAAGCCAATAATTAGAGAAACAAAAATGGCCAGGTGAATTTATATAATTACCAAAAGTAAAAATTCAGAGGATGTGGAATATTCAATATTGTTAAGATGTCTGTTCTCAGCAAATCCATCTACAGGTTGAATGCCATCCCAATAAAAATTGCAACACTTTTCTCTAGAGAATCACAGTGGACTCTAAAATTTATATGGAAATGCAGAGAACTTAGAATGGCCAAAGCAATCTTGAAAAAGAGCAGCATTGGATGACTTATACTACCTGATCTCAAGACATATTATCAACGCACCATAATCAAGACAGTATGGTACTGACCTAAGCATCAACAAATAGATCAGTGGAAAAGAGTACCCAGAAACAGACTTACATTTATGGGATTTTTAATGAAAACACCAAAGTGATCCAATAGGGGGAAGAAATTTTTTCCCACAAATAGTACTGGAATAACTGCATATTCATATGGAAAAAAACTGAATCTTAACTTCTACCTCACATCAAACACAAGGATAACTTTGAGGTAGAGCATAGACCCAAACATCAACTAAGAAACCATAAAGCTTTTAGGGGGAAAACATGGAACAGTTTCCTAACTTGGGAGTGGGCAACAGTTTCTTATCACAGAAAATGATAACCAAAAAGGAAAAAAAATTATCATTATACTTTATTAAAATTAAAACTTATGCTCATCAAAACACACCATTGTGAAAATGAATAGGAAAAATTGGGAAAAAATATTCCCAAAATATATATGTGGTAAAGAACTGGTATCATGTTTATATAAAGAACTCCTACAACTTAAGAAGAAGCCAAACCAACCAATTTTTAAAAATGAGCAATTTGAACAGATACTTTACAAAATGATATGTGTGTGAATGGTCAATAACCACATGAAGGTCTCAATATCTTTAGTCATTAGAGAAATGCAAATTAAAACCACTATGAGATAGTACTATATAACCCACCTATATGCTAAAATTAGAAAGACTAATGATGCCAAATGTTGACAATGTTGTAAAATAACGAGAATTATACTTTATTGTTGAGAATGTAAACTAGTCTAATCAATTCAGAAAAAAAGTCCAAGAGATTCTTATGAAACTAAACATGTACCTATCCTATGACCCAACAATTTCATAATAATTAATGTCTGCTGTTTACTTTGAAAAGCACTAAAACTAATATGGATTAATGGATAGTTAGATGGATAAATAATAAAGCAAGCCTAGTAAAATGTTCATGATACAATCTGGGGGGAAATATGTAGGTATTCAGTATAAAATTATTTCAACTTTGATATTTTTTGGTATAGAAGAGTAAAGAAATAAGTACATATGCACAAAAACTCAATGGATAGGTCAAACATCAGACTAGACACAGTGAAAGAGAGAATTATAATGAACTGGAATACACATGTGAAGCAATTGCACATAGTAGAGCAGAGAGAAATAGGAAATGGAAAAAGTGCAGAAGAAAATACAGGCAGGAGATAGTAAGGTCGTCTCATACAATACTGTTCAAAGTGGTAGTCTGTGACAAGATAAGAAACTTGTGCCAAAATGCGAATCAGTGATCTTCATTGACAAAGTCTTACTATGAAAAAAGTAAGCTACTAAACATTGGGCTTAGTGTGACTTTATCGGGCAGTGGTCAGTATCCCCTTAAGTAACCAAGAATCCTGCCTTATTAAAGAGGAGAGGCTTCAAAGTCTAAGTCTCAGATTTTGTTAACGCTGAGAATTCCAGACACCAAGAAAATGTTTTCATAAAATTTCTTTGGTTGCTGAGTAGATTCTTATATTGGGTTTCTTTGACTGAGGACTCAGAATAATAATAGGAAACCACATACAGGTTTTAAAGTATGAGAAACTTTCACATCAGATTGATTTAATCTAGATTTTTTTTTAAGGTAGTTGACATCTATATTGGTTTGGAGGCAGGGGAGAGGGGGTGGGGCGGGTGCTCAGGAGCTCGTGGAGAAGTGTGCCCGTGTCCTCTTCACCATCACAGGCTTCTGGCTGTGCAGGATGGCACTGGCTCTGCGAATGGCATCCATGCGGAGATCTGGGCAGTACTTGTTCTTGTGGATCATGTGCCTGATGCTGCTTAGGATGGCCAGAGCATTCTTGTTGATGGTAATCCGTACACAGGAGGTGGCGGGTTTTCACTGGCCTGATCTCCACTTTATGACCACCACTATACCTTTGCCTTTGGCCACCAACTCCGTGCCCACACTCTTGTAGCGAATCAGTCAATTTTAGCAGAAGGAGTTGTAAGCCTTCAGGTTACTGGGCTCTGTGCTGTATGTCTGCTTGTTCCTTTTGATCAGGAAGCTGGAGCAGTTCCCCACCACCATCCATTGTAGGTGGCAGACATGGCAGCAGCTCCTCTCATTACTGCAGCCAGAGGAGGAAAGGGCTATCTAGAAATTTTTAAGGACACTCATATACTGCTCCTATGTATGAATATCAAATTTGGACATTTTGTTAAGTGCTGTAGTCTGAATGTGTTCTCCCAGATTCCTATGGTGGAAACTTAACCTCTGAGGTGATAGTGTTAGGGGATAGGGTTTTGGGGAGGTGGTTAATCTCATGAGTGAGATTAATACCCTTATTAAAAAAGAGCCAACAGGGCTCCCTTAGCCCTTTTCACCAAATAAGGATATAGGAAGTCTACAACCCCAAAGAAAGCCCTCAGCTGATCGTGCTGGCACCCTGATCTTGGACTTCCAACCTCCTGAACTGGGAGAACTGAATTTCTGTTGTTTATAACCTCTTAGTCTGTGGTATTTTGTTGCAACACCCAGAACAGACTAACATATGAAGAATTTATTAATCAGTAGAATCCCTCTTCCTTAATCAGGGTGTATTTTTTACTTTTTCCTCTCCTCTTCCATTTACTGATTTCTACTCTATAGTAGTCTCTGTACTAGATACTGAGGTACACTTCATATGGAGGTGATTAAGATAAAGTCCTGGTTCTTAAGGAGTTCACAATCTAGAAGGAAAACCTCACAGGTAAATATATAATACAATGGGATATGCGCTGATGAAAAAGTGAAAAAGTACTATGAACACTATTATGAGATTACTGGATTTTGAGTGGGAAGAACGTGGTCACAGAAGGCATTTTTCAGACAAGGATTGAAAGGGAGAATATTCCAGATAGAGGAAGTTGCTAGTAGAAAAAAAAAGTATAGAAGGACCTATGTTTTTGAAAATTGAAAAATATTTCTATGCTGCCAAATGTAGGGTAGAAAGATGGTAGATGAGAAAAGTAGATAGGGTAACATTTGGTTAAAGTGAACTGATTGAATACGTACATTTAGCCTCAGCTACTACCCAAAACCCCAGTAAAACAAAAGTAAAGGATTTTTTTTTTAATGCAGAAACCCACAGGCAATACAGGAGAGGAGACAAGAACAACAGCACTTTGGAAATTGGAAAATTGATGGGTTAATGACTTTATTTAGCAGACTCAAGACAGCCTTTTCCTAACTGACAGTTGTAAAAGCCTTGAAGCAGCCAAATTTGCAGAACTGCAAAAGGCTCGGGGATTGGGGACATCTAGTAATCTCTGGACACAGGAAGCTAAGGTGGGACTGAAACATTAAAAAGAGAATTGATTGAAAGTCTTCTTAAGGAGTGCCTGGGTGGCTCAGTTGGTAGAGCATCCTACTCTTGTGATTTTGGCTCAGGTCATTATCTCACAGTCATAGGTTAGAGCCCTGTGGCAGGCCCTGAACTGAGCATGGAGCTTGCCTGGGATTCTCTCTCTCCCTCTCACTGCCCCTCCCCTCCTTGTGCACACACACTCTCTCAAAATAAATAAACATTTCAAAAGAAACTCCTTAAGTTACAGTTGGATTGCCACAATCCCTATCAAAATAACACCAGCATTCTTCACAGAGCTAGAACAAACAATCCCAAAATTTGTATGGAACCAGAAAAGACCTCAAATAGCCAAAGCAATCCTGAAAAAGAAGACCAAAGCTGTAGGCATCATAATTCCAGACCTTCAAGCTGCATTACAAAGCTGTCATCATCAAGACAGTATGGTACTGGCACAAAAACAGACACATAGATCAATGGAACAGAATAGAGAACCCAGAAATGGACCCACAAACGTATGGCCAACTAATCTTTGACAAAGCAGGAAAGAATATCCAATGGAAAAAAAGACAGTCTCTTCAGCAAATGGTATTGAGAAAACTGGACAGTGACATGCAGAAGAATGAACCTGGACCACTTTCTTACACCATACACAAAAATAAACTCAAAATGGATGAAAGACCTAAACATAAGACAGGAAGCCATCAGTGGCATCTGGGTGGCTCTGTTGGTTGAGCATCGGACTTCAGCTCTGGTCATGATCTCACAGTTTGTGACCCGCGTTGGGCTCTGTGCTGACAGCTGAGAGCCTGGAGCCTGCTTCAGATTCTGTGTCTCCCTCTCTCTCTGCTCCTCCCCTGCTCACACTCTCTCTTTCAAAAATAAATAAAGATTAAATTTTTTTTTTTAAAAAAAGAGAGGAAGCCATCAAAATCCTAAAGGAGAAAACAGGCAACAACCTCTTTGACCTCAGCCGCAGCAACTTCTTACTTGACATGTCTCTGGAGGCAAGGGAAACAAAAGCAAAAATTAACTATTGGGACCTCATCAAGGTAAAAAAAAAAAAACCTTCTCTACAGCAAAGGAAGCAATCAGCAAAACTGAAAGGCAACTGATGGAATAAGAGAAGATATTTGCAAATGACATATCAGATAAAGGATTAGTATCCAAAATCTATAAAGAACTTACCAAACTCAACACCCAAAAAACAATCCAGTAAAGAAATGGGCAAAAGACATAAATAGACACTTTTCCAAAGAAGACATCCAGATGGCTAGCAGACACATGAAAACATGCTCAATATCACTCATCATCAGAGAAATACAAATCAAAACCACAATGAGCTACCACCTCATACCTGTCAGAATGGCTAAAATTAACAACTCAGGCAACAACAGATCTTGGCAAGGATGCGGAGAGAGAGGAATCATTTTGCACTGCTGGTGGGAATGCAAACTGGTCCAGCCACTCTGGAAAACTGTATGGAGGTTCCTCAAAAAATTGAAAATAGAACTACCCTATAACTCAGCAATTACACTCGTAGGTATTTATCCAAAAGATACAGGAGTACTGATTCAGAGGGACCCATGTACCCCAATGTTTATAGCAGCACCATCAACAAGAGCCAAAGTATGGAAAGAGCCCAAATGTCCATCGACAGAAGAATGGATAAAGAAGATGTGGTATAGGGGCGCCTGGGTGGCTCAGTCGGTTAAGTGTCTTACTTCAGCTCAGGTCATGATCTCACGGTTTGTGAGTTCAAGCCCCACATCGGGCTCTGTGCTGACAGCTCAAAGCCTGGAGCCTGCTAGGGATTCTGTGTCTCCCTCTCTCTCTGCCCCTACCTCCCTTGTGCTCTGTCTCTGTCTCTCTCTCTCTCAATAATAAATAAACATTAAAGAAATTTTTTTTAAAAAGATGTGGTGTATATATATTTGATGGAGTATTAGTTGGCAATTAAAAAGAATGAAATCTCGGGGCACCTGGGTGGCGCAGTCAGTTAAGCGTCCGACTTCAGCCAGGTCACAATCTCACGGTCCGTGAGTTTGAGCCCCACGTCAGGCTCTGGGCTGATGTCTCGGAGCCTGGAGCCTGTTTCCGATTCTGTGTCTCCCTCTCTCTCTGCCCCTCCCCCGTTCATGCTCTGTCTCTCTCTGTCCCAAAAAAAAAAAAAAAAAAAAAAAAAAAACGTTGGAAAAAAAAATAATAATTTAAAATAAATAAATAAATAAATAAATAAATAAATAAATAAATAAATAGATTAAAAAAGAATGAAATCTTGCCATTTGCAACAATGTAGATGGAACCAGAGTGTATTATGCTAAGTGAAATAAGTCAGTCAGAGAAAGACAAATACCATATGATTTCACTCATCTGTGGAATTTAAGATACAAAACAGATGAACATAAGGGAAGGGAAGCAAAAATAATATAAAAATGGAGAGGGAGACAAACCATAACAAACTTAAAGACACAGAACAAATGGTTGCTGGAGGGGTGTTGATTTGGGGGGATGGGTTAAATGGGCAAGGGGCATTAAGGAGGACACTCGTTGGGATGAGCACTGGGTGTTATAAGTAAGTGATGAGTCACTGAATTCTATTCCTGAAATCATTATTAAACCGTATGTTAAGTAACTTGGATTAAAAAAAAAGAAGATACAGTTGGATTCCCCTCCCAGATAATGTTTCAGTTCTGTGTAAACAGCCAGCTGCCTCTCCTTTACCCTGGTAGAAGATTACGGGTTTGTTTGTTTGTTTGTTTGTGTATTTGTTTTTAAGAGAAAGGACATCACTAGCCTGGGAGACATAGGTCTAGCTGAGGGAAATTCTGTTTTGCTGCAAACAAGGGAGTTAAGTGAATGACAGATATTGAGAATACCAGTTTAGCTCCCAGAACTCTGGCAATCTGCCCTCAAGTCAGGAAATTGGAAAACAGTTCTTTGAGAAATGTGACCAGCCAGAGAGAAAAAGATTTTACTAAAGATGCTAAGATTAGAAGTTTCTCAACCAAAGAGCTTAACCGGGTCATGCTATAATGAAGCTTTCGGTCAACAAGCTTCAACATGTACACATTCTTTTTATTTTGTCATTCTTTACTTTGTGTGCAGCATGACCTAAGCAAGAGGGACCATTAAACAAAGTCAGTTCCTACTCCCCACCATTGTTTCCCAACTCTGCTTTCACTGCCCGCTCCTCCTTGTGAGAGAACCATCTAGTCAGCATTCCTAATTGCCCTGTCCTTTTCCTTCTTGGGGATGGGTATCACTGATGGCCTCAGACAACCTCAGCTTTCTTTTGGCTCTGAAACTGAGTTAGCCACAGTCACTACCACTCTCTGGAAATAGGCCCAAAGAAATTAAACAGTTTTCCCAAATCACAGAGCTCATAAATTGAGGAGGTGAGTTCTGAATCTAAATTTTGTTTTTTGTTTTTTATTTTTATTCATGCTGTGCCTTTAACTTACTGATGCTGTGTTCTTCAAAACACATTAAGTGGCAATAGGTGCTCTACAGCTAAATTTAAGTTTAGATCAGAAGCCTGTATTCTGGAAACTTGTGGATCTTTATTTTCATTTTTTTAAGTAACAACTACTATTGAAAAACTTCAACCTCAACTGAATAAAAACAGACCTTGTTTATGTTGTTCATTATTGTACAGCCAATATCCAGAACATCACCTGGTGCATAGAAAGTATTCATATGTGTTTGAATATGTAAATGATTATATAATTGTGTTTTTCCAAGTACAATTTTTTAATAAAGATAATTACAAAAGATGGAAAAATCAGCTCAGAAAGTGCAATTACTTCTTTAATCAGTTTTTTTGACATAACTTACATCAGTTTTAAATACTATCACATAAAGTATGGTGAAGAAAAGAAATTTTGCTTCACAATTAGAAACAATAAAACTTGCCAAGAGAAACAAAAGCCATTTTGAAAATAAATACAGTCCATGCCAAAGTAGCATAAAATGAAGCCAGAAGTCTTCAAAAGGAATAAATTTTTCTTCCCAATATTTTCTCACACTTTTATGGTTTCTGAGATTGGTGAAAGTTCAAGAGTTGAGATTCAAGGGTTGCTGAGCTATTCTGATTTAGCACCTTTGGTATCTGTTCTTTTCACTATTGTCCTTGGATTGAAATAAGATTCCATTTTTCCAAGTTACTAAGGAAGTAACTTGGTTGTTAACAATTTTGAGTTTCAGATTTAGGAGACAATTCATTGAGAATTTATTCTTTTTTTTTTTTTAAGTTTATTTTATCTATTTTGAGAGAGAAGCAGTGAGCATGAGCAGGACAGAGAGAGAGGGAGAGAGACAATCCCAAGCAGGCTCCACACTGTCAGCCTGATATGGGGCTCCATCTCACAAACCATGAGATCATGACCTGAGCTGAAATCGGGAGTCAGATGCTTAACTGACTGAGCCACTCATGCACCCAAGAAGTTAATTATTCTAACAGTTGTAAGGTTTAGGCCAAATCTTTGGCTACCACTACTCAACCAAGATCATTAATGAGAACTTACTGATAAATATAGTGGAAACTTTTCAGTTCTTACTTCACACTTGGTAGCATTTCATGATGCTCTTGGTAGCATTTCATGATGCTCTTTACAAAACCTTCCTTCCTTATCTTTGATGACAATATTTCCCCTGGCTTTCTACTTCTTTTGAATTTTTCAGTCATTTTGATACGGCTTTTCTTCCTTCAACCTTGCAGCAAATGATGATGTTTATTTGCATCTTTAGGTTCATTTCTAGGTTTTCTGCTAGTCTGAGATTCTCAGAGCCAATCTTACTCCTCCCTGTTACCATCTTTTACTTACGCCATCCAAATTTGTATCTCAAGTCCAAATCTGCCTCTTCAGTTTCAAAGCTGAATATCCTGCTAGTTCCTGTCCATCTGTGCTTGAATGTCCCAAAGCTATTTATAGATGTTGTGTTCCAAACTGGAATAATAATCTTTTATCCCCATTTTGAGACCCCAAAAACTCTTCTGTTGAGTTTCCTACCTCAACAAATGACACCAATAAACCAAAAACGTGGAATTAGTCTTTCTCTTAGCCTTATCTTCCTATCTGATCAGCCACTGAGTCCTAGAAATTTACTTCCTAAATCTCTCTCAACTCCATTCACTTTTCTCTCTCCTTAAATTCCAATATTCTGACTTAAGTCACCAACATTTCTTACCTCTGTTACTGCACTGACCTAACTGGTCTCCCTCCCTCCATTCTGACCCACCCCCCTACCATATCTATTTCCTTGCTTTACCAATGTGATATTTCTATAATACAAGTTGGATCTTATCACTTCCTAACTTAAAATCCTTCCCCTTTGCCTTCAGAGTAAAGTCTAATCATATCTTGGCCCCTGCCTGCCTCTGTAGCTATATCTTTCACTGCTGTCAGTCTTGTGGCCTTTGCACATCTTATTGCCTTAGTTCAGAACACTGTTTCTTTCTAATCACTACTCCCTCATTCATCCCTTTCACCTAATAAACTCCTGCTCATCCTTTAATCTCAGTGTAGATGTCGCTTCCTACTGGAAGCCTTCCTCAACCCATTAATTATGGATTGGTAGCTACTTTTGTGTGCTTCCACTATATGTCATACTGACCACATCCTGTCCAACATGACCCTGCAATAGTGCTTATTACAAATAATGAAACTACCTGTTTTGACTTATCTGTATTTTCTGTTATGTCTGACATGAAGTAGTTTCTCAATAAAAATCTGATAAATGACTAAATGAATAATTAAATGTAATGTAAGTAGCTACTTACGTCAGCTAGTGTGAGTTTGAGTTTTATACAGTTTCCATCCCTACACAGGTTTGTAGCTTTTACCCTTTTTTGGTTATACAGTAGGTTTCCCCTTACCTGCAGTTTCACTTTCCCATTTCAGTTACCAGTGGTCAGCCATCATTAGAAAGAGATGATCCTCCTTTTGACTATTCGTAGATAAGTCAGTAGGTTAACAGTAGCCTAACGCTGTGTCACAATACCTGTGTCATTCACCCCAATTTGCCTCCTCACATAGGCATTTTATTATCTTATATCATCACAAGAAGAAGAATAAGTACAATACAATATTTTGAGAAAGGGAGAGACCACATTAACATAATTTTTATTACAGTATATTGTTATAGTTATTTTAAATTATTAGTTATTGTTGTTAATCTCTAACAGTGCCTAACTTATAAATTAAACTATTCATCAATATGTATGTATAAGGAAAAAAACATAGCATATATAGGGTTCGGTATTATCTACAGTTTCAGGCATTCATTGGGGGCCTTGGAACATATTCCCTGTGGATAAGAGGGGGACCACTGGTAATCTAATCCCCAAACGAAACCAGCCTCTGTTCAATTTTATGTCTCATGTACAGGAATATCTTGGTAAGGGAATATAGATGGATAGTTCAATACTTCATGACCTCTGCTTGAAAGTAAAACTTAAAGTTCACATACAGGTGGTCAGTACTGTTCCAGTAGACAGTACTGTGACTGACATATTTATAGCTCACATGTTCATACCTGGTACATTAGAATCAGGATGAAATTTAAAATTTGTATTTTTTAAAGTTCCACAGGTAAATTTGATGGGTAGCTAGAGTTGAAAAATTAATGTCCTATTATTTAGTTTAGTCATTTCTAAAACTTTTTTTAAAGTTGTTTAAATGTACATTTCTGGGTTCCATCATCAGAGATTCTGATCTGGTAAGTCTGAAAAGGGGTAGAGGTATCATTTAAAACTTAACAGTGAAATAGATTGCTTTATAGATATATATTCCCCATTGCTAGAGTATTTCACCAAATACTCTTTAGTCATTTTCAGGAAAGTTGACAGAAGGATTCCTACATTGTCAGAAGGGTTGGACTAGATTCCCCCAAGGTTCCTCTGACCACTGAATTCCATGATCTTAGGATCCTTTGCTTGCTTGCTTGCTTTCTAACTATATTTATTTATTTTGAGAGAGAGAGAGAGAGATCCTGGAAGGGGCATAAAGAGAGAGAGAGAGAGAGAGAGAGAGAGAGAGAGAGAGAGAATCCCAAGCAGGCTTCACACCATCAGGTGGAGCCTGATGAGGGGTTCAAACCCATGAACCATTAGAACGTGATCTGAGCCAAAATCAAGAGTTGGTCACTTAACCAACTGTGCCACCCAGACACCCCTAGTTTATTTATTTTTATCACCATTATGCTCCTAGATTAAAGGAGAAAAATTATGATTAATCAGTGCAGAAAAGACATTTGGTAAATCCAATGTGTGTTTGTTTAAAAGTTCTTAGGAAACCATTATACACAATGGAGTACTACGTGGCAATGAGAAAGAATGAAATATGGCCTTTTGTAGCAATGTGGATGGAACTGGAGAGTGTTATGCTAAGTGAAACAAGACATACAGAGAAAGACAGATAACCATATGTTTTCACTCTTATGTGGATCCTGAGAAACTTAACAGAAGTCCATGGGGGAGGGGGAGAAAAAAAAAGGTTAGAGAGGGAGGGAGTCAAAGCATAAGAGACTCTTAAAAACTGAGAACAAACTGAGGGTTGATGGGGGGGGGGTGATGGGTATTGAGGAGGGCACCTTTTGGGATGAGCACTGGGTGTTGTGTGGAAACCAATTTGACAATAAATTTCATATTTAAAAAAAAAAAAAAGAGAAAAGCTTTCATACTTGGCAAAACTACATGACAAAGACCTACAACAAACCGGATACTTAATGAAGAAACTTCATATGTGTTCCTCTAAGATTGGAGCAAGGTAAAGACACTGTCAACAATGTTGTCAAATCATTATGTTGTATACCTTACACTAAGACAATGTTATATGTCACTTACATCTCAATTAAAAAATATAAGCAGGGGAGGACAGAAAATGAGATCATAGAGTTAGAAAAGAAAGAGAAAGCTGTCATTTTCAGATGATAAATAGCATTTCTTTTGACCAGTAAAAACCAACTAAAAAGTTAAAAATGTTTTAAATACTCCCTCCATTTCCCCTTCCTTCCTCCAGTGTCCACCATTAGGCAGTCTCATACAAGGCAGTAATGGCAGCTAGGCAGAAGCTGAGTCCCATACTTACAAACATGGGATCTCAGTGAAATGGTGTTGGTGGCCCAGTGGATTCAGAATACTGTTCACATTTAGAAGACTGAGCAATAAGTAACTATATTGAAGATAATGGTAGCCAGGTTTTTCACTGGTAGAGAAGGTGCAAATAAAAGGAGAAAGCTAGAATGAATGTTATGGTTTTGAATAAACTAGAGCTAATAATAAGAACTCATGATTTTCAACATACATTTGATACTGAAATAAATATAAGTGGAAATGTATGTATATGTCTGTGTATATATGTGGGGCAGGGGGGAATGGGAGTGGTTCATAGCTTTGTTCATTGAGAGGGCCTGGCATAGAGACACTCCAGTAACAGTGAGTACACCTAATATACAGATCTTGGTTTCTAAATACCAATCTCCACTGAAAGAAAGAAATGACTCCTTGAAGAAATGGCTAGGGCCAGGAATAGGGCAAAGAAAATATAAGAAAGGCTTTGGAGTTATCTTCACATTCCGCAAGATACAGAAATACTCGAAGAATGAATGAACTCTAATTGGATTTTTGTTTGATTGTGGTAAAATATACATAATATAAAATTTACCATTTTGAGCATTCTTAAATGTACAGGTCAATGGCCTTAAATATATTCACATTGTTATGCAGACATTTCCACCATTCATCTGAAGAACTTTTTCCATCTCTCAGACTAAGACTATACCAATTAAATATTAACTCTCATTTCTCCTCTCCAGCTCCAGGCAACCTCCATTCTATTTTTTGTCATGATGAATTTGACTACTCTAAGTGGAATCATGCTGTATTTGTCCTTCTGAGATGGGCTTATTTCATTTAGTATAATGTTCTCAGTGTTTTATCTGCTGTTGTATCAGCAGAATTTTCTTCCTCTTTAAGGCTTAATAATATTCTATTGTATGTATACACCATGTTTTGCTTATCCATTCATCCATCAGTGAACACCTTAAAAGGTTGTTTCTACCTTTTAGTGTTATTAATAATCCTGCAGTGAACAAAGGTATACAAATATGTCTCCAAGTCTCTGCTTTCAGTTCTTTTGAGTGTGTACCCAGAAGTGGAATTGGTGGGTCATGTGGTAATTCTATTTTTAATTTGGGGAGAACTGCCATACTGTTTTCAACAGCAACTGTACCATTTTACATTCCCACCAGCAATACAAAAGGGTTCCAGTCTCTCCACATCCTCTCCAGTACTTGTTATTTTTTATCCTTTTGGCAATAGCCATCCTAAGGGTGTGAGATGGTACCTCACTGTGGTTTTGATTTCCATTTACCTAATGATGGTGGTGGTGTTGAGCATCTTTTCATGTGTTTATTGGCCATGTGTATATCTTTTTTGAGGAGATGTCTCTGTAAGTCCTTCAGCCATTTTTAAATCAGTCTAGTTGGAATTTTTGAGGAACTTGACAATACTCTAAAATTTATTTGGAAGAACACGAAGGGCAAAGAAGAGGGAAATTCCCTATCAGATACCAATACAAACTTTGAAATCATGGTAATAAAACTAGTGGCATCAAGTAGACTAATAAACCAGTAAAATAGAGTGCATAGAGACATACTAGTCTTAATGGGAACTTAATAGGTGTCACAAATCAGTGGAGAAAGGAGAACTTATTTAGTAAATGCTGTTGGGAGGAGTGGATCACTGTATGAGGAGATATAAAGCATTCCTAGAGAGCAACAATTACAAAGATGTTCTTCAGATGTTTACATCTCTGTGTAATGAAAGAACTCAAAAGTTAGTAGAAAAAATGAAGATGAATATCTTTGTGAACTAAAGAGCAGGGAAGAAATTCTTAAAATGTAAAACATGAATGCAATGATATAAAGTAAACATAAATATAAACAATACAAAACCAGATTGATTTCTTAAGTTATTAAAACTTTTTAATCCATAAAGGACAACATGAGTGAAGTTAATATACAGATGTTAATTAACAGGCCAGAAATCATATTTGTTTCACCATCTAAAATCCACAAGGAAATAATATTTGGAATATAAAAAAGACTTCTTTATATCATTGAGTTAAACAGCACCCCCAATGAAAATTGAAAAAAGATATGAACAAGCTCTTTATAAAAGAACTGGAAACAAAGCTATAATGTTATGTAAATTAAAATAATAACTCTTTATATTCTTAAGACTTAGAAAAATTAGAAGAATAATGCAAAGTGTTGGTAAGGATGTGGCAATACAGGAATCTTCATGCACAGCTGGTGAAGAACACAGGTAGGTAGAGTTATTTTGGAGAGCAATCAGGTGGTACTTAGTTAAAGGGAGACTATGTATATACCCTCCAACCCAGCAATAGTCCTTGATAGATGATTGATGGAGAGGGAGAAGAACGAAGAGGGATATTAAAGGAATTATTAGTAATCCTATGTGATAAAGTACAATGTTTAGATTTGTCCTTTCCTAATACATGAATTAAAATATAGGTTTTATTATATATCTGTAATTAATTGATGATTATAGATTATTTAGTCCATATATTTACCTGTTTTTGAAAAGGGGAAGAGTAAGGACAAATTGGAGCTCCTATATATCCCTCACTGCCTTTAAACCTTCAACGTTGATGATGCACTTGACTTGCAGAAAAAGTTAATTCCCTTTACTACAGAGCTGCACATACACTAGCTCAAAATACAAAGAAGCTGAAAGGAAATCCAGCAAGAGCTGTAGGAGCTGCAGACCTGAATGACAAAATAAGTCAGGAGATTAGTGACACAACACTGACCTCTGAACATAAACATGGGTGCTGTTCCACTTCCTCCTTCCAAGTCTCTGGCAACTCTTAGCTCAGAACCACCTGGAGAAGGGAATTCTGGTGAACTTAGTTCCAGCTTATTTAAATTGACATAGTACTGTCATTACCGTCTTCTTCCTAGTCAGTACCCTAATTTAACATGAGACTCTTTGAGGCTGTGAACTCAAATTCAGTTGTTGTAATTCAGTCACCTACAGGATTAGACTTCATTATGAGTTTTAGACATCTCAACCCTGCAGCTACAGGATCTTATTTATTTTTTAGAGCAATCATAGAAACTAGCCCCTTGTCTGAACCTTGTGATAGAAATTCAATGCCCTGAGCTTATTACGATCTTTCTCCAAATTCTCTAGTTCATTTGGAAACAATGGACTAGCTTCATTGTTCCCCTTATTTGAACTAAAATATGTATGGCAACAATTAGTTGGTTATCTATAGGCACTCGATTATAGTTGTTTATTAGTGATAATTTAATTGTTTTCCAGTGAGTGCCATGAACTACCAGTTTTTCATTAACTACTGGCAAAAGACTAATAATGCTTTTCGGTTTTAGTAACTATTTTTATTAATACTTTTGTTTTAGAACAGTTTTAGTTTCACAGCAAAATTGAGGGGAAAGTATAGAGACTTCTCATATATCCCCTGCCTCACACATGCATAGCCTCCCCCATTATCAGCATTCCTCACCTGAGTGGTACATTTGTTACAATTAATGAACATACATTGACACCTCATAATCACCTGGAGCCCGTAGTTTACATTATGTTTCACTCCTGGTGTTGTCCATTCATTGGGTTTAGACAAATGTATAATGAGATGTATCCATCACTTTGGTATTATATGGAGTATTTTTACTACGCTGAAAATCCTCTGTGTTCTGCTTATTAATCCCCCCTTCCAATTATTAACGCTTTTGAATATCATCAGATTAAAAACCCAATTCCAGATTTCCATCCTTAAGTTTCTTTTCTTCTGAAACAGCTATTGGTACCGGTCCCAAAAATCCTTAAGTAGCACCCTTCATTTTCTGTAAGTTTGTTGTGTCATACTCATCTCCATTACATCTCTCTAAATGTGTAGAAAAGACCAACAATAATTTCCAAATATTCTGGGCAATAACATAATTGCTTTTACAAATAAAATTTAAATTACTGTCTTACCTAGTTATATCAGATTTCATTGAATGTCTACTGTAATATCTAAGGGATATTTAATGGAAATTTAACAGACTGCTGACAGTCACAGATTTGACATTCTGTGTATTGACCATTTAAGAACAATTCATGATAAATAGTAATTTGTATTTTTACTAGGCAGAAATTTGAGCTGTGCATGTAATGCTATTATGTGCTAGTCAAACACTTAGCTAGTATGTAAACCTTGCTAATCATGATCCATTCTGCATCTCAACTTGACCTTGTTTTCAAGTGGTCATTGTGTGACTCATGAAATTCTATTTGTAAAATATATAGCATTTATGACATATGTGTTGCTTTAAGAATGGTAATAAAATAGGGGTGCCTGGGTGGCTCAGTGGGTTAAGCGTCTGACTCTTGGTTTCAGCTCAGGTCATGATCTTAGTTTATGAGTTCGAGCCCCACATCAGGCTTTGCACTGACAGTGAAGAGCCTGCTTGGGATTCTCTCTCTCCTCTCTCTGCCCCTCTTCTGCTCCTGCTCTCTCTGTCTCTCTCTCTCAAAATAAATAAACTTAGAAAAAAGAATAGTAATAAAATAAATACACATGTACCCAACACCCAGTTCAAGAAATACGACATTAACACTGAAGTCCTTGGGACTTCATGTGTGTACTCTTAAAATATAATTCAGTTTTGTTTTTCCTGTTTGACCTTCATATAATTGGAATCATCCTTTTATATTAGATGCTTTGTCTTTTATATTAGATGTTTTGTTCATTTGTCTGGTAATCTTTGGTTGTCTGCTTGTTTGGGAACCCTCAATGTCAAAGTCTTTAATTCGTTGTTTTTTGGGGGGTGGGGGTTGTTTGTTTTTTCTTTTTGGAGGTGAGGGCAAGGAGCTGTTCAGATTTCCCAAAAAATAATCTAGTCACCTACCTGGAATGTAAATACCTGGCTGTCAGAGTTCTAGCCCAGTAGAGTAAGAGGGCTAGGTATCTTTAACATTCATTTTGTAATATTTTACTTAATTTTGCTCATTTTTAGTATGGTACACCAACTTTCAATGGACTCTGGTGTCCTTCAATTCAGGGCTCCTCTGTTGTACTTTCCCCAAGCATCTGAGCAGAAACAAATGAAATAAAGACAAAAGACAAAAAAAAAAAAAAAAAAAAAAAAAACATGAACCAATAGAACAGAACAATGAAACCAGGAGCTGGTTCTTTAAAAAGAGCAACAAAATTGATAAACTTTTGGTCAAACTCATCAAAAAAAGAAGACTCAAATAAATAAAATCAGAAATGAATGAGGAGAAATAACAACCAATACCACAGAAATACGAAATATTCTAAAAGAATATTATAAAAAATTATATGCCAACAAATTGGACAACCTAGACAAAATGGATAAATTCCTAGAAACTTAACAACCTTCAAAAACTGAACCAGGAAGAAATAGAAAATTTGAACAGACCAATAACCAGCAAAGAAATTGAGTCAGTAATAATAATAAAAACTCCCAATGAGCAAAGTCCATGACCAGACAGCTTCACAAGTGAATTCTACCAAACATTTAAAGAAGAGTGAATATCTATTCTTCTCAAACTATTCCAAAAAATAGAAAAGGAAGAAAAACTTCCACATTCATTCTATGAGGCCAGCATTACCCTGAAAACAAAACCAGATAAAGACACTACAAAAAAAGAGAACTACAGGCTAATACCCCTGATAAACACAGATGTGAAAATCCTCAACAAAATATTAGCAAATCAACCCAACAATGTATTTTTAAAAAATCATTCACCATAATCAAGTGGGATTTATTCCTGGGTTGCAAGAGTGATTCAGTATTCACTAGTTAATCAAAATGCTACATCACATAAATAACAGAAAAGATAAGAACCATATTATCATTTCAGTAGATGCAGAAAAAGCATTTAACAGAGTACATCATCCATTCATGATAAAAACCCTCAACAAAGTAGGTTTAGAGGGAGCATACCTCAACATAATAAAGACCATATCTGGAAATCCCATAGCTAACATGCTCAATGTGAAAAACAACTTTTCCTCTATAGTCAGGAATATTTGTCTCTACAGTCAGGATATTTGTCCTCTCTCACCACTTTTATTCAACATAGTACTGGAAATTTTAGCGACAGCAGTCAGACAAGGAAAAGGAGTAAAAGGCATCCAAATTGGCAAGGAAGAAGTAAAAGTTTCACTATTGGCAGATGACATGATATCTATATAGAAAACCTGAAAGACTTCACCAAAAAATTACTAGAAACGTATAAACTAATTCAGTAAAGTCTCAGGATACAAAATCGATGTACATAAATCCATTGCATTTATATACACTAATAATGAGGCAGTGGAAAGAGAAATTAAGAAAGCAATCCCATTTACAATTGTACCATACCAAAGATAATAAAATGCCTCGGAATACCTAACCAAACAGATGAAAGAGCTGTCTTCTGAAAACTGTAAGACACTGATGAAAGAAATTGAAGACAATACAAAGAATTCGAAAGATATCTCATGTTTATAGTTTGGAAGAACAAATATTGTTAAAATGTCTATACTACCCAGGACACCTGGGTGGCTCAGTCGGTTAAGTGCCCTACTCTTAATTTCTTCTCCAGTCATGATTTCATGGCTCCTGAGACTGATCCCCACATTGAGCTCTCTGCTGACAGTGCAAAGCCTGTTTGTGATTCTCTCTCTCCCTTTCTCTCTCTGCCCCTCCCCTGCTCACACTCTCTCTCAAAATAAACAAACTTCAAAAAAAATATATATATATATATATATTATACATACACACTAGCCAAAGCAATCTACACATTTACTGCAATCCCTGTCAAAATATAAACAGCATTTTTCACAGGACTAACAAAAACAAACTTAAAATTTGTATAGAAGCACAAAAGACTTTGAATAACCAAAGTAATCTTCAAAAAGAAAAACAAAGCTGGAAGTATCATAATTCCAGGCTTCAAGTTATACTATAAAACTGTAGTAATCAAAACAATATGGTACCAGCACAAGAGCAGACACATAGATCAATGGAACAGAATATAAAGCCCAGAAATAAACCCACAATTATATGGTCATTTAATCTATGAAAAAGGGGGCAAGAATGTGCAATGGGAAAAAGACATTATCTCCAACAAATGGTATTGGGAAAACTGGACAGCTACATGCAAAAGAATGAAACTGGACCACTTTATTATACCATACACAAAATTAAAAATGGATTAAGGACCTAAATGTGAGACCTAAAACCATAAAAATCCTAGAAGAGAGCACAGGCAGTAATTTCTCTGACATCAGATGTAACAACATTTTTCTGGATATATCTCCTGAGGCAAGGGAAACAAAAGCAAAAATAAACTACTGGGAGTACACCAAAATGAAAAGCTTCTGCACAGCAAAGGAAACAATCCACAAAACTAAAAGACAACCTACTGAATGGGGGAAGATATTTGCAAATGACATCTGAAAAAGGACTAGTATCCAAAATATGTAAAGAACTTACACAACTCAACACCAAAAACCAAATCAATTAAAAAATGGGCAGAAGACATGAATGGACATTTCTCCAGAGAAGACATACAGATGGCCAACAGACACGTGAAACAGTGCTCAACATCATTCATCATCAGGGGAAATGCAAATCAAAACTACTATAAGATATCACCTCACACCTGTCAGAATGGCTAAAATAAAATACAGAGGAAACAAGTGTTGATATAGTGGAAAAGGAACCTTCATGCATTATTGGTTGGAATTCAAACTGCTACAAGCACTGTAGAAAATAGCAGGGAAGTTCCTCAAAAAATTAAAAATAGAACTATATGATCCAGTAATCACACTACTGGTTATTTGCCCAAACAATATGAAAACCCTAATTCAGAAGGTTATATGCACCCTATGTTTATCACATCATTATTTACAATAGTCAAGTTATGGAAGCAGCCTATGTGTCAATCAATAGTGACTGGATAAAGAAGAGGTAGTATATATATAATAGAATATTATTCAGCCATAAAAAGGAGTGAAATCTTGCCATTTGCAACAACATGGTTGGAGGTAGAGGGTATAATGCTAAGCAAATAAGCCAGTCAGGGAAAGACAAATACCATATGATTTCATTCATACATGGAATGAAAGGAAACAACAAAGGGGAAAAAAAGAAATCAAAAAGCAGACTCTAACTATAGAGAACAAACAGTTGGGTTATCAGAGGAGAGGTGGGTAGGGGGATAGATTAAATAGGTGGAGATTAAGGGTGCACTTATCTTGATGAGCACTGAGCAATACATAGAATTGTTGAATCACTCTATTGTATGCCTGCAACTAATTTAACACTGTATGTTAACTATACTGGAATTTGAATGTATGTAAATAAATAAATAAATAAATAAATAAATATTAATACCTGTTCTTCTCAAACTATTCTAAAAAAAATAGAAGAGGAAGGAAAGCTTCCAAATTCATTCTGCAAGCCCAGCATTATCCTGATATGAAAACCAAACAAAGATACTGCAAAACAAAAACAGAAGTTTTCCAAGAGCCAGTTTTGGGTTTCATTGATTTCTCTATTGCTTTTGTTTTCTATAATGAATTCTGATCTGATATTTAATACTTCCTTTCTTCTACTGATTTTATGTTTAATTGACTTCAGTTTTTTTAAGGTTGAAGCTGAGGTGATTGATTCAATACCTTTCTTTTCTAATGTAGGCATCTGATGCTATAAATTTCCCACTAAGTACTATCTTAGCAGCAGCCAGCAGTTTCAATATATTTTCATTTTCATTCAATTTAAAATACTTTCTCTGGGCTCCTGTCTGGCTCAGTTGGTAGAGCATGTGACTCTTGGTCTTGGGGTTGTGAGTTCGAACCTCTACACATTGGGTGTAGAGATTACTTAAAAAAGAAAAAGAAAAAATCATAGTAAAAATTTTTTAAAAATAGTTTCTTTTTCCCTTTTGATTTCTTTTGAACTCTTGGATTATTTAGAATTGTGTTATGTAGTTACCCTATCTTTGTGGATTTTTCAGAAGTTTTTATGTTAATGCTTTCTCGTTTAATTTCATGATCAAAGGACGTTCATTCTATTATTTGAATCCTTTTAAAATTATTGAGACATGTATTATGGTCTAGTATATTGTCTATATTGGTAAATATTCCTTGTACACTTGAAAAGAATATATATTCTAATATAACAATCTCAGTAGATATAGCACTGTGAAATTTTAAGTTGGGCTATCCTTTTCTTCCCCCCTATGTAAGATCTTTGCAGTAGTAGTTTGCTTTTTTAAAAAATGGGAAAACTTTCCTGATGCTCAAGGCTACACTCTAATTCTGAAAGTTCACCAATGTCAAAGAGGTTTACAGGTTCCTAATAGCTACAAGAGAATCAAACAGAATTTGCCTAAAAATATTTTTCTACTTATTCAGCACAGAAATGATGAAGCTTCACTGTGAACAGAGGGGAAAAAAAGAATATTAAATACTTTTTTATAAGTACAACATAAGCCAGAGATAGCAGGATTATAGTTTGCCTCACAGATAATCAGTTCAGTAACAAGGTCAAAGGGAAAAGATCACGTCTCATTCTTTGAATCTGCTTGACTTTCACACCCTTTGAGTTTCAGACTGATCTCTTGACTGTTTTATCTATGACTGATTTTATGAAAAACGGTTCCAAACCCTCTGTTCTTTAGCCTTTAGACACTGACATTTTTTAGTTTCTCTAGAAGGAGTTGAGTGCACTGGCTTAATATTCCCTCTCATAAGTTTTCATAGTTCAAAAATTGCAATCAAAACCTAAGAGTGGAGCAGTTGTGGGAAGAAAATGGAGGGAAAAATCAGTTTCCATAACTTTGGGTCTATAAGACCCAGATATTAAAGGTATTATATATAGTCTAATGCAGCATTAAGATGGCACTTAGAACTAGATACCAAGTACATGAAATGTAGCGAGTCCAAATTGAGATGAGCTATACATGTGAAATACACACAGATTTTGAAAAAGGAGTGTAAAATGCCTCATTCATGGTTTCTATAGTGATTATAAGTTGAAATGATTGTACTTTAGAAATATCAGATTAGATAAAATATATTATTTCATTTAGTTTTACCTGTTCCTTTTTACTTTTTAAAATAAGACTACTAAACAATTTTAAATTGCATAGTTCACATTGTATTTCTGTCAGACATTGCTGTAGAATCTCACACTCAGCCCTTAGCCCAAGACATTGGTCCTGTTTCACTCTACTCACATTCATTTTCCTTTGACCTTGGCAATAGAAGACTGGTTTGTTTGTTTTTTTAATTTTTTTTTTTACATTTATTTATTTATGAGAGACAGAGAGAGACAGAGCATAAGCAAGGGAGAGGCAGAGAGAGAGGGAGACACAGAATCAGAAGCAGGCTTCAGGCTCCGAGCTGCCAGCACAGAGCCCGACGTGGGGCTCGAACCCACCAACCGTGAGATCATGACCTGAGCCAAAGTTGGATGCCCAACTCACTGAGCCACCCAGGCACCCCAGAAAACTGGTTTTAAAAAAGAATAATTGAGGGGTGCCTGGGTGCCTCAGTCAGTTGGGCATCCAAATTTCGCTCAGGTCATCACCTGAGTTTGTGAGTTCAAGCCCCACATCGGGCTCTGTGCTGACAGCTCAGAGCCTGGAGCCTGCTTCAGAATCTGTGTCTCCCTCTCTCTCTGCCCCACCCCCTGATCATGCTGTGTCTCTCTCTCTCTCTCCTTCAAAAATAAACATTAGGGGCGCCTGGGTGGTTCACTCGGTTAAGTGTCCGACTTCAGCTCGGGTCATGATCTCACAGTTTGTGAGTTCGAGCCCCACATTGGGCTCTGTGCTGACAGCTCAGAGCCTGGAGCCTGCTTCTGATTCTGTGTCTCCCACTCTCTCTGCCCCTCCCCCACTCATGCTCTGTCTCTCTCACTCTCAAAAATGAATTAAGTGTTAAAAAAAATTAAATATAAAAAAAATAAACATTAAAAAAAATTTTAAAGAATAATTGAGAACAAAAGTCTTCCAGAGATTTCTCAGTGATGTTTTTAAATAATGGTACTAGCACAAAACTCATCCCAAGCTACCAGACTTTCTGGTATGTAACTCTGTATCTGCCTCATACTTCACACTTTAGTAAAATCCACATGGCTTGGATCTTACTGCAATATTTGGCTGAACTTGAGGCAGGCATTTGGGGCCAGGAGTTAGAGATGCAGTCTTGAAAGGGTAAGAAAAATCATTTAGGTACAGACACTTGGCCAGTAAGTAAGGTGGTATATTCTAAAAGGTCACTGCTAAATTCCACCTTCTGCAGTTCACAGCATGACCTCCTTGTGCCAGGAGCCAGACCAAAAAATGGTAAAGATTTACAGCCTATTTTGTAGTCAGGAAGATGTATCCCTTTTTATACTAATTTTTCATTCTTCAAAGTTACTTAGCTTTTGACAGGTTCAAAATTTCACAACCATAGTAAACAGTTGTCATTATAATCCTGTGCATTAAGAATTAGATTTGGACTGAAATATTCTAGCCATGTTTTCAGAGAGTCTCATTTCCCCTTAAAATCTATCTCACAGTTGCAAAACTTCTTCCACTTGATTTAAATTTCCCAGGCTCTCCATTGTGGAATGCAACTCTGGCCTTATCTGTGTTGTTGTTGTTGTTGTTGCTGCTGCTGTTATTTTCAACTAGGGTATGTTTCAGAGCAAGTTTTGCAGTTTGAGGAATGACGTTTCTGTCAGTAATGCATCAGAAAGATGTTCAGCCAAGGTTTGACCACTGCCATGGCCTCATGAGGCATTTCTTGTTAGAGATGAAGTAATGTAATTTTAAGGATACTCTTTCCTAATGTGGTCTGTCATGAGCACGTTTTGAGCCTAACATTGTGTTCTGTAAACTTCTGGAATCGACCCTTGTAGCCAAAGAATTTGCAGAGGATATTTGTCTAGGTAGCCACAAAAAGAAGCATTCCTTTTCCTGGTGAATATTTTAATAATTGAACCAGTTTAAATCATAAATGGCAAAAAATGAAATAAAAATAAAAGTCATTAGAAATCATTAAGTCCAAACTCTTTTCTAGGTGAAGAAACTAATGTCCACAGTGGTAATATGATTCACTTAAGATCCCGGAAAAGATTGTGACATACTATAGATAAAGATATGGTTTTTTTTCCAGTATATTACCCATGATATTTAAACAATAAAATAGTATTTGATCTATAACCATAATAACATGTATTCAAATTTACTTAAGGACATTTTTTAATTCATTTAAATAAACATAAACTAGCTCAATTTGAAAACTTCTCTTGAGGCAAAACATGACGCTTTTGATAAAATCCAATCAGTGGACCTCATTTTCAATGCAGAAAAAAAAAAATATATATATATATATTATATATATATATATATATATTATATATATATATTGGTTGTCATGTTTAACTTTATATTTAAAACACTGCCACTAATGCCATGTGCAAACTAACAGCCATTAACTAATGCCATAGAGGAGCAAAAAATTAGAGAGAGATGTAAAAGAAGAGAAATGAATCCAAAGAGTCTGTTCATCATCCAGTTCAGCTTAAAGGCCCTTCTCTGATGGCTATGGCAGAATCACTCCCTTTTGTATGCTCCCATAACACCTTTTTCTACTTCTAGTATGGCATGTTAAATGCACTGATTTGCATTAGCTTGCGCTGGGCCTGCCTGTTAGTTCCATTAGTTTGTAAGCCTCTTGAAGAAAGGCTAACTCTAATGATAGGTCCCATATGTAAGTTTTCATTTTGTAGGCCATATTTATTGGTTGAAAAAAACGAAGACATAAGTATAAACTAAGTAAGATAAACTTTTTGGGTTTTTTTTGAAACACTTAGATTTTAGTCTAAAGAATTTTGTGCCAGTTACTTTAAGCAAATGTAGAGCAATTTGAATAACACAGTATATTTCACACAGTCACATGAGTCTAAAATCGAGTCAGATATAGCCCAATTTTCCTAGAGTGATTCAAGGTCATATCAGAAAGGACATTATTGGTACACTATAGGCCAGTGATTCTCAAGGTTTTGCATGCATTAGAATAACTGGAGTGCTTGTTAAAACACAGATTGCTGGTCCCCACACCTAGATTTCTTATTCAGTAGATCTGGAGTAGAGGCTGAAAATTTTCATATTTAACAGGTTTTAGGATCATACTGGTGCTGCTGTTCCAGGGACAACATTTTGTGAACTATTGTAGGCAAATAGATTAAAAAAAGAAGAGAGGCAAACTGAAGCAGAGAAAGAGGGAAGTCAGAACAATGTACACATCAAGGCAGAAGATTAAGGATAAGAGAAGTTGTGAAACCCCAACCCAACAAAAAAGCATTAGGAAGACATGGTCTCTCTCCATTTCCTACTTCCTGACTAGGATACTACTGTCCTGACAACTGAACATTCTTAAATAAAAGTGCTGAGCACCACAACCAGATTTATTCTTTACCAGCCAATCAGTTTTGTTTCATAAAATTGGCCTCTTTCTGCAACTTGTCTTTTAAAACCAGTACTTTGAGGGACTACTTTTCCACACAGCACTAAAATCTTAAGGAAGAAAAGATAAAATCATAAAGAACTTTTAGATGTCTCTTTTCACATGTAAAAGAAATATAAACTTTATTACTCAAGGAGAGGAGAATATAATTCTTCATTCTGATTACAAAATCCCTTTAGGTTTATGTTGTGAAAGATAGATTAGGGCTTTTTTGTTTGTTTTTATTTTTTATTGAGATATAATTGATACAATGTTATATTAGTTTCAGATGTATAACATAACAATTCAATATTTGTATATATTGCAAAATAATCACCACGAGAAGTCTAATTAACATCCATCACCATACCTTGTTACAAATTCTTTTTAAGGTAAAACATCTAACATCTATTCTTTTGGAAACTTTCAACTTTAACTGTAATCACCATGCTATATATATAATTAGATCCCATGACTTACTTACTTATTTATTTTAATGTTTTTTATTTTTGAGAAAGAAAGACAGAGAGAGATAGCATCAGCAGGGGAGAAGCAGAGAGACAGGGAGACACAGAACTTTAAGCAGGCTCCAGGCTCTGAGCCATCAGCACATGACTTATTTTATAACAAGAAATCTGTATCTTTTGACCCCTTTCATCCATACTGAACTCTCCCATACCCAACTCTGGCAGCCACCAGTCTGTTCTCTGTATCTGAGTTTGTTTTTTGTTTTTGTTTAATTCTGCATATAAGTGAGATCATACAGCATTTATCTTTCTCTAACTTATTTCACTTAACATAATACTAGAAGTTCCATTCATGTTGTTACAAATGGCAAGACTTTCTTCTTTTTTGTGGCTGAATAATATTCCATTGTGTATTTACACCACATTTTCTTTATCCATTCATCCATTGATGGATACTTAGGTTGCTTTCCTATTTTAGCTATTGTAAATAATAATGCAATGGAAATGGGATGCATAGATCTTTTCAAGTTAGTGTTTTCATTTCCTTTGAGTAAGTACCCAGAAGTGAATTGCTGCATCATAGGGTACTTCTATTTTTAATGTTTTGGGGAATCTCCATACTGTTTTCAATAGTGGCTATGCCAATTTACATTCCTAACTAAGGATTCCCTTTTCTCCATATCCTCACCAACACGTGATATTTCTTGTCTTTTTGGTAACAGGCATTCTAACAGGTGTGAGATGATATGTCATTGTGGTTTGGATTTGCATTTCTCTGATGATTAGTGATGTTGAGCATGTTTTCAAGTAGCTCTTGGCCGTCTGTCTGTTACTGGCAAAAATGTCTATTCCAGTCCTCTGATTGGAATTTTTTAATTAGATTTTTTTGTGGGTTTTTTTGTTTTTGTTTTTTGTTTTTTTTTTGCTATTGAGTTGTATGAGTTCTTTTTATGTTTTGGATATTAACCCCTGACTGGATATATGATCTGTAAATACCTTCTCCCATTCAGTGGGTAGCCTTTCATTTTGTTGATAGTTTTCTTCCTTCCCTGTACAAAAGCTTTTTAATTTGATGTAGTCTCATTTGTTTACTTTGCTTCTGTCGCCTTTGCCTTTTTGTTTTGGTTTGGTTATTTTTTAATGTTTTTATTTAAATTCCAGTTAGCTGACATACAGTATAATATTAGTTTCAGGTGTACAATATAGTGATTTCAACACTTCCATACATTACTCAATGCTCATCACAGCATGTGCATTCCTTAATCCCCATCACCTATTTTTTTAATATATATTTTTTATTTTTTTAGAGAGAGAGAGAGAGAGAGAGAGAGAATCCCAAGTAGGCTCTGCACTGTCAGCACAGAGCCTGGTGTGGGTCTCAAACCCATGAACCGTGAGATCATGACTTGAGCCAAAATCAAGAGTAAGACACTTAACCAACTGAGTTAGCCAGGTGCCTCTCCCCATCACCTATTTAACCCATCCCCGCCACCCAGCTCCCTTCTGGTGACCATCAGTTCTCTATAATTAAGAGTGTGTTTCTTGGTTTGCCTCCCTCTCTTTTTTCCCCCCCTTGCTCCTTTGTTTTGTTTCTTAAATTCCATATATGAGTATTTGTCTTTATCTGACTTATTTCGGTTAACATGATACTCTCTTCTTCCATCTATGTCATTGCAAATAGCAAGATTTCATTTTTGATGGTTGAGTAATATTCCATTGTGTACATAAACCACATTTTCTTTATTTATTCATCAGTTGATGGACACAGTTGCCCTTATCTTTGGATTCAGGCCCTAAAAGTTATCACTTAGACCAATGTCAAAGAATATACCACCTATGTTTTCTCCTAGGCATTTTATGGTTTCAGGTCTTACATTTAAGTCTTTTACCCATTTTGAGTTGATCTTGGTATATGATGTAAGGTAGTGGTCCAGTTTCATTCTCCTGCATGAGGATGTCCAGTTTTCCCAGCATCATTTATTGAAGAAACTACCCTTTCCCCATTGTATATTCTTGGCTCCTTTGTCATAAATTAATTGACCATGTATGTGTAGCTTTATTTCTGGGCTTTCTAATCTGTTCCACTGATCTATGTTTCTGTTTTTATGCCAATACCATAGTGTTTTGATTAGTATAGTGTTGTAATATACTTTGAAATCAGGAAGTATAATGAGTCAACATTATTCTTCTTTATCAAGATTACTTTGGCTATTTGGGGTCTCTTTTGGTTCCATACAAATTTTAAGATTGTTCTGTTTCTATTAAAAGCATCAATGGAATTTTGATAGGGATTGCATTGAATCTAGATTATTTTGGGATAATATGGACATATTAACAATACTAATTCTTTCAATCAGTGAGCACAGAATATCTTTCCATTTATTTGTGTCTTCAATTTTTTCATCGATATCTTATAGTTTGTGATGTACAGGTCTTTAACCTCCTTCATTAAGTTTATTTTTAGGTATTCTTTTTCATGCACTTGTAAATGGCATTGTTTTATTTTTTTCCTAGTAGTTTGTTATCAGTGTATAGAAACACAACAAATTTTTGTATATCGATCTTATATCCTTCAATTTTACTGAATTTGTTAATTAGTTTTAACAGTTTTTGGCGGAGTCTTTAGGATTTGCCAAAATGTAATATGTCATCTACAAATAGTCACAGTTTTGCTCCTTCCTCTCTGATTCTGATGTCTTTTACTTCTTTTTCTTGCCTAATTGCTCTGGCTAGGACTTGCAGTACTATGTTAAATAAGCATGGCAAGAGTAGGCATCCTTGTCTTGTTCCCGATCTTAGGGGAAAAGCTTTCAGCTTTTCACCTTTGAGTTTGATGTTAACTGTGGTATTGTCATACGTGGACATTATTATATCGAGGTATGTTCTCTACCCACTTTGTTGAGGGTTTTTATCATGAAACGAATGTTAAATTTTGTCAGATGTATTTTTGCATCAATTGGGATGATAATATGATTTTTATCATTTATTTTGTTACTGTGGAGTATCATACTGATTTGCAAATGTTGAACCATCCTTGCATTTCTGGAATAAATCCAACTTGATCATGGTGTATGATTGTTTTAATGTATTGTCAAATACAGTTTGCTTATACTTTGTTGAGGACTTTTCATCTGTGTTTATCAGGGATAGTAGCCTGTAATTTTCTTTTATTGTTCTGTCCTTGTCCAGTTTTGGTATCAGGATAATGCTGGCCTTATAAAATGACTTTAGAAATGTTCCTATCCCTTCTATTTTTTTTGGAAGATTTTGAGAAAGATTAGTATTAATTTTTCTTTAAATGTTTGGTGGAATTCATCAGTGAAACCATCTTGTCTTGAACTTTTGTTTGTTGGGAGATTTTGATTACTCATTCAGTTTCTTAGTAGTCTGTTCAGATTTTCTATTTGTCGTCATTCATTCTTGGTAGAGATTATGTTTCTAGGAACTTATCCATTTCTTCTAGGTTGTAAATGACAGACTAGGTTTTATACACTATTTACTAAGGCATATATGTGCTAATTAACCGTATGTTTTCTTAAGCTGGTTCTTATAGTGTTCATAGTATGTCTTATAAACACTCAAAACGGATATCTTCTCTCTCTATAGGAGCTGGGCCTGGCTCTTGCCTTTCCGTCCTATACCCTCAACCCCTTACTCCTATCCAAAGCTTAGTCACCTAACTTAGAATAAACTCTTTTTCCTTCCCAATTCTTTTTTTTTTTTTTTTTTTTTTTGAGAGAGAGCTCAAGTTGAGGAGGGGCAGAGAGAGGGGACAGAGGATCCAAAGCAGGCTCTGCACTGACAGCAGCAAGCCCGAGCTCAATGTGAGATTTGAACTCATGAATCGTGAGATTGTGACCTAAGCTGAAATCAGACACTCAACTGACTGAGCCACCCAGGTGCCCCCTTTCCTTCCCAATTCTGCCTGTCTTTTCATGGAAAAAAAATTCCTGATCTCCCTTATCAACAAGGATTCCTCTCTTTTTTCTAGTAACTTTGCTCCTTCTTTTCTCATGTCCAATACCTTTGCAGTCCCTACAGGCCTTTTGCCTTTTCTGGAGCAGTTACAATGTAGCAAAAAACCTTCTATTTTGTGTTTCTGTGTTGCTGGGTTTTTTTTTCCCCGGAGCGCAAGGTGTTTATTGTGGGGAAGAGTGGGGGTAGGGGAGGGCCTATGAAAGATGAAGGGGAAGGAAAAAGGACTGGGCTGAGAGAGCCACAGACTACGTGGCAGATCTCCCAAAGTCATGGACGTCTGGGGCAAAGAACGTTCATTAGAGGCTGTCAGCTAACTGCACTCCTTGCGGGTGAACAGTGAGTTCTTTCTTGAGGGAAGAAACCTGGAGCTCAGTGACATACAGAGGACAGTAAGAAGCATGCCCTCTTGCCCTCTAGGTGCTTAGAGCGAAAGACAAACACTCATGAAACTCATTCCAGGAGCCCAGCTTCCGGAGGGCCTTTTAACTTTGGGGCGTTACACAGCTTGTGCGTAGCATGGCTCGGCACAGGACAGAGGGCTGGGGGCCATTCGGGTTCAGCAGAGATTAAAGGACAAGGGAAGAAGTGGGGGGTGGGGAGAGATGCATGGTTAGGTTGTGTTTCTGTGTTATTTAGGAAAATGATACCCAGAAAGAAAAGAGTTTGATTTTTTAAAAGAATTCCAGCCAATAGTGTAATTTTTTAAACCTAAGATAGCAGTAAGAATTAAGTATTTTGATGATTGTTAGTTTCAAAGTTAATTCTTACATCCTTTCAAAAATACCATGTCCGTGTGTGTGTGTGTGTGTGTGTGTGTGTTCATTCCAGAAGTTTTGTGGAAAAAACATACGTAGTTCACTAAAATGTTAATTAAAATTGGAAAGAGAATTTGATAGGTTGTCATGCCAATCATTTGACAAACTTTAGTGTTCCAAAATAAAAAATTAAACATAGTTCCTACCTGAGATTTAAGGCCCAAGGTATGTGTCACTAATATTTACACAATGTTGAGCCTAAAGAGCTATACATGATTGCTACACTCACCTAATACACCTGCCTACTTACTGAATTTTATTTCCTATTTCGTCAGTGACTACAGGACTATATAAGACACTAATTAGTTTTTTAAAAGAAATGAAAGCGAAGTTGTTTCGAATCTTGCTAGAAAATCATGTAGCTAGCAAATGTGAAGGAAGAGGTATTAAAATATTCAAACAATGATGGCCTAGAGGAAATTCCAGAAATTGTAAGCTCTAGAATGTCCTGATTTTGAGTCCTAGTCATTTGCCTCCACACATTTACTTCCACTCCCCTCCTAAAATACAACTAAAAATGATAGTAGAGGGATTTTTTTAAAGATTAACAAAAATCCACACGAACAAATAAAACAAATGTTAGTGAAAGAAGGAAGGAAGGAAGGAAGGAAGGAAGGAAGGAAGGAAGGAAAGAAGGAAGGAAGGGGAAAGAGAAAGAAAGAAAGAAAGAAAGAAAGAAAGAAAGAAAGAAAGAAAGAAAGAAAGAAAGAAAGAGAAAGAGAGAGAGAGAGAAAGAAAGAAAGAAAGAAAGAAAGAAAGAAAGAAAGAAAGAAAGAAAGAAAGAAAGAAAGAAAAAGAAAGAAAGAAAAGAAAGAAAGAAAAGAGAAAAGGAAAGAAAGATGAGCAACAAAATTTTGGAAGACAAAGCAAATGGACAGTGGTTAAGTGACTTAATAAGCATGAGAAAGCTGAAATTAGGAACATGAGGAAAAAGCAGAAAAGCATTCTGGTTTATACAGAACTCCCCCCAAAACTCAGAAATTGGTAGGAGTAAAGAAATTATGGCCATGGTGGAATTCCAAATAAAGGTAGTAAGTATGAAGATGAGGCGACAGATGACAAACGTGATGAGGACAGAATTAACAGTATTTGATGAAGCTTCAAGAGGGCAATGATTATATAACTGTTTAATTGACAACCCCTCAGCACAATGCACCTAGTTCAACTAAAGATATTTGTTGGATGGATAGATGAAAGGAAGTTCGCATTGGAAGCATCAACTTGATATCTGATTGAATGTCAGAGTATGACATGATAGATTTCTGGTTAGGTGACTAAATAGATGGTGGTCCTTTTTACCAAGTCAGTATAGAATGATATCAGGCCTGAAGGTGAGGGTGAGGGGTAGAGATGATTCAATTTAAGATACATTGAGTTTGAGGTATTTGCATGACATCAAATTGAAGGTGTCTTGTCAGCTAGAGATGAGGAGGGTTATCTAGGCTGAAAATATAAATTTCGGTGGCACCTTACACCACAGAAGTGGCTATGCCAGCCTAAGGAAAGTAGGTACTATACAAGAGGAGATACAAGGATGAAAAAAGAGTTGAGGGGGTACCTAGGTGGCTCAGTCAATTAAGCGTCCAACTCTGGATTTTGGCTCAGGTCATGATCTCATCATTCGTAAGTTCAAGCCCCTTATCGAGCCACATGCTGACAGTGCAGAGCCTGCTTGATATTCTCCCTCTCCCCCCCCCCACCCCTCCCTGACACGCACTCACTGTCTCTCAAAATAAATAAATTAATTAAAAAAAAATAAAAAGCGGGGTGCCTGGGTGACTCAGTCAGTTAAGTGTCTGACTTCAGGTCATGATCTCACAGCTGACAGCGCAGAGCCTGGAGCCTGCTTCAGATTCTGTGTCTCCCTCTCTGTCTCTGCCCCTTCCCTGCTTGTGCTCGCGCTCGCTCTCTCTCTCTCTCCCTCTCTCTCTCTCTCTCTCTTTAAAAAAAATAAATAAACATTTAAAATAAATAGTTTAAAAATAAAAAGAAAAAAGAATTGAGAAATACATTTAGAGGGTTGGAAGAATAATAAAAATCTATAAATGATATTGAGACAAAAGTATGATGGGTGTCAGAGGACAGAAGTTGTAAAAGGAAAAGTAGAATCATGGAGGCCAAGCAAGGAAATTAGTTTAAGAATAAAGTGACTTTTTAAAAAAAAAATTTAAATGGTATGAATAAACATATAATTTGTGATTAAGAAAAATATGAAGTATGGACACCAAATGTTACATTGGTTGTTTAAAGGTTGTGGGATTTGTCACAAGATGTTTTTCTTTCTTTTCACTTACCTATATTTTCTGTCTCTTATAATGAAATGGAAGTTTGTGTGTTTTTGTTTTTTCTTAAGGAAAGCAGTTTCACAAAAAGAAGAAGCATGTGTTTAGTCTTAGCAAATGGTATGGAGGTTAAATTAAATGTCTAAATGTAATCCATTTGGTTAGCAAGTAAGAGATTAGCAGTACAAGTGGGGGTGGGGCCTTCAGAAAGCCAAAGCCAATGTAAAGGGGGATGATCTTCTGGCAAGGGTCTAGTTTTATTTGTTATTAAGACAAAAGTGCAGAATTTGTACATTGTTTTCTTAAGCTTCCCAGGGCTGCTTTCATGTTACTATCCTAACCTTCTGTAACACTTCACATTTTACTGAGTGTCTTTCTTATCAGTGCTTTAGGAAAAAAAAAAATTAATCACAGAGTTGATCATTCCTTGCCAAGTTATCTTTAAGAATGGTTAGATGTAGTTAATAGAGTCTCACTTTCATGTATTTCATTCAATGTATGGAATCTGCTTTTGACGTTCAAAAAGATTTTCATAAATAGTGCTGATGAGTAATTATAGTCTTACACATTCCAGAATATTTTTCTTGAAACCAAAAGCTAGGTAAGGTTTTTCTAATCTTATGTTATTATTATTTTTACAATGTAGATCATGTAGAAAATTATCGCTAGTTATTAATGATAATTGGTTGCATAAGTATTTTGTCTTTTGCTAATATTATAAAGGCAGCATAATGGTAACTTTAAAATACTAAAAAGAACTGTTGATTTTTCTTTATAACCTCACTTACATACATGAAGCCTTTTCTAATGTGGAAGGCTTTTCTTAGGTTGTATTTATTTATTAGCCGTTCTAAATGTGGCAGATTTATAATTTCTTTTTTCCTCACAGGAACTTACTTAAAATATGCTCTTTTGGGGGAGAGGTGGGGCAAAGGAAAACAAACAAAAAATACAGTCTAAAAGGTACCTTGAAACTATGTAAACTGTATAAATTATTAATGTTATCTCTTCATGATTAAATCCACTAGCTTTGCCTTGCTTTGAAGATAGAGGAAGCATTTTATCAATTAGAATTTCTTTTTGAAGCACTCTTTTGCCTTGGCTTCCATGATTAAATATTTCCTACATGTCCTCCTCCTTCTGTGGCCATTCCTTTTCCATCTTGGAAAGCTTATCCTTCTCCACGTGGCTTTTAATTTGTAAAGCCTCTTATTCCCTTTTTTGTCTCATTCTCTATCCTCTTCAAGGATGATCTCTTCTACAGCCACAACTTAACTCGCAAATTTGTTTCTCTTTTGTCTCATTCTCTATGCTCTTCAAGGATGATCTCTTCTACACCCACAATTTAACTCGCAAATTTGTTTCTCTACTCCAGACCTTTTCTCTGAGCTCTACACCCAAATATCCAGCTGACTACCTGATATCTCATTTTCATGTCTCAAGGACACTTCAACTTCAGTTACAAACTGAACTTATGATATCCATTTTCTCTACCCTTCAACCCTCAAACCTTATCCCTTTTTTATTATTCCCAGTGTTGGCACACGTACCACCACTGATCCAATTACACAAGCCAAAACCTGCATTATCCTTCACACCTTCTCCCTCATCCCCAACATCAAGTTATATTGATAACTCAATCTGCTTCTCTCTCCCAAGACGATGACTCTTTTCTTGTCTGCTGGTCCCTGGGCATTAGGAGTCAAAGTACCTTGGTGACAGCTCCAATTTATAGATTAATGAGATTCTTGTTTTATCCCCTGGTAGAACTGTTCCTCCTTTGGGGACTGGAAGCTCCAACCTTGCAGAGCTCAGAGTTACATCAATGGAAGTAAAAATTCTCCAAGTGGGTCACTATGTGTGATGAGAAGCAGGCAGGGCTTTTGATTCCTGGATCTCCTACAGAGCCTTTTATTGCTCTAGAAGACACCGCTTAAATCTACTGTCACCTGGTATGAACTAGAGCAGTAGTCCCAGATGTGGAATATGCTGCGTCCATAACCCAAAGAGGCCTACTAGAAATTGTGCTTCCTTCCTCATGGTGGGAGATATAAGATGCAACAAATTGTCCTTTACTTTCAGTGAATGTCCCAGCATGCCAGAACCTTCATAGTGCTTATCTCCCATCCTCTGGGTACATATGCCTTACCAAGGTTTCCAGTATGGTAGCCACTTCTTGTTCATCCAGCCTGATTAGCATGATGTCATTAACATAGTGGATCAAATATAATGTTCTATGTGACATTTGAATGGTCCACATTTCTTCACAACTGAATTTGTATGGAAGGGGTTTTAGTTAACACAACCCTGTTTACCATTGTCCATTTCATATAAGTTCAGACTGTTTCAGATTGTCCTCTCTGATAGGGATAGAAAAGAACATGTTTACCAAATCAGATGTTGCATGCAACATACCTGAGGCCATGATAATCTACTGTAGCAAAGGCAACACATCTTTGTTACATAACTACATCTGGTTTCTGCAGACACCAGACTGGAGAATTAAATAGAGATAAGACAGAGACCATTACTCCTGAATCCTTTAGCTCATAAGAAGGGAACTAATTTTCATTATCAACACCAATAAATCCATTTAAAATAGGGACTAAAATTTCATACAAATAGTGGGGACAAGGGTTTGTTTGGTACATTGTATTTTCTAAAAAGTCATAAAATTTTATTTAAAAAATATAGGTTACAATTTTCATCATGTGCTGATTGTTGTAGAACTAAAGTATAAATCTGACTTTTGTTTGGGTGAGGGAAAAGTGTTTAAAATATTTTTTCTAGCAAAGTCACGTGGTGGTTTACTTTGTGTTTGGCTTTTATAGCACTTTCCTAAGGACGATTTTTGTAAAAATTTTTAAAGCCTTCATTATTTTTCCCCAGGGACACCCTTAATCCTTTGACATCAAATTGTTTTCTTTTAAAGTATATATAAAATCATCCTAACTTATTATCTTTTTTTTTACTTGATCTGACTTTGTTGGATTTTCCTTTGTTATTATGATTTTTGATTTAAGCACTTCTTTGGCATCACTATGGTAGGTTTTGTAACATCCTATCTTGTATTGGCACATGTTTACCCTGATGTGATTTAATTGGATAAGTAGAGATAGATGCCAGCATTAACCAAGAAGGTATGTTTCAGTAGAGACTAATTTGATGATGGTAATGATGGTGGTGGTGGTGATGTATTCTTTTTGTCTTGATCAAAAGAATATGTTTGGTAGAGTCATTGTGATGTTGGATATACCTATAATTCATTCATTTTCACTTTCATGTAGTATTCCTTTGTATATTATACCACATTTTATTCATTTTTCCAAATACCTTTTTTTCCTTATATTTGGCACTCACCAGGCTCTTTACAGATGAAGAATAACTTCATTATTTATTTTACTTTCTCCTAACTACTTTCTCTGTTTTCTATTTATAGCACCCTGTTAGGCATATTTTAGAAACTTTGACATGATTCCCTATATTTCTTAATTGTTTTAAATTCCTGAAGATAGAAATGCAATAAAAGGATACCATGACAAAAAATTATCTTCCATCCCTTCTTTTGTATCTTAATTTTAGCAAGCATATTTTCAATTTTCAGTTGCTTTTTTATAGATGTAATATAGTTTCAAACTCTGAGGATATTATTTATAATTACTAGAAAATTTCTTAGTCTGAATTATATGTTTCCACAGATGCCATTTTTAGATTCCATTTCATACTTTTTTGCCTTTGAGAGGCAAGAGAACGTAAAGGTTTAAAGCACAAATCCTAAGTGAGACTACCTGGGTTTGAATTCTGGTTCTGCCATTTGTAGCCCTGTAACCTCTTGAGAGGCTCAGTTCCTTCATCAACAAAATGGATAAAATTATAGTATCTACCTTCTAGAGATGTGAAAATTAAGTGAAATAATTTGTATAAATTCAGATTTAAAGCATGTCTGGTACTTTGTAAGCACTCAGTAAACGTTAGCTATTATTACTATATGCCAGGTGCAGTGTTCTAGTTTCCAGGCATATAAAATTAAAGCAGACATGGGCCATTCACTCAAAAACTTATAACAAAGATTGATATTATTTGTCAAGCCTAGCATTCATGTTCCATCCCAGTGGGAGTCATGGTACATATTAAATAACCATAGTGGTTCAAAATTATGATATATTCTTTGTTGTTATGTAAATTAATTTAGCATTAAAATATAACCTGAAACTATAATGGGAGTTCTTGTACTTATTTTGTGCTTAGCACTGGACTTGGAAAGAGTAAGAACATATAGGGGTAGGTATATGGAAGTTCCAAGGGGCAAGAGTGTAAATGACAAAGCAAGGCATGGATGGTATTCCTAGGGATATTACATGCTGTAAGAATTACAATGATGTGGAATAAGTGGTAAATAAAGCAGACTGCCTATAGCTGCAGCTTGTGGTAGGAGGGCCATTTGGTTAGTTGGGTTTGGAAATGGATCCACACCATGGAGGGCTTAACAAGCCTGGCTCATGAGTTTGGTCATTATCCCGTAATGGTCAGAGATTTTTGAACAGGAGAGTAATATGATATAAAAAGGTATTTTGTCTGTGGTAGTTTAATTTTTGTCCCTATGTGGAAGATATAAATAAGTGTTCTCAGTGTTTTGGACAATTCAGAAAACTTCTGAGTTCTATCTAATCTCAACTCTAAAAAAAAGTCAATTCTGTAAGACATTATGCGTCTCAATCTCATTTTTTCCTTTAATATTTAAATATTTTATTTTTTTTTTCAACTTTTTTTTTTTTTTTTAATTTTTGGGACAGAGAGAGACAGAGCATGAACGGGGGAGGGGCAGAGAGAGAGGGAGACACAGAATCGGAAACAGGCTCCAGGCTCCGAGCTGTCAGCACAGAGCCCGACGCGGGGCTCGAACTCACGGACCGCGAGATCGTGACCTGGCTGAAGTCGGCCGCTTAACCGACTGCGCCACCCAGGCGCCCCTAAATATTTTATTTTTGAGAAATTCCCAAGTTTTGTGAAATAGGAATGCTGGGCCATGACAGTTCAAAGGTACACAGATTAAAAGTATGAAATAGTTGAAGGTAATGGGAAATTAAGATTGCAGGGCTCACTCTTCAGTTGTAGCAGGAAAATTAAAGGTAAACTACATAGCAAACTTCAGAATAAAACATATATAAGTATTCAAGTCCTTGCAAGTTTATAAATTGCCTGTTAGGTCTGCAACTACATTGCTATTATGTGGCCAAAGCACATGGGACTTCAGGATGTGTATTTATGGACTGATTGCCCAACAGATAACTGCACTATTCCGGAATGCTATTGCTAGCTATGTCAATAGTTTTAGACTTATTGTTTTAAAATTTTTCCATTTTTCAGCCTAATTAACTTAGAATGTCTCTAACGTGATTTGCAAAGAATTTTATATTTATATTTTGCAATCAGCATTTGACTGGCGCTCAGGTTTGAGACATGCACTACAATGTGTAAACATTTTGTACGATAATAAAGAGTTCCTAAATGTTTTATGATTGCCTGTTCCCTGCTAATTGGTCATGGATTGAAAATCCCTATTGTTTAATTTTTTTTAATTTGTGGGAAATTTTTATAAATGAGTGTGTGGGGCTTCATATCACAGCTGTTGTCATTTAAAGTTTGGACAGCATCATTACAAATGAAGCCCTGCTGTGAAATCAAAGTCAAAAGGCATCTTGGCATCCCAACCATTTCCTTAGGAGAAGATTACAGCTCAAGTCTGTTGAATTTTATTGCTTTGGGCCCCATGACAGTCTTCAGAAACATGCAAGGCATTTCTGTTAAAGAAACTCAGATGTGCTAGGACACAGGGGATGACATTCTTGTGCATAGCAGTGTCTTAAGCAAGGGGGTAAGGAATAAGGAAGAAAAAGATGATTCACACTTTTTGTTGTGTTCTGGGATTATTTTATAAAGTCCATGGAAGTGATAGAGAACATAGTGTGAGTGATACCATATAGGAAAAAGGTGTGATATTTTCCTACATGGCCTGACTGTATATTTTTTTTCAGCTTTATTGAGGTATAGTTGACAAAATTGTAATATATTTAAAACGTACAACACAACAGTTTATATGGTACACGGTGTGAAAGGATTGCCACAATTTAGTTAATTAACATATCTATCACTTCACATATTCATATATTTACCTTTTTGGGGGGCAAGAATACTTAAGTTGTGTTTTCTCAGCAAATTTCATTTATACAACTATACTCACTATCAACTATACTCACCATGTTTTACATTAGATTCTCAGATCTTATCATCTTACAGTTTAAAGTTTCTACCCTTTTAGTAACCTTTGTCCATTTCCCCCACATCCCAGCCCCCAACAAACAACCCATTCTACTCTGTTACTGAGTTCAACTTTTTTTTTAAGTTCCATCTATAGGTAGTGTCATGCAGTATTTGTCTTTCTTTGTCCGGCTTATTTCACTTACCATAACACCCTCTACATTCATCCACATTGTTGCAAATGGCAGGATTTCCTTCTTTTTTAAGGCTTAGTAATATTCCATTGTATATGTATACCCCATTTTCTTTATCTAGTCATCCATTGATGGACACTTAGGTTGTTTGCATACCATGGGTATTGTGAGTAATGCTGCAGTGAACATGGGAATACAGATAATCTTTTCAAGGTAAGGATTTCATTTCTTTCAAATATATACCCAGAAGTGGGATTGCTGAATCATATGGTACTTATATTTTTAATTTCTTGAGGAACCTCCTTACTGTTTTCCATAGTAGCTGTCCTAATTTATATTCCCACCAATATATTCCACATACTCACCAGCACCCATAATTACTTGTCTTTTTTTTAGCATTATTTTTTAAATGTTTGTTTATTTAGAGAAAGAGTGTGTGAGTGGTGAAGGGGCAGAAAGAGAGGGAAAGAGAGATTCCCAAGCAGACTCCATGCTCACTGCAGAGCCCAACGTGGGACCCATCCCACAGCCATGAGGTCATGACCTGAGCCTAAATCAAGAGTTGGACATTTTAACTGACTGAGCCATCTAGGTGTCCAACTTGTCTTTTTGATAATAGCCATTCTAACAGGGATAAAGTGATATTTAATTGTGGTTTTGATATGCATTTCCCTGATGATTAACCATGTTGAATACCTTTTTATGTGCCCATTGGCCATTTGGATGTCTTCTTTAGAAATATGTCTATTCTGTTCCTTTGCAAATTTTTAATTGGGTTGCGGGGCTTTTTTAGTGTTTTTTGGGGTTTTTTGTTTGTTTGTTTTGCTATTGAGTTGTATGAGTTCCTTGTTTTCTCCCTAGCACTTTTATAGTTTCAGGGCTTATGTTCAAGTCTTTAATCCATTTTGAGTTGATTTTTGTGTATAATATAAGGTAGGGGTCCGGTTTCATTCTTCTGCCTGTAGATATTTAGTTTTCCCAACCTGACTATATCTTAAAATAAAAACCTAAATGTGCCTCCAAGGTAATGACTGCCTTCAAAATCATCTCTCAGTTGATTATATGATATTTTTGAAATGAGTTCTGATTGATTGGTATTCCTCATTCTTCCCCTCTTCCCTCCTTCCCTTACTCCTTCCTTATCTCTCTCTCCCTCTCCTCCTTACTCCTCTCTTCTCTTCCTTTTCTTCCTCTCTCCTTTCTAGCACATACTCTTTTCTACTAGTATACCTGAGAGATGTTACTTAAATAGCTCTATTAGTCACTCTTTTTATATCTAAACTTCATGTTCCAGAATTTAAAACCAAAGATCACTTGATCTAAGTTAAGATCTATCCAACCAGTAACCTAACTCCAGCAATCATTTCCAAAGACACATCATGTGTGAATATGGTTGTCCCTCATATTTTAAGGATGTGTTCCATTCAACCATGGATTCATCTCATCCCTATAAAATGTGTTATTTGTCATCTGTTTTCCCTTTTGGAGCAGTTTCCTGAGTTCATTGACTATGAAGTGCCTTCCATATTGTAGATAATATTTGTTGAATGAATGCAAATTGTTATCCCAAGGAATATCCTGCTAACAACTCTAAACACTCATTCTGGAAATCTAAGACTTAGCAAGATAATTTGTTTCTACTGATCTTTCTGCTTTGTGAGTGTCTGAAAAAGATATAAATCATTCATCAGCTTTCCATAGACATTGATATGGCTTCTTATTCACTGCTATAACAATACTGCTATAGAGCTAATAGTTTAGTAAGGAGACAGAAAAGTAAATAGATAATTACAGTATAGTATGCTATGCTAAGTATATCCTAACCTCAGTGATAATAAAAAGTGTGTGTGTGTGTGTGTGTGTGTGTGTGTGTGTGTGTGTGTAATATTTGCTATGTGCCAGGTACAATGTTAAGTATTTTACTTATATTACTGGTTTTTAACTTAAATACATTGTGGTCTGACAACCATATCTATATGTTATTAATCTTTTGAAATTTACTGAGAGTTCTTTTATGGCCAAGTATAAAGTCAAGTTTTCTAAACCCATCTGAACAGGGTTAGAGTATAAACAGATCAAGTAGTGTTCTATAGTGTTCTATCCATTAGCTCTAACTTTTTAAAAATCTTCCATATTGATTTTTCTACCTGCTTGAGGTATTAAATACTGAAGTGGTATATTAAAATCTTTCAATGCAATTGTGAATTTATCTGTATTTTTTATATGTCTGTCAGTTTTTGCTTTAATGTTTTCAGTTGAAGGCTAAGTTAATTAAGTTTAAACACATTTAAAAGTGTTATATATTTGTGATAAATTGAGCTATTTTATATAATGCTTCTTTTTATTTCTTGTAGTGCATTTTTCCTTAAGATTATTTTATATGATTGTTAATATAGGTATTTCACCTTCTGTTGGTATTTGCTTGGTAAATCCTTTCCCATTCTTTTAACCTTTGTGTATTCTTGAGTTACAGATATATCCTTTTTAAACAAAAAATATATGGAATCTAATTTTTTATTCAGTGATAATCTTTGCCTTTTAGCCAGAATATTTGGTTCATTTCTGCTCTTATACTTTTATTTATTTATACCATCTTATTTTCTCATTGTTTCTCCTTGGGGGGGTTCTTTTCCTCTTTCTTGCTTTCTTTTGAGTTATAAATTTTTGTTTGTTTTCCTCTCCATTTTTTTCTCCATTAGATTGGAAGTGGTAACCCATTCTATATTCCTTGGCAATAATATTTTTTCTTTTCAAATTTTTATTTAAATTCCAGTTAGTTCACATATATTAATTCCTCACTTATATATAACACCCAGTATCCATCATAACAAGAGCCCTCCTAATACCCATCAACCATCTAACCCATCCCCCACCCACCTCCCTACATCAACCCTCAGTTTTTTGTCTGTCTATAAGAGTCTCTTATGGTTTGTTTCCCTCTCTCTTTTTTTCTTTTCTTCCCTTTCCTGTATATTCATCTGTTTTGTTTCTTAAATTCCACAAATGAGTGCAAACATATGGCATTATGGTAACATATCGTTTGTGAGTTCGAGCCCCACATCAGGCTTGCTACTGTCAGCAGAGCCTGCTTCTGATCCTCTGTCCTTCTCTCTCTGCCCCTCCCCAGCTTGTTCTCTCTCTGTCTCTCAAAATAAATAAACTTATAAAAAATAAAAAAGAAGAGTTAATACTTATTCTTCTCAAACTATTCCAAAAAATAGAAGAGGAAGGAAAACTTCTACATTCATTCTATGAGACCAGCATTACTAAAACCAGACAAAGACTTCACTAAAAAAGAGAACTACAGGCCAATATCCCTGATGAATATGGATGCAGAAATTCTCAGTAAAATACTAGCAAACCGAATCTAACAATACATTAAAAAAATAATTCACCACAATCAAGTGGGATTTATTCCTGGGCTGCAAGGGTGAGTCAATATTTGCATATAAATGTGATAATAATATTAATCATAGAAAGGATAAGAACCATTTGATCATTTCAATAGATGAAAAAAACATTTGACAAATTATAACATCCATTCATGATAAAAACTCAAAAAAGTAGGTTTAGAGGGAACATACCTCAACATAATGAAGGGCATATATGAAAAATCCACAGTTAATGTCATCCTCAATGGGGAAAAACTGGGAGCTTTTCCGGTATGGTCAGGAACAAGACAGGGATGTCCACTCTCATCACTTTTATTTAACATAGTACTAGAAGTCCAAGCCATAGCAGTCAGACAACAAAAAGAAATAAAAGGCATCCAAACTGGCAAGGAAGAAGTAAAAAACTTTCACTATTTGCAGACAACATGATACTCTATATAAAATATCTGAAAATTTCCACCAAAAAACTGCTAGAACTGATACACAAATTCAATAAAGTCCCAGGATGCAAAATCAACATAGAAATCTGTTGCATTTCTATACACCAGTAATGAAGCAGCAGAAAAAGAAATCAAGGAATCAATCCCATTTGCAATTGTACCAAAAACAATAAGATACCTGAGAAGAAATCTAACCAAAGAGGTAAGACCTGTACTCTGAAAAGTATTAAACACTGATGAAAGAAGTTGAACATGACACGAAGAAATTGAAAAACATTGCATGTTCATGGATTGGAAGAACAAAGATTGTTAAAATGTCTATACCACTTGGGGTGCTTGGGTGGCTCAGTCAGTTGGGCACCTGACTTGGGCTCAGGTCATGGTCTCACGGTCCGTGAGTTCAAGCCCCACTTCGGACTCTGTGCTGACAGCTCAGAGCCTGGAGCCTGTTTTGGATTCTGTGTCTCCCTCTCTCTCTGACCCTGCCCCATTCATGCTCTGTCTCAAAAATAAATAAACGTTAAAAAAAAAAAAAAGTCTATACTACTTAAAGCAATCTACACATTTAATGCAACCCCTATCAAAATACCAACAGCATTTTTCACAAAGCTAGAACAAATAATCCTAAAATTTGTATGGAACCACAAAGCAACCTTAAAGAAGAAGAGCAAAGCTGGAGGCATCAGAATTCTGGACTTCAAGCTATAGTACAAAGTTGTAGTGATTAAAACAATATGGTACTGGAACAAAAATAGACACATAGATAAATAGAACAGAACAGAAAACCCGGAAGTTGACCCACAACTATACAGTCAATTAACATTTGACAAAACGTGAAAGAACATCCAATGGAAAAAAAAGTCTCTTCAACAGATAATGTTGGGAAAACTGTTCAGTTGGGAAAACGAAACAATAACATGCAAAAGAACGAAATTAGACCACTTTCTCACATCATACACAAAAATATATTCAAAACAGATTAAAAACCTAAACGTCAGATTTGAAACCAAAAACTCCTAGAGAAGAAGAGAGGCAGTAACCTCTTTGACATCAAGTGTAGCAACTTCTCACTAGATATGTCTCGAGGCAAGGGAAACAAAAAGCAAAAATAAACTATTGGGACTTCATCAAAATAAAATGCTTCTGCACAGCAAAGGAAACAGTCAACAAAACTAAAAGGCAGCTACAGAATGAGAGAAGATATTTGCAAATGACATATCGGATCAAGGGTTAGTATCCAAAATATACCAAAGTCTTATAAAAATCAACACCCAGAAAATGAATAACCCAGCTAAAAAATGGTCAGAAGACATGAACGGACATTTCTCCAAAAGACATACAGATGACCAACAAACATGTGAAAAGATGCTCAATATCACTCATCATCAGGGAAATGTAAATCAAAACTACGATGAGATATCACCTCACATCTATCACAATAGCTAAAATCAAAACCACAAGAAACAACAGGTGCTGGCAAGAATGTGGAGAAAGGGGAGCCCCCTTGCACTGTTGGTGTGAATGCAAACTGGTGCCTCCACTCTGGAAAACAGTATGGAGTTTCCTCAAAAAGTTAAAAATATGACTTACACTAGGATCCAGCAATTGCACTAATAGCTATTTACCCCAAAAATACAAAAATACTAATTCAAAGAGATACATTCACCCTGATGTTTATACCATTATCTACAATAGCCAAACTATGGAAAGATCCCAGAGGTCTAATCTACTGATGAATGGATAAAGAGAAAGTGATGTGTATATATGTACATATATACATTGGAATATTAGCCATCAGAAAGAATGAAGTCTTGCCATTTGCAAGGATATGAATGGAACTAAAGAGTATTCTGCTAAGTGAAATAAGGCAGAGAAAGATACCATATCATATCACTTATATGTGGAATTAAGAAACAAAACAAAGAGAAAAAAAAAGAGGAAGGCAAACCAAGAAACAGACTCTTAGAAAAACAGAAACTACAGAGAACAAACTAATGGTCACCAGAGGGGAGGTGGGGGGGGGGGGGGGGATGGGTGAAATAGGTGATGGGGATTAAGGACTGCACTTGTGATGAGCACTGGGTGTTGTATATAAGTCATGAATCACTAAATTCTACACCTGAAACTAATATTATGCTGTGTATTAACTAAATGGAATTTAAATAAAAACTTAAAAATTTTTTCCCAAATTTTTTTTGTCTTGTTTCTAAAATAATGTGCTTCGGATACAGGAGTACTGATGCATAGGGGCACTTGTACCCCAATGTTTATAGCAGCACTCTCAACAATAGCCAAATTGTGGAAAGAGCCTAAATGTCCATCAACTGATGAATAGATAAAGAAATTGTGGTTTATATACACAATGGAGTACTACGTGCCAATGAGAAAGAATGAAATACAGCCCTTTGTAGCAACGTGGATGGAACTGGAGAGTGTGATGCTAAGTGAAATAAGCCATACAGAGAAAGACAGATACCATATGTTTTCACTTTTATGTGGATCCTGAGAAACTTAACAGAAACCCATGGGGGAGCAGAAGGAAAAAAAAAAAGAGGTTAGAGTGGGAGAGAGCCAAAGCATAAGAGACTCTTAAAAACTGAGAACAAACTGAGGGTTGATGGGGGGGCGGGAGGGAGGGAAGGGTAGGTGATGGGCATTGAAGAAGGCATCTTTTGGGATGAGCACTGGGTGTTGTATGGAAACCAATTTGACAATAAATTTCATATATTAAAAATAAAATAAAATAAAATAAAATAAAATAAAATAAAATAAAATAAAATAAAATAATGTGCTTCAAGGACAGTTTTGTTTTGTTTTGTTTTTTCAAATTTACCTAAGTAAGACTTAGTGACAATTTGGAACAAAAGTAAAAACCCCTTAAGACAGCAAACAATGTGTCCTAGATTTTTGTTTCCATATATTTGTGATTTCTGGTAAATGTCCTAATAATGCTCATTTCTCTTTGTTTTGTTTAAGGATTGTTCAAGTTTAGAAGAATATAACATTGCTGCAGCATTACTCCCTTTGACCAGTGCTTTCTACAGGGTAAGTTTCATTGGTCTATACATAAGCTCATTATGATTCACATAAATGTATGTAGTTTGATTTATCATAAAACTACATGAATCTTGTCCCCCGGTATGTCTAACATATATCTGTAGCAATATTTATTATAACATTTATTGCATACAGTTGACCCTTGAACAACACAGATTTGAACTACACGGGTCCACTTATTTGTGGATTCTTTCCAGTACAGTACTGCAAATGTATTTTCTCATCCTTATGATTTTCTAAATAGTATTTTCTCTAGTTTACCGTAAGCATACAGTATATAATACATATAACATACAAAATATGTGTTAATCAACTTTGTGTTGTAATGCTTCCAGTCAACACTAGGCTATTAGTAGCTAAGTTTTGGGGGAGTAACAGTTATGTGTGGATTTTTGACTGCACAGGGGTCAATGCCCCAACCCCCACATTGCTCAAGGACCAACTGTACTATGTGTAGAAAATTTAATATATAATAATAAATCATCTCCTAAGATAGATCCCGCCATTCCAGCCCTGCTTTATTTTTCTTTATAGCTGAATTTGTACCTGAAATACCTGAAATTATATTATGCATTCGTTTGTTTACATATGAGTATTTTCCCCTACTGCAGAAAGTAAATTCCATGAGGCTAGGATATTGTCTTATAAATATTTATTGATAAGGCCAGGTTTGTTTTTTTTTTTAATTTCAGTCAGTCCACAGTCTCTGAGTTAAAGGTCTTAACCTTTAAAGGTTCTCCATAATCAGGAACTCTTTCTCTGCTGCTGTGTCACTACATATCCCTCTTTCTTCTGACTTATTGTCCCTTCTTCTTTTAAAACAAAAAGTGGAATTTATGATGTTCACACTTCTGAGAACTGGCAGGTCATACTGAACATGCTCAGGAAACAAAGACAAATCTCAAAAATACCAAACAAATGAATTTTAGGTTTAGAAACTAATGGCTGGAGCTTAAGCATCATCTTTTGGTCTTCCCTCCCCAGCTTAACCCTACCTCCAGGCCCATTCCAGTTTTCCTTCAATGAATACATACCAGCCTTCTCTGAACTCCCTCACCCTTCATCTCATTCCGCTGCTAGCATGGAGAACACTGTTACAAAAATAGGCCAGGCTGTCCTGGATCCTAAGCTACCTAGGAAAGGTGTGTCTATATCTCAGAGCAGCCAGAAAACTCAGTCCTCTGTCTAACTAGCCATCATATAGGGCCTCACATGGCATTTGTTAAAGAAAATGGCATTTTTAGGGGCATCTGGCTGGTTCAGTTGGTTGAGCTTCTGACTTCAGCTCAGATCATGATCTTGCACTTTGTGAGTTCAAGCCCTGCATCAGGTTCTGTGCTGACAGCTCAGAGCCTGGAGCCTCCTTTGGATTCTGTGTCTCCTTCTCTCTCTGCGTCCCACCCCGCCCCCCACTCCCACATTTGCTCACTCTCTCTCTCAGAAAAACAAACATTAAAAAAAATTTTTAGGGGCGCCTGGGTGGCGCAGTCGGTTAAGCGTCCGACTTCAGCCAGGTCACGATCTCGCGGTCCGTGAGTTCGAGCCCCGCATCGGGCTCTGGGCTGATGGCTCGGAGCCTGGAGCCTGTTTCCGATTCTGTGTCTCCCTCTCTCTCTGCCCCTCTCCCGCCCGTTCATGCTCTGTCTCTCTCTGTCCCAAAAATAAATAAAAAACATTAAAAATAAATTAAAAAAAAAAAAAATTTTAAAGAAAATGGCACTTTAAATCTTTCCTACCTTCAACATTTAAGATATTTTTAAACTTAAATATTAGAGAAAATAAGAATTGACAAATGAAACTCAATTCCTCAAATGACCCATTGCTTATGTTTTTTTAAGCAGAATTATTTAACCATTTTGCAGTATTAGGGTTTGATCATGATAGCAGAAGCACCAAGAATGATATAATTAAGGAATTTGTAAGGGACCAACCCTTATATTGTTATAGAAACAAAGGGAAAGTTTGTGGAAGACTTTGAATTAGGCTTTGGCCATAGGCCTGAAGTTTCTGTAGGTCACAACACAGGGAAAAACAAGGACAAATTGGAATCTGTGTATACCTCTCACTTCTTCAAACCTCAGCGATACAGATGACCTGCAAAAGAAACAGCACTGTTGGCCATAGAGCTACACATGCACCTGGCCCCAGGCTAGGAGAAGCTGAAGGAGATGTGGCAGGAAACGGAGGAACTGTGAGCTCAGTGCCTTCCCCATATCAACATGAGTCAGCAGATCAGGGACAAAGTATATGAGCTGTAGCAGGATATAGCATCCTATATTGCCTTCAGAGTATAATGACTGCTGCTTCATTTTTGTCCAAATGTTAGAGAAATTTCTCTTGTGGCCAATCCTAACCCTGGAACAGAAAGACATTTCTGAGAAATGTCTTAGCTTAGCTTATTTTACACAGTGCAAAACCATCACACTGGTTTTAGTTTTGTGAGAGTTTTTAATTAGCTAATAAGTTGGGCTAAATGTCATACTATTTATCAAGTTTGTGTTATCAAACTTAGTAATTCAAATTTATGTTTTAGGGGTGGGTTTATGGGTTTAATTCTTTGTTGTTGGCTTGGTTTGATTTGCTTTAGTTTGGGCATGGATTAGGAGCCAGTGACCACACCAATAATATGAGCAGGAAAAGTTTAACAAGTTATTAAGTAGTAACAGGGGATTAACTGCCAAGAAGTAAAGAGAATTTTAAACAACACAGGAATATCAGATATAGGGAGCAGCTACTATCTCTTGGGCTCAGGCAGAGTACCCAAAAAAAGAGAAAACTTGGAAGAGGGCTCCTCCCCAACAAGACTTGTGATTCAGACCTTGTTGGAGAGGTGTTGATTTGGCCACTGGATAGCATAGAAATTCACTGAGGTGCCACAGACCAGAGCTGGTAAGCAGGAAACTACCTGCTGGGGTTCTGGCAAGACTTTCTGGGAATCCCGCTCACTACAGTGCCAGTGAAACTTGACAGGAAGTGAAGCCGCCATCTGGAGTACCACTGAAACATCACCCACGGTAAGCGCTTCAGGGTGTCCCACACACCATAGCAGGTACATGCCATAGGAACTAAAGGACAAAGCACACCAGAACCAGGAAAAGAAACTACTTTCTACTGCAGTATCCCTTCAGCACCCTGTGCTGACAAAACTTAATTTTGTGCTAGATGGTAAAGGAGAAATGTTTACAAGTCCAGCGCCAATGCCCCACAACAGGGCAAAGAAAGGTAGATTTGGAGGAAAGAGATAATGCATTGATAACTGACACAGAGGGTGGATCATACCAGTTCTTAGATACTTTATAAATTTTGACTTATGGGAAATTATTTCTGGTGCATAATTCAGGAAAATTCTATAGATATAAATTGCATTATCCTGGCCACAGATTGCAAATGAGCCATGCTCAAACTGTTCAACCAATATAAACTCCTGAGCCTTGTTCATCATGCTTCAGAGAATGGACTCAGCTGTTTGTCTTACTTAAACTTACTTTGAAAATATTTTTAATGATATTTATTAGTCTTTTTTTTTCAATGCAACAGAAGTTTATTGAACATGTCAATATACAAAGTTACTATGCCAGGCAACAACATGGGCAGCCACATGAGTGAACCATTGACATGCCACCAGGAGTTTATATTAGTCTTTCTAATACAATAAATAATAAGCAAGAAATCAAACTGGTCCACAGTTCCATCAACTGGATGGACATTTCCTTAAATAAAATATATAGCTGTGGTTAGAAAATTCAGATACTATAGAAACATATAAAATGCAAAACAAAAGCTGCCTTTCCCACCTCTACCCCATATCCTCTAACAGTTGACTTCTTGGTTAAAAAAAGTCATGCATTATTGCCAGCAGATAGAATACAGATAAAATTACCTCTTTGAAGCTAATCAAACTATTCAGTGTTTTCTCACCTTGCCTTTTTCACTTAGTAACATATCTTGGAGATCTTTCCATGTACTTAATTATAATTAGGTATATAACACTACTACCTAATTATTTTGGGATGACTACATATATTTTTTCTTCTTAATGAAAAGATTGTGTTTGTGTGTGTGTGTATTTACCTTAAGCATAAGAGCAGAATATTTCATTGACTCAGATGAAATGTGATGTTTATCTTTTAGAGCTTTACTTTGTGTAAAAATATCCCATGATGTTTTACTTGTAACATTATCTTAGATCCTTGGGAATTTTTTATGCTACAATCACCACAAATTTAGGGGTTTTTTCCCCCTTACAGTTCTCTCACTTTTCTCTACCTTTAATGAGTTGTATGTAACTCATGCTTCTTTAACTTATGAAGCCTTTCTTCAAGGTGGTACTTTAACAGCTAGGTTTAAATTGTTAAGGATCACTTTAATGGTGAAAAATAATGTAATCATTTACATTTGTACTATGTTTAGCATTTATGTGATGCTTTCATTCTCAGTTCAGCAGACAGTAGGTGTGGCAAGCCCTGTGCTTGCATTTATTGCAGAATTGCAGGTGAATAGCACATGGTCCTCACCCTGAAGAAGCATATTGTCTAAAGGCCTTTCATATTCATTAATCAGCTATGAACACAGGAACATTTCACAGTTACTGAATAACATTGGGCTATACTTGGTTTACTTATTTGGTCCTTTTTATTAAAAAAATCATGATTGTTAAAGTAAGAACCAGAAGCAGGGGTTCCTGTCTAAATGTCATTTTTTTTTTTTTTTGGAATAAAAAGAATTAAAGAGTAAGCTAAAACCCAACAGAGCAGAAGTAGAACTAAAATAGGATACCCTTGTATCACTCTTTCCCAATTGATAGTGAGCAATAGTGAAAGCCTTTTATCATGAGCCACTGTGTAATGCCCTCTCCTCCATGATCCATGTATCTTAGAGTTACCCTATTGTAGTTCTTAATCACCCAGGTAAACTAGAGACTGCCCTAGAATCTATCAAACCATGACAGATCCCTTCTTTTTACTTCTTTGAGGTGTATCGGTTGGTTACTGATGCTCAAAATGACTCCCAGAAGAACTGACGCTTTCTTCCTTCCCTGGTAGTCATTGTAGTTTGTGTTTACCCTGGGGAGGAATAGAAATACCCTGTTTATCTTAAATTCAAGCCCCCTGAAGTGATGCCTTATCAAATTCCAGAGATCTCCCATATACAGATGGCACTTTGAGTATGATTTATTGATCAAGATAGGTCTTACTTTATAAGAGCATTATTCGGTCTCTCATTCCCAATAGAAGTAGATTTATGCCCTCTTTAAAATTCTTATTTCATTCAACATGTAAAGAATATCTTCCCTAGCAACCAGCCACATGGAAGGTTCATATTTACTAACAGGTTTGTTGAGGTATAATTTATATACCGTAAAATTCACTCATTTTAAGTGTATATTTTAACAATTTTTAGTATATTTACAGATTTGTACAACTATCACACCATATAATTTTAGAATATTTCCATCATTTCAAAAGAAACCTCCTGCCCATTTGCAGCCACTTCTCATTCCCAGGCAGCCACTAACATACCTTCTGTTCTATAAATTTGTCTTTTTTGGACATTTCATATAAACGTAATCATATATGTTCCTTTATGTCTGGCTTCTCTTACTGAGTATAACGTATTTGAAGTTTGCCCATGTTGTTAGAAGATTTCTTTAGGACTGTTAATTATTAATTAAGAATTCTCCATACCCAGAGTACTTAGGTCACCTTCTGTATCGTTTCAAATTGTATCTAATTCAAAATGTAAGGTATGATTAAATTAATTCTCTTTTAATAAATACATCAGAAAAAAAATGTGAGATGTAAAACATAATTTTACAGCTGTTTAGGTTTTTTGTTGCTAGATTGTAACTTTTCCTTATATATTCTAAATGAACATCCACTTAACTTATCTGATTGTATATAAATTTGAGATCTAGGTATTATTTCTACTTCAAAATATAAAAGCTGAAGGCAGGGAGGTAAATTCAGGGTGATGTGATAGGAAAACCTTTTGAGCACTACCTAAAAAAAGTTACTTGTGTAAACCTAGCTTACCTAATCAGTCAGAGAAACTGTGAACGTTGAAGCACAGAGAAGCACAGAATTGCCGGAGCCATCTCCTGAGTGATGATGTTTCTGCCACCAAACTAGAAGTATTTCTTCTCCCAACCTCTGCCCCCAAAATGAGTTAACTAAAATCTGAGTCATTCATGTCAAAACCTGATATTTCATTTTTTTTAAGTTTCTTTACTCTGAGAGAGAGCAAGAGAAAGAGAGAGAGCACTCATGATGGGAGGGGAGAGGCAGAGAGAGAGAGGGAGAGAGAATCCCAAGCAGGCTCTGCAATGGTCAGCATAGAGCCTGACATGGGGCTCTATCTCAGGAACCATGACCTAAGCCGAAATCAAGAGTTAGGATGCACTGAACCACCCAGGCATCCAAAACCTAATATTTCTTCTTTTTCTTTTTTTAAATATAATTTATTGTCAAGTTTGCTAACATACAGTGTATATAGTGTGCTCTTGGCTTTGGGAGTAGATTCCCGTGATTCATCGCTTACATACAATGCCCAGTGCTCATCCCAGCAAGTGCCCTCAATGCCCATGACCCATTTCCCCCTTTCCCCTCCCCCAATAAACCCTCAGTTTGTTCTTTGTGTAAGAGTTTCTTATGGTTTTCTCCCTCTCTGTTTGAAACTATTTTTTCCTCTTCCCTTTCCCCATGGTCTTCTGTTAAGTTTCTCGAATTCTACATATGAATGAAAACATATGATATCTGTCTTTCTGACTTATTTCATTTAGCATAATACCTGATATTTCTTGTGTAAGCCTATGCATTGAATAGAACATGGCAAAGAACATAAATCCAGAGGAAGGTGACAGCAATAATAATAACAGCTAATTCTGACTACCTAGTATAAGATGCTACATTTGACATGCAGTACCTAATCCAGATCAATGAATACTATTCCCATTTCAAGATGAAGGAATCTATACCACTTAGCTTGTAAGTAGAGGAGCCAGGACTCAAACTCAGTTCTATCTGACTCCAGAGTTCATATTCTTTAACTACAATAAGATTCCCCAAGTGAGTTCCAATTTATAAAGCATAATTCTAGGAACTTTTCATCTTTTTGCTTAGAGGTACTGAATTGACATCACTCCTGTCCCCTCATTTCTCCAATCAGGGTCATCCATATATCTGGCAAGGATACTTCATTAAGCTTGGGCTTAGAGGGGGCAAAGTCAGGAAATGTTGATTAATTGTATGCTATGGTTAGTAAACAACTGTCATGTGTCATTATATGTAAATCTCTAATTTCCACATATTTCTAATAGAAAACATACTAAGTACTCAAAATCATACCAGAATCACTTCTGTACTTCTCTGATGATTTAGAAGTTACTTGAATAACTAATCATTAATAGGGACCCTACTTATCCCACTATAGATATGACAGCTTATACATCATTCTAACTGATGGAATCCAGATGAACCCACATTCATGGTATTAAGATTATTGCTAGAAAAAATCTTATAATAGTATAAAAAATAGATATTTCATCAGTCCTTTTTTTCCCCTCTGTTGGTGAATACTTGACAAGAGAGGTTCTTAAATATCTACAAAATAGGAAAAGAATTTTTTTTTTCTTAAACTTCATGGTCTGGATACATTGAATTTCCTACAACAGGTCTCAAAGGATTACATTTTTGGCAAAAAAATGGGAGAGGGGGTGACAAAGGGTCTTTTTTCATCTTTTTTTTTTTTTTTTTTTTTTGCTGTAAAATAAAATACTTAGCTTAAAAATAAATTAGCAGAGAGAGTGAAGACAGGCATCAACACTGGGCTGAATCCAGATTTGGCCTGGAAAAGATATGAATGTGCTTATTACAGCAGATGCCTCCAGCACAGCAGAATTTTAGAATGGCCAGAGCGATAGTGTCTTGCTTTTATTTCCTCCCTTCATATTCTTATTCTTTCAGACAATTTAGCATTCCTTCCTCCTCCCCTCTCAGTACATCCTCTTCTTGCTTCTCCCACTGTTTCTTTCCAGTTTTAGATGGCTGCTCCTTTTTTCCTAGTCCTGGAAAACCCCTACTTCTGAGAAACTGTGAATTATTATAATACTTTGGAATTACTATTCTTTATTAATATTAGTTTGTCTTCACTGTTTTTTTTTTTTAATTTTTTTTTCAACGTTTTTTATTTATTTTTGGGACAGAGAGAGACAGAGCATGAACGGGGGAGGGGCAGAGAGAGAGGGAGACACAGAATCGGAAACAGGCTCCAGGCTCCGAGCCATCAGCCCAGAGCCTGACGCGGGGCTCGAACTCACGGACCGCGAGATCGTGACCTGGTTGAAGTCGGACGCTTAACCGACTGTGCCACCCAGGCGCCCCCTGTCTTCACTGTTTAAACTAGTGATATAAGACAACTGTGGGGTTTGGAGATTTGAAGAAACATTGTTACTTATAAATGTAAAGTTACATTAACCACCTGGTAGAAAATTGTATTTCACCTGCTTCCTTTGTGTAAAACCCTGTACTAGGCATTGTATGAGTTGTGGTGATGCATAAGACATGGTTTCTGCTGTCTAGTACTTGATTATCATATAGGGTAGGCAGGCATGAAAATCGCTAGTAGTAAGCAAATAGGAAACAAAGTGAAATGTTCTACTAAAGAATGCCAACAATGAAGGTACTCTCCCTGAACATAATGACGCTGTGATTCATCATAATTGTTTCCCCTTTTGCCCTTTCTCTCTGGGTTCAGGCCTTGATAAGTGTAAGTTTTGTTCTCTTCCTCATATGGGGGCGGCTTCTTGATCAGGTTTTCTAATCAACTTTCCATGATTTCCTGGGCTTATTCCTCATTTTCTCCTCTTTTCCTTCTTTTCAGAAGCCTCTTTCTGTTATTGACTCTGCCAGTCTTAGAGCATCCTTCAACATTAGTGTACATGAAAGCCACACTAATCAAGACTCTTTTATTAATATTATAGAGAAACTTATTCACAAAGGATAATTTAGTACAAATAATTAAACTTCAACCTCAACAACTGTTATGTCTTCTTGTTGGATTGTCCCCTTTATTATGATATAGTGCCCTTCTTTGTCTCTTGTTACAGTCTTTGTTTTAAAGTCTAGTTTGTCCAATATAAGTATTGCTACTCTGGCTTTCATTTGACATCCCTTGGCATGATAAATGTTTCTCCATCCCCTCCCTTTCAATCTGCAGATGTCTTTAGGTTTAAGATTAGTCTCTTGTAGGCAGCATATAGATGGATCTTGTTTTTTTATCCATTCTGTCACCCTTTGTCTTTTGATTGGATCATTTAGTCCATTTATATGCAAAATAATTATTGATAGTTATGTATTGCCATTTTATATATTGTTTTGTGATTGTTTCTGAAGATTTCTCTGATCCTTTCTTGTCTTTCTCTTTCATGATTTGCTGATTTTCTTTAGTGATATATTTTGATTTCTTTCTCTTTATTCTTTGAATATTTATTAGCGGTTTTTGATTTGTGGTCACCATTACGTTTGTGTATAACTTCTTTTGCATAACAGTCTATATTAAGTTGATGGCCATTTAAGGTTGAACCCACTGTTTACTCCTGTCTTCCCCACATTTTAGGTATACAGAATCATATTTTACATCCTTTTATTTTGTAAGTTCTTTGAATTTTTTATAGAAATACTTATTTTAACTGCTGTTGTGATTCCTACTTTTGTACTGTCACTTTTGGTCTTTCCCACTCACAGAATCCCTTTTAGTATTTCTTTAGAGCTAGTTTAGTGGTCATGAACAACTTTAATTATAGTTTGTCTGTGAATCTCTTTATTTCTCCTTGTATTTTGAATGTTAGCCTTGCTGGATAGAGTATTCTTGGCTGCAGATCTTTCCCACCCAGCACTTTGAATATATCATGCCAGACCCCTCTGGCTTGCCAGGTTTCTGCTGAAAAATATGCTGATAGCCTTATGGGTTTTCCCTTTTAAGTAACTGTTTTCTTTTTTGTTGCTGATTTTAAGATTTTTTTTCCTTCTCATTATATTTTGCCAGTTTAATTACAATATGTCTTGGTGTGGATCTGCTTTTGTTAGGGGTTCTCTGTGCCTTCTGGATCTGGATATCAGTTTCCTTCCCCAGATTAAAGAAGTTTTAAGCCATTATTTCTTCAAATAAATTTTCTGCCCTCTTTTCTCTCTTCTTCTTCTGGGACTCCTATAATACAAATGTTATTATAATTGATGGAGTCACTGAGTTCCCTAAGTCTATTCTTGTTTCTATAATTTTTCTTTCTTTCTTTTGTTCAGCTTCATTGCTTTCCAGTAGTTTGTCTTCTAGGTCACTGATTTGTTCCCCTGCTTTTTCCTGCTGTTCATTCCATCAGTGGAATTTCATTTCTGTCATTTCATTTATTGAGCCCTTTATCTCTGCTGTGTTATTCCTTATCTCTATCTTAATGGTCTCACTGGCATCTTTCACACTTCTCTGAAGTCCAGTGAGTATCCTTATGATCATTGATTTAAATTCTCCATCAGGCACGTTACTTATATCTGTTTCACTTAGATCTCTGGCCATGGCCTTATCTTATTCTTTCATTGGGGATAAATTCCTCTGTTTTCTCATTTTGTCTAAGTCTCTGCCTGCTTCTGTGTGTTAGAAAAACCAGTTATGTCTCATGCTCCTGAAAGTAAAGGCCTTATGAAGAAGCGGTCATGTAGTGCCCAGGGCCTGATGCTTCAGGGAGTATCTCTGGTGTGTGTTATGTGTGCTCTGCTCTTGTGTTCTGGGCACTCTATCCTTCAGGCCAGTCATCTGCAGAGGCTCTCCTTGCATATTGTGGACAGTGTTTGATCCCTGGCCTGAATGTGGCAAGTTTTAATAAGGTGTGCTCCAGTCTACTTGTGAAATGAGACCTGACACCAATTTCTCCAGAACTGAGTCCCAGCAGAACTCCCTCGTTAGGAGACGTGGTGTGGGCTGGGGTTTGTGCTGGTCTTCTGATGAAAGTGCCTGCCACACTGGGACTAAGGTAAGCATGACTGAGAAGGGCAGTCCCACCGGATCACAGACAGTCCCAACCAGGATCTTAGTGTATAAGTGAGTTAGGCAGCCACTATGTGCACTGTACTAGTTCCCATAGGTGGCCCATGCTTATGCTGAGGGGCAGGAATGAAAAATTTGTGCTGGCTGTCTCCTTTGTTGCCATAGTGGTCTCTCTGTGAGTGCTGGATGGAACACACTCCATGAAGAGCAAATAATCTCCCCACTGTGTGCCCTTCACTCTTCAAATTACTACTTCCGCACCATCTGTCCTGAGGTTCTTTGCCTGCTTTCTCTCCAAAAGCATCCCTGATGCCGCCAGACTTTCCCAGAGCCCAGCCTGCTGACACTAAAAACTTCAGGTGTTAAACCTCTCTGGTTGCAAGAACTCATGAAATTCAGCCCCTCTCACCTTCCAAGCCAGTGGCCATAGGGAAATGTTCTCCTTGTATGTTTCTCTCTCTCTCTGTCTCTCTCACCCTTCTCCATGACCACAGCTTTCTCCCTCCCCTCTGTAGCAGCCAGGATCCATTTCTCCCCTAAACCATGTCCCCACACTTACTACCTTCTTTGATATGGCTTCTTCTCTATCTTACGTTGTGGAGTTTGTGCTACCAGTCTTCATGTCAATTTTTGGGGTACTTAGGATAATTTGATAGTTATCTAGTTGTATCTATAAGATGAGGCAAGTTTAAGATCCTCCTATTCTGACATCATCTTCCCCTAAGATCTAGGAGGAATTACTTTGCGTCTGACCACCTCGTTGGATTCCATTAATCTGCTTGAGCAGCTGACAGAACTCTGAAACATGTTACTTACTAGATCACCAGTTTACTATGAAAGGATATAACTTAGGAACGGCCAGATGGAAAAGATGGAAAGGGCCAGGTATGGGGAAAGGGTGCATAGCTCCCATGCTCTCTCCAGGTGCACCTCTCTCCCCAAATCTCCATGTGTACACCAACCCAGAAGAAGCTCTCCAAACCCCCAATATTCCATGTTTTAGATATGATTATGCTACTTTTAAATTCTTCCTTAAGACATCGTCTGACTTCCTCTTATCTAAAATCTGGGCTTATCTAAAACTCAGTTATCTGAGTTTTAGAAAACAGAGTGTAAGCTCATGAAATAATTTTTCCCTCATGGATTTTCTTTTTTCTTTTTTTTAATGTTTATATGTGAGAGAGAGACAGACAGACAGACAGACAGACGGAGCATGAGTGGGAGAGGGGCATAGAGAGAGGGAGACACAGAATCCAAAGCAGGCTCCAGGCTCTGAGCTGTCAGCAGAGAGCCCCACAGAACTTGAACTCACAGACTGTGAGATCCTCACCTGAGCTGAAGAAGGATGCTCAACCAACTGAGCTACCCAGGCTCAGTTCCTCATGGATTTTTTAATACTTGAAGTTCTGATTTGTATACAGAATTCACTATGAAATAAAAAATATATACCCACAAAGATATTATCAGAGTAAAAAAATAAGCCATACTAAAAGCCACTTTAACTTCTTAAACCTTGGGAAAATATTTTTATTATTTTAATAATATATTAACATTATATGATATATGTAATATATATGATATAATATTTAATAATATATTATGAACATGTGCTGAGCTGTTCTTTGTAGGGAATGGTGGGATGATAGATGGTACCCAGCTACCATAAATACCACAAGGACTGAGAGCTGATTTCAGGAGAAGAATTGAGTTAGCTCTGAGCCATCTGTTGTTTTATGCTAGATTCCCTTCATGACTAGTTCAGGTTATAAAATAAAATTTTGCTTTTAGTGGAAAGCCAACTGCTCTTCGTGAGACCAAATTTTTACCCACTTTTCTAGAATTACTTACATTAATCAGCCCAAATTGTGTGTGACTTGCAATTCAAATAATGTATATTTTATGGAAAAAAACTTAATTATCCTCACTTTAAGGTAGAGAACACTTAAATTTTTGTCTGATAATATCTCATTTAAATAGCTAATGAATGGAATAATTTCGTGGAAAGAGGAAGCCCTGAGCCTCCTCCAGGGAACCTAATGAACAGCTTACCCACTGCCACCAGTCAGCTGCAGCTGTCCTGAAAAAACACTGCCTGGAAGGAAAAAAGACCTAGCATCTCAGTGGGACCCACAAGTTACAGAGGAGAGATCCTACATTCTTTCCCTCTGTTTGCATAAACTGACTATTCTTGGAGGCATGAGATTGTTAGGTCTGATGTTTGGCTTGTTACCTCCCCTTCCACTTCTGGTCCTGGAGTAGTGGGAGGTGGCAATAAACACAGCATGGGTATTTTACTGAAGACATTTAATGAATCACAGCTGTATGAGTACAACCCCTATCCATTTTCTTAAAGGAGTAGGTGGCAAGAGTTCTTGTAACATTTTTATGTAGTTGGCTGTGGTCATGATATACATTTAGAGACAAACCAGTGGGAAAGGCGAACCTCTTTCCCACTAAGCACACTGCAGTTTGTAACTCATTTTCAATAGATCACTTCAGCAGTTGTTTATTGAGTACCTGCTATGCATGAGATGCTGCAAGGGTGGTGATGAGGAGGATTATAGGAAAGTAAAAATGTGTTTAGTATTTCCTGTGTGCCATGCATTGTGGCTAAGTACGTTATGTTAATTGTGTCATAATCTTCATAATAACCCCCATAGTCTAACTATTATTGTCTCAATTTCATATCTGAGGAAACTGGGTCTAGATAAATTTAAAAACCTTGCAATGGTCATACAACTAATAAATAGGAAAAGGTGGAATTCTAAGGACTTTTCAGTCTGGCAATATAGCATACCAGATATTCTGAACCACCCCTCCCCCCACACCAGCAGCAGCAGCAGCAACAGCAGCAATAGAACACTAAAAATCTAGGATAAATAACGAATATCTCATTAAGTGCATAACTAAGCACAAGAAAGTAAGAGAAATATTACAGAGTGAAAGATGGAAAAGAAGCAGGAATTTGACGTGATCTGCTGCCATGGCTTAAGCTGCAACTAACTTGAAGACATTTAGCAATACCTGGAACCTAGAGCCTTCAGTATTGGGTGGAGAGACTGAAATTTGTAGACATATTTATAATTTAAGGAAACAGTTTCTAAGCCATGGTCATCTCTTCCCTGAATTATTATCCTCTTACTGATTTCCCTGCTTTCACCTTTGCCCCTTACATTCCATTGTCAACATGGCTGGCAGAGTTACCCTTTTAAAATGTAAGTCAAATCAGGTCATTCTTCTGCTCAAAACCCTCCAGTGGCCTCTTATCCTACTCAGAACTACTTCCCCAAATTAACTTCATGATTTTGTCCCTCAGTTTTCTCCTGTCTATGCCTAAATATCACTTTCAGTAAGACCTGTCCTGATAGCCCTATTTAAAATTCTACCCATCCCTCTCCAGCACTGCTACTCTCCTTTCCCTGTGTGTGTGCATCACATATGTTTATTACATTTATTTTCTGTGTCTTGCCACTTGAATGTAGACTCCAGCAAAGCAAAAAGCTTCATTTGTTCACTGGTATATCCTCATCTCCTAGATTGTATCTGGTACATAATTCGTCCTTAATAATGGCTGAAGGAAATTAATAAAATGTGAAAACAAATATGGTACAAAAGATCAACAAAGGCCAAAGTTGTTTTTTGAAGATTAAAACTAGACTTCATACTCCATTTTGGCTAACTCCAGAGTCTATCACTTTAACCACTACAGAGTACACAGCTTCCAAAATACAGTTCCCTTCCAACTTCACAAATTTTGCCATCTAGTAATTGGACATCAGAGTCACACTGACAGGACTTTAATGGCTCCTGGACATGTTACTTTACTTCTCTGTGCCCCAATGTCATTAATTACAAATAAGGATGATAATAGTATCTACCTTGCTGGATTATTATGAGCATTAAATGCAATAGCACGTGTAAAATGCTTACTGCACTTGAAGGTAAACCTTCAATAAATGTTAATGACTGCTACTGATTTTTTTTGTTATTGTACCTTTTGCTCCTCTTTCTCCTCTTCCCTTCCTCTTGTCAAGTTAACTCAGTTCTCCCAGGAAGTGTTACGAATGTGATGAAAGCCAATCAAAAATGCTATAGGTGGGGTACCTGGATGGCTCAGTCAGTTAAGTGTCTGACAGTGTTAGTTAAGTGTCAGGTCATGATCTCACAGTTAGTGAGTTTGAGCCCCGCATTGGGTTCGCTGCTGTCAGCACAAAGCCTGCCTTGGATCTTCTGTCTCCATCTCTTTCTGCTTCTCCCTGTCCTGTGCGGTCTCATGCATGCACTCTCTATCTCTCTCTTTCAAAAATAAATAAACATTTTTAAAAAGTCCTATGTGGGGCACCTGGGTGGCTCAGTTGGTTGAGCATCTGACTGCAGCTCAGGTCATGATCTCACGGTTCATGAGTTCAAGCTCCGCGTCAGGCTCTATGCTGACAGGTCAGAGCCTGGAGCCTGCGTCAGATTCTGTCTCCTCTCTCTGCCCCTCCCCCATGCTTACTCTGTCTCTCCCTCTCTCTCTTTCAAAAATAAATAAAACATTAAAAAAAAGTCCTACAGGTGTACACACTAATTGTCTAATACAAGAATCAACCCTCAAACCAACTGTGCAATTAATTCTTATTGGCTCTGTGTTGAGTTTTGATGGCTAGAACAGATCAGGAATGTGGGGAAGGGATGGGGTTGAAGAATGAAGGATGTGGTTTATGTATTGCTCTTAGATCAAGAGAACTTTGGGACAACCGTCCAAGGGCTCCATAACAACAGCCTTCTCTCCATACACACACACACACATACCCCACTCTACCTATCAGCCTATACACTCCCTATTAAAAGGTCATATGCTGATTACTTGAATGGAAAACAAACAAGATATTTGACTAATTCCCCAATGGTATCATATCACGTATTTAGAAGCATGTTTAGTGTTTAGTGTTTAGAAACAGTCTGTCACTAAACATTTGACACTTGAGTAGAAGGATTCTAAAAGTTCTATTCAAGCCTGCTATCTATTCTTCCTATCCTCTTTTATAAGATTGCAAATTCAAATGCTTAAAGAAACCAGGCGAGTAGTATAAATGATTGAAGGGAAAATTGTACAGAACTGGAGAATGCTTGTTTCATGTATTTAGTTCCAGTCATTTCTTGTCAGGCAAAAATGAGGGCATAGTGTTACCAGGTCCCACACTTTTCAAAGAAGACATTTGCTTTAAAATTTTTTTTCCACAGGGCGCCTGGGTGGCTCAGTTGGTTAAGCATCCGACTTTGGCTCAGGTCTGATCTCACCATTTGTGAGTTCAAGCCCTGCATTGGGCTCTGTGCTAATAGCTCAGAGCCTGGAGCCTGCTTCAGATTCTGCGTCTCCCTCTCTCTCTCTCTCTCTCTCTCTCTCTCTCTGACCCTCTCCCACTCACATTCTGTCTGTCTCTCTCTCTCTCAAAAATAAATAAGTAATAAAAAAATTTTTTAATTGTTTTCCTAATTATTAATAATAAAATTCAAAACAAAGAAATTCAAACTGCCAGTCTGTAGCCGCTGCTATAAAACTGTGTTGAGCTGTGCAGGAAACAATGAGAATTGCAGAGTTTTAACCTGAAAGATAGGTCTAGCTAAAGATATGAATTTGAGAGTCTTGTAAAGAGAGAGGAGTACCAAGCCCAGTTGGGAGGAGAAAGAAAAGAAAATAATAAAGGTCAGAAACTTGGAAAAAATCTGAGGAATGAGAAAAGGAAGAAAAGCCAAAGAATGAGACAGCTTAAGAGACTCACATGTAGGAGATTAGGAGAAAATACTAAATCCCTACTTTTGGAATAGAAGTTAAAAGAAAGTTGCTAATTTGAGCAGTCTTTTAGTAGGTTATGTAGTGCCATTAACTAATGGCACTTATAAATGATTAAACTAATCATTTATTTCACAGGAAAGCAATGAGAAAGGAAATATAATTATGACTAAAGCTAGGCTCTAATTTATTCCACAGTAGCATGGAATTTGATGTATTCTGTTGGCTCCTCCAAGTACATATTCTTTAGAGAAAATATACTGAAAATGCACTGAAGGGAGGCAGCATCCATCTGCTGAAAAGTCAGACAGGGCTGCAGAGTTGGGTCCTCTGTAAGTATGTTTCTGATTCTTCCTCAGACTTAGTGTACTTAATATCCTGGATCCTGTGGCAGGATTCCAGGGCAGTCAAATAATTCCTGACATACTAATTTAAAAATAAAATTTTACAACAGAATAACTTAATCAAAACATGAAAATTTGTTTGAATATTTTCAACTTCTAGAGAAAATGGACTTCTCTCAAAAGTGTACCTCTTCTGAGGCACCTGGGTGGCTCAGTCGGTTAAGTGTCTACTTCAGCTCAGGTCATAATCTTGAGGTCTGTGAGTTTGAGCCCCACGTCGGGCTCTGTGCTGACAGCTCAGAGCCTGGAGCCTGCTTCAGATTCTGTGTCTCCCTCTCTCTCTTTCCCCCGCCTCCGCTCATGGTCTGTCTCTGTCTTCCAAAAATAAATAAATGTAAAAAAAACCAAAATTTTAAAAAGTATATCTCTTCTTACTTTGCTGTCATCATGTATAGAATACAGTATAAACTGTCCCCCAAATTGAGAAAGGAACTAGCCAGCCTTAATGTCCACTCTGATTTTGCTTAGAACCAGTAAGATCTCTGCTATTCCCACCCATTGTCCCACGTATTATAAAACTTGGGGGAGAGGGTGGAGGGGAGATGATTATGAATTATACAGGCCTAGACTAGACAGGATTTTATTTATAGGCAACATGAGGGTTGGAAGAAAATATTAGACTATAGATTTTTAAATTATTTAGAGAATATTTCAAATTTTTTAAATAATGCAATTAAAAGTACATGAGCCACTTGGGAACATTGACATGATGTGTAGTAATGGGAAAATGTTATACTGTTTGAATATCTAGGTCCCAAAAAGCTTTGGCTTTTATATTTACTGCCTTAAAGTATTTCCATGAAAAGTTGAGAATGTGTTTATATGATTGAATACATAATGTATTTGTTAGGTTTTCTTTTAATATTACTGAGAACAACTGGAGAAAAGTAGCTATTCCTAATTTGGCTCAGAACATACATGTGACCGTCTTAGGTGAGAAGTCAGAAACTGGGCACATAGTATAGTGCCTCCGACAGGGCTTAAGCAGATAGAGACCCTCCTGGGCCAGGATTCTTGTGCAACCCACAGCTCTGTGACAATTGCTTGTCCTCATTTCAGTTGTGCCCCAAGAAAAGTAAAATCTGCAACATGATGTAAGAAACAAGTGTGTTACCAAAACTATAGGAGGAAAATGCAGGGTTAGAGAGTCAGCTTCCTACACAGAAGAACACTGGAAAGGTTAATGTCATATAGACAAAATCCTAACTCCAACCCACTTCCTTTGTGTGTCTCTTATATACATTGAATTTACAAATAAAATTTCATTTGAAGAAAAGCTTAAACTCCACTTTCAAAAAAGGTCATAAACCCACTCCCATCTTTAAATGGTCCAGAACATGTCACCAAAAACTTTGTTGAATTGAATTGAATTGAATTGAATTGAATTGAATTGAATTGATTATCCAATGTTCAGTACAAGAACCCAAGTCCTCTGATTCCAGATTAACTCATTGCTCTATATGAGCTTTAATCCTTTGACCTGGATCCGTGATTGCACATTACTCATCCTTGCTGTGCATTATTCACCTGGAGTGGTTTTATTTATTTTATTTTATTTTATTTTATTTTATTTTATTTATTTATTTATTTATTTATATTTTTTTAATATATGAGATTATTGTCAAATTGGTTTCCATACAACACCCAGTGCTCATCCCAAAAGATGCCCTCTTCAATGCCCATCACCTACCCTACACTCCCTCCCACCCCCCATCAACCCTCAGTTTGTTCTGTTTTTAAGAGTCTCATGCTTTGGCTGTCTCCCACTCTAACCTCTTTTTTTTTTTTTTCCCTTCCCCTCCCCCATGGGTTTCTGTTAAGTTTCTCAGGATCCACATAAGAGTGAAAACATATGGTATCTGTCTTTCTCTGTATGGTTTATTTCACTTAGCATCACACTCTCCAGTTCCATCCACGTTGCTACAAAGGGCCATATTTCATTCTTTCTCATTGCCATGTAGTACTCCATTGTGTATATAAACCACAATTTCTTTATCCATTCATCAGTTGATGGACATTTAGGCTCTTTCCACAATTTGGCTATTGTTGAGAGTGCTGCTATAAACATTGGGGTACAAGTGCCCCTATGCATCAGTACTCCTGTATCCCTTGGGTAAATTCCTAGCAGTGCTACTGCTGGGTCATAGGGTAGGTCTATTTTTAATTTTTTGAGGAACCTCCACACTGTTTTCCAGAGTGGCTGCACCAATTTGCATTCCCACCAACAGTGTAAGACACCTGGAGTGATTTTAAAGACAACTGATACAAAACTCCCATCAAAAACCAATTAAAACCAAGATCTTTGGGACCGAGGCCTGGACATCAGTGTCTTAAAAGTTGCGCAGTTGGAATCTTTAAGGGTCCTAAACCCAGAGAGTCTGCCATTACCTTTGTGAAAATGCTGAAGATATCTCATATAGCTTAATAACATACTTTACCAGTAGACATTATTATAAAGATAGTACTCTCTAGACTTTGTGAGGAAGGGGAATGGTGCTTTTAGGGACCAAAAAATAACTTTGTGCCTTTCTTCAGGTCTTTAAATTTAAAATTCTGCAAGATAGATTAATGAAAAATGAAGGCTACCTGTTTGAATTCATTGCGCCTATTGATTTAAATCAAAAAGTATATATTCAAATCTTTATGTTCAGAACCCTTTGGTAAGCTAAGTGAGGAGCCTTACCATAGAAGATGTAGCTTCTATCTTTGAGGAACTTGTGATTTATTATAATTGATTTGGGGAAAAAGAACTTACAAAATGCAATAATAATAATAATAATAATAATAATAATAATACCTAGCATTGATTGAACACTTCCTGGGTACCAGACACTGTATGAAGCAACTTATATGTACCATGCCATTTAATCCTCACAATCATAACCTCGAGAAGTATGGGATTAAAAACCCTTTTATCTTTATTTAACAGATGAGGAAAATAAAGCACAAAAAATTAAGTAATTTACCCAAAGTTATGTAAACACAAGTAGTCTGAGTCCAGATCCCATTCTCCTTAACCATCAGTCAACCTATAAAGTAGTAAGAGATAATGAAATTTTTTTTATGTTTATTTATTTTTGAGAGAGAGAGAGAGTAGGGGAGGGGCAGAAAGAGAGGGAGGCACAGAATCTGAAGCAGGCTCCAGGCTCTGAGCTGTCAGAGCCTGACACGAGGCTTGAACTCATGAACTGTGAGATCATGATCTGAACTGAAGTCAGAGGTTTAACCAACTGAGCCACTGAATTACACAGGTGCCCCTGAAATGGTTGTTTTTAAGCCACTAACTTTTGTGCTGTTGTTTTTACACAGCAATAGATAAGAGAAATTCTGGTTCATAGCAAGTGCTATGTAACTATTAGCTAATATCAATGTTATTATTTTTTTTAAGTTTATTTATTTAGGGAGAGAGAGAGCATGCATGAGCCAGGAAGGGTCAGAGAGGGAATGAGAATCTCAAGCACTGTCAGTGCAGAGCCCTGCACAAGACATGATCTCACCAACCATGAGGTCATGACCTGAGCCGAAACCCAAGAGTCAAACATTTAACCAACTTGAGCCACAGAGGTACCCCCTTGATGTTATTATTGTGTAGATCTTTGATGCCAAGCTTTGACATCCAGATATGATCAGTGAACGGCTGTTATACGTGCTTGGGTGAGGGGAACAACATTAATTAAACAATATTTTATTAACTTTGCAGTAGAATATGGCTTAAAAGAAATATTAGTGCAAGAGAAGTTTTTTTCAATATTAATTTATTATCAAATTGGCTAACACACATTGTGTAAAGTGTGCTCTTGGTTTGGGGGGTAGATTCCTGTGGTTCATCGCTTACATACAACACTCAGTGCTCATCCCAACTAGTGCCCTCCTCAATGCCCATCACCCATTGTCCCCTCTCCCTCATCCCCTCATCAACCTTCAGTTTGTTCTCTGTATTTAAGAGTCTCTTATGGCTTGCCTCCATCTCTCTCTGTAACTATATTTTTACCCTTCCCTTCCCCCATGGTCTTCTGTTAAGAGAAGATATTTTTAAGAACTGTTTTGGAAGTTTCACAAAAATAAAACACAATACATTGACATGCCAATCAGTGGTCTCATCATGCTAAATTACTTTATATTGCAAATACCTGCTGAAGTATGCAATTGTATACTTTCTGTGATTCAGGATATTAGGTCGCCATTAATAACTCTTGGTCTTCCTTGTGGTTAAGTCAAAATTTTACTGGCTTCATCCCAATACCTGTGAAATTTGATAGCAGATTTTCTCTGGAATAACAATGAAAGCACTAATTTGTAATTCTCAAAGTTTAACAAAGAACGAAGAGGTTTGTTTTTGCTCAGACAAGCCCTAGAATGCTGTTTCCATAGGCTCTCTGTCTGCTGTTTGCATTTTTGCTATCTCTCTCAAGTTAAGAAGCCATTTGTATTAGACCAGAATTTTTATCTATTTACTAAATAACTGATTTCACAATTGCATGTTTGATGGCTTGACTCATTATGTTATAAAGATCTGTGGTTTTATAAGGAAATCAGTAGAAAAACAACACATTTTGCTTTACTGTTTTTCTTACAAAATAAATTCATTTATTTAATTGGGGTTGGGGGGGATTGCAGGGACTATACTTGGCCAACACTAAAATCTGTTATCATCTCCATCCAAGAAAGTTAACTGAAGCTGACTTGACTTCTGGGAAGTGCATTGTAGCTGACATCTGGGTGTGCCCCATACCAAAGTGTTATCATGAGAGATTGATTGGTCCATCAGGAATGGAATTTGAATCCCCTCAAAGGACTGAATAAAACAAAATTATCTGGACTATATTACCTTTTTTGGAGTTAATAAACTTTACTTTTTTACAATATAACTCTCTCTGTTAGTGGGATGCTGTGTCACAATTGTCAGTTACTTATTCTTCCTACCGTAACTATATACTATTCCAGTAACTTCATCCCAATGTTTTAAACCTTGTACATGACAGTACATTTTAGAATTACCATCATAGCCACCCCCCCCCCCCCCCGCCGAGCAGCGTGCTAAACACATCTTTGATGCTCTGAAAAATGTTCATAGTTATAGCATAATATATCCTTAGGTACCTATGCTGTGCAAAGCCTTCTATCCAAATGCAAATCTAATTTTTTTTTAATCATTGCTTACTTCTTTTATCTGTCACCCTGCTTTTCTTTTGGGTCTTGAGAAAAATGAGATTCTAATCCAAAAATGCTTTAAGAATGCTTACTGTGCTATAAAAGGCAAAGAAGCACTAGTATCTTTATATTTATGATTGACATGTATATAATCTTAAAACACCATTGACTCCAGATCTTTTTATTTTTCATGGTGAACACTTGCCAAAGGTAGGAAAAAGATTAAGGCATACATCTCATAGAATGAATGTAAATAATTGCAAATATTTCCTATTCCTTCTCCTACTTAAATTTGAAAATCAAAGTTCTTGTAATCTAGTCATTGATAAAAATGTTGAAAAGGGCAGAACTTCATAGCAGGCTACTTGACACTTCCTTTTAGGATAGTGTCACTGTATTTAGTCATTAGATGTGGAAGATGTAACGGGTAAGATAATTTGGAATCAAATGCCTAGAATTGTTGTCTAGGAGCCAAAATATAACATGTGCTCTGGAGTCAAAATATAACATGAAGACAGAGTTTAGAGATAAAGAGGAATGATAGTTTTATTATTTTGCCAGGCAGAGGAAGTTGCAGCAGGCTAATGCCTTCAAAACTGTAGACTTGCTCTGGGTAAAAGACTTGAGGGGGTTTGTAGGAAAATACAGGATCTGGGAGGTTTGGATAGGAATCAGGTTCGTGCTGCCAACCCTGTTTGTTATGTCTTCAAGGTGGTCCCATGACTAGAGCCATCTGAATCTCGTTATTAAGTATGCATTGAAATCAGTGAGAAGTCAATATGGAAATGGAGTTCATGGAGCGAAGAATTCTAGAGAAAAACAGGTGAAAGGGAGGGAGAGGTTTCAAGAATGAGGAAGAGAAAATTTTGTTCAGTTTGGTTAGGGCAAGACTTGCTAAAGCATTAATGTGTCCATTTTAATTTCCATCCATCTTTACATTTCTATAGCAGTTTCAGAATGTCATATTAAGGAGTTTAGACTAATATTATTTTCTAGTCACAAAGAAGTATACAATAGCATACTCTTGAATAAGGCAGTGATGTGATTGTGTTTCAGAAACTTACAATGGTGTGGAAGAGGTTCAGGAGGATTTAGAGGTTGGAGGAACAGAGGCCACATAGTAGGCTAGTATGACAGACAAATGTTGATTACAGTACTTAGGGAGAGATCCACGTGGAAAGTTATCTATAGCATGTTTCGCTTAAGCAGGGGTTACAAACTAATTGCCTACAGAGGCCAACAAATAATGCAAATAGTTCAACAGGTCAAAGGAAGAACAAGTCTAATGAGGGCAGCCCCCACTGTGCCCCATCAGTTGTCACCTGGCAGGAATGCAGGAACATTGTTACCACATCTTTCAGTTTTTCAAGAGAAGCTGGAAGTTTATCCTTTAAATAGAATCTCTTCATTTGTAAATGTTGGCTTAATTTAAAAAAAAATTCTAGATGGCTAAAAAAAAAAAGCAAACAAAAACATCTACAGCCAGAAGCAGCTAGTAGTAGGATGCCAGCTTTTACAGCCTGTAGCTTTTAGTTTCTTCTGGCTGTGACTCTTGTTGTGTAGTATGGTAAGGAAAAGACCTAAGGATAGGAATTAGAAATTTTCTGGTGAAGTACAGTCTGATAACATAACTGAGAAAAGAATGGCAAATGCAAAACTCATGACTCTCTTTGTGGGTAGCAAAAGCCAAGATTTTATTAACAACTTGTCCCTAAAGAGCACTTTATAAATAGATTGCTCTGTTTAGGTTAATTTTGCTTAGGTAGCATTGTTTCCTTCCTATTAGTCAGCATTGTTAGCATTTTTGAGAAATCATGGATTTGATGGAGACTTGTGGAGGAGCTGCTGAATTACAGAAGTTATTACAGCAAAATAAATTATGTGGTGCTATAAATACTTGACTCAGTGACTCAGCAAATTCCCTTTATGTCCAAAAGGAAACATGTTGTACCTAACTCATGAGGTCTGTTTTTAATTTCTTCAGCTTCGCAGTTGTTCCTGTTTGTCACTGATAGATTTTTACATGATGTGAGACACATAAAGATAAAGACATACCACTTTCTGAGGGAGACTTAAGTATTGGGGAAATGAAAGCAGTGGTGGGGGGGACCTTTAGTCATTGGAGTGCTTTTGTATTGATGGCAGGGGATTACCAGGAAGAAGTCAGAGAACCATCTGGGATGGCTGTGAGAAACTAGATAGTTTTATTATACTCTTGGTAACGTTTCCAACTAATAAAATTAGAATAAAAATTTTAATGTTAGAAGCAAAACCCTAGAAAATATGTAATTAACTTCTTTAGAATTCAGCAATCGTTCTATTTAACTCTAACACTCACATTTAAAATACTTTAACCAGACATTAGAGTTGATGCCAAGATGTGCCAGAGATGGTTTCTGCCTTCAAAGACTATTAGGAGAGAGACTATATGTACACAAAATTTGTAAATTATTTATGTTTAATTAAATAATTGTTCGATACTTTGTTTATAAAACCTAGTAAATTGTTGGTCTTTTAGTAAATATTTATTATCCTCTGTTAATGAGCAGGCAAAAATAGCACTATGTAGGAACTGATTTCATACATTTTCTTATAAAACAGTAGAGAATTATTTCTAAAACTCTTTGCATCTTGATTATTTTTTGTAATAAAAATACTAACACTCCTTATTGCTATTAAATAAAGCATAGTGGCAACTAAAATCTGTCAAAAACTCTTCCATCCTATATAATTCTGAAAGGTTCTAACCTTTCATTTCAGCATATTCTTGAACAAAAATAGCTAAATGTAAAAATAGAATGAAATAATTATTAAAGAAGTATAAACAAAATTCCATATAAGACAGTAGCTTAGTCTGCTTGGACTGCCATAACAAAATACTATAGACCGTGGTTGAAACACAGACATTTATTTTCTCATGGTTCTGGAGGCTAGATATCCAAGATCAAGGTTCCGGCCAATTCAGTTTCTAATTAAGGACTTTCTTTCTGGCTTGCAGCTGCCTTCGTGCTATGTCTTTACATGATGTTTCCTCAGTGCATGGATACAGTGAAAAAGAACAGGAGGGAGGGAAAGGGGAAGAGAGAGCACTTTCTGGTATCTGTTCTTAGACTGACTCTAATCCTATCATGTCAGGACACCCACCCCCACTTAGGGCCCCGTTTAATTTTAATTACTTCTTTCAAATACACCGTGCGGGAAGCTAGGGCTGCAACATACGAATTTTAGGGGGACACAAACAGTCCATTCATAACAGATAAGAAATAGAGAGGAAGCAACCAGGAAGGCATTTTTGAAAAGGTAGCATTTGAATAGGTCCTTGGAGAATGGGTAGGCTTTTAACCATTAGCGATTGGAAGGAGAGATTCCAAGTGGAAGAAATAGTTTAACCAGTATCATGGCAATGAGGAAGCAAAGAGTATATTAAGCACACAGGAGTCAGCTCTTTCACTTGCAGGATGACATCTACACAAGTGAATAGTACTCAGGAAGTAAAGAGGATGTGGCCAAATTATTTTGTACCTTATAAAACATCATTTTCTGGTTTCAGCACAGCTCTAACTAGTTGTGTGACTTTGGCTATTCCCCTCTACTTATGTGTGTCTCAGCATGCCATTTGTCAATGGAAAAATTATCTCTGGGGTTTCTTTTAATTTAATAAATCTGTACTTCAGAACAAGTAAGCGTTGTTTTTTTTTTTTAAGGTAATCATTGAGACTTTATTATAGGCTGTGAGATCTAACTTCGAAATGTTATAGCTGCCTTATGACATTAATATGCAAACATGCTAGGATACACAGAGGTGTGTTAAATTATTTCATCATTGAGCAATGGAACACACAGAGTGGAAATTTCAAATTTTGCTTAATACAAAGACAAATGAAATTTTGGTGTGAAATAAAGGATTAGATTTTCTCATTTGAGGGAGGTGTTCTGTGATCTTATGAAATTACTGAGCCTCAATTGTGTACAATTAAGATAAAATCCTCTGGATTTTAAGTAAGCGGTTTAACAAGTATTGTGTGTTTGCGTGTGCCCATATGCTTTCATATTTGTGCTCTTACACCAGCAGATGTGCACACTTCTGCAAGTGTTTTGATGAGAGGCAGAAAAATCTGCAGCCACTTACCAATGTTGAATTGGACTCCTCCCACCTCTGCATGAATTGGGAACCTTTTTCTGCATATTCCAGGGAGAGAATATGGACCTCCCAGGGAGAGTTGACCAGGCAAATTAAGCAAATACTTGGTTTCTCCAACCTTGTTCCATGCCCTTTTTCAATTTCATTGGCTCTTTTATTTTCCCCTGCCTTGGACTTCTGATTCTTTCATGACTGCCTTTTCTGCCTTCTTTCAATTCATTTGTAGGCACCTGGGTAAGGAAGCCATAGACTCATAGGGTTATTTCCTTTTGAGTAGGAACTAGACCTTAAGCTATAGGAATGAAACATGAACAGTAAAATTCTATACAATAAATGGACATAGAGCCTGGGGATAGGGATAGGGAGATGATTTTGTGGTGTTCCTTAAAGCCTTAGGAATGGAAAATGATCCCTTGGGGCTTAAAGAACATCTTCAGTCCTAGAACAGTTTAATCTAACTTTACAACTATTTATTCTTAACCCTGGACCTGTCTTGGTTATTTTTAGCCAAATAATTACTACTATCTACTTATTTTCTAGAATTCTAAGTTAGTTGTTAGCAAACTTGGATAACTTTGACCCAATCTGTATGATTCAGTAGATAATTCTTCTTTCTGTGAAACAGCTCCTAGGTCAACAGCTTGTTCCTCATTGCAGAGGCTTAGTTTTAATGAGTCTTTACAACCTAAATAAGAAGCAGGAGAACTAAAGTTGAAGAAGAATTGTTTTCCTCAACAACAGCATATTTCTTTTCAAGAAATACATTTTCTTTCCCCACTATATATAGTCAGCTTATAATACTAAGTTTTGCTTCTCAAAAATAGGTTGGTCTACCTTTTTCACATACACATCCAAGTCAAGAAGGTGTTATCTTCATAATGAACTTAAGCTAGAGCTTAGGTGACTCACCTGAGAATATTCTATCAGTCAGAAACTATTCAAGGTCCAACCCCGGTATTTACTGCTCTGTGGCCTCCACTTTGCGGAGGCACCACCTTAATGAATCACACTGGCTGTCTGTCACTCATTCTCTCACGACCACAGTTTCAAAATAAAACCTTGGAAAATGGAGGCACTGAAGTAACAGTTGCAGTTACTTCACCCACTGTTGACTGTTCTATGGATGCAACCTACAATTTGAGTCTTTATTTGGTCGTTGACAAAGGCCTTAAATTTTTGAGTCAAAACTTCAGTAAAATTAAGAAATTTAGGCCCTAAGATGTTGATTCTGTTGTTTATAGGAAATGCTTTCAAGACTTACTTTGCTTTTCATAGTTCTAACAAAATAATTTAATGTGTGTGTGTTTTTGGGGGGTGGGGTTTTTTGGGTGGTTTTTTGTTTGAGGTTTTTGTTTTGTTTTTTTCTTTTTTTTTTTTCTCTCTGGAAAAGTTGAGTAGATGGAAACTATGAAAGGAAAAGATGTACTACAAAATTGTAAGTCAATAGTTCTGTGGTTTCTGCTTTCATCTAGTAAAAAGAAGAAAATAGTATAAGGAAGAAGTTCATTTTTCTTAGATTATTGGTAGTAAAATTCAAGTTAAAAATCAGAGTTTGCTAATTGTGTTTTTCCTCTAGATTCTCTTTCTCATCAGAATAATCTCTCAAATAAAGATAATATCTAAATTTAATCAGAAGTTTTAACTGTTAAGTTTAATCATGCAAGGAAAGAAATGTGCACTTTCAGGGGATTCACCTTTGTAGTTTTATCCTGATACAGTAGTGACCTGTTACATGTATGTTAGAGCTGGATGGCCATAGTCAGCTTTCTAGGTGCCTAGCCTGCCTTGCTGCCTCTGCAGGCCACTAAAACTGCTTACTGTTTTACCCAAGCAGGTGCTTAATTTTTCCAGCATATCCATGACTTCCCACATAGGCTTTTAGCTATTGTACTGTTACCTTGTACAACTATGCTACTGCCTGCACTATGTCTTTGAACCCCTGGCTGCTGCTTTTTATTAAATAGATGTTAAGTGTCAGGTTGCTCTGCTAAGTGTTTTACATATTGAATCTTGCCACCCCCATGGGGCAGAGCTACCCTTAAATGAAGTTAGCACAGTATACCATAATCTTAGCTTTGCTTCCGTAATGTATCTTCTGAATTATCAGACAGTGGTAAATGACTACAGCTACCATTCATAACTAAGCTTATTTTTTTTTCTTTTTTACTGTGATAAAACATACATAACATAAAATTTACCATCCTGACCATTTTTAAGTGTACAGTCCAGTGGTATTAAAGACATCCACATTGATGTGCAACCACTGTCACCATACATCCCCATAACTCTTCTCAAGTCGTAAAACTGAATTTCTGTACCTATTAAACAATAATTCCCCATTCTTCTTCCCCCAGCCCCTGGCAACTACCATTATACTTTTTGTCTTTACGATTTTGACTACTCTAAGTACCTCATGTCAGTGGAATCATACAGTATTTGTCTTTCTGTAACTGGCTTATTTCACTAATCATACTGTCCTTAAGGTTTATACATGTTACAGCATATTGCAGAATTTCCTTCCATTTTAAGGCTGAGTAATATTCCATTAGTATGTGTATATCACATTTTGCTTATCCATGTATCCAGTCGATGGACACTTGTGTTTCTTCCACAGTTTAGCTATTGTGAATAATGCCGCTATGAACATGGGTATACAAATATCTTTTTGAGACTCTGCTTTCAATTCTTTTGAAGTAGAAGTGTTAGATCGTATGGTAATTCTTTTTCTAAGTTTTTGAGAAACCACAATATTGTTTTCCACAGTAGCTATACCATTTTACATTCCCACCAGCGATACACAAGACTTCCTCTTCTTCATTTCCTCACCAGCACTTGTTATTTTCTGGTGTTTTTTTCTAGTTTTATTGAGAAATAATTGACATATTTCACTGTATCAGTTTAAGATATATAACATGATTTTTTATTTATGCATTTTTAAAATTTTTGTAATGGAAGGATGGTTGAATAAATGTTACATTAGTGTCAGATGTACACACAGTGATTCAGCATGTCTGCACATTATGCTGTGCACACCACAAGCGTAGCCACCATCTGTCAGCATATAACACTATTACAATACCATTGACTATATTCCTTATGCTGTGTCTATTATCCCCATGACTTTCATTCCATAACTAGAATTCTCTATCTCCCATTCCCCTTCACCCATTTTACCCATCCCTCCCACCCTATTTTCTGGCTTTTTTTTTTTAATAGTACCTATCCTAATGGGTGTGAGGTGGTATTTCATTGTAGTTTTGATTTGCATTTGCCTTATGATTAGTGATGTTCAGCATCTTTTCATATGCTTATTGGCCATTTGTTTATCTTCTGTGAAGAAATGTCCACTCAAGTCCTTTGTCCATTTTTGAATCAGGGTGGGGTTTGTTATTTTTAGTCTTAGAAGTTCTCTGTATATTCTGAATATTAATCAGAATGTGATTTATAATATTTATCAGAATATGGTTATCATGTATATGATTTGCAAATACTTTCTCCCATTCTGTGGGTTGCCTTTTTACTCTGCAAGTAGTGTGTTTGGGTGCACAAAATCTTTATTATTTCTTTTTTTCTTTTTAAGTGTACTTACTTAGAGAGAGAGAGAGAGCACAAGGAGGGGAGAGGCAGAGAGAGAGCACAAGCAGGGGAGAGGCAGAGAGAGAGGGAGAGAGAGAGAGAATCTCAAGCAAGCTCTACATTGTCAGCGTGGAGCCCAACACAGGGCTCAAACACATGAACCATGAGATCATGACCTGAGCCAAAACCAGGAGTCAGACACTTAACTGACGGAACCACCAGGCGCCCCTTTGGATGCCAAAAATTTTTAATTTTCATGAAGTACTATTTGTCTGTTTTTCCTTTTGTTGTTATGCCTTTAGTGTCCTATCCAAGAAATCATTGCCAAATACTATGTCCTAATATTTTTATACTGTACTAATCCCCCACTTTAGACCTTAGTGGCACACTATAAAAATTGCTTTATAGTGATTGCTTCAGATCACTGAAAATACACCCCAAGTCCTAGAAAGGTAGTTTTCCCTTAATCTCTGATAAAGTGGAATCCAAGAAGTATGAGCTATTTTCAGAGTGGCTACCCTATTATTTTTATCTAGGAACAATATTCATTTTCATCAATGGATAAATAAAGGTTACTTTAGAACATGTGCTATTTGGAGGCGCCTGGGTGGCTCAGTCGGTTAAGCAGCTGACTTTGGCTCAGGTCATGATCTCACGGTCCGTGAGTTCGAGCCCTGCGTCGGGCTCTGTGCTGACAGCTCAGAGCCTGGAGCCTGTTTCAGATTCTGTGTCTCCCTCTCTCTGACCCTCTGCCGTTCATGCTCTGTCTCTCTCTGTCTCAAAAATAAATAAACATTAAAAAAATTAAAAAAAAAAAAAGAGCATGTGCTATTTGGAGTAAATATATAGCCTCTTTGTATTTGTCACTTCATCTCTGGAATCTGCCAAGCCAAAAGGGCCTGGGCATTGGAACCATTAATTCATGCCTCTTCCACCCTCACTCATTACACCATTGCCTTGTTTTGAATTTGCAACTGTCCCACTTGCTGGTTATAATGTATTATCCTTTTAATATATGCTAGATTTGATTTGCTAAAATTGTGTTTAGAATTTTTGCATCTATATTCATGCAGCGTATTGATATAATTTTGTAATGTCTTCTGGTTTTTTTTTAATCAGAGATAACACACTCATAGAATGAGTTGAAAGGTATACAGTCTTCTTTAATTATTTGGAAGAGTTTGTGTTGAATTGGTGCAAGTTCCTTCTTAAATGTTTGAGAGAGTTTTTACTGGAGCCATTTGTGTTGGGGGCTTTCTTTGTGAGAAAACTTTTTACTACAATTTCAATGTCTCTAATAGATAGGAGCCTATTCAAGTTATGTTTCCTCTTGAGTGAGGTTTGGTAGTTTATTTCTTAAGGAGTTTGTCCATTTCATCTAAGTAGTCAATATTGTTGACATAAAGTTGTTCATATTTCTTTATGATTTGTTTTAAATATCTGTAGAATCTTTAGTAATGTTACTTGTGACATTGGTAATTTTGTCTTTATTTCTAATCAGTCTGGCTAAAGGTTTATTAATTTTATGAATCTCAAAGAACCAGCTTTTGGTTTTATTGGTATTTTTTACTTTTCTATTTTCTGTTTCACTGATGATTGCTGTAACCTTAATTCCCTTCTTTTGCTTGCTTTGATTTTAATTTGCTTTTTTTTTTCTTCTAATTTTTCTAAGTATAAGCTGAGGCCATTGATTTGAGACAATTCTTCTTTTCTCTCACAGGCATTTAGTGCCGTAAATCTTCCCCAAAGAAATGGTTAGTGCCATCCCACAAATTCTGATATGTTTCACTTTCATTTAGTGCAAAGTATTTCCTAATTTCCCCTTTTATTTCTTCTTTGATCCATGAATTATTTAGTTTCTATATTTGGAGATTTTTCTAGCTAACTTTCTATTATTGATTTCTTTTTTTTTTTATTTATTTAAATTCAAGTTAGTTAACATACAGTGTAGTATTGGTTTTGGGAGTAGAATCCAGTGATTCATCACGTACATATGACACCCAGTGCTCATCCCAACAGGTGCCCTCCTTAATGCCCATCACCCAGTTAGCCCATCTCCCTATTCACCTCCCCTCTAGCAACACCCAGTTTGTTCTCTGTATTTAAGAGTTTCTTATGATTTGCCTCCCTCTGATTTTATCTTATTTTTCCTTCCCTTCCCCTATGTTCATCTATTATGTTTCTTAAATTCCACATATGAGTGAAATCATATGATATTTGTCTTTCTCTGCCTGGTTTATTTCGTTTAGCATAGTACACTTCTAATTTAATTCCATTTTGGTCAGAGAATATATTTTGTGTGATTTGAATCCCTTTTAAAAATACATATGTATATTTTAATTTTTTAATTTTATTTAAATCCAAGTTAGTTAACATGTACTGTAATAATTATTTCAGGAGTAGAATTTAGTGATTCATCACTTGCATATAGTACCCAGTGCTCATCCCAACAAGTGCCCTCCTTAAGATTTATTTTATCACCCACAATGCAGGTTTTCTTAGTAAATGTTTTGTATGCATTTGAAAAGCATGGATATTTTGCTATTGTGCTATTAAAAAATCAAATCAGATTAAGTTAGTTGATAGTATATCCTTCCTGATTATTTTTTTCTTACATTTCTAGTATTTAGAGAGATTAAAATCTCCAACTATAGTTGTGTATTTATTTCTCCTTGCCTTTCTATCAGATTTCATTCATGTATTCTAAAGCTTTCTTACTTAATACATAAGTACTTTGGGTTTTATGTCTTCTTGATTAATTCTTTACCATTAGAAAATTATCTTTATTTGCACTAATATTCTTTACTTTGAAATCTAAATCTTCTATTAACATAGCCACTCCAGTTTTCTTTTGAATAGTGTCAGCATACTATATCATTTTTGTCTTTTTTTTAAGTAAACTTGTATTTTAGAGTATTTGCACATTTACCAAAAGTTGCAAAGGTAACAGGTAGTTTCCACACATCCTCACCCAGCTCTTCTTGTCAGCAACCTTTTTCTAATGTTTTATTAAGATGTAATTCACATGCCATATACAATTCATCCATTTAAACTATACAATTCAGTGGTTTTTAGATACTTTCTTCTATCACAATCAATTAAAATTTTTTTTTTATTTGAGTATAGTTGACACACAGTGTTATTAGTTTCAGGTGTACACCACAATCAATTTTAAAGCATTTTCATTACCACAAAAAGAAACACCATAGCCATTAGTTGTCACTATTCATTCCACCATTCCCTGAGCCTTGTGCTATCACTAATCTACTTTCTGCCTCTGTGGATTTGCCTGTTCTGGACATTTCATTTGTATGAATGAAATTTTACAACATGTGATCTTTCATGACCAGCTTCTTTCACTTAGCATAATGTTATCAAGTTTCCTCCATGGTATATAGCATGTATCAGTATCTCATATGTTTTATTGCCACATAATATTACATTGCAAGTCTGTACCATATTTATTCATCAACTGATGAATATTTGAGTTGTTTCCATTTTTTAATTAAGATATCATTCATGTACCATAAAATTCACTTTTTTAAAGTGTGAAGGGGGCTTTTCCTTCTCTAAGTAGTGTGGCGTTTCAGCTTATCGGTTCTTCAGAATTTGCTACTGCTTATAAATCCACTTCATGACTTCTAAAATTTTATTAATCTCCCTGATCTCTTGTCTTTTTTCTCATTCTCTTTGCTCTTGTATGTTTTGCCATTTTTTTCTTTTGTGGTCATTTCAGTGGGGTTTGAGGAACAAAAGACTATTCAGTCTGCCACACTTACTATTTTTTTTAATTTTTGAGAGAGAGACAGAGACAGAGAGACAGGGCATGAGTCCAGGGGTGAGCGACAGGGAAGAGAGGGAGACACAGAATACAAAGCAGGTTCCAGGTGCCGAGCTGTCACAACAGAGGCCAACGTCGGGCTCAAACCCATGAACCGTGAGATCATGACCTGAGCTGAAGTCGGACATTTAACTGACTGAGCCACCCAGGCGCCCCTAATCTGCCATATTTAATAAAAAGAGCCCTTAAAATTATTTTTGAAGAAGGAAAATAAATTGTCAAAATTCTACTACTTTTACTTCATTTTCATTTTGCCTTTTTCCTCCCACTCTTTGTATACTTATGGATACAATCATAGCATATTTGGCTGATTTTCTTAAATGTAGCATAAGTACTTCTTTCATATAAGCATCACCATATAACTACTTTAATGGCAGAATAATATTCTTTGGTGTTAATAATGTTCTGTCATTTACCTAACCTTCCTTCTCCATTGTTAGGCATTAAAACTGCTAACTTTGGAGGGGGTATAGCTATTAAAGATAATGCCATAATAAACATTTTTGTTGAGCTTTTAGGGCATTTGCAAGTACACATAGTGAGATCTGTGACTCACCAAATTCCTCAATTTCCTGTGCTGGGACCCACAGATGCTTTTCTTCTTCCATTCCTTTTGTAGTCACACCTCAGAAAAAACACCTTGATGTGTATCTACTCACTTCTTTGCTGACTATGTTCTCCCAATCAGGCCCTTAATCTTCCTGATTTACGGTGCTGTTATAAACAACATTATGAGGTGCATCAGTCTTCACATGTGGAGTTCTTATCTCTCTATATAGATTATAAGCTCTTTGTAGACAGAGGTCCCATAGTGCTTGGTATTGAGTTAATAAAAAGCACGAGTTTACAGTAAACACTTATGGATAGATTATTTTGCTTTGTTCCTAAACAGGTTTAAGAATAGTTAAATATGTTTTAAAATCCATGAGTTCAGGGGTGTCTGGATGGCTCAGTCGGTTAAGTGTCTGACTCTTGATTTTAGCTCAGGTCATGATGTCACAGTACATTGGTTCAAACCCGACATCAGGCTCCGTGCTGACAGTGTGGAACCTGCGTGAGATTCTCTCTCTCCGTCTCTCTCTCTCTGTCCTTCCCATGTTCTCTCTCTCTCTCTCAAAATAAATAAACTTTAAAAATCCATGAGTTCAGAAAAATATGAATAAAAAAAGAAAAACTGGTCAACTGTGATGGATGCTAGAAAATAATGCATTGTTTTTAAAACTGATAAATGAAGGGATAAAATCTTGTATTTATCCGGTACAAATTACATGTTCAGGTCACCAAACAGTTGATGAATAGGAAGTTTCTCTTTACAGAAATACTCTAATAAATGAGGAAATGATGCTAGAATGAGAATATCACTATTTGATTATTCCTAATGAGTAATGAATCTAAGCATTGACCATAAACAACCTTTAACATCACAAAAAAGAGACAACCATATATAGTAATACAATCCATGAAGTATTCTTGCCAAACAATCAAGCCTGAATCCCATCAAGCCTCTAGATCCAACTGCCACTTTTCGGGAAATACAGAGGACAAAAGAGTATGTCATATGACACCACTGGGATGTAGTCAACAACCACCAGACTAATGGAAACTATTGGATAAATGATCCAGTTTCTTCAACAAATAGATTGCAAGTGAGAGGGAAAATAAGAGAGAGAGGGGCACCTGGGTGGCTCATCAGTAAACCATCCAACTTTTGATTTCACCTCAAGTGAGGATCTCACAGTCATGGGATCGAGCCCTGCATCAGGCTCTGCACTGAGCATGGAGCCTGCTTAATATTTTCTTCTCTCCCCCTCAGTCCCTCTCCCGTGGGAGAGTCCCTCTCTCTCTCTCAAAAAAAAAAACAAAAAAAAAAAAAACAGAAAAGAGAGAGAAAGAGATAGGTGGTAAAGGAACCTATAGATTAAAACTTAACTCAGAGATATAACTAATAGTAATATATGGACCATATTTGGGCCCTTCCTGAATCAAACTAATTGTGGGGAAAAAAAAAAAAAAAGAAAAACTTTTAACATTTATAAGGTAGTAAAAAATTCAAAACCTGACTAGCTATTTGATGTTAAAGAATTATTTTTTTAGTAATGTATTTGTAAAAGACTTGCATGAAATAATTTCTCACTGGAAGAATAGCCAATGTATCAATAACCCCAAAATTTATTTGTACAGAAAACAGTGGGAATTAATTATCATATTTCTTAGGCCCCTCTCAAGTATTTCCAGGCACTATTAAATGGTACTGAAACCAATAATCAAAGTTGGCAGTTGACATGTGTGATAATGTTTATACACTATTATTTAACATAGCAAAAAGTTGAAAACAATACAAATGTCCATTAACAGGAGCAAGGAAATGCTACATATTCGTGTAATGGAATTCCATACCGTAGTTGAATTGTGCAGTAATTACGAAAACAGATTCTGGGTTTGAAACTGTTAAGAAACTGTCTAGGTTTGAATCCAACTCTAGTTCCACCACTTCCTGGCAGTTTTCTTTTGGGTAAGATACTTGACTCTCTGTGCCTCAGTTCTTTCACCTCTAAAACAGGGGTAAAAATCTCAGTGAATCATAAGGTTGCATAAAGACTAAGTAAGTTGATAAGTGTACATAGTGAAAGATCAGTGTAGATTAGTTTTAATAATTATTATTATATACTATTATTACCTGAATAAGTCTAGCATCATAATATGTGAAAAAACAAACTGCAGAAGAAAACATAATATGGTAATATTTATATAAAGTTTAAAAACCTGTGTGTGCCTGGGTGGCTCAGTTGGTTAAGCATCTGACTTTGGCTCAGGTCATGATCTCACAGCTTGTGAGTTTGAGCCCCACTTTGGGCTCTGTGCTGACAGACAGCTTAGAGCCTGGAGCCTACTACAGATTCAGTGTTTCTCTCTCTCTCTCTCTCTGCCCCTCCCCCACTTGTGCTCGCTCTTACTCTCTCAAAAATAAATAAACTTTAAAATAAAAATAGAAATAAAGTTTTAAAACCTGTAAAAAAAAAAAGGGGGGGGGAGGTAGGAGATTTGGATCCTATCTTGTATTTTTAAGAATACCAAACCCAGGCAAAGTACTTGACACAAGCTTGTATTTTGTTCCTACAAATGTCAAAGTCAAAATTGATTTGACATCTGATCTCTTAATATTTTCTCTTAGTATTTACTAAGCAACCTAATACAGAGAATGTTTAGAAGGATAAGTGGTTAGGGGCACCTGGGTAGCCCCTTGATTTTGACTCAGGTCATGATCTCGCGATTCGTGGGTTGAGCTCTACACTGGGCTCTGCACTGATACCACAGAGCCTGCTTGGTATTCTCTCTCTGCTCCTCCCCCATTTGTGTGTACATGCTCACACGCACACTCTCTCTCTTTCAAAATAGATAAATAAGGACACCTGGGCTCAATCAGTTAAGCGTCCAACTTCAGCTCAGGTCATGATCTCATGGCTCGTGAGTTCGAGCCCCACATATCAGCTCGGAGCCTGGAGCCTGCTTGGGATTCTCTCTCTCTGCCCCTCCCCAGCTTGTGTGTGCGTGCTCACACGCATACTCCCTGTCTTTCAAAATAAATGAATAGGGACGCCTGGGTGACTCAGTCGGTTAAGCGTCTGACTTCGGCTCAGGTCATGATCTCACAGCTCGTGAGTTCAAGCCCCACATGTCAGCTCGGAGCCTGGAGCCTGCTTCAGATTCTGTCTCCCTCTCTTTTTTTCCCCTTCCCCACTTGTACTCACTCTCTCTCTCAAAAATAAACATTAAAAAGTAAGTAAGTAAGTAAGTAAGTAAGTAAATAAATAAATAAATAAACTAAAAAAAAGGAAAGATAAACGGTTAAGGACTTCAACCCTGTTGTTCCAACTACTGAAATTGGCACATCAGATGAATATACTGGTGAATGAATGTACTTCTTGTGCAGAAATTGTGTGCCTGAATCTTCTAAGTAATCTGGGAGAGGTTTAGACCATTATGGAATTGAGGTTACTTGCACTAGTCAATCTTAGAGTATAAGGTAGCAGAACAGAAAAAATTATAGTAGATTCTCACAATCACCCTTTTTTTAACTATTTGGATTTACCATTCTGTAAATTGCAATGACTAATGCACACAGTATCCTATATACTATAAGCCACTCTGTTTCTGCCCCTTCTGAGTTATATGTTTACAAAGAGTTTGTTGTGTTTCTTCTCAATTATGTAGTTTAATTAAATATAGCATAAGTCAATGAAATAGAAATTGTATACTTTGAGAAGCATCAATAAGGGGTAAAATGAAACCTACAATATAATCCTTGTCAGGCCAGTGTAAAATCATAAAAGTACTGGTTGGCACCATCCCCAAACTGTGCAATGAAGTATACTTGTATTCCAGCATCAGAGGTAGATTCGAAATACCCAGCAACTTAAACAATAAATATTTGTATTCTGCATTATTCTTTAAGACCATTACATATTTGTGGAATCAATCCTACCAGCTAGCTTTTTTCCTGAAATCTGGTTTCCCTCTACGCCCCCTAACTGGGTCCTTGGGCCTGGAGAACAAGCATGTCTAGCCAGATAGACCTTAGACCGACCCCTCATACTGACATCTTAACCTTCCCCTTGACCAACTCGTCTCTGAAATGATTTGTGTCCATTTATTTAGATTTGAATCTGGCCTGCTGGTTGGTAAGCCTGGTAATTTTATTCTCCACACCCTATCCCATGCTGAATTTCCTTTGAATGATTTGTGGAAAACGAATGGCATTGTTTATTTAATCTAGTACCTTCAGGGCTATTGTTTTTTTCTAGATAAGGAAGGAAGTCAACATATTCTTAAACATCTCATAAAATTGCATGGCAAAATATCACTTTTTTTTTTAGGACAGAACCATAAAAAAATATTAGGAAATATAAAATAAATATTGTTGCCAAAATTGAAGGGAAAGAGAGCTGTCATTTGACAACAGCATTCCCTACCATGACCACCACCACCACCATTGCACTCTCAGTGTGGATTGGGTCTCATGTTTGTACAAAACAAAAGGTCATGAAGTTGGTATATGGGCCAATTTGAGAAACTATCATAGGAAAGTTTTCTCTTCAAAGAAGTTATTAGCGGGAGATAGTTTCATAGGTGCTTATTTTCTTTGTTTACAAATACTACTGTTACAGAAACAGTGAATTGGAGACTCTAAACAATCTCATTGTATCCTTCTCCAGATAATTATAATATAGTTTTGTGGAATATCTCAATTTTTATATCTTACAGAAATGATACTGAACAGCAGAAAACCTTATTTCTCATCCCTTCTACTCATCTTGCTGTATGACCTCGGGGAAATCCATTTTTTTTTTGGTAGGGTCTCACAAATACACAGTGAAGACATGCAGCATTCACCTTACCACCCAAGACCAGCTAGACTACAAAGCTCCATTTTTGCAGTTCCTATCTAAAGCCCTGATAGAATGTAAGCAGAATAAGGTGCTACTGCCCTCTGCTGGTCCTAAGAACACACCTGCCCATCAGTGTGTGGGCTCTCCCATCCTAACAGTGAGAGGGACACAGTGGCCCTTGCCTGTGGTTAGAAAGACATTGCAGGAAACCACAAGGAAGGAGGAAGGTTTCATATTTGGAAAAATAATAATAGTTGAAGTATTGGGGAATTAATGATTTATTATGCATATATCAGATGCCATAGCCATGTGTGACTGCCTTGCCACCAAAAAGTATCCTATAATCACTTCCCCCCCACTACAGTGTCTCACCTGGGAAACAGTTGTGGGTGCTGATACTTGGAGCCACTGTCACTCTATCTTGGAATATATGCAGGCCACTTTTTTTTTGGAAGATTTAGGAGAGTTTTTGCATATTCATTTTTAGTTTATCAATAAATAGGAAGATAATAATTCATATGTGCCAAGGAAAGTGAATATGCAGCATCAGTAAGAAAAATGCTGAAAAGGAAAGGCAGGGCTTCATTATGCTCTCAGATCCCTAAGGAACTCTGTCAAGTTGTAATAAGAGATCTAAAGTTAATAATAGCTTTTTTGGTGTGTTGATGATCCTAAAAGTACTTTATGTGAGAAACTGATAAGGATTTGCTAAGAGCTCTGTTTTTCTGAGCTCATCTATATTAATTTCGGAACTCTAAAATTTAAAAATTTTAAGAGCTGCTGTTTATTATCTTGCATTTGTAAGAAATGGTGCTGCTTCTGACTATACTGACAGGAAAGGGAACTGAGAATTATGCTTTTATCTTGTTTGAATTTCATGCCTTTAAAATCTCTTTCTTTTTTTTTTTTAATGTTTATTTATTTTTGAGAGAGAGGCAGAGCGTGAGTGGGGGAGGGGCAGAGAGAGAGGGAGACACAGAATCCGAAGCAGGCTCCAGGTTCTGAGCTGTCAGCACAGAGCCTGACAAGGGGCTTGAACTCACAAACCATGAGATCATGACCTGAGCTGAAGTCAGACCCTTAACTGACTGAGCCACCCAGGCACCCCTAAAATCCCTTTCAAAATAGGTCTGTGCACTGCTACTGAGATCATTATTAGTCCTTAGAGTGCTGCAGAGCAAAAAAAAAAAAAAAGTGCAACCTACATCCCAAGTATCTACAAGCAGAGTATAGGAGGAACGTGGGATTCACATTGTCTGTGACTTCTGCTTACGTACTCACAGAACCACACACATTTTGCCCATGATTCCCCAATGGTAGATGGTAACTGTGTTTTAAAGGAGTATATAGGCATTATGAAGATCAACAGTGATCCTCATGCAGCTTCCCTTTGGAGAACTCTTGATTTTTGTTTTACAGCCAATCTCAACTTATAGTCACCTGATTGGGAGTTATAGTCAATCATCTCAGCAGCAGTACATAGTCCTAGCTTGAAAGGGACTTACACATGTGATACAGAAATACATAGACTCTCATAGGCAAAATCACAGCCATCCCGCTTCCAACTAAATAGGTACTACATTTCGTGGTATGCATGGTGCCTATTCCAGTTCTAGGTTTAGTCTGCTCTAGACCAAGAAGGAAATTAGCATGTATTAGAATATCATTTTTACCAGGTATCTTATTCATCTGTTATACATCCCTAAGAAATGAACCAACTTTTGCTACATAACTCTTATATATATAACCTTAATAGTAATCTTCAGTGTCCAACATTCCAAAAGAAGAGAAGTAATCTTATTAAATTGCTTTAAAAACCTTATCAGAAACCTTAGTCCTACTCATTGAAAACAGATGAACTCAATTCCAAAAAATAAAATGAACAAAAATTGTCTTTTGAGAACATTACCTGCTGTTTGCTGAGAAATTATCGATTAAAAAATTTTTGAAATATCTTTAACCTTTAGAGATGAAAGCCAGTAGCTATGGAAAGATTATTTAAATCATTAACTGGAACTGACAATATGAATCACATGTGAAAGTAAAAATACAATGTTAATTAAAATCATACCAGATCCTTCAAGGCAGAATATTACTTTGGGAAACAAAACCCTGAAGTGCAGGAAAAAAACAGCAGTGCTAATTAGTACTTAACTTCTTTTATGATGTTTTTTGCAAGACAGTTTGGTACACAAAAAAGAGCAGGGGCTTTGGAACCAAACAAACTTTGGGCTTGAAAATCGTTTTTACTACTTATGTAATTTGTTATTTGGCTTTAGGCAATCACTTAAACCTCCCTGAACTTCTGTTTCCTCTTCCTTAAATTGGCAATAATACGGTGCATCTTATATTTAGTATTAAGTGAGATATGTAAATATTTATGAAGTGCCTCAAGTGCCTGCAGAGTTAGTTTTCCTTCCTTCTATTGTAAATCACAGAGTAAGGTTTACTCTTACTTTGAAGCCCAGCAGGAAGTCCTGGAAAGGAAGGTTTGGTTTGAGATTACCTTCCCTTGACCAGTCTTGGTTACCAGAAAATGCCATTGAAGTGCAGGACATTCTGCTAGGGAGTATGTGAGGCAGGCAGCAGTCTTGGTGGGGAGGTAATGGGCTAGAGTGACCAGTAGGGAGGGTGTAATTCTTTTTGAGTCCCAAATGCATGACACGCCCTCATTCTGTGTGTAAGGCCACACTGCAGGTTCACTCACATTTTAATTAGTGCCTCCCCCCAGCAAAATGTACTCTGAAACCAAGTAGAAAAAAATTTAAATTATCTGAAGCTTTATGTTTAGGTTACGATGGATTTCATTTACATATCCTAATTGTAATAAGAGCTACCAACTCCAAAGTGCCAGGTACTTTTCATACATTCTCTAATTCATATAATAACTTCGATTTCTAGCTGATGCTAAAATGTCTGTGAAGTGACTGAGACCCTAAAGGATTTCATAGGAAGCCCAAAGTTGCCAGCTATAAAATTAATATGTTTAAAAAAAGAAAGGAGAAAAATGAATAGGTTGCTGATTGCTAAGCTTGTACTGCCATAAGGTATTGTTTAGGTAAACCCTTTGATAACATCTATGATCAACCATGACCCCTGTAATTTTCTGAACCTTCATGACTTGGTCAGCCCTGTGATGATATGTATTGTGTGTTCTCACAGAAACTGGCCCCTGGAGTCAGCCAGTTTGCTTACACCTGTGTGCAGGACCACCCCATTTGGACGAATCAGCAATTTTGGGAGACAACCTTCTACAGTGCAGTGCAGGAACAGGTTCGCTCTCTGTATCTCTCAGCCAAGGAAGACAATCATGCCCCATATCTGAAGCAAAAGGTAAGAGAAGAAAGGTGCTGGTGTGGGACTGGGATCTGGCTTCAAGGAAAGCTTATTCAGATATTCCCAGGGCAAAAAGAAACCCAAGCACTTTCTACCAGTGCATTTAAGTTTCATTTTAGGGAACCCTGTCGTGACCGTCTTTACTGTGTTGATTTCTGATATTACATTTTTCCATAATAACTTCTTAATATAGTTCTTTAGCATTAGAATTGTTTTATTATATTTTAATAAATAAGAATCCTTTTGAAACAATTATAGGAAGTTGAACAGAAAAAAGAAAATGAAAATACCTGGGCAGATGTCTTTGTGCAATTAACTTTTTGAAGAAATGTCAAATTAAAGTTAAATGACTCTAAAATAAATGTAAAATTCAATAGTTCTTCTCAAAAGTATGTCAGCAATAAGTCTAGTTCTCCTTTTAGGAATATTCTATATGTTTCTACATATTTTATCAGCATCAATTATACTTCAGAAAAATATCAGAATATTTTAAAAAAAGAAAATTGTTTTTAATTTGAAAAAGGAGTTTAAATTTTCTGAAATTTTAAAGTGTCATTCACTAAGTGTCTGGTCTTAGGCAATCACTTTACTTCTCTGTGCCTTATTTCCACATTGGTAAAATGAGTAGATAGAATTTTTGTAAGACTTTGATGTATAATACAAGTAAAGGGCACTCAAAAGTGCCTGACACATAGTAAATAATAAATGTTAGAAATTACCAACCTTATTAATTGAACTTAAACCAGGATTAAAGGCAGATTGTCAATGTTGATTCACTTTAAGAGTAATTTTTTAATTTTTTTTTTATTAAGAGTAATTTTTAATTCTACATGCTGGGCTAATACATTACTGATGATCCTTCCCATCACCCTCCATTTTACTTCATTTTTTTAAATTTCAGTGTAATTAACATACATTGTTATATTATTTTCAGGTGTATAATATAGTGATTCAGTAATTCTATATATTCATTACTCAGTGTTCATCACATTAAGTGTACTCTTAATCTCCTTCACCTATTTCACCCATTCCCCCACTCACCTTTCCTCTGGGACCACCACATTGTTCTCTATAGTTAAAGCCTATTTTTTTTGTCTCTTTTTTTCTTTGTTCATTTGTTTTGTTTCTTAAATTACACATATAAGTGAAATCATATGGTGTTTGTCTTTCTCTGACTGACTCATTTCACTTAGCATTTATACCCTCTAGATACATCCATGCTGTTGCAAATGGCAAGATTTCATTCTTTTTTATGGTTGAATAATATATATATATATGTATACATATACGTACATATACGTATGTATGTATGTGTGCGTGTGTATACACACGCACACACACACACACCATATCTTTATTCATCTGTCAGTGGACACTTGGGTTGCTTCCTAATTTGGCATTATAAATAATGCCAACATATCAATGCATGTATCTTTTCAAATTAGTGTTTTCCTATTCTTTAGGTGAATACCCAGTAGTGGAATTACTGGATCATTACCACCTGTATACCTGTGTCCTAATAATATTTGACTCCCACATTTACAAGGAAATTATCTCTATTTTAAATTTTTTGAAGAACCTTCATTCTGTTTTCCACAGTGGCTGCACTAGTTTCCATTCCCACCAATAGTGCACAAGGGTTGCTTTTTCCCTGCATCCTCGCCAACACTTGTTGTTTCTTACATCACCCCATATTTTAAATTGACCTTGTATTATGTGAGATAAATGAATTTAGATACCTAACAGGAATTATGTAGTAGTATTCAAGTATTTCTATATCTCATGTAATTTTAAACATCATTTGTCTATTCTTGAGTATGATAAGAACAGAATCATTAATAAAAAATAGCTGACATCTCATATTCCAAACTATTATTCTACACTGCTAGTGTGAATTGTTTACTTAATTTAATGTAAAACTCAGATTTTTCTTTCAAAACACCAAATGTACTTGGGTAAGGGGTAACTATAGCAGATGCAAATTAGTTTGAGGTCACGGTCCAGAAATATTTGGGCTGGCATGGTGCTTTTGATAGTTTTTAAAAGCAGATGTAGTGTAACATTGGTATATCTCAAAAGTATTTGTAGAGCAAACACATGTCACTACTTCTCTGTCCTCTTTTCTAAAGAAGTCTCTCTATGATACACAGATTATATACAAGTGAGACTAGGGACACCTGAGTGGCTCAGTCATTTAAGCATCCGACTTCGGCTCCAGTCACGGTTTCACGGTTTGTGGGTTTGAGCCCCACATCAGGCTCTGTGCTGTTAGCTTGGAGCCTGGAGCCTGCTTTGGATTCTGTCTCTCTCTCTCTCTCTCTCTCTCTCTCCCCCTCCCCTGCTCACTCTCTGTCTTTCAAAAATAAATAAATGTTAAAAAAAATTTTTTTAAAAACAAGTGAGACTAGATATACTAGCTCTACTTAACTTTTCAGCCTACTAGGAAACTCCTCTTTAAAATCCCATTGTCAGACATACCAAAAAGAAAAAAGAAAGAGGATTTTAAGAAGATGGTGGGAGAGAACCATAGACTCACATTGTCCCACAAACACAACTAGATAACTATCAAATCATCTAAAAACCTCAGAAATCAATCTGAAAATGGCAAAACAAACTCCACAACTAAAGATAGAGAAGAAGGCACATTGAAGAAGGTAGGAAGTGCAAGATGTGGCTTGGAAGAGAAACAGATCATGGCCAGTGAGGTAGAGGGAGCTACAGTTGCACAGAAGAGTAAGAGACAAACTTGCGTACCAGGCGTGCATGGGGAAAACAAATCCCCATAGAACTGGCTTAGAAAGTGAGAGGGACCAAATTTCTTGAATTCTTGCAACCAGAAGAGCTTTAAAACATGAAGTTTTAAGGCCAGTGGACTTGGCTCAGTGAGAGCCCAGAGGACACTGGGGCTGCTCTTGGAGAAAAAGCAGGCCAAACAGCCCAAGGACATACTGCATAGAAACAGTAATCTGAAGAAAACCTGGGACACACAGTGGGGAGGTTAGTTGTTCATCTTTGAGTATGTCACAGAGGCAGCATTCACAGAGACCCCTCCAGGAACAAAGGAGCTGGCAGGTGCCATTTCCCTTCCCTGGCCCTCAGCATAAACACAGAGCCACCTGTGGGAACCAGTGCAGCTACCCAATTTTCTTACTCCAAGCCCCACCCCCTGTACTCAGTGGAACCGCCTTCTTAGCCCCAACCTGGTAGGTCTCCTCCCCTAGAGGACCAGCTCAAACCCCTGCCATTACCATCCCCATCTGTAAGTTTTGTGAGGACTCGGTTGCGGTGGCAGCAGCAAGAGGCGTCATTTCACAAGCAGACCAGAGCATGCCTAGTTACAATGCACTGCAGCCAGGACACAACAGCAGACCACACACAGCACACACTGGAGGTATCTGGAAGCACCAGAGCTGGGAAAATAGGGGACACTACATTGCAGGATACTACAGAACTTCATAAAGCCATTATCCTAAAAAAACAGGAGACAACTAACTTTTCTAACACCCAGAAACAGGCACAGAGACTTAGACAAAATGAAAAGACAGAGGAATTTGTCCCAAATGAAAAACCAGGACAAGGCCACAGCTGGAGATCTAAGTGACACAGATTTAAGTAACATACCTAGTGGAGAATTTAAAGCAATGATCATAAGGATACTCACTAGATTTGAGAAAAGAGTGGAGGACATCAGTGAGACGATTAACACAGAGATAGGGAATAATATAGCAAAGATAAAAGTCTCAGTAAAGGAAATGAGAAATATGCTTGATGGAATGAACAGCAGGATGGAGGAAACAAAGGAATGAATTAATGACCTAGAAGACAGAGTAATGGAAAGTAATCAAGAACAACAAAAGAGAGAAAAAGAATCATGAAAATTAGAATAGAATAAGGAACTCAGTGACTCCATCAAACATGATAAAATCCATATTATAGGAGTCCCAAAAGAAGAAGAGAGAGAAAAGGGTGACAGAGTTTACCTGAAGAAATGATACCTGAAAACTTCCTAATCTGGGGAAGGAAACATCCAGATCCAGGAGGAATAGAGAACCCTGAAAAAAAATTAACAGAAGCATATCCACACCAAGACATCTTGTAATTAAAATGGAAAATATAGATACAAAGCAAAAATATTAAAAGACACAAGACAAAAGAGGACAGTTACATACAAAGGAAACTTCATAAAGCCATCACCAGGTTTTTTTTTAGCAGAAACTTCCCAAGCCAGAAAGGAGTGGCATAACATATTCAAAGTGCTGAGTGGGAAAAATTTGCATCCACAAATACTCTATCCAGCAAAGCTAACATTCAAAGTAGGAGGAGAAATAAAGAGATTGATAGACAAACAGTAATTAAAGGAGTTCATCACTACTAAACCAGCCCTGCAAGAAATACTAAATTCCTCTCCATGAGAGGAAAAGAAAGACCAAAAGTGATAGTAGGAAAGTAGGAATCACAAAAGCAGTTAAAATGAATATTTCTATAAAAAACCACTCAAGGAAATCACAAAATAAAAGGATGTAAAATGTGACACCATATACCTAAAACATGGGGAGGCCAGGAGTAAAGAATGAGTTCAACCTTAAATGACCATCAACTTAATATAGACTGTTGTATGAAGAAGAGGTTACATGCAAAGCTAATGGTAACCACAAATCAAAACCGCTAATAAATATTCAAAGAATACAGAGAAACAAATCCAAATATATCAGTAAAGAAAACCAGCAAACCACAAAAGAGAGAAAGACAAGAAAGGATCAGAATCTTCAGAAACAACCAAACAAGTAAGTAATAAAATGACAGTAAACACATATCTATCAATAATTACTTTGATTGTAAATAGACTAAATGCTATGCATTTTTCACAGAACCAGAATAAACAATCCTATAATTTAAATGGAACCACAAAACACCCCAAATAGCCAAAGCAATCTTGAAAAAGAAAAGCAAAGCTGGAGGCATCACAGTTCCAGACTTCAAGTCATATTATAAAGCCATAGTAATCAAAACAGTATGGCCCTGGCACAAAAATAGATACATAGGTCAATAGAACAGATCAAAAACCCACAAAGAAACCAACAGTTATATGGTCAATTAATCTTCAACAGAAGAAAAAAGAATATCCAATAGGAAAAAATAGTCTCTTCAACAAATGGTCCTGAGAAAACTGGACAGCAACGCAAAAGAGTGAAACTGGACCGCTATCTTTCACCATACACAAAAGTAAACTCAAAATTGAGTAAAACCCTAAATGTGAGACCTGAAACTATAAAAATCCTAGAAGAAAGCACAGGCAGTAATTTCTCAGACATCAGCCATAGCAATTTTTTTCTAGAAAGGTTCCCGGAGGCAAGGGAAACAAAAGCAAAAATAAACTATCAGGACTACATCAAAATAAAAAGCTTTTGCACAGTGAAGAAAACAGTCAACAAAACTAAGAAGCAATCTACAGAATGACAGAAGATATTTTCAAAAGACAAGTCTATAAAGGGTTACTATCCAAAACATATAATGAACTTCTAAACCTCAATACCCCAAAAGCAAATTATTAGTAAATGGGCAGAAGATATGAACAGACATTTCTCCAAAGAAGACATGCAAATGTCAAAAGACACATGAAAAGATGTTCATCATCACTTACCATCAGGGAAATATAAATCAAAACTGCAATGAGATATCACCTCATACCTGCCAAAATGGCTAAAATCAAAAACATAAGAAACAGCAAGTGTTGGCAAGGATGTGGGGAAACACTCGTGCGCTGTTGGTTAGAATGCACACTGGTGCCAAACAGTATGGAAGTTCCTCAAAAAATTAAAAATAGAACTACCCTACGATCCAGCAATCACAATGTCACAATACTGGGTACTTACCCAAAGAATACAGAAACACTAATTCAAAGGGATACATGCACCCTGATGTTTATAGCGGGTTATCAACAATAGCCAAATTATGAAAGCAGCCCAAGTGTCCATTGATTGAAGAATAGGTAAAGGAGATGTGGTTTATGTATACAGTGAAATATTATTCAGTCATAGAGGAATAAAATCTTACCATTTGCAACTACATGGATAAAGCTAAAGAATGTAATGCTAGGGGTGACTCAGTCAAGTGTCCAACTTTGGCTCAGGTCACGATCTCATGGTTTGTGGGTTCGAGCCCCACATCGGGCTCTGTGCTGACAGCTCAAAGCCTGGGGCCTGCTTCAGATTCTGTGTTTCCCTCTGTCTCTCTGCCCCTCACCTGCTTGTGCTCCCTCTCGCTCTTTCTTGCTCTCTCTCTCAAAAATAAATAAACATTAAAAAAGAGTGTAATGCTAAAAAAAAAAAAATAAGTCAGCCAGTTAAAGACAAATACCATAAGATTTCACTCATATGTGGAATTTAAGAAACAAATGATCATGGGAAAAGAAGAGAGAAACTGAGAAACAGACTCTTTATGAAGAACAACCTGGTGGTTACCAGAGGGGAGGTGTGTGGGGGAATGGGTGAAATAGGTGATGGGGTTAAAGAGCGTACTTATCATGATGAGTACTGAGTGCTTGTTTTATTATGTACTTGTTGAATCACCACATTGTACACCTGAAACTACTATAACACTGTATGTTAATCAAACTGAAATTAAAATTAAAAACTTAATAAAAAATAAAATGTCTCATTACCACCTGTATACCTGTGTCCTAATAATATTTGACTCCCACATTTACAAGGAAATTAGCTCTATTTTTTGTGATTTTGGTCATTCTGTCTCCTCCCAAACAACAGAAGAGAAGAAACACATCAGAGTACAGTAAAACCTTGGTTTGAGAGCATAATTCATTCTGGAAGCATGCTTATACTCCAAAGCACTTGTATATCAAAGCAAATTTCCCCCAAAGAAATAATGGAAAAACAGATGATTTGTTCTACAACCCAAAAATATTCATATAAAAGTTATTATAATACTGTAATATAATATAAAATAATAAAATACAAAATATAAAGAAAAATAAATTAACCTGCACTTACCTTTGAAAACCTTTGTGGCTGGTGTGAGGGAGATAAGAAGGGAAGGGTTATTGTGCGGGATGACTTTCACTATCACTAACAGAATCACTGCTATCTATTGGCTCCATGGGATTTTTTCTTTTCATGCAACTTTAACAAGGAATCTATCCAATGACCTAGAATGAAGCAAAGCATTCCTAAGCTTGTATGGAAAAGCAAAGGACTGTCCATAGGTGCTTTGAAGTGACAAAAAGTACGCTAGTGCTAGTTGTAGGCACTTTCAACATTCTGAAAAATCACTGATTTCTTCCAAGCATCTGAGCTTGGGACCTGAGACCAAGCATCTGAGCTTGGGAGACGATCACCCACAATCCCGTAGCAAGAGAGAGAGAGAAGAACCATTGGCTCAGTTGTGATCATGTGCCATTCAGCATCATGTACTACTCATATTGCAAGACATTGCTTTTATCAAGTTAAAATTTATTAGAAATCTTTGCTTGCCTTGTGGAACACTTGCAGAACAAGTTACGGGCAATCCAAGGTTTTACTGTATTAGTAAGTGCTGCTGGAGTGCATTCATTCATTTATAGGTATTTTGCATTAGCAATTTGTTATAATTAGCAGCTTGGAAGAGGTGGAGCCATAAAGATAAATAAATGCAATGAAATGTTAGCAGTGCAAAATGTATCCATCCATGCTTTGCTGCTGCTTCCCTGAATTCATCACATGGTTCCACTCAAGATTGGCTGGAACTGGAAGAAAAAGGCTAGAATTTGTTTTGTTGTTACATTTTGTTTATATGTTTTATTTTTTTGGAGACATAGATATTTATTTAATAGATGGATTATTGAAACATGTTCAATGCTTTCTGAGCTTGTGTGATGTCACAGATTTGCATTGTTTTTTTAGGATAAGCTTCCAGATGACCAGTATCAGGAAAAGACAGCAATGGACCTGGCAGCTGAGCAGCTACGACTTTGGCCTTCTCTGAGCAAATCAACTCAGCAGGAGCTGGTGCAACGTGAGGAAAGCACTGTCTTCAGTCAGGCCATTCATTTTGCAAACCTCATGGTGAACCTGCTGGTTCCATTGGATACAAGTAAGAATAAGCTCCTAAAAACATCAGCACCAGGCGACTGGGAGAGTGGAAGCAACAGCATTGTCACAAACAGGTACCAAAATGTGCACACACGAGACCTTTCTATTCTTGTCTTAGCAGACAATATAAACCATTTTGAGCAAATACTGCTGTACATATTTCAAAAATTTAAGCATTTTCCTTACCTTCAGACTTGCTCAACTCTTTTTTTTTCAACCCTTCTATATTAAAAGATCTTCACTTCATCTAATTCTTCTTTTTTTTTTTTTTAATTTGAGAGAGAGAGCAGGGGAAAGGGGGTGGGAATGAGAGAGAGAGAGAGAGAGAGAGAGAGAGAGAGAGAAAGAGAGAGAGAATCTTAAGCAGGTTCCACATGGAGTGCATAGCCCCACGTGGGGCTAGATTCTATGACCTAAGCTGAAATCAAGAGTCAGACGTTCAACCAAGCCACCCAGACACCCCTTATCTGACTGTTCTTAACCATCTCCCACATTCTCTTCTCTTTTGTGACCTGGTATTTCAAATGTCTCACCCACTACAGATCAAGCCCTTCAGTTACTTTCTGCCATAGCAATTTACAGAAAGCAGCCCGGAAAATTACTAATCAACTTCTTGCCAAAGTGATTATTTGTTTCTCGGCCCTCCTTTTTTCAGTGTATGCATTGCATTTGTTTATAATCGTGTCCTCAACCATGCCTTGCTCCCAGCCTTGCTACAATGACTTCCAGTATCACGGAGAATAAATCCATGGGCTACAAGGCCTAACCGGATTTGGCCCCTGACAACTTCTCTGACTTTATTTCCTATCACTCTTCTGCCAATAAAACTGTCTCCCTGCTAATGCTAATCCTCAGACACTCTAAGCATAATACTGCCTCAGGATCTTTGTACTTGTTCCTACAGTCTGAAATACTCTCCCTGAAATAGTCACAACAATCACTCCCTCACTTCATTTAATTCTCTGGTCATATGTCATCTACTTAGAGAGGCCTTCCTGACTTCCTTATCTTAGTAGCATATCCATCACTCTTTCTCCTACCTTGCATTTTTTTCTTTCATGACACTTTCTACAACCTGATTTATTTTCATATATTTGCTTATTGTATGATTCATTCATTGCTGTACCCCCAGCTCTTTGCATATAGTAGACACTCACTAAATATTTGGTTGAACATGTGATTAAATGAATGAATAAATGAACTGCATACCGAACAGTAGTGAAACTCTAACCTTTTAGGTCTTCAGTGATGCTCTAACATCCTAGTAGTTCTTCTCTCATAAATCCTTCTCAGACTCTTTCAGGCAGCTTCTCTTCTCTTTCCATTTTCAATCCCTCTTCCAGGCTCTTCATACTCTCTTAGAAACTCATCCACAAGCCCACATCTGTGACCCCAATTTCTCAATCCCCCTATCCCAGATACTTAATTTTTGTCAAGAATACTTGAGAGCTTCTGGTCTTCCAGGCTAGTCTACTTTTTGTTGTTTTGAAGTCAGTCTTTTGCACCATGCAGTCAGCTGCACAGATCTCTTATTTCTTCCCGCAGAGAGCTATTTTATGTGAACAATGTAACCTGGGCCTTCATCACTTCAAACTATAGATAACCATGCTCCTTGAAAGTCTGCCTAGTGAGTGGCTAAGGCACTCAGGTTCTTTAATGTTTTGGTATGATGTGAGGCCATATTCCCTGTTTAGCTTTTCTTTAAAGCTGATTCAGCTAATGTGGTTGAATTTGGAGGAAAGAGAACTGAGTAGGTTAGAACAGGCAAATGAGTCTTTCCCATGGTTAGCAGTCTAAAAGAAGGCATGGAGGCAGGAGTAACTATTGAATAGTGGGAACCGAATAAGCAGCCAGGACAGGGATGGAGCTTTTACATCTACTCCATTTCAAATTTATTCCCTTCTGTTGCATGATTTTATCACCTGCAGAAGATCGATGGCTTCACAGTGACTAAAAGGGTTGTGGTTCACTCAAAGAGATAAATATTGTCAAGAGAATGGTTCATAGGTCAGTTTGGTTCTTCCGTTTGGAAAAATATGCTATATTCTGGGAAAAATTCCTTTACTTTGTCCACCAGAGAACATGTCCCCTAGTTATCAGAGGCCAAAGATAGCCATATTACTTTGTCTGGCTCCATGTAGTAATTAAGAGAGAACAGGGTTTTTGTTTTGTTTTGTTTTTCTGTTTTTTTGTTGTTGTTTTTATGGGTTTTCTTTTAGAAGGTTCAAGTATCAGAAGGTTCAACAAATGAAAGAGTCTATTTTTGTTTTAGTTTCTGTGGTTCCTGAGTTCCCTTTTAGGAGAATGACAGAAGGTATTTGTTATAAAAACAAATCTGGGTCCAAAAGACAATGCCTGACAGTAGCTTTCGAATGCAGGCAAGTAGAATATCATAATGAAAGCAAATTTAAATTGCTATGGAAATTGACTGTGATAGATTAGTCATTTGTTACATTTGAGTACTGACCATGATTTCTTTCCTTGACTTTCTCAGTATTGCAGGAAGTGTAGCTGAGAGCTATGATACAGAAAGTGGGTTTGAAGATTCAGAGAATAATGACATCGCCAATTCTGTTGTGCGATTCATTACCCGATTTATTGACAAGGTTTGCACAGAAAGTGGAGTTACTCAGGATCACATCAAGAGCCTTCATTGCATGATACCAGGTAATCAATTTGCAGATTAAATTAGAGAACCAGAATATTGGAGATAATTGAGTGAGAATTGTTTTTAGGGGTTTACTTTTTTTTAGCATAATACCTACAATATTTGTCTTCAATGTAGTTTAGCAATAATATTTATTTATGTTCTAATTAAATTTTTTAACATTTCTAAATTGTGGTAAAATATGTGTAGCATAAAATATGGCACTTTAAACTATTTTAAGTATAAAATTCAGTGATATTAATTACTTTCACAGTGTTGTGCAATCATCATCACTGTTACCAAAACTTTTTAACCACCCAAATCATATCACACTCTGTGCCCATTAGTCAGTAACTCCCTATTCTCCATCCCCATAGCCCCTTGTAACCTCTATATCTCTGTGAATTTGCCTTTTCTAAATATTGCATATAAGTTAAACCATATAATATTAGTCCTTTTTTGTCTGACTTCTTTCCCTTAGCATAATATTTTCAAGGTTCATGCATGTTGTAGCAGGTATCACAATGTCATTCCTTTTTATGGCTGAGTAATACTCCACCATGTGGATATACCACATTTTGTTTATCCATTCATCTGTTGACGGACATTTGGGTTTTTTTGCCTTCTGGCTACTATGAATATTCACATACAAGTATCTGTTTGAGTCCTTATTTTTTATCTTTTCGGTATATACCTAGGAGTGGAATTGCTGCATCATATGGTAAATCTGTGTTTAACTTTTTGAGGAACCACCAAACTGTGATTAGTTTTTAATTGTAAAATATTCAGGATTTGTATTCTGCTTATTTTGTGCTCTTTCATTTTGAATACTCTGACTTATTCTAGGAATTGTAGCTATGCACATTGAGACCCTAGAAGCAGTACATCGAGAGAGTAGAAGACTCCCACCGATACAGAAGGTAATTATTTTAGACTACATGTTTTCAGGGTATAACATCTCTTCTTAAAAACAGCAACAATAGGCTGGTGTGCCCCAGAAAATACTTTCCCCTAACCTTTTACAAGATTAACTCCAGTTTTATCATGTAGATCCTCATAAAACAGATACTGAAGTAGAATAGGAGATTCAGCAAAGAAGCAATAATAGCCTCTTGTTGAGTCAGTTTTTATAGGCAGGGCATAAATTATGAACATTTGAACTTCTAAGCCCAAGCCAAGATTTTATGCCCTGCCTACTTCCAGAAAAAAGGACTTAAGGGAGTTACCATAAAAATATCAGGTTCCTGAATCTGTATACATTACAAGCATACGTCACAAGCATCTGGGAAGTCTATTAAAAATTGAGAGCCCAGAATCCCACCTCAGCCTCCTAAACTGGAGTTCCCTGAGACTTGGCCTGGGAATATATACTTTAATAAGCCTCCCAGATGATTATTTTGCAGCTAGTCTGGCACCAGTCTGTAAACCAGTCAGGACCCTCTTACCTATATAACAGAACTATTAAAAATAAATTCAAAGGAAAAGTCAGAAGCCGGATGGACAAGAAAGGTAATTCTATCAGAAATCTGAGACACAGTGATCATTATAACTTTGGCTTTACATTTAGCTCAGTTTCCTAGAGCCAACAAAAAGAATAGTACTGATTTATATAGTTTTTATTGCTTAGTAAAAAATAAGCATATTAGATCTTCAGGAGAGATGAATTTTTTTTCTAGCACTGGTATCTTCAGAGGAGTGTATCATGTGATTGTGTATTTCCCAAGATGTGTAAATGTTCATTATTTGGCCATTTATTGTGTTAATCTTCAGTAAAGGTCTAGAAGGGCAGTTCCTTTTTAAGATGCATCTATTTTTCTAAGTATTTGTTTTTTAAATTTACGGAAGTAACAATGTTCTTTGTATAAAATTGAAGCATTAGAGAAATACACATTCTACAAAGTGAAAGTCCTTCATGGTTTTTCCAACTCCACCTCACCTCCGCCCTTAACCATGATAGTACCACCTTTAACAGTTTGGTTCATTTTCTCACAACTTTTTCTTTTTCCAGAAAAGGGAATTAAAATATACATACTGGTTTGCAACTTGCTTTAATTTAATAATGTATCCTTGATATCTTTCCATGCCAGTATGTATAGATCTATGTTATTTTTTTTAATGCTTGCAAAACTTTCCATATATAGATATTTTAAACATTTTAGTGATTTCCAATTATTTTAGTGTTAATTAGCAAAAAATCTTTTCACATTTGGATGCAAAAACATCAATTCTGCCTCTTCCCAAATCTATTTTCTCTTTTTGGCTACCTAAGCAGTCTGTCTCAGGTTTTTTAGATCTGTGACTGAAAAGATAACTTTGGTCTAAGTGTTGGAAATCCCCCAAGATTTGTGTTTAAAATACCTTCTCTGTTGTTAGCCCAAGATTCTTAGACCTGCTCTACTGCCAGGAGAAGAAATCGTCTGTGAAGGTCTTCGAGTCCTGCTAGACCCTGACGGAAGAGAAGAAGCCACTGGAGGCCTTCTTGGAGGCCCTCAGCTACTGCCAGCAGAAGGAGCCTTATTCCTCACCACATACAGAATTCTGTTCAGAGGGACTCCCCATGATCAGCTGGGTATGACTCATATTAATGCCATCAGAACATGGATATACATGTGCTACTTGAGTTTTGATTCCATTTGTGTGCAGTAATTTGCAGATCATTTCAGATTCAAAGTAAGCCTTTTGTCACCAAGTATTTTTAGAATACTTTTGTCTGTCAAAGCTAATGATAATTTGGATTATAGAGTCTAATTTAAAGAACCAAGGGTATCTTCTAAACAGTACATCAATGGTTCAGTGACTGAAACAATCATAATTTCATGGGGAAGCATATTGTGTCTTAAGGAGAGTCATAGTATGTAGCTGCTCACAATGTCTCCTGCTGATTTGTGCCACTTTTCTGAGTCCTACAGTTAACTGTGTCTTCCAGACACATGATCCCTTTTGTGGAAGGATATGGTAAGCATCACAGGGATGTATAACAAACGAACGAACTACATTTCCCTCTTGGCAAACAACTTCTGTCACTAAACTCCCTCAACCTCTACTTCTCTTTTCCACTACTGTGTGCAGTCTTTCTTATTAGAAAGGAATAGCATGCCCTATCAAGTCAGAATTATCTTTTTTAAATCACTGTAATCTCTATGTAAACTACTGTGGTTGATGGGAAAGCATGTAAGATTTGGGGTAAAACTGTTGGTCTCCAAATAAGAAGCTCAGATTTAGATTGCTGTTGACCAATCTTGATATCTTAAGTCTTAAGTTATAAAGTTACAAAAGTCCCCTTTTATAAAAGTAGGGAACTGGGCTTGATTGGTGATAGTTCGGTGGTTCTCCCTCCACCTTGACCACATATTTGAATTATCTGGGAAGTTCTAAAAAAAAACTATCAAATTGTGCCCAACCCTTACACAGTTGAATTAATACCCAAAATAGGATTTTAGGAATGGGGAGACCCAGGCATCTGTGCATTTTTAAACCCCGGAAGTGATTATGATGCATAGTAAGGATTGAGAACCAGGGATAAATGGTCACTTACAGTTCCTTCTTCATCTGAAATTATTCATTCAGTAACATTTAATGAATATGTACTATATGTGCTGTGCATTTTGTTAGTGGAATTTGGATGTATAAAATGCGGTTTCTTTGAAATCTCACAATTGTGTAATTCCTTGCTTAGATAGAATCACGATGGTTTATTATCTTGTTCATAAAAGAGTATTTATCATATAATAAGCAAAAAACTCATAAAATCCAGTAAACAAAATGGACCCTTAGGTATAGTTATATTCATTTTGAAAAAGCGAAAATGAGCAACTTTTTTCAGCCCTCTCCTGTCATATTACTATACATAAATTATATTTGTATTTGAAAGCAAATGTAATTTTAAAAGACACTAAATATCCAGTACTTATGTATTTTTTTGTACTACAAGTTGTGAGCTCAATGGTCACAAACATACATTTGGAACATATAAATATGAGATACTTGGTCACTTAAGTTATTCTAATTTATTTCTTTTAAAGAAAGAAAATATGAAAACATATTTAGTGTGAAAGTTTGTATTGTTCTCTTGTTTTTTCCTGTCAATTTTTGGGTTAATGTTGTAATTTAGGGAAATTATTTTTATCAGAGAAACCTTCTTATTTGCCTCTTTTGTTTCTCTTTTAGACTTCTAATTTAAAATGTCTCCTTTAATGACACACAGAAATCTGATAATTTTAAATATGTTATATAAGCATAGGTAAACAACCTATTTATTAAACAACTTACATATTAAACAACTACATTCTAGAACTTAAATTCTTTTTCTTTACACACTTATAGAGTTTATTATGAATAATCTTACATTTTAGGAAAAGCTCCAAAGTTATCAGAAATGAAATTATCCCTTAATGGAAATACATCACTTTGTGATCCTACTGACCTAGAATTTTTTTTTTTTTTTAATAATTTATTGTCAAGTTAGCTAACATACAGAGTAGTCTTCGCTTCAGGAGTAGATTCCCATGATTCATCACTAACATACCACACCCAATGCTATCACAACAAATGCCCTCCTCAATGCCCATCACCCATTTTCCCTGTCCCCCTAACCCCCATTAACCCTCAGTTCTCTGTATTTGAGAGTCTTGTTATGGTTTGCCTCCCTCTCTGTTTGTAGTTTACCTTTCCTTCCTTTCCCCTATGGTCTTCTGTTAAGTTTCTCAGATTCCACGTATGAGTGAAAACATGGTATCTGTCTTTCTCTGACTGACTTACTTCACTCGTAATACTCTCCAGTTCCATCCACGTTGTTACAAATGGCAAGATTTCATTCTTTTTCATTTATGCTAAATATTATTCCATTGTATGTATATACCACATCTTATTTATCCATTCATCAGTCAATGGACATTTGGGCTCTTTTTTTTTTTTTTTTTTTTAATTTTTTTTAACGTTTATTTATTTTTGAGACAGAGCATGAACGGGGGAGGGTCAGAGAGAGGGAGACACAGAATCTGAAACAGGCTCCAGGCTCTGAGCTGTCAGCACAGAGCCCGACGCGGGGCTTGAACTCACGGACCGCGAGATCATGACCTGAGCCGAAGTCGGCCGCTTAACCGACTGAGCCACCCAGGCGCCCCTGGGCTCTTTCCATACTTTGTCTATTGTTGATAGCACTGCTATAAACATTGGAGTGATGTGCCCCTTAGAATCAGCACTCCTGTATCCTTTGGGTAAATTCTTAGTATTGCTATTGCTGGGTTGCAGAGTAATTCTATTTTTAATTTTCTGAGGAACCTCCACACTGTTTTCCAGAGCAGCTGTGCCAGTTTGCATTCCCACCAACAGTGCAAGAAGGTTCCCATTTCTCCACATCTTCACCAATATCTGTTGTTTCCTGGGTTATTAATTTTAGCCATTCTAATCATGTGAAGTAGTATCTCGATGTGGTTTTGATTTGTATTTCCTGATGATGACCAATGTTGAGCATCTTTTCATCTGTCTGTTGGCCATCTGGATGCCTTCTTTGGAAAAGTGTCTATTCATGTCTTCTGCCCATTTGTTCACTGGATTATTTGTTTTTGGGTGTTGAGTTTGGTAAGTTATTTATAGATTTTTGATACTAACCCTTTATCAGATATGTCATTTGCAAATATCTTCTCCCATTCTGTTGGCTGCCTTTTAGTTTTGTTGATTCTTTCCTTTGCTGTGCAGAAGCTTTTTATCTTGATGAAGTCCCAATAGTTAATTTTTGCTTTTGTTTCCCTTGCCTCAAGTAAGAAGTTGCTGCAGCCAAGGTGAAAGAGGTTGTTCCCTGTTTTCTCCTCTAGGATTTTGATGGTTTCCTGTCTTACATTTAGGTCTTTCATCAATTTTGAATTTATTTTTGTGTATAGTGTAAGAAAGTGGTCCAGTTTCATTCTTCTGCATGTTGCTGTCCAGTTCTCCCAGCACCATTTGCTAAAGAGACTGTCTTTTTTCCATGGGATACTCTTTCCTGCTTTGTCGAAGATTAGTTGGCCATACATTTGTGGGTCCACTTCTGGGTTCTCTTTTCTATTCCATTGGTCTATGTATCTGTTTGGTTTTTTTTTTAATTTTTTTTTAACGTTTATTTATTTTTGAGACAGAGAGAGAGCATGAACGGGGGAGGGTCAGAGAGAGGGAGACACAGAATCTGAAACAGGCTCCAGGCTCTGAGCTGTCAGCACAGAGCCCGACGTGGGGCTCGAACTCACAGACCGTGAGATCATGACCTGAGCCGAAGTCGGACGCTTAACCGACTGAGCCACCCAGGCGCCCCTATGTATCTGTTTTTGTACCAATACCATACTGTCTTGATGATTACAGCTTTGTAGTACAGGCTAAAGTCCAGGATTGTGAGCCTCCAGCTTTGGTTTTCCTTTTCGGGATTGCTTTGGCTATTCAGGGTCTTTTCTGGTTCCATGCCAATTTTAGAGTTGTTTGTTCTAGCTCTGTGAAGAATGTTGGTGTTACTTTGATTGGGATTGCATTGAATGTGTAGATTGCTTTGAGTAGTATTGACATTTTCACAATATTTGTTCTTCCAGTCCATGAGGATGTAATGTTTTTCCGTTTCCTTGTATCCTTTTCAATTTCTTTCCTAAGATTTCTATAGTTCTGAGCATACAGATCTTTTACCTCTTTGGTAAGGCTTATTCCTAGGTATTTTATGGTTCTTGGTGCAATTGTAAATGGGACCAATTCCTTGATATCTCTTTCTGTTGCTTCATTATTGGTGTATAAAAATGCGACCAATTTCTGTACACTGATTTTATATCCTGTGACTTTGCTGAATTCATGTATCAGTTCTGGCAGGGTTTTGGTGGAGTCTTTCAGGTTTTCCATGTAGAGCATCCTGTCATCTGCAAAGAGTGAGAGGTTGACTTCTTCTTTGCCAGTTTGGATGTATTTTATTTCATTTTGTTGTCTGATTGCTGAGGCTAGGGCTTCCAACACTATGTTAAACAACAGTGGTGAGAATGAACATCCCTGTCATGTTCCTGATCTCAGGTAGAAAGCTCTCAGTTTTTCCCATTGAGAATGATATTAGCCTTTCTTTCTTCTTTTTTTTTTTTTTTTAATTTTTTTTTTTTCAACGTTTTTTATTTATTTTTGGGACAGAGAGAGACAGAGCATGAACGGGGGAGGGTCAGAGAGAGAGGGAGACACAGAATCGGAAACAGGCTCCAGGCTCCGAGCCATCGGCCCAGAGCCTGACGCGGGGCTCGAACTCGTGGACCGCAAGATCGTGACCTGGCTGAAGTCGGACGCTTAACCGACTGCGCCACCCAGGCGCCCCTGGCCTTTCTTTATTCTTGAGATAGGCCTGGATGGCAATGTATTTTCCTGTTAGGACTGCCTTTGCTGTATCCCAAAGGATTTGGACTGTTGTGTTTTCATTTTCATTTGCTTCCATATATTTTTTAATATATTCTTTACTTTCCTGGTTAATATCCTATTCATTATTTAGTGGGATATTCTTTAACCTCCATGTATTTGGGGGCTTTGTAAATTTTTTCTTGTGGTTGGTTTAAAATTTCATTGCATTGTGGTCTGAAAACATGCATGGTTTGATTTCAATCCTTTTATATTTGTTGAGGGCTGTTTTGTAACCCAGTATGTGATCTATTTTGGAGAATGTTCCATGTGCACTTGAGAAGAATGTGTATTCTGCTGCTTTTAGATGAAAAGTTCTGAATATCTCTGTTAAGTTCACCTGGTCCAATGTGTCATTCAGAGCCATTGTTTCCTTATTGCTTTTTGCCTAGATGATATGTCCATTGTTGTGAATGGAGTATTAAAGTCCCCTACAATCACAGTATTTTTATCTGTACATTTATTTATGTTTGTGATTAATTGATTTATATATTTGGGTGCTTTCATGTTGGGGGAATAAACATTTATAATTTTTAGCTCTTCTTGATGGATAGGCCCCCAATTATGATATAATACCCTTCTTCATCTCTGATTACAGTCTTTGTTTTAAAGTCTAGTTTGTCTGATATAAGTATGGCTACTTCGGCTCTCTTTTGACATCCAGTAGCATGATAGATGGTTCTCCATCCTTCACTTTCAGTCTGAAGGTGTCTAAAATGAGTCTCTTCTAGGCAGCATATAGATGGATTTTGTTTTTTTATACATTCTGATACCCTTTGTCTTTTGATTGGGGCATTTAGTCCATTTACATTCAGAGTGATTATTGAAAGATACAGATTTAGTGTCATTGTGTTATCTGTAGATTTCATGCTTGTGGTGATGTCTCTGGTCCTTTGTAGTCTTTACTGCTTTCTACTCACAGAGTCCCCCTTAGGATCTCCTGCAGGACTGGTTTAGTGGTCATGAACTTTAGTTTTTGTCTGGGAAAGCCTTTATCTCTCCTTCTATTCTGAATGACAGTGTTGCTAGATAAAGGATTCTTGGCTGAATATTTTTCCTATTCAGCACATTGAATATTTCCTGCCACTCCTTTCTGGCCTGCCAAGTTTCAATGGACAGGTCTGCTACTACCCTTATGTATCTACCCTTTTGGTTAAGGCCCGTTTGTCCCTAGCTGCTTTCAGAATTCTCTCTTTATCTTTGTATTTTGCCAGTTTCACTATATGTTGTGGTGTTTACCTGTTTTTGTTGATTTCGAAGGGACTTGGATGTCTGTTTCCTTCCCAAGATTAGGGAAGTTCTCAGCTATAATTTGTTCAAATAAACCTTCTGCCTCTTTCTCTCTTCTTCTTCTGGAACTCCTATGGTACAGATATTATTTTGTTTCGTTGAATCACTTAGGTCTCTAATTCTCCCCTCGAGATCTAGTAATTTCCTTTCCCTCTTTTTCTCAGCTTCATCATTTTCCATAATTTTATCTTCTATTTCACCTATTCTCTCCTCTGTTTCTTCCATCCTTGCTGTCACTGCATCTCGTTTATTTTGCATCTCATTTACAGCATCGTGACTATTTCTTAGGTCCTTGATCTCTGTAGCAATAGATTCTCTGCTGTCTTCCATGCTTTTTTCAAGCCCAGCCACTAGTCTTATGACTATTATTCTAAATTATTGTTCAGATATATTGTTTATATCTGTTTTGAGCAATTCTCTGGCTGTCATTTCTTCCTGGAATTTCTTTTGAGGAGAATTCTTCCATTTTGTCATTTTGGCTGAGTTTCTGTCTTTTATGTGTTTTAAAAGCTTGTTATATGTCCTGTACCTGTGAGTACTACTGTATTAGATAGGGTTCATACACTATGCAGGGCCTGGCACTTTAGGAAGTGTTTATGGAGTGTGTTGCATGCACTCTGTTGCACTTTGGCTGCTCTATCCCACTGCTCATAGTGGTGGATTGTTTGGACCTTCCACCAGATTTGCTTTGATTTGTTTGTTGAAGTAACTCTGGAGAAAAGGGGTGGGGGGAGCCCTTATCCCACACAAAGAAAGAAGTAAAAGGGGCAAAAAAAGAAAAAAATATATCAGGCAGAGAATCAAAGAAACTACAAGGCTTAATCCAGAGAGAGAGGAAAATAAAGAAGAAGGAGATACAGAAAAGGTGTAAAAAGAATAGAGTAAAAATGCCTTATTAAACAAACAACCAGAACAGAGAAATAAAGAAAAAGGATATATTTATATATAATAGGAATTGACCAAAAATCAAATCAGAAACTATGAGACTGATTTCCACAAGAAAGAGAAAAGGAAAAGAAAAGAGAGAGAGAGAGAGAGGAGGAGGAGGATAAAAAGAAAAAGAAAGGAAAAATGAAAAGAAGGAAAGAAAAGTGGAGGGGGTGGGAGAAGAGTAACATACAAGACCACAGGACTGTTGTCTGTTGGCACCTGGGACTGGTGGCTGGTCTGGAGGAGAGGCAGTCTGGTTCACTCAGTGACAGTTCCACTTCAGTAGATAAGCAGTTACCTAGCACTGAGGAGCCAGGTTTGGTGTAAGTGGATCCCGCCTCCACTGGGGGCTGCTATTCTGTTCCCTGAAACCCCACCATGTTAGTGATGGGCAAAAAAATGGCAATACTCCAGTCTCTCCTCCCCAGACAGGGTGTCTCAAGCCATGCTATTCAGGCAGCCCTCACAGAATAGTGTGGGCAGTCAGCTTGCCCTGCTTCACGGTCTCTCACGCCTCCTAGGCACTCAGCTGGGATTCAAAACCTGATGTCTCACAGGATCCCACCCCAGGTGAACCTGGTTCTGGAGTAGTGCCAGTCCACCCAGCCAACAAAGGACCTCTGGCTGGTGCCCGCAGGGTCTTTTATCCTTGGGGGGAGCAATAAACCCTCTTCCCACAGTACTCAAGGGAAGGGACTCTTATCTCCCAGTGCACCCCTGAGATCCCTACTGTGCTCTGGGGCTGGCTCCCTCCCACCAGGCACATGCACACAGGAGCAGCTCAGGTCTGGAGAAAGTTGCACACCCCTGAAAACTCTGATCTTTGACTTGTAAGCCTGTTTGCAAAGTAGAAACTGGCTCTCTCTCCATATTTTTTGTTCCCCAATCTGGCCCAGAGAGGTTTTTCTCTTATCCAAATACAATCCCACACTTCCACTCTTTCTCTTTCTCTTCCTTTTGTCCCTCCACAGAAGGACATCCGCCTCTCCGTGCCTACGCCACCCATTTTATCTCTCCCAATTTGCATACACGCACCTCTGTCCCGCCAAGCTGTCTCTTTCCACCTGTGGAGATTTTTCTGTCACTCTGCAGCATGTATTCCTGGGTGTTCCAAGTGTTCCAACCTCAATACAGCTGTGTTTGAGGGACAAGGGAAATTCCAGTCCTCCTACTTCTCTGCCATCTTAACTCCTCCCTAGAACTTAAATTCTGTATACATCCTAATTTTGTTTAGCCTCTGGATATGAGCTTAACATTAAAGAATAATCAGAATTTTCCAGGTTAAGAGTTGACAGATCCAGGGAATGAGAAATTCTGATGATGAATCAGGGAAATACAAATTAAAACCACAATGAGATACCACCTCACACCAGTCAGAATGGCTAAAATTAACAACTCAGGCAGCAACAGATGTTGGCAAGGATGTGGAGGAAGAGGATCTCTTGCACAGCTGGTGGGAATGCAAACTGGTGCGGCCCCTCTGGAAAACAGTATGGAGGTTTCAAAAGATTAAAAATAGAACTACCTTATGACCCAGCAATTGCGCTACTAGGTATTTATACAAGAGATACAGGTATGCTGTTTCGAAGGGGCACATGCACCCCAATGTTTATCGTAGTGCTATCGACAATAGCCAAAGCATGGAAAGAGCCCAAATGTCCATTGACAGATGAATGGATAAAGAAGATGTGGTGTACACACACACACACACACACACACACACACACACAAAATTGAGTATTACTTGGCAACACCAAAAAGAATGAAGTCTTGCCATTTGCAACTACGTGGATGGAACTAGAGGGTATTATGCTAAGTGAAATTAGTCAGAGAGAGACAAATATCATATGACTTCACTCATGTGTGGAATTTAAGATATAAAACAGATGGACATAAGGGAAGGGAAGCAAAAATAATATAAAAACAAGGAAGGGGACAAAACATAAGAGACTTTTAAATACAGAGAACAAACTAAGGGTTGCTGGAGAGACTGTGGGTAGGGGGTAGGCTAAATGGGTAAGGGACATTAAGGAAGACACTTATTTGGATAAACAATGGATGTTATACATAGGGGATGAATCACTGGAATCTACTCCTGAAATCATTATTGAATTATATGCTAACAAACTTGGATGTAAATTAAAAAATAAGTAAATAAAAAAAATTCTGATGATGATAAGTGGATGTATGTATGAACTCAGATAAACCCAGTTCACTTCTCACCTCCTCTGGCTTACTAGACAAGGTGCTTTGCCCATCGCTGCTCCTGTTCTGTTACTTGTACCACTGCCTGACATCCCCTCCTCTTTCCCTCTGCCAGTCCAAACCTATACTCTCTTCAAAGCTCACCTTCCCTCTCACTTCTTCCAGGAATCATTTTCTAGTCATCTAGCATTCAGAAATCTTCTCCCTTTCTGAAATACTTAAAGCCTTGTATCCTCAAATCTGGGAGCTAATTACATGTTGTTGTATTCTGCATGTGAATCTCCTCTCCCATGGGGAACTTTGGACTCTCCAAGAGAGACTTCGTGTGTCCTACTTATTTTCTAGACTCACATCTTTGCAACCTTGGGTAGTTGATAAATAATTATTTATATTTTCCTTTCCTTGCTTTAATATTTAAATTCCTAAAACTCTTCAGCCTAAGCTTAGTCCTGTATCTTCTGAAGGTACAAATACATGGTAAAACACTTTTTACCACATATGGAAACACATCTTAAAAACCTTTTCTTTTTTGCTTTATACTTACATTAAACATCATGGATGTCTTTAAGATTAAGAATCTTGAAAATTGCCTTAAACTGGGTGATCTTGTGTAGTACACGGCAGGTTGGGGAAATAGAAAGAATGAAGACAGACAGACTGTGACAGTTACTTCACTCCAGGAAAGAATCATGTTTCAAGAGTGAATTGCCATGCAATAAAATTAATGAATATGATTCTAGAATCATTGCATTTTGTCTCACTGCATTCCTAGGTATTGTCCTTTCCAAATACATTTCTTTAGCAGAGGCTGATAAAATGAGGAGCAGAGACTCTGTAAATAAGCTGTAAAGTGCTATTGCTGAGCCTGTGTCTTCCTTTCCTGTAGTTGGGGAGCAGACAGTTGTGCGGAGTTTTCCCATTGCCTCCATCACCAAGGAGAAGAAGATTACGATGCAGAACCAGCTCCAGCAGAACATGCAAGAGGGACTACAAATTACATCAGCATCCTTTCAGGTATTAAGAAAGGGAACCATTCTTCTGTTCAAAAGTTCTCTGGCACCTGGGTGACTCAGTCAGTTAAACATCTGGCTTCAGCTCAGGTCATGGTCTCATGGCTCGTGAGTTTGAGCCCTATATTCAGCCCTATATTTGTGCTGATAGATCAGAGCCTGGAGCCTACTTCAGATTCTGTGTCTCCCTGTCTGTCTGCCCCTCCCCAACTCACACTCGCTCACGCTATCTCCCTCTCTGTCTCTCCCAAAAATAAATAAATGTTAAAAATATAAAATAAAGATAAAAGTTTTGTACAAATGATGTGGCCACTTTCTGTGATCATGGAGTCCAAAGTTAGAAGATAAGGAGGATTAGAGGGTCTGAGAGGGTAATCTTCAACTGAGTAAACCCATGAATCATCTTGTACTTAATCCCTCACTTCCTGAATCCTTTGGCCAACTGAGTACCAAAAGATTATCTGTCAATATTTAGATCTCAGAAATTCTGACACACACAATTGACTATTGTTCTCTGCAAACTCATACCTTTGTGTTTGATAAAAGCTTTAGATAGAAAGCAATTCTCTTGGCATCTCTTTCAGAAGGAAGTGCCCTGTGGCCCTTCTGTGGAAGAGATAAAACTCTAAGAATTACACTCAGGGGTAAAGTACTATTGGTACTAACTAAATAACCTCTAATTAAGCAGAGAATTTTCTAGGGGTTTTTGAACATATCATAACTTACGGAATTATTGATCCAAAACAGACACTGGGGGCACCTGGGTGGCTCAGTCGGCTAACTGTCCAACTCTTGATTTCGGCTCAAATTATGATCTCACAGTTTATGAGACCCAGCCCCACGTCAGGATCTGCACTGCTTGGGATTCTCTCTTTTCCTCTCTCTCTGCCCTTCCCCTGCTCACTTGCTCACTCTCTCTCTCTCTCTCTCAAAATAAGAATAAGAATAAATTTTTAAACTCTGACACTGGAAGAGTGATCTTTTCTTAGTTTTTCCTTTTTACAATTCTGAGTCTGTGATATTTTGCTCTTCCTATTTTTATGCCTTGTCTCTGACTTGTCAGATTTTTAAGTGCTCCAATTCTTGCATCATTCCCTCTAGCCAGGAAGCCACCCCTTGAACCTCCATGTGCTTATTGTGTGAAATGTGAGGCTGCTGACCTCTAAACTCCAGACCTTCTCCCATCACCTGGGGAGAGAAGCCTCCCAGGGATTTCTTCACTATTCCAACTGCCAAAGGACTTTAAACTAGAATATTGCTTGACTATACTGGTTAGGATTCTAATCAAACAGACTTTTTTCTTACTAGACTTATGGTATCTTGGGGTAAGAGGAGACTTCCTGTGGCCAAATTCCCTGTCTAGAACCAACAGTTGAGGAAAAAAAGAAGGACATGTTACCTGCTTCATCCACTATAAGTTAATTTCCCTATCCCATCATAGAAAAGATGGTCTTAAAGAAACCCAACTTTAAGATACATGATTTTCCTTACCAACAAACCATCTATGACAAGTAAACCTTTCTGAGCTATTTTTAAAAAATAAAACATTATATTCCATGATATCCAAGGTCCCCTCAACCTCTGGACTTCTGCCATTTAGTATTATTTTCTTTTATTTCAGTAACTTGAGGAGAAGTTATCTGGAAATCCTTAATGCCTGTAATGTATTTTATCTCTTTTGTCTCTAGTTGATTAAAGTAGCGTTTGATGAAGAAGTGAGTCCAGAAGTAGTAGAGATCTTTAAGAAACAGCTGATGAAGTTCCGTTATCCTCAGTCCATTTTCACCACCTTTGCTTTTGCTGCTGGACAAACTACCCCACAAATAATTTTACCCAAACAGAAGGAAAAGAACACCTCCTTCCGGTAAGAAGACAGTCAAGTTTCTTCATTTCAGCATTTTCATAGCTGACTGTCAGGGGAAGTGACCTATCCTGTGGGTCAGTGTATGCATAATTGCTCGTTTTGTTTGCCATTCTGTCAAGCCCATTGGACCAAGCTCAGAAAGTTATAGAACAGCAGCACTGATGTATGTAACAAGTTTCAGAAACTAAAAGCTACAAGAAGTTTTGACCAATATGTCCATTGCTTATGATATATTTTTAGAGAGTGAAATTCTGTTTTCCCTTTTCCCCATATTAATCACTTTCTAACTGCCTTTGAGCAATCCCTTCAGTTTTCTTTGATATCCAGGTCTACTAGACAGTTTTTCTTTGACCTAGAGATGGGACCTTTATTTTTTCTTTTTTTATAACTTTTTCTTTTGATACAATTTCAAATTTACAGAAAAGTTACAACATAATACAAAGAATTCCTGTATACCATTTACCAAGATTCACCAATTGTTTGTTTTGTTCCATTTTCTGTATCATTCTCTCTCATATATATTGTTTTCTAAACCACTTGAGTTATACATATAATACCTTTTTAGCCTTAAATATATCAATATATATTTTCTAAGAACAGACCACAGTATATAACCAGGAAACTTAGTTGGTATAAAACTTTCATCTAACCCAGAGTCCTTATTCAAATTTTGCTGATGATCCTTTATAGCTACATTTTTTTTTCTGCCTAGTACAGAATCAGGCATTGCATTTATTTGTCATATTTCTTTAAAGGAACCCTTATTTTCTGATGAAATTTTTAGTAATTTATGTTGAAACTTTTACATTTCAGTTATTACAGAATAACAATTGCATAAAAATTATCTTCAATTAGTGATAAAATATAGGAGCCAAAAGTTGAGTTCATTCACCATTAATCACCTAGAATTTGGGCATCTGCCAGTACAAATTACATATTAGGGAGGAGCATGAAGACTTTGGAGAAAAGCCCTTCCCTTTGCCTGAAAGTAAGATAAGCTAGAGATTATAGAAGAGTTGAGGTCCCAGAGAGTGTGTCATTACCAAATGGCATAGCTGACTACCTGTGCCACTGTTACCTGCTAAGTGAAGGAGACCATGCAGATCCAGAAATGATACATTGAAACATGAACAGCTTCCTAGGTATTTACAGTGGTGAGGCCAGCAACTTGTCTTAGCACTGTGGAATCACAGAGGAGCCTGTGATATCTATTATCCCAGCCCTCTATGGAAGAAACAAAAGTTTGTGTGGCATTTTATGTTTAGAACCTATGGACTAGGAGAGGAAATATATGCGCGTGCACACACACACACACACACACACACACACGTATACCCACATACAAAATCAGCCTTACTGTATCAAGCTTATGCTATTCACCTGCAACAGAGACATAGCAATTTTAAAATTTAAAACATCTTAGAATTGTCTTGAGTATGTAAGCATTTACAGGGTCAGAAGGCAGGACACTATGCATACACACTTAAACATGGTGCTAACTATAATTATCATATGATCTCAAAGAAAAGCCTATGAGTTAGTAGAAAGAGTTTGAATCAGTAGAGAAGGGGGCAGACTGGCTTCCATGCAGGAGGACTGCTACCGGCATAGTTTGTAGGAGCTTGTGGGAGCAGTGGCATGGATAACCAGAGTGCATTGAGGGGCATGTTTGACCAAAAAGCCAAACTGAGTTTAGATTTGGGAAAGTAGCTTATGTCCCACTCTAGGTTCTTGCACTTGTTGCCTACAGCCCTCCTGATGACAACAGTGTTTTATAGGAAATTAGTCTGCTGCCATATAAAAAATGATTTAAGAAGAACAGACTTGCTGAAGGTCTGGACAATACTAGTAGCTGTGGGAATGGAGAAGAAATAAGTTGAGCTGTGTAGGTATCAAAAAGTGTAAATGGTGTCTTCCTATTAAATTGATGTTGTCTTTGGTTTTATGACTTACAGTATCTTCTCAAAAACAATTGTGAAAGGTGCCAAAAGGGCAGGAAAAATGACAATTGGGCGGCAGTATTTATTGAAGAGGAGGACAGGGACAATTGTGGAAGAGAGAGTGAATCGTCCTGGATGGAATGAAGAAGATGACGTATCAGGTATGTGAGAAGTCCTTTTTCCTTCATGACTCAGTTTTATTCTTTCTTCTTATATGAGTAAGAATAAGAGACTCATGTCGTTTCCCTTAAACCTTGACTCACAAGAACCTAGATCTCATAAGAAGATTGGAGGCATTTACTAGCTTCTCAGAATTGGAAAAAAATATTTTATTTTCCCAATATTCCATTGTTCAGCTAAGATTCTGTTAAATTATGTTTCTCTGTTACTAAATCCGCAGAGGTGGTTGGCCATTGTTACATGGGTCTCATCAAAGGGAGAAAGAAAGAAACCCCAGTGCATAGAGAATTTAGGTATAAAGTAATCCCCAGTACCTTGTCATTATGCAATAAGAATAAGGAAACAAGGACATCGGGTATTCAAAATTAAAGATTTGTGTTTGGAATGAGAACATTGTGGATACTCTTAATCAAAATGAGGGACCAAAGATGAAGGGATCCTTAGATGGTAAGAAAAAAAATGCCTACTACATATTCAAAAGAACAGAATCTGAGAAGCTAAGATTCTTCTCGGTTGGGAAAATAGAGGCAGAAAAACAGTCACAAAATGTTTGTTTTCTATTTCTTAACCCACTACAGAGTATGCTTATGGAATTAACACTAGGGATAATCTGATCTAGTAGGAGGCAGGATGCCTTTGCACCCTTTTTCTTTTCAAGATCTTAGAATCAATCACCAGTAACTATACCACTACTAATAATAATAATAGCAAAGAACCTTTTGAAGAAAGAAACCTCATGTTTTAAGAGATCACTGGCTAAAGGTCTCCATTTCAGTATGGGTAGCTACATACTCTGAGAGCAATGAACAGACCCACTATGTATTACTGAAACAACCATTTTTTGGAATTCTGGCCTCTTTACAGTCACATGGAAAGCCATAAAAAATTATCCATCACTACTGACTCTTCTAATTTGAAGTTTTAATGATTACACAAAAGAAAAACTATTATTCTATGATAATAATGCCACCAAAACACCAAATTATATAATGTTCTGTGCTTCTCTGAAAATAAGAGGCCAACACAAAGCTGATACCTGATGATATGTTTGCATTGTGAAGTTTACGAACTAAAATACAAAGTCTTATATTTGTAGGGATAAGCTGTTAGGGTTTTTTTTCTTTTTAAATGGAAGAGAGCCTTATTATTTCCCTTGAGGTTACATATCTTTGAGTACATATCCAAAAATTCTGAAACTTTAATTTGGCTTCTCTCACTGTAGAAATAAATAAAAAAGTAAATTAGGACAGTTCTTAACATGGACTTTTTTTTTCAGTTAGAACATAATGGTACCAATTAGGAATGTTGGGTTTTTTTTAAATCCTCCCTAAAATGCTTGATTATTGGGTAAATCCTTCCACATCTAAAATCTTAAGAGATTCTGTAACCTGTGATTGCAACATTGTGAGGGAGTTTCCATGTGTACCACATCCTCTGACAAAATACTTTCCACAAAAAAAGTATAGTGTCTTGATACCCCTCTAAGAAAGGTCTTTTCCCACCAGTGAATTTCTGCTTAATCTAGAAATTTCTAATAAAAGTTTATGTTCTGAAAAGTTAACTGAAATGTGGATGATGAAGTTTGTGTAGAGATTATATTAAAGATAAATTTTACTGATGAGTTAGCTTCTGACAGAGTTTGAGTTTTTATTTTATAGAGTCCTAAATAGAAATCACTATACTTTGGCATTAGTAAACAAGCTAGATTGAAACAGAAAAATACGGCTAATGAATTCAAAATTATATTGTTTTTAGAAACTTTGAGTTAATTTCCCTGGCATTTTTTTTAAAGTTTATTCATTTATTTATTTAAGTCAATTCTACACCTGGGGCACCTGCATGGCTCAGTCAGTTGAGCATCCGACTTTGGCTCAGGTCATAATCTTGCAGTTTGTGAATCCAAGCCCCACATCGGGCTCTCTGCTGTCAGTGCAGAGCCTGCTTCAGATCCTTTGTCTCACTCTCTCTCTGCCCCTCCACTGCTCATGCTCACCATCTCTCTCTAAACTAAATAAAACATTTAAAAAAAAAAGAACCATGGGAATCTATCCCTGAAACCAAGAACACGCTGTACACACTGTATGTTAGCCGATTTGACAATAAATTATTGTCATAATTAAAATTGTTTTAATTAAAAGTTTTTTAATTAAAAACAAAAAGAAAGAAAGAAGGCTCTGCACCCAACACAGGGCTTAAGCTCACAACCCCAACACCGAGAGTTGCATGCCCTTCCAACTGGGCCAGCTAGGCGGCCCTTCCCTGGCATTTTGAGTTAATTTCCCTCACATTTTGAGCTTCTGATATTTTATTTCTTGATTATCCATTACTGTTTTAATTTATGTTTGGACATAATGATTCTTCAAAGAATTAATATGATTTAAACTGTGACATACATAGTGCCTGTAGCCCTAACATAAAACTCTCTTGGTTTAAGAATCCTCTTCAGAGGGAAGCTTTTAATCCTCTACTTTGAGCTATATCATTTTTTCAAAATCTGTTTCTGCATTCACAGTTTCAGATGATAGTGAACTCCCCACAAATACCACTCTGAAGGCCTCAGAGAAGTCTACAATGGAACAGTTAGTGGAAAAAGCTTGTTTCAGAGACTATCAACGTTTAGGTTTGGGAACCATAAGTGGCAGCTCTTCTCGCTCAAAACCAGAGTATTTTCGAATCACTGCCTCCAACAGGATGTATTCACTCTGCCGGAGGTAAGTCTGTTAGTGGCCTCTAAAAAGACACCTTTCCTTTCTTCCATTTGAGTCTTGAATGGGCTATTTGTCTCCATAGCCCAGAGGGAGAAAAATGCCAGAAAACTAGGAGCAAGCTCTCCAGGGAAATGTGTGTTTAAGGGGTACTTTTTATGCAGCATGAGTAAGCATCTCCTTGGCATTCTCAGAAGTATAATTATATTACTGAACAGTGCCTAGATTAGATCAAAGAGTGAAAGGTAAAAGTTTTTGTCTCCTATATGATTTTTTCTTGTCTTTCTCTTCCCATTTGCATCTTTTCTAACATCTATGTCTGAAGATAAGTTGAAATAAAAATAGAATTTGCCCAGGCAGATAGGAGAGATGAAGGTCTGCTGTAGGCTAGGGGTCCACAAACTTTTTCTTTAAAGGGCCAGATACTATATATTTTCAGTTTTGCAGGCCATATGGTCTCATTGCAGCTACTCAACTCTGCCAAAAAGCAACCATAGATGGTAAGTAAATGAATGGGCAGGGGGTGTTTTGGCCCACGGGCTGTAATTTGTTGACCCAAGTGTAGGCAGGGTTTTCTTGTGCTGTCTAATTAGAATATTTCCAAGGGAAAGTACTTAAAGAATGTAAATGAACATGTTTTCTTGTTTCTATTCTTGTCATCTCTCACTGTTTCCTATATCAGTAAGGCCCTATTTCATGCTTTATATTTTTTAAAACTACATTCTGCCATGTACAAGTTTAATCATTTTCATCTCTGGGTAAGCTGTTTCCTTTGCATTCGTAAATTCTTGCTTTGATTAAACAGAATAATGCTGTGAAAGCACTTTGTACATATTTTAGAAAGTTGTCTTAATGTTACTATTAGTTTCAACCCCACTGTTCTTAAAGAACTATAGATATCTCATTTTAAATGACAGTTTAAATTTATAAATACTTGGCCAACAGATGAAAAGGTACTCAACATCCCTCATCATCAGAGAAATGCAAATCAAAACCACAATGCAAACTGGTGCAGCCACTCTGGAAGACAGTATAGAGGTTTCTCAAAAAGTTAAAAATAGAACTACCATATGATCTAGTAATCGCACTATTGGATACTTAACCAAAGAATATGAAAACACTAATTCAAAAGGATATATGCACCCCTATGTTTATAACAGCACTATTTACAATAACCAAATTATGAAAGCAGCCCAACTGACGAATGGATCAAGAAGTACACACATACACACACACACATATGCACACAATGGAATATTAGCCACAAAATGGAATATCAGCCACAAAAAGGAATGAAATCTTGCCATTTGCAGCATAGATCTAGACAGTATAACATGTATGGATATAGAGAGTGTAATGCTAAGTAAAATAAGTCAGTCAGAGAAAGACAAATACCATATGATTTCACTTATGTGTAGAATATGTATTTTACTTATATGTAGAATTTAATAAACAAAACAAATGAACATAGGGAAAATAGAGAGAGAGACAAACTAACAGACTCTTAACTATAAAGGGCAGATGGTTACCAGAGAGAAGGTGGGTGGGGGGAACGGGTGAAATAGGTAAAAGAGATCAAGAGTACATTTACCTCGATGAGCACTGTGTGGTGTATACAATTGTTGAATCACTATATTGTAACCTGAAACTAATTGAACATTATTTCAACTGTACTGGAATTAAAATTAAGAAAAAAGAAAAAGACCAAAGACATGCAGGATTGAGTGAGAGGTTTAATGTGATTGGTGCTTCTGTTGGAGATAATAGAGGAAATGCCAATATTAAAGAACTAACTGCAGGGAATTTTTCAGAATTGCTGAGAGAAACCAGTCCTCAGGTCCAGGAAGCCAAAATGAATCCAAAGCAAATAAGTCCTCATCTAGAGGTATTGAACTGAACCCGCAGAACATCTAAGAAGAGGACACCAAGCAGTCAGAGAAAAGAGAAAGTTCACCAAAACAGGAATAGCAATGATGAATGACATTTCAGTATCAACAAAGTAAGAAGGCAATGGAATCAAATCTTCAGTAAGCTAAAGAAAATAATCATCAACCTAGGTTGTACACACAACAAAAGTATTTTTCAAAAATAAGGCAATTAAAAGTATTTTCAGAAAAACAAAAACATATATAGTAAAAAATACCATTATGAAACTTGAGAAACAAGTGGGAAATACAGTTTGAGATTTGGGCCAAATAAAAATTTTTCATTAAGTACTGAAAGATTGTGATTCTGTTGAGTATGCAATAATTTTCCTGGATACTCTATCCTTCTAATTAAATTCTTTTTGTAGATAGTGTAAGTCGTGGTATCAAGGTGTAATGTCCTGCTGTTTGGGAAGCATGCGATCAAAATCCTGCCTGCAAGTGAGAAAACAGACCTCATTGCTCATTTTGATCTGTCAGAAACAAAATAAAATAACAGACCACTTATTAGAGCCCTTGTAATAAGATGTTTATAGTGATATAAAATAATATATATCCCTCAAATAGTATATTAGGAAGAAAGGAATGGAATAATAAAAAATAATCCAAAAGAAGGCAGAAAGGAGAAAAAAGGGAACACAGAACAGATGGAACAAATAGAAAGCAAATGGTAAGATGGTAAATTTAAATTCAAATATATCAGCAATTACATTACTTATCAATTGACTAAATGTTCCAATTAAAAGAAAAATATTACCAGAATTTTGTTAAAGCTTTATGCTGCTTTAAAGGGAGATACCTAATATATAAGAATTCAGAAAAGTCGAAAGTAAGAGTACAGAACGAATACACTGTGCAAAACTGCCTTTTACAAAATCACACATGACAATTCATTATGACCAAGTGGAGTTTATTGTAAGAATACAAAACTGGCTTGAAAATTGAAAAACAATCAGTATAATTCACCATCTTAAAAGAATTAAAAAGAAAAAATATGTTGCATTCCAGGAGGGGAATCAAAGCAGAAATGGCTACTGTGAGCCTGGTCCAAAGCATGCAGTGATGGAAGGTCCTGGAGACAGTACGTGGTGGGACAGCCAGACAGAAGATTCCTCTAGGCCAGAGAGGCAAGGGAAACTGTAGGGGCGTGTGATCCTCAAGCCCACCCCTCCCTCCTCCTGTGGAAATTCGTGCACAAAGCTTGAATATTTGCCTCTGGGGGATCTCAAACTCAAGTGCAGAACTTGCAGAACAAGTGAACTGTGAAAATGGGGCAAAAACATTTCCAAATTGATAATTTTTTTTATTCCAAGAAAAAAAAGAAAAAAGAAAAATATAAATTCACTATATACAGAAAAGCACTTTATTATTTTTTTTTTTTTTAAATTTTTTTCCAACGGTTTTTATTTATTTTTGGGACAGAGAGAGACAGAGCATGAACGGGGGAGGAGCAGAGAGAGAGGGAGACACAGAATCGGAAACAGGCTCCAGGCTCCGAGCCATCAGCCCAGAGCCCGACGCGGGGCTCGAACTCACGGACCGTGAGATCGTGACCTGGCTGAAGTCGGACGCTTAACCGACTGCGCCACCCAGGCGCCCCAGCACTTTATAAAATATAATGTACATTTATGATTTTTAAAAGAAGAATTTTTATCAATTTAGAAATATAAGGGAAGCTCCTTATCTAGTGTCTAAAAAATCCTACAGCAAAAATTACTTTTTGAAAGTAATTGTAATTGAAAACTTTTACTCTGAGATCAGGACAAGGTAAGGATGCCCACTATCACGACTTCTACTCAGTGTCATACTAGAGGTCCTAAAAGGTGCCAAAAGACTAGAAAAAGAAACAATAAAAGGCATAAAGATTGAAAAGAAGGAAAACTATCATTACTCACAGATGACTTGCTTGTATACTTAGAAAATCTGAAGGAATCTACAAATAAACCTTTAAAATTAATACATGAATTTAGTTAGGTCCCTGGTACAAAATTATTATACAAGAATTAGTATATACATAGCAAAGGTAAATAATAAAAAAATGTAACTTTAAATGATGTTATTTTGGTACTGACACTACTTAGAGTAGCTCTAAAAAGCATTACTTAGGAATAACTCTTAATGAAAGATATACAAGACCTCTATGTGGAACAGTCAGAACAATATTGAGGACCATTAAGGATATAAATAAATAGATATTTCATGTCCTTGGGTTTGAATACTCAGTACTTTGAAACTGTAATTTTTCAGGGCACTGGGGTGGCTCAGTCAGCAAAGCATCCAACTTGGGCTCAGGTCATGATCTCACAGTTCGTGAGTTTGAGGCCCATATTGGGCTCCCTGCTGGCAGCATGGAGCCTACTTTGGTTCCTGTTTCCCTCTCTTTCTGCCTGTCCCCAACTCATGCTTTCTCCCTGTTTCAAAAAATAAATAAAAACATTAAAAAAAAAACCCTTTAAAACTATAATTTTTCCAGAAATTGGTCCATAGATTCAGTGCAGTCCCAATCAAAATTCCAGCAAAATGTTTATGGAAATTAAAAAGATGATTCCTTTAATATATAAAGAGTATATAAACTTTAATATATAAAGTTATATAAAACTTCAGAAGGTCAGGAATAGTCAAGATAGTCTTATAGAATAATACTGTAGGATACCTAGACTTTTCATAAAGCTACAGTAATTAAAATAGTATGGGATTGACACAAGGATAGTCAAACAGACCATTGGGGCAAAATAGGGAATATAAAACAGCTCAACATATATGGACACTTGATTTAAGGTAAAGATAGCACTTAACAGCAGTCAATAAAAGATGTTTTTTCAATATGCTGGATATCCATATGAAAAAAAATTAATCTTGACTCCTGCCTTATATCATACACAAAAATCAATTCCCACTGGTCTATGGGTCTACATGTAAAAGGTGAAAATAATAAAGCTTCTAGAAGATAGAAGAATATCTTCATAACCTTGAAGTAGGAAAAGATTGCTTAGGACAGGAAAAGCACTATCCATAAAATAAAAGACTGATAAATTAAGACCTTCTATAGATATCAGAAAAACATCAGGAAACATTAAAAGAGTAAAAAGGCAATAAAAAATGGCAGGGGACTTAAACAGGAACTTCACAAAAGAAGACATCCTGGTGGCCAATAAATATCTGAAAAGATGTTCAACCTATTAGTCTTTAGACAAATATAAATTAAAGTCCTGATGAGACTACTTTATACCTGCAAAAATGGCTAAAACTTAAAAGATTAACAATACAAAGTACTAGTAAAAATGTCAAGCAAGTGGAACTCTCATTTATTGCTTGTGGGACTGTAAATTGGTTAAACAACTTTGGAAAGCTGTCTCGCAGTATCTGCTAAACATCTATGGACCATATGCATAACCTGTTATTTGCCCAGAATTTCCAATAGAAATGTATATGTGCTCCCAAAAGACATCTACAGGAATGCTCATGGCAACATTTTTCTCACATAGTCAAAAACAATAAACTACTCAAAATCAACAATAGAAGAAGAGATAGTGTAATCACATAGTGGGATACTATACACAATGAAAATAAACTACAGCTATATGCAGTAGCATGGATGGATCTCACAAACATAATGTTGACTAAAAGAACCCAGATACAAAAGAATAAATTTTATTTGTTCCTTTTATCTAAAATTCAGAAACAGAGAAAACTCATCCAGTTTTTTAGCAGTCAAGGAGAGTGGTAAATTTTGAGGAGGAGAGAGAAATAGTGATTGGAAAGAGATACAGGGGATCTTCTTGGATTCTGGTAATGGTCAATTTATTGACCCAGGTAGTAATGATATGGATTTTTTTGTGTTAATTCATTTGTGTTTCAAGCTCCATATTTGAAATACATGTCTTGGGGCACCTGAGTGGCTCAGTCAGTTAAGCATCCAACTCTTGATTTTGGCTCAGGTCATGATGTCATGGTCTCATGAGTTTGAGCCCCACATGGACTCTGTACTGACAGTGTGGCGTCTGCTTGAGATTCTCCCTCTGTCTCTGCCCCTCCCCCACTTGCCTCTCCCTGTCTCTCTCAAAATAAACTTTAAAAATAAATAAATAATTTTTGTAATTTAAAAAAAATAAAAGAAAATAAATGTCTTACCCCTCAACAAGTATGTTTCTGAGTCTTAGAAAATATCACAGTAATAACCTCCTCTTGGGAGGTTATTAATATGAAATCTCTTTAGTGTAATATTTCTAAATAAACTAAAGGAAATGACTCTGAAACCTGCCTATCTTCTTGTGCTTCCTATTCTAAAAAACAAAGTACTTTGTTTTGTATTTTCCCAGTGTCATATCCTGTAACTTTATGAGCTAATCTTTTCTTAAAAATTATCAACATGTAGTGTCAATAAAATATTTAAACTTATTTTGACCTTTGAACATACTGTTCTCATAACCAAAAATCATTTGGTTTTGATTTTTAGTTCTTTCACCATCTCAGGCAGACTAATGTTAGTGTGCTCTATTCTCAGCTGTTACTGCAGCAGACTAATGAGTTGACAATTTGACTTGTCATCCTCATAAAGTTGCTATTAATCCACTAATCTTACAATCTATATTTCAAGTTGACAAAAAGTAGTGTGTAAGACAAAGGAAATAATTAGTTTAACAGAGGCCTTTTTAGTAATTCTATATAGCATTTTTTTTTTTAATTTTCTTTAAGTTTATGTATTGTGAGAGGGAGAGAGAGAGCAGAGAAGGAGCAGAGAGAGGAGGAGACAGAAAATCCAAAGCAGGCTCTGTGCTGTCAGTGCAGAGCCTGACTCAGGCCTTGATCTCACCAACCATGAGATAATGACCTGAGCAGAAATCAAGAGTCAGATGCTTAACTGACTGAGCCACCCAGGCGCCCAACACAAGATTTTTATTTTTATTTTTTAATTTATTTTGTTTTTGAGAGAGAGAACACATGAACAGGGTATGGGTAGAGAGAAAAGGAGACAAAGGATCCGAAGCAGGCTTTGTGCTGAGAGCAGAGAGCCGGACGCAGGGCTCCAACTCATGAACCGTGACATCACGACCTGAGCCAAAGTCAACACTTACCCGACTGAGCCAACCAGGAGCCCCAGAATTCTTATTTTCTAGGCTTAGGTTATTCCACCTGCAGTATCATTGAAGGGGGCTTATTTCAAAAAAGACTACGGATTAGTGGATAAATTAGCTATTTTCACTATCTAGGGCTTTTTTTCTCAAACCCTGAAGAACTGAGTTAAAACTAAGTTCCATGTTTAAAGTACATGTCTTGGGGCACCTGAGTGGCTCAGTCAGTTAAGCATCCAACTCTTGATTTTGGCTCAGGTCACGATGTCATGGTCTCGTGAGTTTGAGCCCCACATGGACTCTGTACTGACAGTGTGGAGTCTGCTTGAGATTCTCCCTCTGTCTCTGCCCCTCCCCCACTTGCACTCTCCCTGTCTCTCTCAAAATAAATAAACTTTAAAAACAGTAGGGGCACCTGGGTGGCTCAATTGGTTAAGTGTCGACTTCGGCGCAGGTCATGATCTCGCAGAGCCCCACATCGGGCTCTGTGCTGACAGCTCAGAGCCTGGAGCCTGCTTCAGATTCTGTGTCCCCCTCCCTCTCTGCCCCGCCCCTGCTTGTGCTGTGTCTCTCTCTGTCTTTCAAAAATGAATAAACATTAAATAAATAAATAAATAAATAAATAAATAAATAAATAAATAATTTTTAAAAAATAAATAAAAGAAAATAAATGTCTTACCCCTCAACCAGTATGTTTCTGAGTCTTAGAAAATTACTGTGCTACTATGATACTCATGTTCTTATATTCTCTCTCTCCCTCTCTCCCCATTTCTTTCCCTTTCTCTCTCCCATTCCCACTCTCTCACCCCATTCATTCTTTTTCTCCTTTCCATGTCCCTGAAGCTATCCTGGCCTTTTGGTTGTACCTCAAGCTGTACAAGACAGTAGTTTACCAAGAGTCGCCCGCTGCTATCGACACAATCGCCTGCCTGTTGTATGTTGGAAGAATTCAAAAAGCAGTACCCTGCTTCTCCGATCTGGAGGATTCCATGGGAAGGGAGTGGTTGGTCTTTTCAAATCTCAGAACTCCCCTCAGGCAGGTAAGCATCTCTGTACAGCACAGTTGTGATCCTTTCACTTTAGAGAATTCCTAAAAATAAAGGAAGTGATATCTGGGAGTGTCAATTGTGCCCTTATATCAGGCCTTCTCTCGCACACAGACTTCTCCACGGTGCAATATGAAACATTTACTATTTGACAATGTGGGTTTCCACCTTGAATTTGGCATCTTGCTAAATATGTCTGTCTATATTTGTATTTTAATATAAATTATCATAATAGCCTTTTGTTCTAGGCTATTTTTATTTCAGCAAACCAAACTATCCACAGATGGAAACTAGAGTATACTAATCTTTCTCTTTCCTTCTGGGGAGTATCCAAATATATTTAACAGCTTCAGAGGCAAGTAGGGATTCTCTGGCCCATGTAATATGAGATATTTTATCTCATTCCTAGAAGTAACATGCACACACACAAACAAGTCCACAAACCAATGACCAAAATGCTGCCTTAAAAGAAACTCTCAAGAAAAGAATATTTTAGGAAGCTAGACAAAGGCCAACTTAAGAAAGCAGATAGTACTACTGTCTCTTTTTCTGAGGATATTTTTAAGTACTATGTCTGAGGTCTTGAAGTCAGTCAGAAGCTATATTCTGCAGACCTTTCCCATAATTTCTAGCTTATAGTAAATGTTCAGTAAAATTAAACAATAGACCACCAACATATCAGATCCAATTTAGGGATGGCTGTGTTCTTAACTCTTTGGAAATGAGGTAAGTCAAGTTCTGTGGTTCAGCGGGTAGAACCATGTACTTTTGATATCTCTTCTTTATTCTCATCCATTTCCTCCTGAAAGTTAAAAGTTGGCTAGCGTATCTTTGATCATTCAGCTGAGGGCAGCACACACACAACATCATCATCATCATCATCATCATTATCCTGCCTGTCTTGGAGTCTCAACACTAGTATAATTAAAGGCAATTTGTTTTTAACTATTTCGACACTGAGGAATCCTCCCAAGCCACATAGTGGATATAACAGAACACAGCATATGTAAGTTACATAAAGTGAGGGAATCATTTTGGGAGCATTGATGGATATATCACTGATCATTGATGACTATGTTAATTTTTCATTGGAAAAAGTTGCAACTATTTTATTCACTGGTTTCTGATTTTTTAATCTAATATAAATTTGCTGTATTTCATATTTTTGAGCTCACACATATGCTCACATTTTAATGTCTTTGAAATTGGGATACATCTTAAAATTGATGTGATCAGAGAGTTGTCATAGTTTAAATGGAAGAGTTGTTTTTGTTTTTAAGTTTATTTATTTTTGAGAGACAGAGAGCACAAGCAGGGGAGGGGTAGAGAGAGAGAGAGAGAGAGAGGGAGACACAGAATCTAAAGCAGACTCCAGGCTCTCTAGTTGTCAGCCCAATGCAGGGCTCAAACTCATGAACTATGAGATCATGACCTGAGCTGAAGTCAGACACTTCACCAACAGAGCCACCCAGGCACCCTTAAATGGAAGAGTTTTTAATTCTTAGTACATAAAATAATGGTGCATCTTATAATTTATGACATCTTAGAGTTCATAAAATATAATAATGGCACCTTAAAGTTTATAAAATATAATTATGCTAATTTTTTGTTCAGGATGTAAAAAAAAGTTGTTTATATCTGTTGTCTTTCTAATGAGTCCCCCATGATGCCTCTTTAAAGTGCCTGGGCCAGTTTTAGTGATTGTTTGTTCCACACAAACCAGCTCAGACTCCCTCCAACCCAGAATTGTTCTCACATTTGTTTCCCTCCGTGCATACACAGAGGCATTCCCTCTCTGCCCTTCTCTTAGAAGGACTAGGGAATCTGGCAGTGGCTCTTGCTACCTTCTCCCCATCTTCCTTCACTCTTCCTGCAACAGACTACTACAAGTTCATGTGCCCTGTTAGGCCTTTGTGGCAGAATTAGAAGAAAACTACTGGTATGGGTGCCATTCTGGGATACTTAGGGAACCCATTCCATCCTCTGCTCTCAAACAGTGGTATGGACAGGATAACTACACCAATTCTTGGAAGGACAGCCCTGTGCTGGTTTTCCAGACCTAGGCTCTTTCTGGGAGGATGGCAGAGCCATCTCTGATGATGATGCAAGCAAGAAGTAGGTGTGGTGAAACCAGTATCATAGGAGGATAGCCATTTAATAGTTTACAGCTGTAAATGGGACTGGTTTCTATATTTGGGTGTGGTAATTTGAAGATACACAGAAAGAATAAGATAGGTAGGTAGGTAGGTAGGTAGATGTCTTAACATAGAGACAGTTTGTTTTATTCACTATCTTTTTCTTTTATAGCTCCTACCTCCTCTTTAGAATCTTCCAGTAGCATAGAACAAGAAAAATACTTGCAAGCCTTACTGAATGCAGTTTCTGTCCAACAGAAACTCAGTGGCAATAACACCCTTACTGTCAGACCAGCACTTGCTCTGTCTCCAGGTAAGATTTGATAATACTTTTCTTCTTGACAACTATGAAAGCTTCATTCCTTGGGTTAGTCTCTTCAGTTATTTATACTGTTCCTTCAGTATGACCCCTTGAAGTTTTACCCTATGGGACTATAACTTTAGCTCCTTTTACCTAAAAATCAACATACCACTGTTAATGTCTAGTAACAGTAACCAAATGTGGAGATTCAATTATTTTCTTTTTAAAAGAATAATAGGAGTGGGGAACATAAATAAAGTCATCTCTTTTTTCTTAGAATCTATTTTACGTAGACTTTAAAGTATTATTACAAACTGAAATGTATAAGTTGAACACCTGATTATTAAATGCTTATGTAGTAAATCATCATGTATAAGTTTGAAATTCCTGAAATTTCTGCAACCTTTTATGATTTGTAGTACAGTTTGTTTTCATTAGATGTGGATGAAGCCATTAAGACTTGTACTAATATTCTGTTTCAGTTATCATGTGATGGAACCCCAAAGGGTTCATGTAGAGGTAACCCTAATGTGTTAGACACAGGAGCATGTGACTTGAAAAGTTGGTCTCCTTGGCTTAATCAGCTATTTGAATTAGCTCAACATAAGCAGAAAGTGGCTTTTCTTGTAAAGTAACACCATGCATGCCTTGCTTCATTTATCATTAAATTCTCTGATTGCACTTGCCAAACCTAACTCTCTATAATCTTGCAAATGTGTGTATCTCTGAGGAAATAGTAACAGTGCCTTGTTATCTCTATTAAAGCTTTGGGTACTTAAAAAGTACAATGTTTGGCAGCAATTAGACATGCTACACATGAAGATAACTTTTTGTCATTTGAGTAATGTTAACCTGAACGACATGGTTTTTGTTCTTCTTTTTGGCTGACTTTCAGGGACTGAAAGGAGGACTTCAAGAATGTCCACTGTGCTTAAGCAGGTAGTGCCAGGACATTTGGATGTAAACCCATCCAATAGCTTTGCTCGAGGAGGTTAGTAAGATTGATTTTATAACTGAGCACTGATACAACCTTAAAATCAGAAAACTTTACTCTAGATAGTGATACTCTAAATCAACTAATTATGGTTCAAATTGTTCTTAATTACCCTTTTCGAAATAAATGGTCTAATTTGTTACTGGTGTTGTGGCAGATGAGTTTAGCTGCATGGGACAAAATGTATAATAATTGCTGAAATCTTAGCTATTGATGATTTTGGAAGCAGTGGGAGGTGAGGGGAGCGTGTCTAAGTGGTCAGCCCCATGAATACTCCACAATGCTTCAGGTTTGCAGGGTAGAAAGGCTGATCACCGAAGCATAAGCAGCTAGAGAGAAGTAATCCCAGACTCCAAGAGTTGTGCTTCCCCAATGCCTGTAATTTTTATTCCTGTTCTCTGAAATGCTAGTTTAGGGAACAGAAGAGAATGATATCCAGGTTACTCTTTTTTTCCCTCTGGGCTTTTTAGCTTTTGGCATAAGGAAATAGAGAAAGGCCTGTATTTGCTCTTCTAGCCCCAAAGGAGGTCCACTTTGGCATCTGGAGATTATGTGAGGTTCTTTTACTTTTCAGAGGTAATTACAGAGCAAGTATCTTGATTGTAAAACTTCCTATTTTACAATGGATTTATATAATCTTGGGTTTTTTTCTCTCACGTCTATGCAATGCTGAATCACCTTGAAAATTTACCAAGTGAATGATCCAAGTTCTGCTTGAACATCATCAGTAATGGGAAACTCATTTCTTCCTAAAAGTAGTCCCTTGCATTTGTAAGCAACTCTATATTTGTTAGAAAATTCTTTCTCATATTGATCTAAAAATCTGCCCCTATGTAACTTTGCGTAATCTGCCCTCTACAGTCAGAAAATTCTAAATCTTAATCTCCCACATGCCAGCCCTTCGGATTTAAAAACTGATCTGATCTTTTCTCTCTGAGAGCTTCCATTAACTCCAAATATCCCTAATTGGAACAGTTGCATTCCACTCACCATCTTTGTCACTCAGTGAACTCTCCACGGATTTGAACTCATGCAGCCTAAGATTACATCAGATATGAGGATGGCCCCATCATTAGGTTGACCCACACTGTGATTAATATCACTTGAAATCTCTTCCCATGTGCTATTGTTCTTAACAATATACAGTACTAGCCTTGAGGGTTGGTTTTTGAACCTAAATGTACTATGTACTATACCTACAAAATTCCATCTTGTTTTACATGGACTATTGTTTTAGACTTTGGATCCTAATTCTGTCTGCCTCTGTATTAGACATTTTCCCAAGCCTCTTCTCATGCATCAGTTTGATCTCTGCTGTCATGTAATTTGTTGTTTAAAAATATTAAACAACCAGAGCTAAGGGCAAAAGTCTTCATCAAACTAATATAGAAGCTTCCCTGAAGAAAGAGATTGATCTGTTAATATATACCAGTTCAACCTCACCTGACCCATATTTCTAAATCTCTGCCAATCTCTTTAATTTGGTATTTTCCAGTCTTTCCAAGTATTAATTATATCACAAAAGATTATATGGTTAGTTTACCATGACTCATTATAAGAATTAGTGCTTTTTCCTAAGTAATCACAAATTATCCACTAGCATCCATTCTAGAATTTAGTTCAGAATCAACATACAGGAAGGCTTTATTTTACAAAATTCACTTTTTTCCCTTTTGAAAAACCAGATTACTATGCACATCTCCTAGCAGTCATATTGGTTCTTTAGATACTTTTTTCCCACCTCATTAGAATGTTCTATAATTACAGGATTTCCTAATCGCTTTCAGCCTTTTTCACTCATCTTGTGAATTAGTGAAATAAAGGTCACTGTATTAGTTTTCTAGGGCTACCTTAACAAAGTGCCACAAACTGGTTGTCTTCAACGACATTTGTCTCATCATTTTCTGGAAGCTAGAAGTTCAAAATCAAGATGTTGTCAGGGTTGGTTCCTTCTAAGGACAATGAGGCAGAATCTGTCCCATGCCTCCCCTCTAGTTTTTGGTAGCTCACTAGCCATCTGTGGCTTTCCTTAGTTTGTAGAAGCATCACCCAGGTATCAGGCTTCATCTTTTCATGATGTTCCCCCTCTGTGTCTGTCTCCAAATTTTCCCTTCATATAAGGACACTGATCATATAGAATTAGGGTTCCATAGCCCTCCAGTATGACTTCATCTTAATGAATTACATCTGCAATAACCCTATTTCTAAATGAGGCAACATTCTGAAGTGCTGGGCGTTAAGACTTCAACATATGAATTGGGGTGGAGGCACACAGTCATATATAGCTTTATAGCTTTGTAACCCATTATAGTCCTATATAGCTTTCTTTGGAATTTTTTAAATACCATTATTTTAAAGTTTAAGATATAGGCCTCGTTCTTCTCATTTCTTTCTTGGTGAATTTGAACTAAAAGATAGTACAGTGACTTTCTCCTAAGATTCCTGCCTCGTATTTCTGTTGCCCAGAGCTCCTATCCAAATTTGGCCCAATATTGCAGTTCCCCTTATTGCTTTGTTTAGCATCTGCAAGTTTATATGGTCAGCAAGGCATGTCAACAGTTTTTCCATGCTCTGCTCTTGAGTTTTGCCTTTGTCAACTTCATCAAGGACACATTATTTATTCCTCCATTTGGCCAGATGACTTGTAATATAAATTTCAGATGCAAAATGGTCTCATCTTCTATGTTAGCACCTAAGGCTCATGGACATTCACCAATGTGTTTCACCTACATTATCTTCTCTTTTTTAATACTGGCCTCAGACTCAGCCTTTTTTATACAAGGGGATCCCCACTTGTGGTTACATTCTAATCATGAGTTTATTCTTTGCTATTCTCAAAAGTACCTAAAAAGCTGTATTTACCTCTTAGGGTCAAAATCTCCCATTTAATTTCTGATCCATTCTGGGCATAATGAGGTCATAATTATTATTTCTGACACCCTTCCCAAATATTTTCTTCTGAAAATTATTGTGAACTTACTGTGTTTCCTCATGATAGTTTTTTGCTCCTAACCAGATACTCATCATTCTGGTATCTTAAACTAGGATCCAGAAACATATATCTTACTCTTTTATTCCATCTCCTAATTCCTCAATGCCAAAGCCTCCCAGATCTTCCAAGGTCCCAGTGGTTAACTGGAAGATAAGATACTGCTGTTTCCTGGTGTCTTCAACTTCTCTGATCCCTAGAGCTGCTTCCTTTGTCTCTTCCAACAGGGTCATTCCTCCTCACATTGAATACCAAGAATGGACTGGGCAAGCAATTTGGGAAGTCTTAGAAGTTTCCCTGTTAACATGACCATGACAGGCAGACACACACTCACATAGGCCAGGGCCAGACTAGGTGTGGATGTTTCCACACCCTGCAAATAGTTCATTTCCTCTTTCCTACCCTCAAGGAGCGTCTCTTCATTTTTCCAGATAGTGAGGCACCACTTCTCCAGAAATTCCTCATCCTTCCTGTATGGAAAGATCCTCCTAGTTCTAAATTTTCCTCCTAACCTTCTCCTTTTTCTCTTCTATGTATCTTTACTACCTTTTCATTCCTTTCATCATGATAGAGTCTTAGGTACTGGTTTTTTCCTTAGGTTATTTTCACTCTGTGCCTTTCTCACTCTGCTGATAAGCCAGAGTTCAGACTGACTTCCACCTTCTCCTTTACCCTTTTCTCAGTCAGGGTGACCACTTTGCATTCTGTGTGCATGTTGATGAGTTCCTAAGTCAGGGGAAGCAACCTTTTTTACACAAGAACCAGTGAAGGAAAAGTGAGGATGTGAATAGAACACATTGCTTTTCATTTAGAATTAAAATCATTTTTGAGGCCCATGGGGAAAAATACATATACTTACAACTTGGATAAATTATTTTGTTGACTACAAAAATGTCATGAGGAAATCAATACTACTACCTCTTAAAAACAAAAGTATAGCAGCTCAGTATATTTGATAAGTAGCCACATGGAGGCAGCCTTTTAATTTTCCATCCTTTACATTTCTGTGGCCCTTCAGTTTCTCTACATGTAATATTTTATCCTTGTAATAATCTCTAGGATATGTGTTTTAAGAGGCTCTGAGAAATGAAGTGACTTGGCCAAGATCACATAGCAAATAACAGCATAACTGGTACTGGGATTGGTTCAGTCCATTTCAATACAGCATTCACTGAATATAGCTTGTACCTCATACACATGGATAAATTCAGTACCCATCCCCACATCCCACCGAAGCATCTTTCCTCCCCTCCTTGGCCTGAACAGAGTAGAAGGAACAATACCAGTGCTCAGGAAACACTCGTGCTTTGAACACCAGTGCATTCCCATCAGTGGGGTGAACTGCACCACTTCTTCCCTGAAGCAATCCCCTCAGCCAGCCCCTGCTGGACAGCCCCAGAGCCACTTGGTTCCTTACATGACAAAACACTTACATTCAAATTCAAACTATAGCACTACCACTTAATGTGTGGTATTAAGCAATTTAGGAAACCTCTTAATGCTCAGGGTCCTCATCTGTAAAGTGCAGATAATAAATAGTATTAGCTTTAGAGTATGAGGAATAAGTGAAATATCTGTAAAGCACTTAGCTTTTGTAACTGGTTCATAATAGGAACTCAGTAAACGTTAGTTCCATGATTATTGTTGTTGTTATTAGTTATACTTGCCTAATACTCTACTGAAGTAGGAGAAAAGTGTACATTTGCATTTAAATTGCCTTAAGCCAGGTTGCTCTACATAGGCCTAGGGCAAGAAGATAGAAGGTAAATATGCTCTAGGTCTAGGCCAATAACTAACAAACTTTTTTGATCATGATCATAGTTAAAAATACATTTTATATTATATTACAGTATATAAGTATTATATCAGGTAATACTGTCACGGGGCAAAATGTATATATACTAAAACAAAAGTTTCATGAAACAGTATCTATACCACATGCAGTGCACATAGTATTTTCAAATTCTAATCTCACTTTTTTGAAAATACCAACTTGATCTAGTAAAGTGATTACTAAAACCATTAAGGGGGACCCTACAGCTTGGGAAAAAACCTGACTCCAAGCCAGTAGTACATGGTCAGAACAAGTATTTGACACCTAGGAAACACTCAAGAAGCTAAGTAGACCTTACCACCAAAGCACTAGCGTAATGTCCCATTGGATTACAGTTCTCAAAGCCCTCTGCTGGCCCCATGTCCATACAGCCCATTTTCTTATTGCTGATTTTCTGCTATGTGATAAATACTTGGCAGTTTTTCATTAATGAGCCTCTATAATAATAATTATATTATTAATCAGAGCAAATAATCAGGGCAGATAATCAGAGTTGAAGATATACTAGCAGGACCACAACAGCTCATAATGTATCAATTTTCAAAAAGAAAATAATCAACAAATGTGTTTAATACCTATAAATTAGGCTTTCAGCATGGATACAAGAATAAATATGATTAGGGCCCTACCCTTTGGATCGCAAAATCTAGTAGAATAAAATGTGCTAATAATCACAATGCAATGTGATCACAGTTCAAGTAGAGCTCTCTACAAGTCTGGGGACAGTGAAGAATGCACTTCCTAGGAATTCACATTGTTCCTGGATCTTAAGGGATAAGGAATTTGTCAGGTAAAGAAATGTGAAAAGTAGTTCCAGGTAGAGAGACTAACATGCAAAAGTGGTATATGTTCAGGGAACAGTATCTCAGAATCAGGAACCAACCACTAAAACTTCACTATAAGTATTTAGTGTCCCATATTCCAATCGGGAAGCTCAAAACCTTAGCAGAAAGGAGAGCAGGTGGGCAGCACACAGGAAGCCTTGTGCTTTTACCATGTTGTCCCATGGTCTTTGTTCTGTCTTGCAATAGAATTCCCTGTGTGCAGTCAGCCAGCACCTTCACAACCCTTAACTTTCTGAATTCCTTTGGCCACTAAAGCCATTATTGCCCTTCATTTTCTGCTTCCAGAGAAGTGAGACAGAAATGAAATAATGCTGCTAATGATTTTTCTATTATCAAATTATGTCATATGCAGCTTTGCAATATATAGCTTAATAATACTGTTGTTAAAGTTTTCAATCCTGAATAAATACAGAGTCATTTTCCTTAATTGACTTGAGCAGTTCCTTTGCTCAGGAAATAATGTCATTAACTGTAACCCACTGTTCATCGCTTTTGTTACTACCAGGCTAAGTTTGCCTTACTCACAAAGCACTTTTTTTCTGTCGGGAAAAAACAATATTACTCAAATTACAAAAGTGTTATCTCTAATACTGCCTATCATTTTGGTGCAAGTAGGGATTTTAGGAGGAGTCGTGACTTCAGTCATCACAAGCTGTATTTTTTAGTGGCATTGGGTATTGTCACAGGATCATGAATTTTTGTTTCTCATAACTGTATTAAAAATAAATGTAATTTCAAAATGACAAGAAAAAAAGAAGATAGTGTGGCAATGCTTGATGCTTTACTGCAAAAATATGCCCTTAGTTATTCCAAATGGTTACTAGAGCTTCATTCCTGATGTGATAACCTTGCTCAAAGAACAGACGTGTTGTACAACACATAGCATTTGCCAATAAATCAGCCTCCTTAAATACTAGGGCCAATGCATTCCTAACATTTACCCCCTTCTAAATTCCTTAATTTTATTATATAAATTTGTTTCTTGCCAAATGACAATCTTCAAAAGCGTGTTCCATTTGGTATAATTTGTTAGTGGCGCTCTGCTGTGCTGTCCATTTCATTGTGCTTATAATACTAATAATCAGGTGCTGAAATTTCATTTAACAGGCGCTCAGTTCATCTATTTTGTGTGACTGTGCAGCTTTTTATTTGTTAATTGCAGTTTCTACTTTTATTATATTTACATTTTCCCCCTATGTTAACTCAAGTTCAAAAATTAAATAACCTATTCTTCTCTTACTCAATTTGCTCTGATGTTTGCTGCTATCTACATTTCATTCCTCCTTCTGTCTTTAATCTTACTTACCAGTGCATGGGTACAGAGATAAATGTTTTATTCAGTCAAACCCCAAATCTTCAACTAAGGGAAGAATCCATAATCAAGGTACTGTATTATCTGTCCTAATGTGTCACTCCTTTGAACCATCTTCATCTGGAAGCATATTTGTTACAAGTAACCTTTTTCACATTTGTTTGTCAAATTATGTCCTTTATTTTTATCCACATTCTGAATTTGCTCTGTGATTCCATTTATAAACACTTGCCATAATATCTAAGACAAGCTTATAAGTTATATAGAAAGATTCATTCATGTTAAGCAAAAATCTGAAAAACAAATCCATTAAACAAAACCTTCTCTTGGGAACTGGTCTCCTGCCCCTATAAATGCTTATAAAGAAAGAAGCAGATGAGACAGGCATTATTATGGTGACTTTCAGTCCCCTAGAAACATGACTTGATTTGGCAAATATTAAAGCTTCTCAAAGAGTCTAAGTCTAGAGAAGGAACCCCACTATAGACAAGCAGTGATAGTGTCCTATACCCCAATGACCCTATCACCAGCATGAGCGCCATAGTCTATGAGCATTTATAAGGGGCTCTGTTATTTTGAAGGTACTACAGTGCTGGTCAAGTTTGAGGCTTAATATTTGCCTTTGTGTTTGAATATTGAATATTTAGTAGAAATGCAATTTTTCTAATTAATATAATGAAGGTCCATTTATAACATGAGATTCTTCTAGTAAATTAGCTTTGGCCTTTCCCTTAGAAGACATCTGCTTTTGACTGTAAATTTTAAATAAAGCCTCCTACATATCAGTGAAGTGCACATTACTAAATTTATAACTTCTATTTTTCACGGATACTGGGACAAAAAGACTAGAATCTATCTTTACTAATTTAAAATTATGTCATTTGGGCATGACACACAAATATTCTAGATCCAGCCTCAGATTTTAGTAGGTATAGTAAAGTTCTAATTTATTACTTAATCTAGATTCCTTGTTGCATTGACTGACTAAAGCAGAAGAGTGTTCCTTACTTCTTTCATGAAACCCTGAGAAACTGAGTCACTCCATGTTTTCACATTGTTTCCTTCTGCCCGCATTTTTTGTTTCCCAGTGTCCGTGCACTCTTTCTATTTGTGATCTCAGCATTTACTTATAAATACTGACTTTACATCAAAATACAAAAAATGGGATTGACTTGGGTGACTTGTTAGCTCCCTCCAACCCTAAGATTGTGTGATTTGGAAATGCTGTATTGAATAATGCTTATATTTGCAAAAGTAAACAACAAATGACCAATATGATCCATGATTACTTAGGTGAATTAACTTGCTATTACCTCTAAAATTGTCCCTACAGAGCATACATCTTTTTCCCTATTCAGTGGCATTCCCACATCAGGTTATCTCACTCCATTATTTTGGCTTTTGTGAAGGTGTTTGGGCAAGTCTTCGCTCTAGCACTCGCCTCATCAGCTCTCCAACATCTTTCATTGATGTTGGCGCCCGGCTGGCAGGCAGGGACCACTCGGCCTCCTTTAGCAACAGCACCTACCTGCAAAACCAGCTCTTGAAACGCCAAACGGCCCTTTATATATTTGGTGAAAAGTCGCAACTAAGGGTAAGATTTCTTTTTCTCACTTAGAAACTTTATGGATACACAAAGGCAGTCTATAAAACTTACCTCAAACAGCTTTCCTAGAAATTTCATTTTACAGCATAGATTCTTTTTTTTTTTAATTTTTTTAGCGTTTATTTATTTTTGAGACAGAGAGAGACAGAGCGTGAACAGGGGAGGGGCAGAGAGAGAGGGAGACAAAGAATCTGAATCAGGCTCCAGGCTCTGAGCGGTCAGCACAGAGCCCGACGCGGGGCTCGAACTCACGGACCGCGAGATCATGACCTGAGCTGAAGTCGGCCGCTTAACTGACCAAGCCACCCAGGCGCCCCTACAGCATAGATTCTTAATCTGGAGTTAATAATCAATCTCAAAAAAAATTTTAGCTCATACATATGTATGTATATCTGCATATACTTATATCGAGATACATATGCATATCTGCATATTTATTAGCCACGAAAATATACTTACACATAATCATGAAAAAATCAGCATAAACATCAGGAATCTTAGGAAGTGTACATACAAAAAAGAAATAAGGCTTATTCGGGCTGTGTTTTTCCATTGTCTTGTTCAGCTTCCATAGAAATCTGTGCCCCTGACAAAATAGATCCCTATTGATAAAGAAAGCTACAGGAAGGTAGAAAAGTGAACAAAAGAAAGCTGTGGCCCTGCATATGGAGACAAGGGAAGGCCAAGATTGTTTTCTAAGTTAATTTTTTTTTAACTTTGCAAGGTTAGACACACATGTCCTAAGACATATCAGAAATTTCAAAATATTAGAAGCCCTAATCAACTTTATTCTTACTTTGGTTTTTTAAATGTTTATTTATTTTGAGAGAGAGAGAGAGAGAGAGCAGGGGAGGGGCAGAGAGAGAGAGAGAGAGAGAATCCCAAGCAGGCTCTGCACTGTCAGCCTAGAGTCCAACCTCACGAACCGTGAAATAATGACCTGAGCCAAAATGAAGACTCAGACACTTAACTGACTGAGCCGCCTAGGTGCCCCTTTTCTTACTTTTTTTTTTAAATTTTTTTTTTTTTAACGTTTATTTATTTTTGAGACAGAGAGAGACAGAGCATGAACGGGGGAGGGGCAGAGAGAGAGGGAGACACAGAATCCGAAGCAGGCTCCAGGCTCTGAGCCATCAGCCCAGAGCCCGACGCGGGGCTCGAACTCCCGGATCGTGAGATCGTGACCTGAGCTGAAGTCGGACGCTCAACCGACTGAGCCACCCAGGTGCCCCTATCTTACTTTTACGTGATTGTGCTACAGAGCTTCACTATGCTCAGGTCCTATAAATTGTAAAGATAGTCTCTACCTCTAAAAGCAGCACTTCCTTGGGTTTGTTTTTGCAATTCACACATTACAAAATAGATTTCATTACTACTGATAGGTTTGTGGGAAATAAAAGTATTTGTTAATTCAGAAATCCCCTCAAAGTTTAGCCCAGTGCTTCAGTCAGCACTGGGCAATAGAGACAGACCTTCAGTTGAACTGTGGAGCAGAGGCTGTGAGCAGGATCCCACATGCTCGGTTTTCAAGATGCCAATGACTGCGTCATCTCTTCTATGGCAAGCTGGCTTTGCTAGCTCCCCTCCCACTGCCAGGACTGCTGCAATCACTTAGTCACAACCTTTAGGGGAGAGGGCATGAAACTGCTGGGTATAGTGCTCAATTGTTAGGTATGCACATGTGTCTTCTGATACAGCAGATAACTTTATATCCAGAAAATAGTTGGAACACTTTTCAACAGTAATCCAGGGTTGCCTGTACAGCCTCTTTGGCACCAGTGTCTTTCCCAGAGCACAGACTTCCCACACTTCAGCACAGCACTTATTCATGACCTGAATCACTTTCCAAGGTTTGTCTCCTCAGTTCTCGCCTCTGCCATTGCCTTTGCACATCAGTCCTCAGTTTAGCTGGATGATCATGTATATATGAGTAAGAAAGACTGAGTCCTTGGGACTCATGCTCCTTTTTCTCCCTTCCTCCCTTCCCTCCCCCTACACGCCACCCATCTTCCTCCTTCCTTCTTTCTTTTTCTTTCTTTCTGCCTTCATGCCTTTATTTACTATCTTTCTCTCTTTCTTTCTTGCTATCATTCTATTTGTCTCTCTTCTTTTCTCTCTTTCTTTTATCAGTAAAGTATTATATTTTAAAAACAATTCCACAGGGGCACATGGGTGGCTTAGTTGGTTAAGCATCATGATCTTATAGTTTGTGAGTTCGAGCCCCACTTCAGGCTCTCTGCTGTCAGCATGGAGCCTGATTCAGATCCTCTATTTCCCTCTCTGTCCCTCCTCCACTCGCTCACTCTCTCTCTCTCTCTCTCAAAATAAATAAACTTTAATATATATATGCATACATACATATATACATAATTCCACCATCCTGGCACAGTAGTAATTAGGATTTTTGTATATTCCATTCAAGTTTTTCTTTTTATTTATTGAATTGTATCTATAGAGTGTAGTCCTTACCTGTCTGACATGTGCCACATTCTGGATAGCCTAGTGCCGTCTAGTTGCAACCTGATACTTTCTTCTCCCCACAAAGGAGACATATAGAAACGCAAGGAAGTAGAGAGTGGCTTATTCTAAATAAACTTGAATTGCCCTTATTTACCTTTTTCAGTTTATATACTTTAATACCTTATACTTAGTAACAAGTTCGTTATGACCTAATGTGTGTCAACACTATGGTTGATAGTTTCTGGTTTATAAGATAAGCATACCTACCTCATGTATAGTTGAGAAATTGAAAGGAACCTGGTTCTCCTGGAAAGTAAACTATCTATTATAAGTTTTTAAAAAAACTAATAGAAAAGCACTCTCTCTCTCTAAGATAAATAAACATTAAAAAATAAGAAAAATAATACAATAGAGTTATTTGGGCAGAATGTGAAGAAAGTGCAAAGAGTCTGAGAAAACTAACTCATTTTTTGGCATGAGAAGGTTGAGAGTTTTTAAATCCTCAGAACTAAGCAACAAGATTACCAAAACAAAATAGATCAAAGGGCCATCAATTTAGCATTTATAAATTACAAATGCAACCACACATGAAATAAATTCCATATGGATTAAAGATATAAATGATAAAAGTATTCAAATAAATATATATTGATACATGTGTCATATTGTGTGAAAAAAAATATTGTCCCAAAGCTAAAAGTCAGAAAGCCTTTCAGATTTTACTACATATAAAATTTTGTATATTCACTTTAAAAGAGTACTACAATGTTAATAGTGTTAGGGCAGTGAGATGATGATTTTTATTGCCTTCTCAATGTTTATCTCTACTTTTTTTCACTTTTACAATGACTATGTTTTACTTACATAATAAGAAACAAATATGTGTATGTCCACAAACTTCAATTTGTAGAGTTCTGAAACCAACAGTATATTACCTTTTCATTACAGTGTATATCTTGGAAGACTTAGTTTTGGATTAATCATGCTGTCCACGTGTCATTGGTTCCTCTTTAGACTCCAGGTTCATGGCCTTATAATTGGCTTATATTTGGTGTTATAAGTTCCAGCAGGTTCCAGCCTACCAGTAGTCTCTCCAAATTCTCAGAATGACAGCAAGCCAAGTCAAACCACAAGACCTTACTGAATGGCTCTTTCCAGTAACACTGACACATTAGCCACAGGATTGACTTTCTTGACCTCTGCAACCTCTATAGCAACTTGGCCTCAACTAACTGTACATCATCAAGTATTGACATTAAAAACAGTGCTCTTTTACCTATAGCACTTCATATGCCTAATTCTATGCATCTTCACCCACAGAACTTCAAGTTAGAATTTGCTTTAAATTGTGAGTTTGTTCCTGTTGAATTTCATGACATCCGACAAGTAAAAGCCAGTTTTAAAAAATTGATGAGGGCTTGTGTTCCAAGCACCATCCCTACTGACTCAGAAGTGACCTTCCTGAAAGCCCTGGGAGATTCTGAGTGGTTCCCGCAGGTAATGTCTAGAGCAGTGTGTCTTATAACTCAAGGAAAGAGGTTCAAGTGGATATACAGAATTGATATTTGAGAAAAAAGTATTGTGTTTCCCTATTACCTGACATTCTCTCCTTATTGTACACACTCCATAAAGGTTTTTCAGTTCCAGGAAACATGTGATATAGAAGATGAGAGGATAGAATTCTTCATCCCTGGGTTTTCAATCTCTTCTAGTTGAAAATTTAATCTTCGCAGGATGCTAAGGAGGAGATCTTTATTGTTAGATGGAAACTTTTTGATATGCAGCAAATTTAATCAACAAATATTTATAGGACTTCTGCTCTTTTGTCAGCAGAGTAAGGATCCAGGGACACAATTTGATTTCTAGATGATTCCAAGAGCCTTTCCCTCTTACTTTCTCACCTTCCATGTGTCTCTGCCTTTTCCTTGTCTGTAGATTTTAGATTCACCCTCAAACCATCCACCAGAGTCATATTGGATGCCCCAAAGCCTACCTAAAGTTTAGGAAAAAAACACATATCCCTTGTTCAGCTAAGTCAAACTTGGGATGTTTTTAATTAAACTCTTATTGAGAAATTAAGGAGAAATAGGTATCCCAGCACACATAACCCACATTTCTTCCAAACCACATAAGAAAGGTATTTATGACATGCATGTTTTAGACACTGACGCAGACATTTGGCCAAAGCATCTCTGCAATATACCCTTCAGCCTTGTTTTTAAACCATTGATGCTATATCCATTATTCCTTTGCCCCCTGTAGGAGTTCCCAGCCCCTCTGATCTCTGTTCCCATCTGCCTCCAAGCCTCCTGCCTCTCTTAGGGAGGAAAAAGAGTTGTTTTCCATAAGCCAAGAAATGATGGGAGTACCCAGGGCAGTGACTATTCTCAAGATACTTAAACTATTAAAAAAAAAAAAAAGCCATATATACAATTAGCTATAAATCTAGATACTTTGAGTACTCATGGAAGGAGCTGATCAAAACTCCCTTCTGTCCCTAAGCTATGAGCACCAGCCCCAAACTTCCCACCACTCAACCTATCTGTGCTTCTGGTACATTCTTTGTTCTGCTTCTTACTCCAAAGTAGATTCATACCAGAAGTTCGTGACTAAAAACAGTGGAAAATACTGCCCCACTTGGGATATTGGCATTTTAAAAGTTAACTTAGAGCAAATGCTAAGCCCAAGAGAATTCAGGCTATGTTACAGGAACAGTGAGGAGCTTCCCATTGCTGGAGAGGACATGTGCCTTGTTCCTGGGTTTAAAATAGCCTAGCTCTGTTTAAAATATGGGGGAGTTAATTTTGTTTTATGTTAGTTGAAAGTTGGATTCATCTACAAATTACATCAAGTGATACTTAAAATATAGTTTTAAACTACAATATACATTTGGTTTTGAATCTCTATGCTCTATTCACAGCATAATTGTTCATTAGGGACTTTGAGTCAGTTGGCTTGGCTTAAAAAGCTGAGCACAAATCTGAGTCTTCTTCCCACTTAATACACAATACAAACAAGAGTGTCTTTCTTAAAATACAAAATTCGTTTATCATAAAATTCAACCCTGTGAAGTGTACAGTTCAGTGCTTTTTAGTATATTCAGAGTTGTGCAACCATCCTATCTAATTACAGAAAAATTAAGAGTATCTGAAATAGAACTGACTACATCATAGAAAAACAAATTTTACATCCAGTAACTGTTTTGGTAGGGCCACTTATAGAATCTCTCTTTTCCACTCTATGGAATTATATAACTCTTCTACTTTGAGGAGATCATGTAAGGTCAGTTTATTTCATGATATATCATTTGAACACATTATTTTTAAATGTGTCTGCTTTTAAATTATGTCATTGTTTCATCTTGATTTTGACAAAGAACTTAAAGCATTTAAAACTTACATGGTTCTTTTGTCCAAATACTTTATCCCTAACTTGTTTTTGTTATCTAAGGTTGATAATGAGTCTGTGTGTTCTTGGTGCTCAGAAAGTGCCTGGTCTAATTGTGGCCTCCTTTCTTATCTCTTAGCTTCACAGGATAATGCAGCTGGCTGTGGTTATATCAGAAGTACTTGAGAATGGTTCCTCAGTTTTGGTCTGTTTGGAGGAAGGCTGGGACATCACTGCACAAGTAAACTCTTAAAACATATTTTCAGATACTTAGTTTTATATTTGTATTCAAATTCAGTTGTTTTAAGTTCTGCAGATGAATCTTTTGTATAATGACTAATGTAATTATGGACAGAGAAAGTCCTGTGTTAAAAACACCTAGTATCCATGAGAAAGCTCTGAGTCCTGAGCTTCCCAGCACAACATAGCCTGGAGCTCCAGCTCAGGGCATCAGGCTCCCACATGAGAGATACACCATGTGAGCATACAAATGGAGCACTTGATCAGAGGGTAGGACATGGACCATCCTTCCTGGGTTTTATCAGCCCTTTCCCTGGCTTTCAATAAGCCCCTCCTTTACCCACTCCACATGAAAAGGAAAAGTATAAATATAAACTACAGTAAGACATTAATCTATACCTGTCAAAAGGTAGATGTAGGTTTGAACTGATACTCTGGCCTTATTAATTAACCTAGGAGAGGGCTGCAGTCAGCAGACTGGCCAGCTAAAGATTAAAATCATAATTTCTGAAAGAAAACATGTAGCCAAAATGAATCTGAGTTTTAGTTTTTGCTGGAAAGTTTGCAGAATTAATTTGATTGGCTGTTGTGGAGCAGTTAGTGAACAAATTTGCTGTTGAGGTGACTTTGCTTGTCTTACTAACAAAATTTTTTCAGGACTGAAAGTAATGAAGTATCCATCCTGCTTGTGCCCTAGGTGACATCCTTGGTTCAGTTACTCAGTGATCCCTTTTATAGGACACTTGAAGGCTTCCGGATGTTGGTCGAAAAAGAGTGGCTCTCTTTTGGTCATAAATTTAGTCAGCGGAGCAGCTTGACTCTCAACTGTCAGGGTAGTGGTTTTACTCCCATATTCCTGCAGTTCTTAGACTGTGTACACCAGGTAAGTAGAGCAAGCTTAAATTGACTTGATATGAAGGAAAGAAAAGAACTAGCATTTATCGAGCCATTGCAGTGCTGTGCCAGGTATCCTCATGTCATGACTCTGATGGACCTGCTGAAATCTTAGCAGTGGATTGCTGGTAATAGAAAAGAAGAGAACTAGTTGGTTTCTGAAATTAGGATAACTGAGTTGGCTATTAGGCTGGCCCCCATGTGAAGTGGCCAGCACTCTAAATTATCATCTCCCAAGAAGAGGAACAAACTTGGGTTTGTTGTCCAGAAAGGTTTGACCTATGGTAGAACAGCAAAAATCTCTAGGTAATGGCAGAGCCTGAAATGCAACAAATGGTCTTCCCAGTTTGAGAGGACTTTAGCTTGTGCCTAGGAATATAGAAGGTAGAGCCAGCCCCTAGAGAAAGAATCCGGGCCCAATCAGGCAAGCCTATGAGGTTGAGAACCCTGGCTCGGTTCTACTCAGTGACCTACTCAAGGCTAATCAAAGGACCAGACAGAAACACAGGTATATAATCCAGTCCAACCCAGCAGGAGCAGGGGAATGGGGGAGGTGTGAATGCTTTAGGCTCCCTCCTGCCTTCATCTCATGCACATAAGATATAAACTCCCTAATGGGGCCTTAATCAGGATTGGGCTTGAGAATTGCCTGGCACTGGCTTTGCTAAATTGGCCTAGGAAAAGCAGGACTGACATTTCCAGCTTTGTTTCATCTGCACCACAAAATGAATGGGTTCTGGCATATCAAACATATGTGTCAGAACAGTGAGCTTCCTTGGAATGATTGGCCTCAGGTACCTATTGGAAGGAAAGGTGGAAATGTTTTTAGGAACCAAAACTGGAACTAAGTCTTCTTTTTTTTTTTTTTTTTTAGTTTGTATTCATTTATTATTTTTTCTTAATTTGAAATTTATTGTGAAATTGGTTTCCATACAACACCTAGTGCTCATCCCAACAGGTGCCCTCCTCAATGCCCATCACCCACCCTCCCCTTCCTCCCACCCCCACCCCATCAACTGTCAGTTTATTCTCAGTTTTTAAGAGGCCAAGCTGGTATATGGGTTTTGTTTTGGTTTGGTTTTTTAGTCTATTAATAATTTGATCAGCTCTTTTAATTCACTACATAATTTTTCATTTATTTAAAATGTATAGTTCAATAGTTTTTAGTATATTCACGGATTTGTGTAATTGCCACAATCAATTCTAGAACATTTTATCACTCCAAAAAAAACTCCATACCCATTAGCTGCAACTTTCCATCCCCCTGATCCTACCCCCCACATACACACTCTGGTGGTTGTTTTTGATTGCTCTAATCGGCTTCTTAAAGAAAAGATCTATTGAATAATTTCAATTAATTCTGTCCAAGCAGCATCTGGAGAAGCTGGTGACCAGGTTGAGCTTACATTTTAAATCTTTGCAGCAAATGATATATTTGTTTACTATTTTAATATTAGTCTTTTTATTTCATACTCCTTTTGGCAGATAGATGAGGAAGACATTTGGAGCCCCATTGTCTCTGAAACAGAAAGCTTAACTGAGACCAAGGGAGGGAGCAAGCATCTTTTTTCTCACATCTAGATAGGTGAAAGCATATGAGTTCTTCATGACAGTACTTCTTATTATCTTGCTCATTGCCTTCTTATATCACTTAGCAAATGCACTAGGGTGTATACCTTCAGCTTATGCGGTGATGTATGTCAGTTATTTCTCAGTATAACTGACAGAGGTATGGGGAGGCAGGTAAGAGCAACTACACATTATATGATTTAATTTATAGAAAATTCTACAAAAGGCAAAACTGCAGTGACGGAAAACAGATCAATGGTTTCTTGGGACCAGTGGTCAAGAACGATGGAAGGGCATAAGCAAACTTTTTAGGATGAGGGAACTATTCTGTCTTAATTGTGGTGGTGACTACACAGATGTGTACAGTGACCAAAATCAATCAATCAGCCTATATGCTGAAAATATGGAAATTTTGTTATATGTAAATTATACTTCAATGAACCTAAGAAACAAAATTTTAATTAGGAAGTCCAACATCTCAGTTAACTGGAGTTCCAGAAAAAGAAAACAGCAGCTATGTGGTTTCTCCAGAGAAAAATTTGTCTGTCTGGTACCCAGAGAATACTTATAAGCCTGACTGCCTGATTCTTAGAAATAGGCAAGAAATGGGTCCAGGGAGATCCCTTTTGAGTGTGCAGATTTTTTCTTTTTCCATGTTATTTTCAACTTCAAGCCTTGTCACCAACCCAGTTGTGCCTGCTGTTCCCAAGCCCAGAGCTCATCAAGTTTGGTTTTTCCAGAGGACAAACCTCTAATCTCTTGCTTTCAAGGAGACAATCACATTACTGCCTGGGGTAGGAAAGGACCCTGGAGATCTCACCACCTCCTCTATAAACTTAAATCTAGTCCTCATTTTGGGCTCTCATCTCACCCCTATATATGTTACTCAGCACTTGGGGGCCTCTGAGCCCTGGGCCTTTCTGGATTTACAGGGCAAGCTGTTGCCTTCTCAAATCATTGTCATCCTACAGGCATCCCAGTGTAGCTTCTCATCTTCTGTCATTTACTGCTGTCCTTCCTTCTGTTTTCATCATTCACAAATGTGCTGAATTTTCTTGACCTGCTACTGTCTCCCCTCTCATTCTCCCTACCTCCTTTTAGTTTTTTACCTTTTAAAACTTCCTTTCCTTTAATTAAGGGAGAGTTGCAGGGGGCTGAGTTTGTATGGCTGTATTTGCTTAAGTTAAATGCACTATTACATATGTTAAATATCCATGTTCAACTTGCAGAACTCTGCATACCTAAGCATTAGAGTCAGCTAAAGAATCCACTCACAATCAGTAAGAAATGAGAGGTTCTCATGGAAGACATACTGTCCTTGAAAATGAAAACATTATTGTATCCCAAGTATAGTAATAATTACTTGAAATGTAATGCTTATATTTTATTGTTGGTGGTGTGTAGGAGTGTGAATAGTCTAGAATGTTTGAAAGTAACCTGTATTTTGTGAGTACCTCTTAAGTGATGTAAACAAAGTAACTTAACATAAACTAAAATGAAGTAGGAATTATATTCCCGTTGTCTTCAGAATACATTATAATAGATGCTAAAACTATGTAATGTTAAGTTATATAAAACAACTTGAGGTGTATTTCTAGCAACTTTTCATTTTAAATAACGAGTCAAAATTCAAATGTTCTATATAAATTGAACTTTGATGAAAGTTCACTTATTTGTAGGTGAATGCTTCACAAACTGTAGAAAATAATATTGTTCAGGGTCTAAAGACCCCTTTAGTAGTCATTCAAATCTGGTTGTATTGGGGCGCCTGGGTGGCGCAGTCGGTTAAGCGTCCGACTTCAGCCAGGTCACGATCTCGCGGTCCGTGAGTTCGAGCCCCGCGTCAGGCTCTGGGCTGATGGCTCGGAGCCTGGAGCCTGTTTCCGATTCTGTGTCTCTCTCTCTCTCTGCCCCTCCCCCGTTCATGCTCTGTCTCTCTCTGTCCCAAAAATAAATAAAAAACGTTGAAAAAAAAATTAAAAAAAAAAATCTGGTTGTATCACGTTAAGATGTTTTTAATTAAAATATGAATTTTTAAAAATTTTCCTGAACTCTCATTTGCCTTAGTACCCTCACACATAATATCCTGAGTGCAGGCAAGTCATGGCAAAGCGAGCATATGACCTTAATTGCAGTATTTAAAGGATGCTTGACTATGATAGGTATCAGCTTTGGTGAAGCAAATTACTTTGTGCTGAAAAGGGATTGTTTATTCATTCAAAAACAGAAGACTAAGAAGACTATAGTTAACAAATAGTGCTCTGACTCTTGCTGACTTAATTATAAGGTAGTGTTTCATCATCTCCTACATACTAGTTTTAGGCATTAGAAAACGCCTTCTTTGAATACCTTTCAAGTGAACACTAGTGCTTTACATGACTCTGGCTTTTGCCAGACAATTCGAATTACTGCTGTCCTCAGTCTCTCGGGGACACAAAACAGAGCCAGGCCCAACAACATTTAAAAGAAAAAAAAAGTGCAAAATTGCGCAGCAGCAAGCGAAACTCCCAGGTGGAATGTGTTCACTGCTTATTAACCATTTCTAACATGCCGAATGCCAAAAGGCAGTCTATGGAAATTTGCCTAGACTTGTCCATTAGTACTAATAGAGTTACAAAGAAAACAGATGAAGTACTGATCTTAAATTAGAACTGCCTCATCATATAAAAAGCCATTGTTTATGCCAGTATATCCAGGTGTCAGATGAATTAAAATGCTAGATCACTGTTTCATAATAGCAACATCTGGCAAATTTTTTGTTGCTTCTAAAAGAAATTGGCTTAGTTCAAATGATATCATTACAGGATGCTTCCTTTTCTTAAAATAGTTGAACCAAATTCAAAAAGAAATACATCCAAAATATAAAAATGAAATTTTTACCTAAAATTTATTTTTAAAATACAATACCAGAGGAACAAACCTGTATGATATAAACGAAAACATGGAGTATAGGAAAGCATCTTCTCTACTTCAACATTAGAGTAAATCTTTGAGAACTTAGAACTTATTGTTTGAGGACCTGTTGTTTGAGAAAAACAAATACTAGTTACACCTTTGCTTTTGAAGTTTATTCAAATCGTAAATTGACTCACTCTGGTCTGGCTGTAAGAGATGGTTGTCTTCACAGTTACCATATGCCAGCACTATGCCAAGTCCTGTTCCAAAGAGAAAAACTATTTGCCTTTTGAAGATATGAACTTTCCTTGTGAGCACATGTGTAAGGAGCTAGGCTGCCCCCAAACAGTTTCATGACTATAAAATTTATCCATTAATATTGACAAAATGACTGCAGTTAGTGGATTAATGGCATATTCAAAGTTTCTGGTGTCTGCCTGCTCCTCATTCATCTGAAAACTGGCAGAAACTGACACAATCCAAGCTGTTTTATAACAAGCCAATTTTGTATTAAAGTTGTTAATATTTTGAGCCCATAAACTGAGTTTATGTATCAGTCTTACTAATTTTTGATCTTTAACAAATTTTTCAACCTCTCTGTGCTTTGGTTTCTAGATAGATACATGGATAGGCATAGCTATCAGATGGATTACAAATCATTTTTTTTTAATGTTTATTTTTGAGAGAGAGAGACAGAGAGAGACAGAGCATAAGTGGGGGAGGGGCAGAGAGAGAGGGAGACAAAGAATCTGAAGCAGGCTCCAGTCTCTGAATTGTCAACACAGAGCCCAATGCAGGACTTGAACCCACAAACTGTGAGATCATGACCTGAGCCGGTCAGACGTTTAACTGACTGAGACACCCAGGCACCCCAGAAGGATTATAAATCTTACGTAAAATCATTTGTACAGTAGAAACTGCACAGTTAATGTTTGTTAAATCTTAATCTTGAAATAACAAAAACTAACATTAGTTGCTGGTTTTTCTAGGGTGTATCTACCATACCCACAGTTTTTCCAATGTTGACACCATCCTATATAGGGTCTCTTGTAGCTTAACATTTCTAAATCTTGAAAGTAAAATCCAGTGTTGACCTACTATATTTTATTCCCAAAATGTTGATCTTTCCTGGGATTTGAGTCATAGCTTATTTTATGGGCCTTTAAATTTTATAAAGTACTTAATGGCACATGGGCAAAATATAAGACCCTATAAATTCATGTTTCTCCAAATTCCATTTCATATTCTCTTCTTATAAATAAGTGAAATTGGCAAGTTTCACTCCGTAATGGAAAACAAAACTAAAATACCTCACATAGCTTTGTCTTTTAAATCTGTATATTTTTGTCTTTCATCAAGATAAATACAAAATTATTTTGGACAACAGAATCCAGATGATGCCTGACAAAGGCCTAAACTCTACTCATCAGCATATTTGGGGAAATGCTCATATAGAATTAATTTATAGACTGAGATGCCTATCATTTCCAATTCTGCATATTATAATAAGGCTAAATTCATTTGAAGCAGATTTGCCTTTAGGCTCCAAAAATCTTGTGGCCAACAGGAAAGAATAAAATACTGAATCCAAATGCTGTTCTTTGAAAAGATCAATAGAATTGATAAACTTCTAGCGAGACTGATCAAAGAAAGACACAAAATATCAATATTAGAAATGAGAGGGGCACCTGGGTGGCTCAGTTGGTTGAGCGTCCAACTTTGGCTCAGGTCATGATCCCACAGTCCATGAGTTCAAGCCCTGTGTTGGGCTCTGTGCTGACAGCTCAGAGCCTGGAGCCTGCTTTGGATTCTGTGTACCCTGCCCCTGCTCCTCCCCCCACTCATGCTCTCACTCTCTAAAAAATAAATAAATGTTAAAAAAAAATTTTTAAAAGAAATGAGAAAGATGACATCACTACAGAGTCTACAGATATGAAAAGCACGGTAAAGGAATATTATGAACATTTTTACACCAATAAAATAAACAGTTTAGATTAAATGGGCAGATTCCTTGAAAGACACAAACTCCCACACTCACTCAAGGAGGAATACATAATTTGAATAAGTCTATGTCTGTTAAGAAAATTGAAATTGTAGTTAAAAATCTTTCCACACTGCAAACTTCAGACCCAGGTGGATTCCCTGGTCAATTCTACCAAGTATTTAAGGAAGAAATAATAGAAATTCTACAAAAACTCTTCCAGAAAATTGAAACAAAGGTAATACTTCTCAACTCAGTCTATGAAACCAGCATTACCCTGGCCTGACAAAGCCAACAAAAGAAAACTATAGACCAGTATCTGTGATGATCACACATTTGATGATCACACATGCAAATTTTCTAAACAAATTTTAGCACATCTAATCCAACAAAATATTTAAACATAATAGGGGCAACTGGGTGGCTCAGTTGGTTAAGTGTCCGACTTTGGCTTAGGTCACAATCTCACTGCAAGTTTCCAGCCTCACATCAGGCTCTGTGCTGACAGCTTGGAGCCTGGAGCCTGCTTCAGATTCTGTCTCCATCTCTCTGACCCTCCCCTGCTCGTTCTCTGTCTCTGTCTCTCTTTCTCAAATATAAAAAAATAAAACATAAAAAAAAATTTTAATAAATAAAAGATAATATACCATGGCCAGGTGGCACTTACCCCAGGAATGCACAGTTGGTTTCACATTTGAAATCAATCGCTATAATTCACCATATTAAGAAACTAAAAAAGAAAAACCATATGGTCAAAACCAATAGACTCAAACAACCATTTGACAGAACATAACCCATTTCTGTAAAAATGTTCAGGAAACTAGGAATAGAAGAGAACTTTCTCAAACTATAAATAGTATTTTTTTGAAACCTACAGCTAACATCATATTTACTAGTGAAAGACTAAATGTTTTTCCCCTAAGATCAGTAATAAGATGTGGATGTCTGCTTTACCACTTCTATTCAACATTGTACTAAATAAAGATCCTAGCCATGCAATAAGGCAAGAAAATAATAATAATAATAATAATAATAATAATAAAGACATCCACATTAGAAAAGTGAAATTATCTTTTTTCACAAACAACAGTTGTCTATGGAATCTACAAAAAAAAAAAAAGAAAAAGCTAGTAGAATAAGTGAATCTGGCAAGGCTACAGAACACATGATCAATATACAAAACTCACTACTATTTCCACAGACTAACAATGAATCATTGGAAAATTGAAATGTAAAAATTATTACCTTTACAATAGTATCAAAGAACGTAAAAGAAATCTAACAAAATAAGTTAAAGACCTAGACACTGAAAACTACAAAACCTTACTGAGAGAAATTAAAGGCCTAACCAAAGCAAGAGATACCTCTTGCTCAGAAGACTCAATATTGTTGAAATGTCAATCTCCACAAATTGATCTAAAGATTCAGTGCAATCACAATCAAACTCCCAGAAGGCTATTTTGTAGAAATTGGCAAGCTCATTCTAAAATCCATATGGAAATGCAAAGAATCTAGAATAGCCAAAACAAATTTGAAAAAGAACAAAATTGGAAGACTTGCACTATGTGATTTTATTATAAAGCTACTGTAGTCAAGACTGTGTGATAATTGATGTAAAGATAGATAGGTCAATGGAAAGGAAGAGAGTCCAGAAATAGTCCCACACATATATGATATGCAGACAACTGATTTTCAATGAAGGTGCAAAGCAATCGGTAGAGAAAGGATAGTTTTTTCAGCCAACACTGCCAGACAATTGGAGTCCCATATGCAAAAAAAGAAAAAAATTTAACTTTGATCCAAACCTAGTAACAGTATAAAAATTAATTCAAAAGGGGTCATAGACCTAAATGTAAGACCTAATATTATACAATTTCTAAAAGAAAATATAGGAAGAATTTTTGTGACCTTGGGTTAGGCAAGGTATCTTAACATTCAACACCAAAAGCATGATTTATAAAAGAACAAATTGAAAGGTTAGACCTAGTTAAAATTTAAAATTTTGTTCTTCAAAAATTACTGTTAATAAAATGAAAAGACAAATCAGAGAGAGAGAAAATATTTGCACATTATGTACCTGCTTAGAGGACTTATGTCCAGAATAATTCAAAAATTCTTCAAACTCAGTAATAAGAAAACAACCAACCTATTTTTTTGTAGGCAAAATATTTTTAATGACTTTACCAAGAGGTACAGATGGCAGATAAACACATGAGAATATACCTGACATCATTTGTCATTAGGAAATGCAAATTAAAATCACAGCGAAATACCACTACATACCTATTTTAATGGATAAAAAATTTTAAACTGACTACCTCAAGCGTAGATGAAGATGTGAAGGAACCAGAACTCTCTAACACTGCTGGAGGGAATACAGAATTGTACCACCATTTGGGAAAATAGTTTGGACATTTTTTAAAAAGTTAAACATACCTGTACCTACCATGTGATTCGGCATTCCATCCCTAGGCAGTTATGCAAGAGAATGAGAGTTTTTGCCCATACAAAGGCTTATACATAACTATTCATAGCAGCTTTATAGATAACAACCAGAAATCCAGAAGCAACTTAATGCCCATCCACAGCTATGAATGAACAAATGGTGGTATATCCATACAATGGAATACTATCTAACTATAGAAAGAAATTAACTACTGATAACCCAACATGTCTGCATCTCAAAGAATTATGCTTAGTGAAAGAAGACAGACAAAAAAAGAGTTCATACTTATGATTCCATTTATATAAAGCTCTAGTAAATGTAAATTAATCTATAGTGACAAAAAGCAAATCAATGTTTGCTTGAAGAAAGTGTCCAGGAAGAGGCAAAGGGAGCCCAAGGCAGCTTTTAGGAGTTACGAATGATATATTCATTATCTTAATTGTGCTGATGATTTCAGGGTGTATAGATACGTCAAAACTTATCAAATTGTACACTTTAAATATGTGCAGCTTATTGTACATCAATTATACCTCATTAAAGCTGTTAAAAAAAGTCTCCTGGCTAACAAACCTCTAATCTCTCACTTATTCCCCATATCTTAAGTCCTTAGATGAGATCTCTTTGACCTAACCCTATTTCTTCTACTAAAACAATACTTAACAGAGAGAAGGAAGCACATGGATTGTGCTTTTTGGAGACTACTGTAGAATTTTACAGTGGAAGAGTCTAGATGTCACATTGACAAGGAGGGGAAAAAAAGCCAGTGAACTGGGCAAACTGAGTCTCTGGAAGATAGGACTAAATAGAGAAAGTATAATTTTTCTTTTTTACTGGAAATCTAAGCACCAGATTTTGCCATGTGAATATAATCAAGTCTTCATTTCTCATTATGGTAAAAAGACATTTTAGAAGAGAGAATTGAGAGCCCAGAAATAAACCCACACATATATGGACAATTAATTTACAACAAAGCAGCCAAGAACATAAAGTGGAGAGAGGACAGTTTTCAACAAATGGAAAAACTGGACAACTACATGCAAAAGAATGACACGAGACCACTGTCTTACACCATACACAAAAATTAACTCAAAATGGATTAAAGACTTGAATGTAAGGACTGAAACTATAAAATTCCTAGAAGAAAACATGGGCAGTATGCTCCTTGACATCAGTCTTAGCGATGTATTTATGGATCTGACTCCAAAGGCAAGGGAAGCAAAAGCAAAAATAAACACATGGGACTACACTGAACCAAAAAGCTTCCACACAATGAAGCAAACCATCAAAATGAAACGACAGACTACTGAATGGGAGATGATATTTGCAAATTATATATCTGATAAGGGGTTAATACCCACAATATATAAAGAACTCCTATAACTCAATGATTAAAAAACAAAACAAAACAAAACAAAACATGGACAGAGGATCTAAATAGACATTTTTCCTGTGTTTCTTAATGTCAGATTCCAGATGTGGTTATCTAAGTATTAATCAATCCAGCATTCAGGTCAATCTGAATCTTTTTTCCCATTGAAGAAATCCTCACATGCTTATTTCTTAAACTGTTGCTAAAGAGGAAAAGAAAAAGAGAAAGAAAAAAAGTTGTTCTACCTCTTCTTTTCTACTTCCAGTAAACCTGATAATTAACCTCAGTTTGGGGGCAGATTGTTTTTCAACCCCAAGCAGTTAGCAACTGCAGGTGCCCTTGTGGCACATACAGGCACAAGCATAGTGCCCCAAGCACCATCACGATGATGCTATCTAAGCACCAATTCCAGTTCAAGCAGGGTGAGTGCCAGGGTCCTTGAGAAGTGTCTAACCTTTCTAACATAATTGTAGGGTCTGGGATTTGTGGTGAGGCCAGTCACTCAGTACAGTGGGCTGTGAAAGTATTTTTCCACTTGTAGAGTTTTGCTTCTAGTCCTAGCATATGATCTCCCTGAAATGCCTGTAAGTTCAACGTAAGGTCATATTCATTATCATTTCCATCCTACTTTACCTCATAAGTGGGTCTTCAAAATTACATACTTAAGCATATTAAGTATCAGAATAATCAAGGAAAGATACATATATGAGGCAAGTGGTTTCTATGGAAAATAGTTATTGAGAGAAATGTTTTGTTATTTGGCGCTTTGTTTAATAAAAAGATTTTTTAAAGTTTTTAGAATCTATTATGGACTGGGTCTGTAGAAATAGCCCTGAACTCTTCTTCCCCTGTGAGTAACAAAGTGTATTCCAATGTCTGTTGGGGCAAAGTTGTTCTTGGAGCTCACTCTCCCTGAGCACATTGAATATTTCTCCTCCCTGAGACTCAAATGGAGGGGAACCAAGTTCTATCTCGGGCTTGTCCCCTGCTTCTGTCCTACCATCCACAACCTGAGTCACCCCCTCTCTGTCATGTGCACAATGGCTATTGGGGTGGTGCTATCGGTTCTGAACCAGAAGCTCAGACTAAAGAGCTTGCAGTTCTAAAACCTTAGAATAGGGCACATTACCTAGCTATTCAGAGCCATGTTCCATGGAAAGCTCTCCTGTCTTATGGAGACCTGATGCAACAGGAGGTGGCTCAGATAAGGGAAGCAACTCCACAGTATATAATAAGCCCATTGTATGAGAGTCACACTCCCTTTTAAAACATTTTCTTAAAATCCATTTTACTTCATATTATGAGGTAAATTTTTTGTTCATTTAAAAAACCAATAAGAAAATGTCAAGGGGAAAAAACACCTTTAATCACAGAAAACTAGGTTTCTAACCAAATGATAAACTTTAATAAATCAGTGATATCCAGATCGTGACTTTAAATTTTCACTGATCTGGGGTAGCTACCTGGGTAGCTCAGCCAGTTAAGCGTCTGACTTTGGCTTGGGTCACGATCTCACAGTTTGTGGGCTCAAGCCCCGCCTTGGGCCCTGTGCTGACAGCTCAGAGCCTAGAGCCTGCTTCGGATTCTGTCTCCCTTTCTCTCTGCCCCTCCCCCTTTGCTCTCGCACGTGTGCGCGCGCGCGCTCTCTCTCTCAAAAATAAATAAACATAAAAATTTTTTAAAAAACAGATTCTCGGGGGCGCCTGGGTGGCGCAGTCGGTTAAGCGTCCGACTTCAGCCAGGTCACAATCTCGCGGTCCGTGAGTTCGAGCCCCGCGTCAGGCTCTGGGCTGATGGCTCGGAGCCTGGAGCCTGTTTCCGATTCTGTGTCTCCCTCTCTCTCTGCCCCTCCCCCGTTCATGCTCTGTCTCTCTCTCTGTCCCAAAAATAAATAAAAAAAAAAAAAAAAAAAAAAAAAAAAAAAAAACAGATTCTCAGGGGCGCCTGGGTGGCTCAGTAGGTTAAGCATCCGACTTCAGCTCAGGTCATGATCTCACACTCCATGAGTTCAAGCCCCGCGTCGGGCTCTGTGCTGACAGCTCAGAGCTTGGAGCCTGCTTCGGATTCTGTGTCTACCTCTCTCTCTGCCGCTCCCCTGCTCATGCTCTGTCTCTCTGTGTCTCAAAAATAAATAAAAACATTAAAAAAAATAGATTCTCACTGATCTTTTAGTCTGTAATATCAACATACATGCCTGCTCACTTTGGCTGACCAAGTGTGGGTCTACATTGCCAAATTAAACATGGAGAGAAAAGCTGGCTTCTAGACAGCCTGCCTAAAGTGTTCATTTGAAACAGCTTTTAAGCAAGTATAATTATGATTGGAACTTCTCTCAACCAAACAAAATTCTCTAACGGGCCCTGAGAGATTGAGTCATAGAGAGGTGAAACTGCTAGGTTGATTGGAGTATCACGAGGTCATCAGCCTACCTTCTGCCACCATAAGATGGCTCCACAGAGTCTGCATGCAGCTTGTCTAAAGTACACTGTAGCTCAGTGACCATTCCAAGTTCTGCCTTGCTCCCTCCCTCCCATATCATGCTTTCATCCTTAGTCCTATGTCCAAGGACCTCACAGTCTAATTTCATGATGACCAATCAGGTTAAATGGCGTAAGCCCTTCCTCCTTCCCTTGGCACTTGAACGTATCTTTCTTCTACTCATCTGTCCATCCTCATTTCCAAAGCTGTTCCCTATATCTGGGCCTGTAGTCTCATTCGTTCTTGCTTTCCTGGAGCCTTACTCTCTTAGTTTCCAGCTCTTTTGCCACAACTTGTTCTCTCTCTACTGGCTTCTCTTGCATTGTCCTCAGACAGGCACGTCGTATTTCTTTTGTCCAGAAAAGATCTCTTGCTGTCCCCTAAACCACCACCTCCTCTCTCATTCCTTTCACTGCCAAATTGCTTGTTTTATTACCCACTATTACACCACAAACACTTGAAGGGAAAATTATGACTTGTGATAATTTATGTCTATCAATTATTAGCACAGTATAAAGCAGTGAATAAGGCACAGACTATTGGAGTCTAACAAGCCGGATTCAAATTTGGTCTCACTGGTTACTGTCTAATGACCTTGGGAAGTTACTTAATCTTACTCATCCTCAGCGTTTGTTTCTTTTTTTTTTTTTTTTTTAATTTTTTTAACGTTTATTTATTTTTGAGACAGAGAGAGACAGAGCATGAACGGGGGAGGGTCAGATAGAGGGAGACACAGAATCTGAAACAGGCTCCAGGCTCTGAGCTGTCAGCACAGAGCCCGACACAGGGCTGGAACTCACGGACCGCGAGATCATGACCTGAGCCAAAGTCGGCCGCTTAACCGACTGAGCCACCCAGGCACCCCACAGCGTCTTTGTTTCTAAATGGGGGAAGAGGTGGTGGGAATGATAATGCTTATCTTCAGAGGATAAGATAGAATAGATATTTTTCCAAAGAAGACATGCAAGTGGCCAATAGGCATATGAAAAGGTGGTCAGCATCACTAATAATCAGGAAAATGCAAATCCAAACCACAATGAGATATCACCTCACACCTATTAAGATGTAGAGAAAAGGGAGCCCTTGTGCGTAGTTGGTGGGAATGTAGATTGGTACAACCACTGTGAAAAAGTGGTTCCTCAAAAAACTAAAAATAGAATGACCTTATGATCTGGCAGTCCCACTTCTGGGTATTTATCCAAGGGAGTGAAATCAGTATCTCAAAGAGATAGCTCTAATCCTGTATTCACTGAAGCATTATTCACTAAATAGCCAACATATGGAAATAGCCTAAGTGTCCATCTACAGATGAATGGATAAAGAAAATGTTATATATATAAACAATGGAATATTATTCAGCCATGAGAAAAAAATAAAAAAGGAAATCTTGCCATTTGCAACAACGTGGCTGGACCTTGAGGACATTATGCTAAGTGAAATAAGTCAGAGAAAAATTAATTCAGTATAATCTCATTTATATGTGGAATCTAAAAAAGCCAAACTCATAGAAACAGTAGAATGGTGGTTGCCAGAGGCTGGGGTTTGGGGAAAATGGGGAAATACCAGTTAAAGGGTACAAACTTCCAGTTATAAGAGAAATAAGTTCTGGAAATCCAATGTACAGCATGATGACTATAGTTAACAATGCTGTATTATATACTTGAAAGTTACGAAGAGACTAGATCTTAAATGTTCTCACCAAGGAAGAAGGTAATTTTGTGAGGTGATAAAGGTATAACTAATCGTATTGTGGTAATCATTTCATAATAAATATGTGTATCAAATCATCACATTTTATACCTTAAATTTAAACATTATGGGGCGCTTGGGTGGCTCAGTCGGTTAGGCGTCCAACTTCAGCTCAGGTCATGATCTTACGGTTTATGAGTTCGAGCCCCGCGTCAGGCTCAGAGCCTGGAGCCTGCCTTGGATTCTGTGTCTCCCCTCTCTCTGCCTCTCCCATGCTTATGCTCTGTCTCTCTCTGTCTCTCAATAATGAATAAATGTTAAAAAAAATTTTTTTAATTTACACATTATATGTCAATCATATCTCAATAAAACCAGATAAGAATGATGCCTATCATATAGTGTTGTTATGGAGAGTAAATGAAATTATGATTCTGAAAACCCCTTGCATGGTGTCTGGCACATAGTAGTTGCTCAGAAAGGCTGGTTCCCTTCCCACCTCCACTTACGGTAGGGATTCAGTTGATTGAGTGACCACATGGTCTCCTGCATATATCAGGACATCATTCAGTGGCATGGCATCCAGTTTTTGTTAAGTTTGGGTCTTACTCTTTTCTTTGCCTTGTGTGTTTCAGGTTCACAGCCAGTATCCAACTGAGTTTGAATTCAATCTCTATTACTTGAAGTTCTTGGCTTTCCACTATGTGTCTAATCGCTTTAAAACATTTCTCCTGGATTCAGACTATGAAAGATTAGAGCATGGTATGTATTTGCATGCCCTTGTTTCATCTTTTTTGATAGTTTTTGTGTGTTTTTAAAAAAAAAATTTAATGTTTATTTTTGAAGGAGAGAGAGAGAGAGAGAATGAGCGGGGGAGAGGTAGAGAGAGAGGGAGACACAGAATCTGAAGCAGGCTCCAGCTCTGAGCTGTCAGCACAGAGCCTGACATGGGGCTTGAACTCATAAGCCATGCAATCATGACCTGAGCCGAAGTCAGAAGCTTAACCAACGGAGCCACCCAGATGCCCCACTTTTTTGTGTTTTTAATTGAAAACTCCGATAACATAACTACCCCCAAGTGTGGCAAGGCCATTTTAGGATTTATAAAAGTAGAATAGGTAGGAACGAGTGCCCAGATTCTGAGATTATGTGCTGTACTAGCTCTTAGGGATTGCAAGTGGTCTTCCCTGTAGCACCTTTGAAAGGTGAAATCTGCTTACTATTTTAATATCTCAAAGTGGTATCACCGTTTGAAGAGAAACATTTGACCTAGTTTTTCCATGCCAGGTACACTCTGGTAGGAAAGGTGCCTGCCCTTGGAAGCACTTTGCATAGCAGTAAAGGCTCTGGAGGAAATAGAACAGGATTAAATTCTAGTATTCCCAGTACCAACTGAGTACTTTGGACATGTTAGGTGCCTCTCTGAGTTTCTTCAGTTTCCTCATCTTTAAAATGAGTACAATAATAGCACCTACGCCTTTGGGTCATGATGATCACATTAGGAAATATTTGTAAACTTCTTAGCACAGTTTATAGTGTATAATAATAACTCATTAAATTTTAGACATCTCCATCAATATTATAATTTTTAAGAGCAGTAATACTTGTAAAGAGTAGATTTTAAAAGTCAGGCAGCCCCTGTGAAAACATTCCCACAGGGATTTTACATTCTGTTGTTATAGGGAGAAGAGAAGGGAGGATGTACAGGATCTTGTTAAGAAGACAACAAAGAAAAAAATCAGCTATTTTCAGTATATGTACCTGGATATTCATAAAGAAGACTCTAATAGTAGCTGAAAATATTGACTGATGTTCTCAGTTTACAGTTTACAGTATGTCTTGGGACATACTGCTTTCCAGTGCATGCTGTTAAAATTGTCTAGTGTGATATTTTATACTGTTGGGAAGGGAGACAGCACTGGTTCTTATTTATACTTCTAGACCTTTGTTGACTCAGAATTGTCGTTCCACACGTCATAATCAGAAACTTTATAATTTCTTAAGCACCCATGTTTTGGGAAGATATGAAGGAAAGCTGGTTACAAGAGACATTGGAGTCACTTGGAGAACTTTTAAAATATCTGCTTGGACTCATCCTCAGAGATTCTGATTTAATTGGTCTGAGGCAAGACCTAAGCATTGGGTGTTTTTAAAGCCCTTGATTTTTCCAATGTGTGGCCAGGGTTGAAAACTACCACACTGGACTCTGCAGTTAAAAGGTAGACTAGAAACACTAATTAGTCTTGGGGGCCTCTTACAGGATTTTGTGCAGAGTTGGGCTTGAGACCATCTTTTCTGATAAACTGATGTTGCTTCTTGACTTTTGACTGAGTCATTTCATTCAAAGCAAGACAGCACTGCTAAGGAAGCACCCTTCCTGGCCTTTTAAAGAAATAACCTCCTGGGGCTACTGGGTGGCTCAGTCAGTTGAGCTTCTGAATCTTGATCTCAGGGTCATGAGTTTAAGCCCAGCATTAGGCTCTGCACTGGGTGTGAAGCCTACTTAAAAAAAAAAAAAGAAGAAGGAGAGGGAGGGGGAGGGGGGAGGGGGAGGGGGGAGGGGGAGGAGGAGGAGGAGGAGAAGAAGGAGAAGAAGAAGAAGAAGGAGTTCCTGGGTGGCTCAGTCTGTTAAACATCTGACTCTTGATTTTGGCTTGGGTTATGATCTCACAGTTTGTGAGATCGAGCCCTGCATTGGGTGTTGCATTGACAGCACGGAGCCTGCTTGGGATTCTTCTCTCTCTCTCTCTCTCCCTCTCTATCTGCCCCTCCCTTGCTCACACAGTCTCTCTCTCAAAATAAATAATAAAACTTTTGTTTTTAAAGCTTATTTAAAAAAAAAAGTGAGCTCATGTGAGTGACACATTGACTGTTTGATGGGTGCAAAGATAGGATCAGAAACTCCCTGAAGCACCTCCCCCACCCACTACATTTGGCTTTTGTTAAGTCACCCAAGGATACAGACCACACCCTTCTATCATCCAAAGTCTTCATGACCATGATTTGCAGTATATAAATTACTAAATAAGAAAACACTTTAAATGGCTTCATAATGAACAGCCAACGACTGAAAAAAGAAACATAAAATTATGTTTTTAACTGAACTTCATCACATAACTCTAAGTCCTTCCCATTTCTCCTGAAAAATATGTAGAATGACTCCTGGAATGGAGCTCTGTGAATCTAGATATAGATGTAGGATATAGATTAGAAGAGAGTCGCTATGTGCTGCTAAATACTTGGGAAAACCTTACCAGATGTTTTCCTTCCATTTGGGTTTGTTTCCATATAGCTGTGAAGTTCATTCCTATCCTTAGCTTTGCGGTCACCACCTAAGGTTTCTGCACATACATTGCTGTTCTGAGAGCTGTAAGATATATTTTGCTTTTCATCTGGTACATGCATCATAGTTTTAGGCAAACTGTTGATTTATTTGACTTTTGTTGATTTTTTTTTTTGGGGGGGGGGATTGATTTACAGGAACGTTGTTTGACGATAAAGGAGACAAGCATGCCAAAAAAGGAATTTGTATTTGGGAGTGTATTGATAGAATGCACAAGAGGAGTCCCATTTTCTTTAATTATTTATATTCACCAATGGAAATAGAGGTACAGTAAGAAAGCATTTATGTTTCACTTTCTGAGTATCTAGTGTTAAAGTTTTCCTTACTTTTAAGTATATATAAGCTGTTTAAGCTTTTCATAAACATTGGATTAGGAAGCTATTTAAAATACCAGAAGCTATTTAAAAATTTGATATACACTATGGGTTTGGGTTATGATGGAATAGAGACTGTTCATCATATTCTTGACCACAAAAATTAGGAGCTGGCCCCCAAAATCTAGGAGGGATAACTTCAAGAAAGTCAAAGTGAGGCAACTTTCTCCAGGAAGAAAGACCAAACAAAACTTGAAACCTCAACTGGTTATCTAAGCTGAAAAAATCTAAAATACTTTAGAAAAGATTTTCCTAAGTCCATTTATACCAAAGCTGTGGAAGAACCCTTATGGAACGCTGGATGTTTGAAGCCCAGGTCAAAAGAATGACGTCTCAGGGGCAACCATGCTCTGTGATGCACATCTATGTGAAGTAAGCTCTGAGATGGAACAGACTGGTTTGATGACAAGTGAGAAGTATCACCTTACTCAGGGGCAGGAATGCCCCTGCCCTGGGTCCCATGCATTAGGACCCCATTCTAGCCTTTCTCCAACTATCCCCTCCTCATAAAATGAAGACCACAAGAAACAAGGGTATATGCTTAGATACCCTTTCTTCATCTAAACCATGTACCCAAAATTTCTTGCCTAAATCCAAGTTGCTCACAAAGCTACTTCTTCCGGTCTGTCTCCCAAGCACCGCGGTGCATGTTCCCTTCAGCCTCAAGGGTGCCTAAGAAGTAGCTGTTTGGCAGGTAGTAGACCAAGTTTAGTTTTGTGGACTAGGGTGTATATATATATGTATATATATATATATATACATTCATAAAAGACCTCAGAATATAGGACAGAGCCAAGGTGAGAGGAGCAGGGGATTAGGCCAAGGACTGGGAGCTGGGACCAGCTTTCCCAGTGCCACCTTGGGCCTTGGTATAGAATTCCAAGGAGTCCAAGAATTCTCAGTTTGAGCCTGGTCTTCCAGATCATTAGGAAGTTATATTTACCAAGGTAGAAAGAGAGATATATTTTATTTAATAGTTTATCTTGATGTATAATATCTAAATATTTACATATATGGTATTTGAATCTCCATTCATGCTCTTGCCCTGGACCCTGCAAATGTTAAGGGCTGACCTGCCAGTAAGCTGGGGTACTTTGAGGTCAAGATGAAACTATATTTCAGAATTTTCTTTGAACAGGCCCTGAAGCCCAGTGTAAATGTCTCCAGCCTCAAGAAGTGGGATTATTACACAGAGGAGACCCTTTCCACAGGCCCTTCATATGACTGGATGATGCTAACCCCCAAGCACTTCCCCTCCTCCGAGGACTCTGAAGTGGCTGGAGGAGCTGGCCCCCAGAGCCGGAGGAGAACAGTGTGGCCCTGCTATGATGATATCAGCTGTGCTCAGCCCGATGCTCTCACCAGCCTTTTCAGTGTAAGTCAGGCCTGTGTAGACATGCACAGAGGGCAACAGGGGCCCTGGTAGTACCCGAGGCCTCAGAAACCAGGCTAAATTAAAAGTGGTTCGCATACTTCCGGACATGGCTGTCCTCACTCTGAGCCAGTGTGATACGTAGCATTCCAGGAGAATGAGGAAAACCAAATTTGCTCCCCAACAACAGTAGGGGACCAGGCTCAACTACTGGAAAAGGGTCTCAAAAAAGTAAGTTTTCTGGCATTATGAGGAAGCAATCAAGCAAATGGAGCAATTTGCAGCTTCCCAGCTGTTTTAGCTGCCCAACAGCCTGAGTCAGGCCTGGGTTATGGCTTTTGTGGGTGCTCTACTTCCTCTGGTCAGAAGTGTGGGTAGTTGATGGCCTGATGGGAATACTGCCAGCGTCTCTACAGGGAATATTCTGAACTGAAACAATCCCAGCAGTAGCCACCCTGCTGAGAGCAGCAGCCCTGAGGAAAGGGTTTGAGCCCTGATATGGGCCAAGCAGTTCCTGAAGAGTCTTCGCGCAGTCTTGTGACTGGGAGGAGTGTGCTGCAGTGAAGGCGTCACAGAGGCAGCTGCTCTGATCCCCAGCTTCCTTGTCCCAAGGAAATTCCATTCTTTGTGCATTTCTTGGTTCATTCTTTCCACATCTGGTTTTAAATCAGCAGAGTTAGGGGTTCCTCTGTCAAGGACAGACTCCTACCTCAGCTACTAGGGTTTGGATGCCAGCCCAGTGCTTGGCCTTTTGCAGTGGCCATCAAATTCCCTCTGGGCTAGCCAAAGGTGAAGGTGTTTGGGATACATATTTTATGTCTTTATTTAAGCTATTCTGTACAAAAAGGCCTGATTACAGATCCTAATAAATCATCTTTGCCATAGTGCATCATACCAGCTAGAGTTCACACCACTGCTCCTGGCTTGGGAGACCTCTGAGGCCATTGACTTCAGCTGCCCTTTGACCATGATGTCCACTGGGGCCCAGTACAGAGGAGATGTGGCTCTGGGACACGTCCTGATTTCTATGAAATACTTACTATCAGAAAACTCCTTTTTATTACTTTGCAGGAAATTGAAAGATTGGAGCATAAATTGAACCAAACCTCTGAGAAGTGGCAGCAGCTGTGGGAAAGAGTAACTGTGGACCTTAAAGAAGAGCCCAGAACAGACCGTGTGAGTTGGTAAAATCCTTTGAGGAGCTACTTCTGAGCTTTTTGAGGGTGCTAGGTCAGGTAGGGCCCGCTGCCACAGGTAACCCAGGTGAGTTTATGGCCAAAGAGAAGGGTAGAAAGGGAGGGGTCATGCCCTGGAGGTCCAGGGCAGAAAGTTCCAAATGACTGAATAGTTCCTGAGTGTCTCACTTCACCGCAGTGACATAATACTTGTGTTTCAGGGCCCCGCATCCACGGAAAATTACTGGGTTCTTTTCTATCTGTGCCTCTGTGGTTTCAGCTGATTTTCTACCACGAGTGGGGAGGGGAACACCCGGACCGTATTTGCTTCAGAGAAATAACCAGAGAAAAGAAAATATTTTTAAAAGACAAATTATGCTACTTTCTGTTGCTCACACCCCCTTTTCTGTTTCTGAATTGAGAAACATTTATCATAAAAATATTTTAAAAATAGAGGCACCTGGGTTGCTCAGTTAGTTAAGTGTCTCACTCTTGGTTTCAGCTCAGGTCATGATCTTACAGTTCTCGAGTTCGAGCCCAGGGTCGGGCTCTGTGCTGACAGTGCGGAGCCTACTTGGGATTCTCTCTCTCTCCCTCTCGGTCTGGCCCTCCCCTGCTTGTACTCTCTCTCTCAAAATAAATAAATCAACATTAAAATTTTTTAATATTTTAAAAACACTGTTTTCTGTTTTTCACACCCCCCCTCTCTGTTCAGATTTAAACTTTTATCAGGCATGTAATATGTGCAAAAGACTGTGCTGAGCACCCTGTACACTTTAGCCTCCCACTTACCCCACAGTGAGGGAGTGGTGTCCCTTCTGATGTGTGAGGGGACAGGCACCATCAAATCCACATCACACTAGCTCCAGATGCAACAGAAGGACAGATGTGAATGTTCAAAAGAGCATTTCAGAAAGAAGGAGAGGTCAGCAGGGTCCGATGTCACAGCGGGGCAGGGAGAATCGGGTGTAGAAGAAAGCCTCTGGCATGGTAAGAAGGGATCCTCTGGGCACTAGCTGTTGCCTTCCAATGGCAGTTCTGGAGGTGCTATCAGGCCACAGGTGGGTGCTGTCTTACTGCTTTAATTCTCAGAAAAATAAAATACTTTCTTGATATTTTTTCTGATTATGAAAGTGAGATATACTTATTCTTTTAAATAAGACAATACACAAATAGTTATAAACAGAGGACAAAAATCACCCACAATTTAAAACCTAGAAATAAACCACTAAGCTTATTGTATCATTCAAAACATACATATAAAAGGGATTTGCCATACATACTATTTATTTATTTATTTATTTATTTATTTATTTATTTATTTATTTTATTTATTTTGAGAGAGAGAGAGAGAGAGAGAGAGAGCAAACAGGGGAAGGGCAGGGAGAGAGGGGAGAGAGAATCCCAAGCAGGCCCTTCACTGTCAGCACAGAGCCTGACTCGGGGCTGGATCCCACAAACTGTGAGATCATGACCTGAGCTGAAACCAGGAATCAGACACTTAACCTACTGAGCCACCCAGGTCCCCCCTATACATACTATTTTTTTTTTTAATTTTTTTTAACGTTTTATTTATTTTTGGGACAGGGAGAGACAGAGCATGAACAGGGGGGGTCAGAGAGAGGGAGACACAGAATCTGAAATAGGCTCCAGGCTCTGAGCTGTCAGCACAGAGCCCGACGTGGGGCTCGAACTCACGGACCGCGAGATCATGACCTGAGCCGAGGTCGGCCGCTTAACCGACTGAGCCACCCAGGCGCCCCTATACATACTATTTTAAAACCTGCTTTCTTTTTTACTTACTATGAGGCATACATGGCCTCCCATTGGTCACTGTATATAAACCAGCATGGTAGTTTCAGTGGCTTCTAGAATTCCATTGATGGAAATATCATTTTTTTAGCCAGTCCCCTAATGATAGACATGTAGGTTGTTTCTGAATTTTTACTTTTATAAACAACTGCAGGATAAACCTCTTTGTACATATACCTTGTGTATTTTGCTCCAGTTTTCTCTTTGACATAAATTTTCAGAAATGAAATTATTGGATTAGTTGCTCAATAAAATCTTTGTAAAACTTTCCTAGCTCTTTTTTTTTTTTTTCACTTAAAATGCAAATGTATTACCTTCTATTTTGGGGGGTGGAGGGATGTGTTTTTTCCTGAAGTATAGTTCTTTTTCAGCCCCAGAGACACCCTTCAGGCTCCCCAGGAATTGTGTCTACCAACCTACCTTCCTATCAGAAGAGGTCTCTGCTGCACCTGCCAGACAGCAGCACGGGGGAGGAGCAGAGTGCCAGCATCTCCCCATCCAATGGAGTGGACCGGAGAGCGGCCACGCTGTACAGCCAGTACACAACCAAGAATGATGAGAACAGGTGGGCGCGCTGAGCCCTGCCTGCGGCTGCACCACAGGCCCTTCAATCAGCCAGGCCTGTGCGGTACTGCCTCCTATAAACTTAAATGGGTTTGCCACGTAAATGGGTTTGCCTCAATTCTTTCTTTGTTCCTATTTTAAATGTGTCAAAGGGGTCTTTAAAGAGGAAAAATCAAAATTACAACTAAAATAATGCCAAGAGGTTATAGCTATTTGTGGTTGAGTCCTGATTATCGTTATCTCATGTCAGATCTCTTGAGGGAACATATGTTAGTCAGCACTTTTGTAGTGGCACACGTCAGAAGGCCAGCTCGTGCTAGCTAGCTCAAGCAAAAAGGAATTTACTCACGTAGACTGGGAGGGCCAAGGATGTGCCAGTTTCTCACATAGTATCTTCAAGCTTCTGTTCATTTGCTGGCTCTGCTTTCCTCTGTGGGTTGCATCATTCCCAACATGGCACAAAAGATGGCTACCATGAGCTCCAAACCTCACAAATTTGGTAATTCCAGCAGAAAGAGGCAGTCTTTCCCCCATAAGTCTAGTAGAAAAATTCTGGAGAGAATTCTGATTGCCTTTTTGGGGGACTATCTGAGAGAAAGAGAGACTTGACAGACAAAAACAACAGACATCCTCTTCACAGTACTTTTTAAATGAAAACCAAAGTTAACTGACCTGTCATCATTTCTTCTAGGTCCTTCGAAGGAACACTTTACAAAAGAGGGGCTCTGCTGAAAGGTTGGAAGCCCCGTTGGTTCGTGTTGGATGTAACAAAACATCAGGTAATACTGTCAAAGCCTACAGAAATCACTTTTCTCTAAGCTAGGCTCAGTCCCTGGCTGTTGTACAACTCTAAACAGACAGACACATCCCTCATGTTCAGACAAGGCCTCACATATGCTCCCTTTGGGCTTCTTCAAGGACCCAGCATGTCCCTGAGTTAGGGCAGTAGCCTTTTGAGGGAAGTTCCAAAGTAGCTCTGCCTGATGTATACAGGCAGAGGCAGTGACACTGGGGCCCAGAGCATTAAGAGCACTAGAACTCGGCTTTTCATGCTCAGATATCTTCTGCTGCCTGCTCTTAAAATCCAGGCCAGGAGAGGACCTGAGCTTTTCAGTGGGTTGCATTCCACATGCATATATAGAGCCTGTGCTTGGGAGCAGTCCTCAGAATACAGATTACCTTCATTTTTGCAGCATAAAGCATCCATTCAAAACTGAGGGCATTAATTTATTTGACAAACATTTATTGCTCATCATGTACTGGTTACTAAAGACAGCATCATTTTCCCTCAAAATGAGAGCAACAGTGGAGAGAGGGGGCCCTGAAATAGGCAGAAGGAGCTATACCCACTCAAAGAGGGAATTCTCACTGAGCAAGTACTAGCCTGGACCTCACTGACCATGTTGGGAAGTCCTTTGTCCATTGCTGGGTTCTTAGCTATTGCTACAGCAACCCCTGCAATTCTTAGTATCATGATCTTTGCTCCAGTAATCTCAGGGGTGAGGGATCCCTACCCAAACCTCCAGCCTCTCCACACCCTTCCATGGTGAGATTCTCATGGCCTCCAAATATTCTGACTGTGGGCCTCACCCTACCTTGGAACTGACTGCTCAGCCTGAGGCAGAGGGGTACACATCTTGATTCTCAGTGCATTCATCTCTAAAATGGACTCTGCTGAGAAAGATACAAACTGGTACCCCTATACAGTGCTCTGGTCATACGTGCACCTAGGAAACTCTTTCCAGATACAGATTTGAAATGGGGATCACATTTCCCTCTGCTCAGGGAATTTCATAAAAGTTACACAGTCTCTGTGGAAGAATATAGAGAATTTATTTACAAATATGCAATGGAAGCCCTTGGTTGGGGGGGGTGGGTTGTACTTTAAAATAACAATGTGTCTGAAATCATAGAGCCTACACTGTGGAGAAAAGTTCCATTAAACCACTAAATATAACATAGGACAATGTCATAATTTTTCTGTAATTTACAGTTACACCAAATTATACTTGCATTCTTACCGATCTTTTGGATTTAACACGAAAGGTATATAGTTTTTCCATTTAGACCTACTTATACCATGCCTGACTGGAGAGACAGAAAAGTCTGAGGCCAGAACCACAGTGACAGAGGCATCAGACCCTTTCCTACTGTGTAAGTTAGAGAGTGAAATCCAGACTCATTTAGTTAGAGAGTGATATCCAGTCCTGGCACATGA